>NC_090924.1:13125000-13750000 GCF_040938575.1 Ambystoma mexicanum | reverse complement strand
CGGAGAGGAGCCTACTACACCTGAAGCACTGGTATTATATAAAAGCGAGCAAAATCGATAGACTCCTAGCCAGACAGTTAAAAAGGAAGCAACAGAAACAGTCGGTTAAAGCACTGAAGGACGACCAGGGATGAATAAAATTGTAGACAACGCATATCGGGAATATCTTCAAAGACTTCTACCAACGCTTATATACCTCAGACTGCCCCAATGAGGGAGCACAAGAATCATATTTGGATGGGATCACCATTCCAACGGCCACGATCGAAGAGAAACAACAGTTGGACAGCCCAATCATAGAAGAAGTTATCAGGACAATCCGGGATCTCCCTAACAGCAAGGGCCCAGGTCCTGATAGCTACACTGCACAATTCTACAAACGATATAAAGACGACTTAGCCCCCATCCTAACTGAACTCTTCAATACCTGTAAAGAAAAGGGCACCATCACACAATCCATGAATGAGGCCAAAATAATGCTTTTCCCTAAGCAAGGAAAAGACCCAACACTTCCCAGCTCATACCGCCGGATTGCGCTAATAAACGTCGACGCAAAGCTGTACACCAAAATACTCGCCAACCGACTCTCGAAGGTGCTCCCGAAACTGATTCAACAGGACCAGTCGGGCTTCGTCCCTAACAGCCAAACCCACGACAATATTAGGAGGATAACCCATCTAATTGAGAAAGTAGGAATTACGCACACATCAGCAGCCCTAATGGCGCTCAACGCAGAAAAAGCGTTAAACCGGGTAGAGTGGACACTGCTATTTCACATCTTGGGAAAGATGGGCATGGGGATGACTACATAAACATGATATGGGCAAACTACTGCACGCCCAGCGCAAGGATCGCAGTAAACGGGGAGCTCTCAGACAAGGTCAGGATAGAGAAGGGGACTAAACAGAGATGTCCCCTCTCGCCACTCCTATACGCCATATTCCTTGAACCCCTCCTGACGCGAATAAGGGACAGACCAGAGATAAAAGACATAGACATGGGGGACCTCCCACAAATTTCTGCATATGCGGATGATATGTTGGTGGCCCTGGGAGACCCAGTGAAGTCGCTACCGGCCCTTCTTCAGGAGATAGGGACCTACGGAACCATCTCAGGGCTAAAAATAAACAGACAGAAGTCAGAGGTCCTTATACTGGCGGGACACACAGAGGCCATTCACAGGCAAGCAACGGCCCTCCAACTGAGGGTGGAGGGAAAGGGGTCAAGTATCTGGCAGTCACACTGACCAGCGGCATAGAAAAACTATATGAAGAGAACTATCCCCAACAACTACAAAAAAATCAAGAAGGACATAGAAAAGTGGAACCCCCTATCAACATCATGGTGGGGCCAGACAAAAATGACAATACTTCCCAAAACTCATGTACCTATTCCAGGTGCCGATCAGAGTCCCGGCCGCCTACTTCAAAAAACGATCCAAAACAATAACGGTGTACGTCTGGTGGAAAAAGACACCTAGGGTGTCTAGCACAGTCCTTACGGCACAGAGAATGAACGGAGGCTACGCCCTCCCCCACTTCCGCAAATACTACGAGGCAGCTCAACTATGGGTCTTGAAAGAGTGGATACTGGACTCCTCCCAGATGCTGTGGGTAGCACAAGACAAAGCGGATGCCACTACCCGACTCCGCCATGTCCTCTGGATAAAAAAAGAACATAGGCACCCGAACGTACAAATCTGCGAGATTCTGAAAGCACTGTTAGTGATCTGGGACAGCGCCACCCAAAAAGAGACACTGACCATAGATCCGGTTCCCTTTATGCCAATGTTTAAAAACCCAGAGTTCCTACCGTGGATGGAGAACAGCGCATATTGAAAGTGTGAAGAGGCGGGCTGCACAAAGGTAGCCGATATGTACCAAACTCGGGAAATTAGAACCCTCAAAGATTGCACAGTACAATTCGGCCACACCAACAAAGATAGATATAAGTAGGAACAACTATACCACTGGCTCAGCTCCCCATGGATCAAATACAGGGACCAAGAAATTTGTATCGGACATTTATAAACTTCTTAACGCCCAATCCGAAGAGATTAAATGGCTATACATGAAAAGGTTGGAAACCACACTCAGGGGTGAAATTCCAAAAAAACAATAGGAATACATTTGGGGGCCAATCCCTAAAATGACGCGGGCTGTCCAGACAAGAGAGATGTTCTACAATGGCATTATACCCCGAAAAGACTACACAAAATGTACAAATCCACACCGAACAAGTGCTGGCGAGAATGTGGTGCATAAGGGAACTGGAGACACATCTGGTGGGACTGCCCGGTTATCCAGCAATTCTGGACAGATGGTAAAACTCAAATGAACTCAATGTTCGCCGGAGCGGGAGACCTGGGGGAGGAGATGTGGCTATGCGGCCTCTGGAATCCCAGAGACAAAACCATGACTAAAACACAGAAACGGAACTTCATGGGTCTGCTTATAGCGGCATGGCTGGCCATCGCCCAAAAGTGGAAACGGAGAACCCCACCAACATGGTTACAAAGGAAATTGACACATATAGCGATGGAACGTATCACTTACAACATTCAAGGTGACCGCCAGAAATTTAGAACGGAATGGGGAGTTACCCTAGATTATCTACAGGGCGATTACATGGAACAATGGTGTCCGCACAAAATTAGGATTTTGTACATTGTTCACATAGAAGGTAAACCGACTTGGACACTCGGACAGCCAAGCAGTCTGAGACCTTCCACAGGGGGGGAATGTGGGGGTGGGGGGGTGGGGGTAGAGATTGTCACTGACATGTTTGTTCCAAATGTTGTTAAGAAATGCAATAAAAATATGTGTAAAAAAAAATGTTTAGGGTTCTGGGTTGCGCACAAACTACTAGACACACACAAGCACAACACTGATAAGATATCCGGCTGGATTAGAAGGTCCATGGGATTCTGGTCGCGTTTACCACTGTCGACTATAGGCAGGAATTCTAGTACCAAAATGATTATCCTCCTGCGGCTGTTGTATGCCTTTTACGAATGTGCACGATTACATACAACCACGATTCTTCAAAGATCTTGAAGCTATGATTAGGGGATTTATATGGGGGGTAGGCTGCATCAGGATCGCACTTAAGACATTGTATTTGCCATTCAAGGGAGGTGGGGTGTAGCTCCCGAACTTGGAACTATATTACCTAGCGGCACAATTATGATATCTGACCATGTGGCTAGCAGACGGGTTAACTACTGAAAGTGGCCTCCCTGCAGACAATAGTGCGACCAGCTAGACTGGAGTACTGGAGTCCTACAAATACCTGCATTGTGATTGCACATTGTCGGCCAAGTGCAGTCTGCCTAGGAAACCTCCATATTGCTTACCTGCAGCCATCTGGGACAGTACTGTGCGCCACAGACTCACCATGCAATGTTAAATAAAATATTTTATTATTTTATCATTTTAGTGTAAACCATACAACTTACAAATTCACATTTGGTCCAGACCGACCATCCAAATAACACTCGCTCATACAAAGAAAAAGAAAATTAGGGTCTTAAATCACCCATTGCTTCTCCCGCAATATGCTTAACAAGTTCTCATCTGCACACCACTCATTTTCTTTTTTCGGGTAAAGTAATAGTAGTTACTGTGCTTCTTCCCATCTATTCCATAATCTTATCAGCTTTTTTCGAGCATCCCCTGGCCTTGTATACTTTGGTTTCATCGCAATACAGATGTTCACGTCTGTCGTTTCAGAACCCGACAGTTTAGCAATGCTTCTTTTAAGTAATGCTGAAGTCGTCGACAAAAAACAGTTTCTCGTATCTAGACAGTTCTCCCTCCTCCTCCACCCCGAGTAGCAACAACTTTGGGAAATTAAGGAAATTCTAAGGATCCCTGGTTCTTGTATGGGCTCACAATGCTTGATAGCAAGATTGGACAGACAAATCTGGGCCAGGGCACTGAAGTGGGTTCATAAACAACGCCCTTGTTCCTGAAATATACCCATAATGATGAATACCTGCACAAGTCTGACGGAACTAGGAGCTACCAGAGTTTGGGAAATGCATGGAATATACACCTGGGGAGATATGTTTGGGAACAGGGAATTCAGGGAGCTAGATACTCTGATGCAACAGGAGGGACTACTGGGGGGGAAATTTTTGCGATCTATGAAAATACGAAAGGGGGCCAAGCAAAAGTGGGAGGGATGGCCACGCTGAACCTATAGAGGAAGCACTTGTGTCAGCATAATATGAACTAGAGGATGGCTGTAGACCGATGGCACGAATCTATGAATGTCTTCTGGGAATGGCCGATACAACACAAGAGAGGCTGAAAGGGAAATGGGGAAAAAGATGCAGGGACACAATTTAAAAAGACTCAATGGGGTCGGGCACAGATCTTTGTTAAAAAAAAAAAGTGTCTTGCAATGCACAGTTCCGCTTGATACAACTTAACTTATTACACCGGACATATATGACCCCAAGTAGAGTGTCCAAATTTAATAAGGAAGCAGCCCCTGAATGTCCCTGGTATGACACTGAGGGGGGGTGACTTGATACATATGGTATGGGAATGGACTCTGGTGAATATATTCTGGTTCCGCATAGAACAAGCGTGCAAGAAAGCTGGAATTACAAGGTTCGAATTGAGCTTGATGGAGTGTCTGCTAGGAATCTACACCATGCCCAATAAACAGAGACGTGATTAAGTTCATGGATCTGGCGTGCGTCTTATCAAAAAGACGCCTTGCAATGTCATGGAAAAGCAAGCAGGGACCCCAATATGATAAATGGTACAGAGAATTTGAATGCTGGTACATTGCAGGGACGAAGGCATGGGCTGGGGCTACACAGGGCAATATAGGGGAACAATCCGATGCATTTGACACATGGAAAAGCATGGGTGTGTCAATGTTTCCACCCTCCAATGACAAGCCACCTTCAATGTGAAGAATAACAGGATGATGGTTGCATAATGAGAACGATAGGCCAAGGTGGCTTTTCAGATGGCCTGATACTGGGCATCGAGAGGGCAGTCCCATGTATAACTGTTCCATGAATCACTCCTATGAGTCAGCGATTAGCTTATAGAAATCCTAGTTGAGCTCTTGTTACCTGTTTTGGTTTTTTCTTGTCACGTTGTTTAAATCCGAGTTCTTTGCTGGTACGCCATATCGTATGAGTGAGCTGTCATGATCTGTGTATACAGCTGAGAGGAAGCTGTGATATTGTAACTGTCGGAGAAATACAATTTGCCAATGTACCTTGAACAGTATTGTAAAATAAAAATGAATAAAACTAATTTGAAAATGAAAATAAATACATACTAACGCATGAGCCCATAGCAGTATACGTAAGACAGGAATATCTGGAGGCTGGTAAAAGCGTGGGAGGAACCAGGCATTATGTCACTATACGCTGACAATGTTCTGTTGTATTTGTGTGAACCGGTTCACAAGCTTCCCATTCTCTTAGATGTATTAGACGACTTTGCGAAACTATCAGGGATCACATTTAGCAGACAGAAGTCATGGCTCTTCCCCCTTGGCGATACTTGGAGGAAAGGAAATAACTGACTTACCAGACTTTGGGCTGAAATGGGAAACAACTACATTTAAATATTTGGGTGCTCACATCACACATGCCCCTCCTGATACGCATAAGAATAACACAATAAGAGTGGTAGATGGTATTAAGAAATCCATAATATTTTGTACACTCCTGCCACTCTCACTTAAGGGAAGGGTCTCTATAGTTAAAATGATTATTTGTCACGGTTCCTCTATGCTTGCTCATCCTTGTCCACCACAATCCCTCTGCCGCCGCTGCGGCGCCTGCAGAGGAAGATGTTCAGGTTTATCTGGAGGGGTAGGAAATCTCAAATCCCCCAGAGGACCATGATGGCCAGCTCCAGACTAGGTGGATTGGGGGTCCCCAACCTCCAGAAGTATCAGATAACAGCACAGCTGGCCCACATTCAGGCTTGGGTCATTACCTCAGGGTGCCCAAAATAGGTGGCGATAGAACAGTCTCGCCTTCCCCTGCGCTTTCTCCCATATGTCCCCCCCTCCCCTCTGCGCCGGACCTGGCCTGGGAACACTGTCTTCCACCAAACATACCGTGAAGGTCTGGGACTGGGCCCTGAAACATAAGGGCACCCCGAGGGGACTCCTCCCCAATTTTTCACAATCTGGCATTTTCACCGGGATCTTGCCCTTCGAACTTACGGAACTGGGTTGCGGGAGGTCTTGAATCCCTGGGTCAACCCTTTGAGGAAGGCCACCCACCCTCCTTTGAGCAAAGCAAAGCAGCCTTCCGACTAGCAGAAACACGGTTTACCTACTCGCAACTCCGACACTGCTGCTTCCATCCGCTGACCCGCTCAGCAGCGTTACGCCTTACAGTCCCCTTGAACTCACTGTGAAAGACCTGCCAGCATGAGGGAAAAACTCCACCCTCTACAAGTTACTGCAAGAAAACTCTCTCACCACTAGGGCCCCCTATATGTCACAATGGGAGGCCCTGGGGCACCCCATAGAGGACCAGACCTGGGTAGACATCTGGTTGAGGATGCACTCTTCCTCCCTTTGCATCACCAACTGGGAGTGCACTCACAAGTTGCTCCTACGATGGTACTAGCCCCCGCTCCGTTTGCACCACTTTCAGCGGGCCCTGGACCCCCAATGTTGGTGCCGCTATGGACTCCCAGGATCCTACTTTCACATGTGGTGGACGTGTCCAACGGTGAGGGAGTTCTGGTCCCAATGTATTGCTACAATAAAAGATATCACTCAAGCAGTGATTTCACTGGAACCTGAATCTGTCCTCCCGGGGGTCCTGATTCCGGGCGCCTACCCGAGAACTGGCAGGAGTGCTGCACTCAACTCTTGCTGGCTGCAAAGATTACTGTGGCGTGCACTTGGAAGTCTGCTGAAGGCGCCCTGATGACTCTTTGGTGGATAAAGCTTTGGGACATTCTGATAGCCAAGAATATCACTGCAGCCAAGGCTGGCCTCCTTCACCGCTTCTCAAACACTTGTGCCCCTTTCCTGGACTATGACCAGAACTTTTCGGCACTGACCCACAAACCGCGCCTGATCACAAGGGCCCTTCACCCAAATGGTGAACAGCTGGCCCCTATCCATGCCCAACTGGACTGTGAGGAAAGCTGATCCAGGAGGCGGCAGGGGAGGGGCAAAGGAAATGCTGATATTTTGCACTGGAAGTAATGCTTTGTCTATTGTCGCTAATTTTATTGTCATCTGTGTGCTGATTTAAAATAAACAAGTTTAAAAAAAAAGTGCATAAGAAGATGCAGCCATGCGGCTAGTACTGGAGTCCTACAAATACCTGCATTGTGATTGCACATTGTCGGACAAGTGCAGTCTGCCTAGGAAACCTCCATATTGCTTACCTGCAGCCATCTGGGACAGTACTGTGCGCCACAGACTCACCATGCAATGTTAAATAAAATATTTTATTATTTTATAATTTTAGTGTAAACCATACAACTTACAAATTCACATTTGGTCCAGACCGACCATCCAAATAACACTCGCTCATACAAAGAAAAAGAAAATTAGGGTCTTAAGTCGCCCATTGCTTCTCCCGCAATATGCTTAACAAGTTCTCATCTGCACACCACTCATTTTCTTTTTTCGGGTAAAGTAATAGTAGTTACTGTGCTTCTTCCCATCTATTCCATAATCTTATCAGCTTTTTTCGAGCATCCCCTGGCCTTGTATACTTTGGTTTCATCGCAATACAGATGTTCACCTCTGTCATTTCAGAACCCGACAGTTTAGCAATGCTTCTTTTAAGTAATGCTGAAGTCGTCGACAAAAAACAGTTTCTCGTATCTAGACAGTTCTCCCTCCTCCTCCACCCCGAGTAGCAACAACTTTGGGTCTCTGTGTATCACTCTCCCCAGCACTCGCGAGAGTTCATCACAACACTTCTGCCAATATTGCTGAATACTATCACAATCCCACAGTAAATGAAAGAAAGTTCCCTCCACTCTTTTACACCGTAAACAATGTGGGTCAGTGGTCCTCCCCCATTGGTAAAGTGCCACTTTTGGATAGTATATCCTTTGCAGTATTTTAAGCTGTATAAACCGAAGTCTAGCCGAGATGGCTACCTCCCGTGGGTACATGAGGGCCGCTACCCAGTCCTCTGGTTGCATGGCCCAGATATCCTTCTCCCATTTGGACTTCAAACTGGCTAGTTCACGGGTGGCAAAGGAGGTAATTACGCTATACATAGTAGATGTGATTTTAGTGTCAATTTTTTCCTCGACTAGGTTTCTTTCGAGAGGGGTACTCTCAGCCATGTTCTCCAATTCCAGCAGGTGGGCTTGTAATACATGTTGTAATTGTGTATAGTGGTAGCGTTCGGTAATTGGGAGGTGAAAGCAGGATTCTAGAGATTTGAAGGGTACTAGTTTGCCATCCACGACAACATCACCTAATGTCTTTATTCCATGCTGTAACCAGCTGCGCCATGTCTGGAGTTTATTGAATTCGGGCAGGTACCCTTTGTCCCATAATGGTTGTAGTGGGGTGATTCTTTTGTCCCATCCTATGTATTTGTGTGTTTCTTTCCCGATTAGGGAGATGTGTGATGACATAGTTTGGGGGGTTGAGCTGCGTTTTGTCTTGTAAAGGAGTTCTCTCTGGGGTTTGTCATGCTCACTGATGTTTCATGTTCTAATGTGTGGCAATGTACTGTCCCCGTGTAGGATATCATTTACTACGGCCATCTGGCTAGCCCAGTAATAGGACTGTAGGCGTGGAAGCCCAATTCCCCCTTCCCATATGGATCGCTCAAGGGTGCTCAGTGCAATACGTGAGCGTTCATTACACCACATGAGCTTTCTAAGTACGCTGTCAATCTTTTTAAATTCGTTTACTGGAATGTGTAATGGGGCGTTCTGTAATATGTATATGAAGCGTGGAAGTGCCATCATTTTGAATAACGCTGCCCTGCCTAGCAGGGTCAGTGGGAGAGAAACCCAGTGCCGGACATCCTCTGTAAACCTGGTTGTTATCGGGTGGAGATTATTGGCCACATATTCGTTTAAGTCATTGGTGATTCGTATGCCAAGATATCTGAATTGGTCTGTTACTATTCGGAAGGGGCAGTTATCTGGCACTGTGCATTTTGTGTTGCCCACTGGAAATAGTTTTGATTTGGACCAGTTCACTTGTAGCCCACTAATGGCTCCATTGCTGTCTAACAGGCCTATAACGGTGGGACAGGAGTTATACAGATCTTTTAGATAAAGGAGCAGGTTGTCCGCGTATAAGGAGACTCTATCCTCCTGCCCGTCCTCCCAGCGGAAGCCGCTCCATGTTTGGGACGTTCTCAACAGTATGCCTAGTGGTTCTATGGCTAATGCAAATATCATGGCTGACAGCGGGCACCCCTGTCTGGTTCCCTTTCCCAATCTGAAGGCTCTTGAGGGCCACCCATTCACCCTTGTTTGTGCTTCGGGGGATTTGTACAGGAGTCGTACCCAGCCTATGTGTTGGGGACCAAATCCCATGCGGTGCATTATTTCCCAGATTGCCTCCCAGTACACTAAATCAAAAGCTTTTTCAAAGTCTATTGCTAGTACGGCCAAGGGACCTTGTATGTTGGATGCTTGTTCTATCACTGAGTGCAATTTGTGTATATTCATGCGGGTGGATCGCTTTGGCATGAATCCGTACTGGTCAGGGTGAATTAGTGTTGTAATGACCTGTTGTAATCGATTGGCGAGCACCTTTGCTAGTATTTTGGTCTCGCTATTGATAAGCGAGATCGGTCTATATGAGCTGCAGTGATCTGGGGTCCTGTTCGCCTTGGGAATTACTATTATTGTGGCTTTCCGCAGGTCTTGCGTTTTAGACAGTGAGAACATTTGCAGCAGGTGCGGGGCAATCTGGTTCATCCCTATTTTATGCCACAACTCAATCGGAAAACCATTTGGTCCTGGTGTCTTTCCTGTTTGTAGGTCTGACATGGCCGTTGTCAGTTCCTTCTCTGTAGGGTTTTTACATCTGCGTTAGTGGGGGCCATTCAGTGGGGGACATAGGGCAGTCAGTGGTGTGGTATGCAGTGTATGCGGGTGGTGCATTGATTGTGTTGCGGTATTTGGCGCTCTTGCTGAACGTGTGCGAATTGACTTTGGGACTGATGTTGTAAAAAAAACAAAAAAAAACTTCCCATACTCCACCCAACTTGAAGCATCTGTCGGCCGAACAGTCAACAACAAACACTAAAGAACCGTAGCTGAAGTGAATCAGCCACTAAACTAACAAACTAAAGCAACCTTGTTGTGTGCGGGTCTCTGACCCACTCCTGGCACAATAGTACGGGGGGTGATCCTCCAGGGGAAGGGTGGGCTTCCGTCTGGGCCAGCCGCTTGACAATGTCTCCCCGTGACTGATGTGGTCGCACATTTGCGCTGTGTCAACTTGTCATTCCTTCTCCTTTAGTCATGGGGGTGTCGGGTTGTGCCATTTGTTCGTGCTCTGGGTGTTACTCTCTCTCACCTGCAGTTGTGGCACATTTCCCAGTGCAGGCGGTTGGTTGTTGGGGCTGTGGTTCATGTCTCGGCCGAACTCGAGGGTTTCTATTTCTGTTGCCTCGTGCCTCTGTCCAATCCCCTTCAATGTGGTGTTTTGCCCATTTCCATGCCTCCTTGGGATCAGTAAAATGGACTGTTGTGCCTTTATGGAATATTTTTGGTTGGGCCGGGAACATCAGGCCGTATTTCACATTTAGGGATTGCATTTTAAGTTGGTCGAACGCTTGTCTGGTTTTTTGCACTTCTCTGGTGTAGTCCGGAAGAATGCAATTTTTGTCCCATTGTGAGAGTGCCCTTTGCACGTGCCGTCTGGAGCAGCGCATCTTGGTCCCGATAATTCAATAGTTTAGCTATCAGTGTGCGTGGTTGGGCACCTGGCACTGGTCGCCCAGACGGCACGCTATGAGCTTGTTCGATCGAAAAGAACGTAGAGAATGTTTTTGCTTCGAACATGTCTGTGAGCCATTGCTCCAGGAACAACTCCATGTTTGGCCCTTCTGATTTTTCTGGCAGGCCCAGGATCCTGACATTGTTGCGTCTGGATCTTCCTTCACTTTTGTCCACTCTCTCCTCCATGGTCTTTAGGCGTGTTGAGATTCTGGCTAGTTGTTGTTCCACATTCCGCAGACCGTCTTCCGTACCCGATATGCGTTGTTCTGCCTCTCCAGTGCAAGATGTTAGCTTCTGGAGATCGTGTCGAAGGAGGGAGACGTCCATACTGATGCCGTCCATTTTCTTTTCCATGGAGGAGCGTGAGTCTGCAATTGCATGCATAACATCTCTTAATGATATTGTGCTCTCCGCTTCTGCCATGATGTCTGACTGGTCCTGACCCGGTTGACTGCTTGTTGCGGATGTAGTGTATTGATCGATTTTGCTCTGGGTGGTCAGTTTTTGGGATTTATCCTTGCCCATCTTGGGCACAGGTGATTTCAGGTTGTGGTATGGGGTTCCGTACTGCACAGTGTTCCGGGGTATTGCTGCCTGAATTGGTGTGTCCGTTCAGTGTTGTAGCCATCCCTCGGGATGCCCTCTCTGTACTCCTGCAGCCTCGTGGTGTCCGTGTGCCTAGATTGGCACGGTGCGTGGATTGCTCTGCATTCGGTCTCCCTGTTTGGCTCTCTCCCGTGCTTCCTGCCACCGGCAGTACGCTTATCTTCAGGGCCTTCTCCCCACCCGCAGTGATTCTCTTGCTCAGGCTCCCTGGTCTGTTGCCCTCTTGTGCGCAGCTCCCGCCAGGCTCAGTCTGCTCTGGCTGGTTTGACCGCGGGCGGCTGCAGAAGAGTCCCTTGGGCGCCTCAGCGGGTCGGGGGATGTCGTGGCTCCTCCACGACAGGTCGGTCCTCCTCATTCGTTGCAGAGCCGGGTAGCCTCCCCCGCGTACCGCACTAGGGGATGGGGGGTTCCACTCCGTCCACATGATTGTTGCCACCCCAATCAGCGGCCAGCCGTTGCAGTCGCGGGTGGCCGCAGAGTAGACCCTCCCCCTCCAGGCACCACGGAGGGTCAACGGGTGCTTCAGTTCCCCTGAGCCGTTGTGTTTGTCTTCACCCGTTGCAGAGCAGGGCCTCCTCCTCTCCGTCAGGCCGGGATCGCGCTCCACCTTTGGAGGTGTCGCCGCTCTGTTGGCCTCGTCACCTCACAGTAGTTGGCCTGCAATTTGTCTGCCCGCAGAGCAGTGCTATGGCTCGTGTTCCTTTCGAGTACTGCTACGTTGTGTTTGGCTCCGTCATGCTGGTAGCGGCTATTTTGTCTGCTCTTCTCCGCGCTCGTGTGCCTCCCACTCCGCGGCACCGGGCTCGCTCAGTAGCCTATGTTCACTCCTTACATTTCATCTGCCTGTGCTCCATATTGTCACCTTACGGGAGATATGTTTTGCGTGCAGGATCGCCACTCGTAGCAGGCTGTTTCTCAGGATATTTGCAGCGGCTGCAGGAGCTTCGGTGACTCACGTCCTCATCGCTCTGCTGCTGGCCACGCCCCCCCACCATGCAATGTTAACACAAAAAGAAATACCACTCATACACTTACCAACACTTAACATGTACACCTTTAATTTCTATAAGATACACAGACACTATTAGTAAAGGGAAGGGGTAGCACAAATGGATACATACACAGGGCAATTTGGGCTTTCAACAAGTTCGTCATGAGGGCAGCCAAGGATTCAATGAAAAAACATTGTTAAAGCCTGCTATGGTAAAGTTGCGTTCCTAAACACCTATCAAAGTGCTAGGATTTTAGTAGCGCAACTTAACCATAACGTCCCTTTAACAATGTTTTTTCACTGAATATTTGTACGTACTATGCACTTTAGGGAGAGGCGGTTTTCTTTCTTTTTCCTGATTTCTAGCAGTCCATGCATGCACTCTAATATTCTGAGGAACCTAATTTTAATGGGTTATTTTCCACTTTAAAATTTAGGGGTTTCATTACCTTTTCTTATGGACATGGAGTTGCATGCATGGACGGAGAGCACTATGCATTTTTTTCTTATTGCCAGGTAAATGACTGCCACCTCGATATATTTTGCACACTGTTTGATATTGCTGCTTCTTGCATATTTGCACTGTTCTGTAACAGGAAACTTCTCCGGTACGTTCTTTTGAAGCTTGTTCATACAGCAATGAGGTATTGTAACATGATCACATTGTTACCGCTTTGTTACACATGGAGGCAGGCACCATGTTTATTTGAGATTTATCTGTAAGCTTGCATTTGTATGCCACTGTTGTGACACAGTGCTTAAATTGAGTAACTTTGCTACAGTAAATCGTATCATGGTGACTTTTATGTACTTTCTGGTCGATTCAGCCTAATGGGAAAGCTCATTGATTTACAATTGGCATTACCCATTATGAGTTTTTTCAGGCTGCCATATAATGTATATGATTTAGCATGCAGTCATTCTGAATTGAGTCAGTCACTTTTCCGCGATGATGGTCTGCGGTAATTGAATGACGTAATGTTATGTTAATTCAGGGTGATCAACGCCGACTGCATGCACCAGCATCCATGGGATGTATAATGTTACAAGATGGCTGCCTGATCACATCCAGGATGATTTGTGAAAGACATGGAGACACTCTTCACCTATTACCATAGAGCCACCACAGCATAAAATGTAGTCCATCGTTTGTGTTCACCTAAAACCTATGTGATCAAGCGGTTGGTATATCGCGAAACGTGTTGTTTTCTGTCCAGGTTTTCCTTTTTCAGATGCACGACGACTAATCAAAAAAAAGAAATAGTGCTATCCAACTTTTGAGTGATGCTTTTCCTTCTTTTCCTGAAAGGACATTTGCACTTTTCGGATTGCTCTCGGGAGTGCACTCCATTGGTTGTGCTTCGAACAAATATAGTGGGCAAATCGACTCTTCATTATCCAATAGACACAGCGGTATGGTGAGGATTACTCACCTAGTCCCGTTGTCCAGGCTTGCATGGTTGTATCATGCTTCAGGACAGAGGACTGAGTTTCACTGATTAAATGCTGTGTGGAAGAATAAAGATTTTCCATAATAACTTACTAGAAATTCTTGATTCTATTAAAGACACGGAGGCGAGCATTATGCTTCTCTTTCTTTTATTAATATATAAATAGAAAGCTCAGCAGCAAGTGTTAATGCACCTTATTGAAAGCGCAGGAGTGCGTGGCAGACAAAAGGTGCATGAAAAAACACAACGAACTTAGTAAACATTAACAAAAACAGTGTAAGTCCAAGAAAAACTCCATTTCCCAAGATGCTTCAGGAAAGGTCCAGCAAAGGGTCACTAACATGTGACTTAGTCCACCAATGAATAACTGGCTGTCCATATAAACAGTCATACAAATTATGTCACTTCCTCTTTCGAAAGCTGCGAACTTGAAAAAAAACGGTGAAAAGAAGGGCTGTAGCTGAGGTCATCTCGAGACTGAAGCCGAAGCAGAGCTGATTAGGCAATCAGGAGGGCTTGTCTGGAGCCGCTGTCAGAGAAGAGAAAGTAACTAGAATTAGTTTCTGCATCAGAGAATCCTAGTTCCCCTTACGGGGGTGGGAGAGAAATAGTGTGTTAACTTGACATACATAAGTCAGTCAAATAAGCAGTAACATTCCCAAACAAGTCGCACAATTATAACCCAAAGGTGGTAGCGCTGTTATTTCTCTTGCTGGGCGGGATAATGCTCGCCTCCGTGTCTTTAATAGAATCAAGAATTTCTAGTAAGTTATTATGGAAAATCTTTATTCTATGTCAAGACCGGAAGCTCCCATTATGCTTGTTTAAAGCTTACTTACCACAATAGATGCTGGTTGTTCTAGCGGTTTCAGGTAGAATTCCTTGAATATTGATTCACCTGACCAATCCGCCATTCTCATGATATCTTCTAGGCGTACTCCGACCTGAAATGCTTTGGAAGCCATGGCTCCTCTAACGGAGTGGGCCCCGAAATGCAGGGTATCTATTCCTGCTTGAGTCAGAGTCCAGCGCACCCAGCGTGCTAGGGTTGGAGACGAAACTGCCTTGTGCGTTTTACGCAGGGCTATTAGCAGTTGCCCGTTAGGGGAAGTCCTAAGCGGGGCAGTCTGCTCCTCGTAAACTTTTAAGCATTTAACTAGGCAAAGCTTAGGTTGATCTTTGAAAGCGGGGTACGAAATAACCCTCGAGTTACATTTCGTTCTCCTGTGCAAATGGAATACCACCCCATCAGGAGAAAAGGTCCTGCCCGCCAGATCGAGGGCTCTAACGTCAGAGACCCTCCTGCAGGAGACTAAGCAGAGCAATGTAGTAAGTTTGCCTGACAAGGCAGTCCGAGACAGGTCCTTGTTATGCGGCCATGACAGAAAAAGATTCAGAACCTTGTTGACGTCCCAAAGCTTATCATAGCGAGACAGGGGCGGAATTGTAAGTCTTATTCCTTTAAGGAGTCTGCAGACGAGCTGATGCTCTCCAGCTGGAAGCCCTTGAATGAGATCATGCCCGGTGGAAATAGCCGAGCGGTAGGCGTTAACCGTCCTATAGGCGAGGCCTCTTTCAACTAATGAAGCCAGGAAATTTAGGATTTCCTCTATAGGTGCTGAAACTGGATGTGAACCGTTCCTATGGCACCAGTTACTCCAGGCGTTCCAGGAGTTAGAATATCTCTTGAGGGTAGCAGGGGCCCAGCTTTCCTCAATGAGGTTGATTGCCATGGCTGAAATGCCGGGAATCCTCCACCTTGACCTGAAATCCTCCAGGCTGCTAGGTTCAGTGATCCGTTGAGGAGAAGGGGGTGACGCTGTCCTGACGGATCCAGAAGGAGATCTGAAAATTGGGGTAGAAGGATTGGAAAATCCGAAGAAAGTTCCAGAAGAATTGGATACCAGGTCTGAGAGGTCCAGACCGGGGCTATGAGGACCAGGTCGGTATGCTCCTGACGGGCCTTCGCCAGGGTCCTCGCTATCATTGTAAATGGAGGAAAGGCATAGAGAATCCCCTGGGTCCACTGCTGTAGGAATGCATCGGTCGCAGCTGCTGCTGGGTCCGGTCTCCAACTGTAAAAGATGGGTAGCTGGGAGTTGAGACGGGATGCAAAGAGATCTACAGACATGGGGCCCCATGTTCGCTGAAGGCGGAGAAAGACTTCTCTGTCGAGCCTCCAGTCGCTGAAATCTGTGGAGTGACGGGAGTGCCAGTCCGCCACTACGTTTGTGAGCCCTGGGAGATATTCCGCTGTCACCGAGATCTGATGTTCCAGGCAGAAATGCCAAAAATCGTTGGCTAATTCCGCTAGAGGTCTTGACTTGGTCCCTCCCAGATGATTGATGTACCGTACTGCGGAGATGTTGTCCATCTTTAGTAAGATACAACAACTCGCTTTGCCTCTGGCAAAGGAGCGCACAGCGAAAGAGCCGGCGAGAAGCTCCAGACAGTTTATATGCATTTTCAGCTCCTGAGGTGACCAGAACCCTCCTGTGGCTACAGAGCCGCATCTCGCTCCCCAACCGGAGCGACTGGCGTCTGATTCTATGATAATATCGGGGGTGGATCCGAAAATGGCTCTGCCGTTCCAAGCTTCCATATGAGTGAGCCACCAATTGAGCTCCGTGCGCGCAGAGGTCGACAGTGTCAGACGTTGAGAGTAGGAGAGGCTCCGTCTCAGATGCTGACCCTTGAGCCTTTGCAATTCTCTGTAATGAAGAGGACCGGGAAAAATCGCTTGAATGGAAGACGACAGGAGACCGATTACTCTTGCCAACTCTCGAAGAGATATGAGGTCTCTCTGTAGAAGTCTGCGGATCTCCCTCCGTGTCGCATGTATCTTGGCCACGGGAAGATGAAGTTGCGAGTTCAAGGTGTCCACCAAGAATCCGAGAAATTCTAGATTCTGGGATGGACGGAGTACAGATTTCTCCCAGTTTATGAGGAAACCAAGACTGTGCAGTAGGTCGATGGCTATTCTGGCCTGATGCACTACTAGGGCTTGAGAATGAGCCATGAAGATAATGTCGTCTAGATAGACTATTAATCTTACTCCCAGTTCTCTCAAGCGAGCTACTATGGGTCGCAGAAGTTTGGTAAAGGCCCAAGGCGCTGAGGAGAGCCCGAAGGGTAAACTCGTGCACTCCCAGTCTTGGTTTTTCCAGGAAAATCTGAGATAGCTTATGTGGGCCTGGTGAATAGGAACTGCTAGGTAAGCGTCCTTCAAGTCCAGGCGCACAAGCCAATCGTTTGGCCTCAGGATGTCCCTGAGCATGTGTATCCCTTCCATTTTGAAGTGATGGTAGACAATGAAGTCGTTGAGAGCTCTCAAATTTATAACTGGGCGTACTTTTTGCTTCCTGCGAACCAAGAATATGGGACTGAAGAACCTGCCTTGGCTTGAGCAGGGGCGAATCGCTTGTTTTAGATGTAGACTGCGTATTTCGCCATCTAACGCTTCCTCGTCTGCTATGGACATAACTAATGGTGCAGGACGAGTGGTTTGATGAGGTTGAGCAAAAAACTCTAAGCGCAGGCCGCGCGCTGCGTCCCTGATCCATGCATCTCCTGATAAGGAGTCCCATGCCTGTGCAAAAAGAGCTAACCTCCCCCCTACGGGTGTCTGTGGCGCAGGCGCTACAATGGGTACACTGACCTGTAGTTTGCTGTTGGGCTGGATATCTTGCACTTCTTCTCCATCCACAACCTCTTCCCCGCCCTCTTGAGGGGAAGAAAGTGTCTGAGCGGTCCTGCCAAGAATTGTATTGGTCCCGGGATTGCTGAGGTCTTCGATCAAAGGCGAAGCGGCCGGAGGAGCGACCTCTGCCTCGTCCGGCCCTGGAGAAAACCTTAGTAGCGAAAACCCTTCTGATGGAGGCTTGAGCCTTATCCAAGGCTGTAAAGGTGCCGACGAATTTCGACATTTCTTTCATGAATGGGTCTCCAAAAAGCAGACCTTGGGCTGCTGCTCCTGATTCTGTATCTGCTAGCTCGGTTAGTTTGCCGTCAATTTTGTATAAAATACCTTTACGGCGTTCAGCCGAGATGGCGCAACTGGCATTACCCAGTAGACAGAGGGCTCTTTGCGCCCAACCTGAAAGGATTGTTGGATCAATGGGATCACTAGAATCAATGGCCGCCTCGGCCAGGTCCATAATCTTGGCTAGAGGACCAGTAATGTCCAGGACTCTGTCCTGACAGGACTTCCAAGCGCCGTCGATACCCTTTCTCGGGTCTTTCACATTCTTTCCTAGAAATGTGATCATCTTGGAGTCTAATTCCGGGGTGAGGGCTACTTTTCCAGGAATATTGGGACGGGGGCATTCTGCCTTTAATCTGGCCCTTACTTCCTTATCTATTTATTTATTTATTTATTTATTCGTATTTGTTAAGCGCACAGGCAGCCCTTAGGGCATCGTGGCGCTGGTTACAGATATGAACATGACTTCTTGTACATACCGAGAAGTCATAACTTAGTTGCAATAGAAAGGTTTGCAGATATGAACATGACTTGTTATACATACATAGAGGTCATAACTTGGATGCAAGAGAAAAGTAGTAGTTATAGGTGTGTAACTGTGGGTGAGGAGGAGAGAGAGGAGAGGGTGAGCATACACATGATGGGGGAATTAGTTGAACAAAGTGGTTTTCAGTTTTTTTCGGAAGGTGGTGAGAGAGGTTTCTGCTCTGAGCGTGCTAGGTAGTGCGTTCCATAGTTTAGGTGCGATGTAGGGGAAGCTTATTCCGCCTGCTTTAGCTCGCTTGATGCGAGGGACCCTAAGTAGGTTAGTGTGGCATTGTCTCGTTGGCCTATTGGTGTGAGATCTAACTAGCGTGTCAGACAGGTATGAAGGTGCAGTCAGGTTAATACATTTGTGTGCGGTGGTAAGTATTTTAAATGTAATGCGCTCTTTAACAGGTAGCCAATGTGCTTCCCTTCTGGCTTTCGCAATGTGGTCTCTTTTAGGTATATTGAGGGCTGCTCTTAGTGCATTATTTTGTGTTATTTGAAGTTTATTGAGATTGGAGTTGGAAGTGCCCGCCAGTAGCGCATTACAATAGTCTAGTTTGGCTCCAATGGTGGCTCTGGCAATGGATAGGCAGTTATCTTTAGTTAGGAATGGTTTGATTGCATTGATAAGCTTGGTACTCAGGGCGGAAGCAGAGACAATGGAGTTGACTTGCTTCTCCATGGAGAGTGATGCGTCAATGTGGACTCCTAGTGTTTTTACCGAAGGTAGAACTGGGATGACACAATTGTCAATGCAGAAGTTGGTGAAGAGGGGGTCGAGGTTTGTGAGGGTGGGTTTTTGGCCGAGGATGAGGATTTCGGTCTTGTCTCCGTTAAGGCATAGACCGTTTGTGGCCATCCATGCTTGGATGGTGGCGTATATATTCTGGAGGGTGGCTGCGTCCTGGTGGTAGAGTCCTGTGAGCGGGAGGAGTACTTGGGTATCGTCAGCGTAGTTGGTGTATGTGATCCCAAGTGCGTCCAGTTTATCAAAGAGTGGTTTGGTGAAAAGATTATAGAGGGTAGGAGCCGTACATGAGCCCTGAGGGACTCCATACCTGATGGTGGTAGGCTCTGCGTTGGCTGTATTGGAAAACACTTTCATCACTCTACCTTCGAGGAAGGAGGTGATCCAATTTGTGGCTTGTTTAGAGAAATGTGCGGCCTGTGTGAGATGGTTGGTGAGGATGGCGTGGTCGACTAGATCAAATGCTGCTGAGAGGTCTAGGAGGAGCAGAAGGGCCGGCTTGCCTTTGTCTAGGATCAGGGTAATTTGATTCTTAAGATCTAGTAGGGCAGTTTCGGTGCCATGACCTTTGCGGAATCCAGACTGCCTTTTACCTAGGACAGAGTTGTTTTCTATGTAGGCCTGTATCTGCATATGTGCAGCTTTATCAAGGATTTTTAAGAGAAATGGAACCGTAGTAATAGGCCGATAATTGTTAGGTTGAGCAGGGTCCAGGGTTGGTTTCTTTAAGAGTGGGCGTACCCATGCCTCTTTAAGGCTGTCAGGAACATTGCCAGTCTTGAATGAGGCGTTAATGAATGCTGTGATGATTGGTGCGAGGGGGGTCGCACATTCTTTAATGATATTAGGGGGGCATATGTCGCCTTTACATCGAGATGGTTTGAGCTGTTTGAGGATGTGGAGAGTGTCTGACTCGGTGATTGGGGAGAAATCGAATTTGGAGGTGTGCTCGTCTTTGGTGTTATTGACGGAGAGGGTCTGCTGGGTGTGCAGTGCCTTAGAGTGTTCTGCTATTTTATTTTGAAGGAGGTCTATTTTATTTAACATTGCTGTTTGAATGCTGTTACACCAGGTCTCATCCTTAACAATCTCATCTGTGCAAATTGGGGGGATGGTGAGCTCTTTAAAGATGGTGAAGAGCTCTTTTGAGTGGGAGTTGGCTTCCAGGATACGTTTATTGTAGGTTTCTGATTTCGCCTGGAATATGGCATGTTTGTATTTTTTAGAGATACTGAGAAAGTCTACTTTGGTGGTGTCACATGGATTGGCCTGCCATGTTTTGAGGGCTTGGCGTTTGCATTGGCGTAGATTTAATAAGTCCTCCGTGAACCATGAGTTGGAGTGAAACGATTTTTTTGCTTTTTTGTTTTCAAGAGGGGCTGCGGTATTGATGGCGTGGGTGAGTGTGTCTTTGAGGATCTCTGCTAGTATGCAGGGGTCAGAGGAGAACGGTGGCGCTAGGCAAGGGATGTTGAGAAGGGGACGTATATTTTCTGCTGTAAGTTTTTTAGCACTTCTGGCTAGCATGGCCGGTGCTGGTATAAGGGGTGTGGAGTAGGAGGTTATGGGAATGCAGAATTGAAGGCAGTTGTGATCAGTCCATGGAAGGGCTGTGTTGGAGTTGAGGGTGGAGCCACAGTTGTGATCAGCTACCCAATCTAGGATACGGCCTTTGTTGTGGGTCGGGGCAGTGACTATTTGTGTGAATCCTAGATCTGTGAGGTTTCTGGTGAGGGTGATAGCTTCTTTGTCAAGTTTATCATTATATCCAAGGTTAAGGTCTCCTAAAAACAATGTTTTGGAAGTTTGTTTAATGTTTTTTCCAAGAAGATGGTTGACTATGCCTTTGAAGTTATTGGAGGGTCCTGGGGGTCTGTATATGACATGAATGTTTACTGTGTCTTTGGGGGAGAGGGTGAGTTTGGCTGAGAGGATGTCAATGGGGTCTTCCCCTGTGGTAGGAGTCTGTCTTAAGGCTAGGGTGTCTTTAAAGATTAGTGCGACTCCACCTCCCATTTTTGCTGATCTGTCTTGTCTTAGGATCGTGTAACCTGATGGTACAGCTAAGCTGATA
Organism: Ambystoma mexicanum; assembly: GCF_040938575.1. Lineage (NCBI taxonomy): Eukaryota > Metazoa > Chordata > Amphibia > Caudata > Ambystomatidae > Ambystoma > Ambystoma mexicanum. The sequence goes on along the minus strand of NC_090924.1, from coordinate 13,728,674 downwards.
GTTGGGCCAGAGGCAGGGTGCAGCCATGTTTCTGTTATGGCTAATATGTCTAGGTCTTGGTTGGTGATGATGTCATTGACTTCTAAAGCGTGGGCGTTGAGTGAGCGTACATTTAATAGAGCACATTTAAGGTGTTGGAGCTTATTTGGTAGAGTAGGCTTGAGGTTGGTACTAGGGGTACAGTTTTTGGTAGTGTGAGTAGGCTTGTTAGTCGAGTGATATCTGACTTCACAATGGTCGTGTGGGGTTGGAGCGAGCTTAGGGGACCTGATAGGGTGCTTGCGGGTTGTGGTGTATGGTGGGCAGCAGGTCTTGGCGTGAGTGCGAGAGCCTAGGCGTGAGTTTCTAGGTGTGACCTGCATGGGTGTGGAGAGGAGAGCTAGATGGGGTGTGCGTGTTCTGAGTCTGTATTGTCTGAGTAAGATCTCTGGAGGAGTGGCGTGTGTGGTGGTGTGTCTGGGCTCCATGAAGTGGCTGTTGGGTTGCCCTGAGGGCACGGAGTAGTCAGTAGTACTAGTCAGTAAGGTGTAGACTAGACCCGTGAAGAGGTACAGTGTGTGGCGGCAGTACATGTTGAGATAAGTTAGCGAGTAAAGTCTCAAGCGACCCTAAGGCGCAACACAATATCACAATGGTGTCTGGGCGACCATAAGGTGCTACACAATATCACAGTGGTCTCTGGGCGACCATAAGGTGCTACACAATATCACAGTGGTCTCTGGGCGACCATGAGGTGCTACACATATCACAGTGGTCTCTGGGCGACCATGAGGTGCTACACAATATCACAGTGGTCTCTGGGCGACCATAAGGTGCTACACAATATCACAGTGGTCTCTGGGCGACCATAAGGTGCTACACAATATCACAGTGGTCTCTGGGCGACCATAAGGTGCAGATGCTATTATCAAGTGACAGCATATTGCAATGCAGGGCAAGAGCATGGTTAGTTGGCTACAGATTATGCATTGAAATATTTTTGTTGCAGTTCGAGAGCACAACGGTGCAGGTGGGACCTTGGACGTAGCAATGTTGGGAGGAGCATGTCTGTGGAGGCTGAGAACAGTTCAGGACTCTAACTCGCGGGTCGGGAGTGGATTGTGGAGGAGGGGGGCAGTATGCTTACCCTGTGGGTGGACGGCAAGGGGTCCTGGCTCTAGGCTCGACGGTGTAGACAGGCTGAAGACAGGCACAGTGCCTTCGTGGTGGGCCGGCTCCAAGCCTGCCGGCTTGTGGTTGGCTCCCAAGTAGGGGAGAGGAGCCAATCACGATGCTTGTAGGGCTGTGGGGCCGAGTGGAGTGTTGTGGCAGTGACGGTCGGCCATCTTGGAGTGGGGCAGACCTCGTGTCTCCCAATGGTGGCTAGATGCACTCCAGTGCAGTAATGGGGCAAGTCCTACGTGGAAGTGGGCCCCTGGGCAATCAGGAGCGGCGCGGATATATTAATAAATAATCCGCCGCGAATTGCTGAAAAACGGCACACTCGCGCTCCGAAATCTAGAGGCTTGCGAAGTCTGTTCATGATGTAATTGGTTGTTCTGGACGAAGGTTCCCAGTCAGAGGATCTGGGGTGCACAAGATCTTCTGGAGCAAACATCCCGCTGGAAGTGGGGGGTTCCTCCGTTACCTTCTTGGGGATGGGGACTGCCACAATCCCAGAGGTAGAGGGTCGCGACCCTATAGTTTGAGAATCCTCATCAGAGGATGAAAGGTGATGGTAGTTATCATAGACCCCTCTATCTTCGTCATCAGTGCCCTGTTGTTCTCCCTCCGGGCTTGAGGGTCTAATACCCCTATTGTCTTCCTCGGGGTAAGAGGGTCTTTCGAGGGAAGGGTAGTCCTTCCTGTCCATGAAGGCTTTTTTAAGCCTGGAGAAGGCGTCTGAGACGGCAGCGGTGGCAGGAGTAGGCTGGCTCGGGGGGGTCATGGAGTCTCTGCTCCTACGAGCCGGAGTACATCCCCCATCTATAAGGTGCTTTCTTTTGCGTGTTTTCTTTTTCCCCGTTGGGGAGGTCTCCTGAAGATGCTCCTCCATACTGTCTAGGCGCTGCTGGATAGGCAGGAGCATCTCGGATACTGCCTTCTTGATGGTGGTCTCCACTGAGGATCCCAGCACCTTTTTGAGGCTGTCTGCCATTGCCACCTCATCTATGTGATACTCTTCCTCCTCATGATCAGACCAATCCTGATCTGCCTGGGGAAAGTACTGAGCTGCCATAATCAACTTCAAATGCACCTTTTTTTTTTTTTTTTTAAATATAAATGTAAATGCTCTTAGTGGGCAACAGACAGCCTTCTCTCAGCCCACTCAATTTCAGACAAGGAAGGTGTGGAGCACGATACCTTGCTGAAAAGAAAAATCAATCTATTTCTGTGGAAGTTATCTGCGATTTCCTTCGATTTCGTTTTCTTTCTTTTTTTTTTTTTTTTTTTATAATGTTGAAAGGAAAGGAAAGGGGGCTCGTAATTGCAGCTGGCGCTCGCTTTCAAAATCCGTTGTAAAAGCAACGGAAATGACAAGCGAGCGCCAGCTGTTTGAGGAAAGGACTCAGGGAGCAGAGGCTCCCTCTAGTGGCCACGGAAGGCCACCGCAGCGAAATGCAGCGAAATGCTCTCCGTGTGCGGCCTTCCCGGGCTCTGTGGGAGTGAAGAGCGAGCCGGGGCCGCGCACGGAGGGGTGAATAAATTAAAAGGGCCGCTCGCGAACGCGAGGGCTCCTGACAGCAGCAGAGATCCTCTCGCGGCAGCGAAGCTGCTAACGCGGAGGATCGAGTGAAACTGACAATGAAGCGCGTTACGCGCGCGTGTACTTATTATATTTACAAACGCTAAATAAAATATGTAAATATATCATTCACCTTATTAAAATATATTTAAATATATTTAAATTAAACATTTTTTTTTTTTATATAAACAAGTAGATAAAAAATGGGTACTTATCTTTGCTGTGAGCAGCAAGAAAGAGGAAGTGACATAATTTGTATGACTGTTTATATGGACAGCCAGTTATTCATTGGTGGACTAAGTCACATGTTAGTGACCCTTTGCTGGACCTTTCCTGAAGCATCTTGGGAAATGGAGTTTTTCTTGGACTTACACTGTTTTTGTTAATGTTTACTAAGTTCGTTGTGTTTTTTCATGCACCTTTTGTCTGCCACGCACTCCTGCGCTTTCAATAAGGTGCATTAACACTTGCTGCTGAGCTTTCTATTTATATATTAATAAAAGAAAGAGAAGCATAATGGGAGCCTCCGGTCTTGACATAGAATATGTCCTCACGTGTCTTTAGAAAGTCTCTATTAGTGTCTGCAGTCGTGCACTGTGGGGATAATTACTTCAATCATGAGATTTAATCTTAATTTGGTACTGGCTGGCTTCGAAAAGCAAAATGCATTTCTTACACACGTATTAGCAGACCTCTTGGACTAAGGTGCAAACATGCCAATAATCCAAGATGGCCACTTTATAATTTACTTTAGGGTATGTCGCAGTAGACTTGATGACGTAATAATGACGTTAAATTAAAATGTTAGTTGGCCGTGCGGATGCGTGTTAAAGTGGCATTGCGAGCTGATTGGTGTTAAGTGGTATTATGTGTCTCATATGAATGTAGAATTCAGTGTGTGTATGCCTACCTAACCACTGATCTAATGTACTTGGTAAGTAAGTGAGGGGAATATTGCCCGGCTTAAGAGGTTTTATGTGCATCTGTTTTATGTAGATGCAGGCACATACCTGTGCGGTGTTAGTAACCCAAGGCAAATGTTCAAGTCTACTCGTTGTAAGAAACATAAAGGTCTCTCACCCGCTAGTCCCCAGGGATCTGTCATCCATGTGGCCAGGGCACAGCCATCACTTTTGGATCCAGTTCCTGGGGGTGGACCAGTACGGAAAGATCACCTGGGTGCGGGCTCCTTGGGGAGTGGAAGTGGGACACTGGATGGCGAGACGCGGTATCCCTTTCCTTGTTATACCTTTACTCCATCCTACCGAGTAGGATACTTAGTTACTCAACCCCCCCATTTTCCGACACAAGCACTTTCTCACGGACAGCTCACTGTGATAGAAAATGGACTAACACCCGAGCCGTATACCTGACATGTCCCAATACAATGGTCAGGCAATTACTAATCATTACACACAGATGACTTCCATCATACTTCCCCACATGGATAAAAGGTGGACCACGAAAGCACACTCTGAGCAAGGCGAAGGAAGTAGCAGTTTCAAGGTGGCAGTTTAATATGAAGCGAGATATGGCAAGACCGAAGAGGATTGCAAGGAGGGAAGTGCCCCTGACCTTTTCACCGAAAGTCTGTTACTTTCATGAACCTTCGAGAATAAGTAATGTAAGACCCGGAATCAACGCTGAAGAAACCAGCATTGTGTTTCAGAGGTACCCGGGGCTCTCCCGCGTCAATACTCAAGGCTGGGAGAATCGTTTGCTGCCGTGGTACTATCCTTGGCTCCTACAACAAAGCAGCACCAGTGAAGTCAGCACAGCAGGTGAGTTGCGGAGACTGATACCAGAAGAGAACAGTGTATGAAGTGTATATGGCAAGTGACGCGAACATAATTAAACAGCACATGAGTGATTGAACTTTGAACCCAAGATATGATACCTTAGATGGGAGTGGTCTGGCAACCACGTGGCTGCTCATTCGAAATTCTCTGTTGGGTATCCAACTGAAAGGTGGCAAATGTTACAAGAAAAGGAATTGTGAAATCGAAGTGGTTGTGCCACGGGTCAAGCAAAACCCTGAGCACATTCAAAAGTCTTTGATTTTAAGAATATAAAGAAAGTAGATGAAGTTGTTCCGAGCCCGGCGGAGGGAGATCAGCTAAGAACTTTTTGTTAAAGCAAGTTTGTGTTGAGAAGTTTCATGTGGAATTGAAATTAGTCTGAACCCGGCTGAGGGAGACTAATTGTGTTAAAGGGATCTGAGCCCGGCTGAGGAGGATCCGGGTGAATAGTGAATCGTCTAAGAAATTGAATACTTGTGAAAGTTTAATTTACTTTGTCGCATTAGGCCCATCTGAATGAAGAGACTGTGAAAGACAAAGAGACTTGGGCACAGAAGGCCCTGATGCTAATGATAGAACTGTATCCTCATGCTAGAGAAGCCAGAGACTGTGCTCAGCTCGAGTGAACCGCCTTATCGCGTGCTGAAAACGTGGGGAAGGGAAGCCAACCGCCTGAACATTCTGATATATAATTTTGTGAACACTTCTTTCTTTTTCGATCCATTGTTTACCCACACTTTTTTTGTATTTAGAGGTAAGGATTGGCAATATGTTTATTAGTATAGGCCCTTTTATCTTGACAAGACACCACTAGGACTGAGTTATTATTTGATGGTCGTAGCTTGCTCCCATCTGTAGATTTAGGATTAGATGGGCATTTTTCAACCCTTTGAAGTTCAATGAACACCCTTGAACTGTGTCTGTCTTGCTGTTGATACCATGCCTTCCTTATACTGTGCAGTACCAAATAAAGATGATTACATGAAACCGCTGGCTGGGTGAGCTATGCGGGCTAAGTGTATCAATCAATTGGAAAGAGTAACAGTTTCAACTTTCTGTGTATGCCTACACATCAAAACTATGATGCAACCCTTTGAAGTAGATACATTTGTGGTTATGTTTGCAAACTTTGTACATTGTCATTTCTCGAGGATCACAGTTTCATAGTACAGTTATTACATATGTATAGAAAATTATTCTACAAGTTTGCTTAATTAAATACAATACAGGTTTAGGTACATTGAAAATATTATGATTATACATAATAGATATGTCATTATTCGCGTTGTGCAAGGGTATCTATAGAACATGGTAATTCAGAGTTGTATCTGCGTATATTACAATTTGTCGCTGGTCATGGAAGCGGCCGCACTTATCAAGTTAATTTGGACCTATTAGAGCCTGTGTCCCGATAGCAATAGGGGTTGTCACGTTCAGATCTATTTACACAAATAGTGCATACCGTCTAAAGCAATTTATACAGTTGACGATAATATTTTCAAGTATAGTTCCAATCATTATAAAGTGGGTGATCTACTAAGGTCCAATGGGGATTTAGTAAATGGAGTGTCCACACACAATACCACTTAACAGGCATCTGCATGAACAACTGACATATTGTAATTTAACGTCATCAATATGACGTCATCGCGTCTACCGTGACGTCCCTTAACGTAACACATAAAGTGGCCATCTTGGATAATTGGCTTGTTCGCGCCTTAGTCCAAGAGATCTGCTAATGCGTGGGTAAGATATGCATTTTGCTTTTCACTGCTTTTCAAAGCCAGCCATTACCACATTAAGATTAAATTGCATCGAATTGAAGTCATTATCCCCACTGACACTAATAGAGACTTTCTAAAGGCAGGTGAGGACATATTCTTCCACACAGTAATGTGGAATACGCATTACTGTGTCACTGTGTTCTGAAGTTTGTGGTAAAATAGGCCTTTTCCCCCCCTCGCAGGATTCTCAAACTTAGGTGGCCTCTCCACTGGGTACCAAATACGCATTACTGTGTTCTGAAATTTGTGGTAAACTAGGGCTTGCCCCTCACTCCCTTTCCGCTTGCTCTCGTCTATTTCCCCCCTCCCTCCTATTCCATGGTGTTCTCTATCTCGCCTATCTTCTCTAACTGCTTCTCCATTGACTATCCTGCTCTCCTCACTAAATCTGGCAGGAAAAAGTTTATAAAGGACATCCTGGTCTCCAACCCAGGCCTCCTTATCGCTGACACCTACACCAGTGCCTCCTCCAAGGAAACTCTCTCTGACATCCTCTTTTTCGTGCCTTTGCCTGACCTATGGACCCTTCATATGGTCTCTGTGCTCTCTCCCTTCTCCTCTTCTCCCATTAATGGTGGCACCCGTTGGGATGTCCTCTTGGCCTCCTTCCACTCCTCTAAGGCCATTATTAATGTCTACACTAACAGGACCGTCTTGGTCCAAGGCCCTCAGGCCAACCTTCACCTCTTTGATAGACGCTTCCCGCGCCTCATCAACTTCCCTTCCTCTCCTGCTGTCCACCCTCCTCTGTCCTCGGCTACCTTGCCTCCACCCTCCCTCCCTGCCCCCTCTTGTGCTCCTTCACCTCTGCAGGGTGTACCTCTGATCTGTACCCCTCCCCGGAAATCCTCCAAGGCTGGCAATCTTCTCCACATTGCCACTCTTAACTCTCGCTCTGCCGTCAAACATTCCTCTGACATCTGTCGCCTTCTTGAGGAACTGGACCTTGACGTCCTCGGTCTCACCGAGACATGGTTCACAGCCAGCTCTGTCACCAGCTTTGACACACTCCTACCTGACGGCTACAAGATCCTCTCCGTGCCCAGGCTCAACCGTGCTGGGGGGGTGTGGCCCTTATCTTCCCTGAGTGGATTCCTGCCACTGTCACTCCTACGCAGACCTACTCCTCTTTTGAATGCCTTGTCTGCCGACTCTCTCTCTCTCTCTCCTAGCCAGTCCCTTACCGTGGCTACTATCTATCGACCACCTGGTCAAATATCCTCCTTCCTCTCTGAATGGGCGGACCTCTCCTCCTCACTCCTGTCCTCAACCACTCAACTCCTCTTTCTTGGAGACTTCCACATCCACCTGGATGCCTCCTGTCCCCCCTCTGTACTCTTTCGCGACCTCTGCGACGCTCTCTCACTCTCTAGTCTCCCGTCTGGGCCGACTCATTCTGCAGGGCACACTCTTGATGCTCTGATCTCTTCTGACCTTCCCCTCTCTGTCCCTCTCTCCACTCCCCTCTCCTGGAGTGATAACTTTCTCCTATCCTCCCACCTCACCTTCCATACCCCACAGGCAAAGCCACCCTCATCACTGCCACCCTCCTTCTCGGTCATCCGACCCATGAAGCGCGTGTCAGTTGAGGCTTTCGCTGCCACCTTCTCGCCCTCCCTCCCCCTTTGGCTGACTCCCACCCTGACACAGCCCTCTCCAAGCTTCACTCTGCTATATCTGATACTCTTTATATCCTTGCCCCTGTCGTGAGAATCCGCCTGAAGCCCAAAGCCAAATGTAACTCCTGGTATGACTCGGATCTCGTCACCCTTAAACGCAAGTGCAGGGTGGCAGAGAGGAAATGGCGTGCTTCATGTGCATCCTCTGACAAACTGGCCTGCCGCCTACTCCAAAGGCAATACCGGCTCTCCGTTCTCACCAAGAAGAGAGCCCTTATCCAAGTCTGCATCTCAGCGGCATCTAATAATTCGGCTGAACTCTTTAAAATCTGCAAGGAGCTGGCCAACCCTGCTGCAGTCTCTACCTCTCCTGTCCCCTCCCAGGCCCTCTGCACGGCACTGGCCTCTCACTTAATTTCAAAAACTCAGGACACCCTGTCCTCGCTCTCCTCCTACCACCTCCCCCCCTCTATTCCCTGCTCTTCCTCTGGCCCTTCTGCAGCCACCCCTCCTCCCTCCTTCTCTGCTTTTCCCCTTTTTTCTGCTGACGAGGGTTCGTGACAAGTCAGATCTATGAAAGTCTCGTCAAAACAGGTCCACCCATGCTCCTCCAAAACCATCAAGGACCACATCGACTCCTTGGCTGACTTCTGCAATCACTCCTTCGCCTCTGGAGTCTTCCCATCCTCCCTCAAGCACTCCCTTGTGCACCCCCTTCTTAAGAAACCCTCGTCCGACCCCTCCTGCCTTGCTAACTATCGCCCAATCTTTATCACCCCCTTCCTGAGCAAGCCCCTGGAGAAACTGGCCATCTCCCAGCTTAATCTCCATGCTGAATCTGTTGGTAGCCTTCACGACCATCAGTCTGGCTTCAGAGCTGTCAGAAGCAAGGAAACTGCTCTCCTGAACATCCGTGAGGACCTGCTCTTGAACCTTGACTCAAACACTCCTTGTGTTCTCATTTTACTTGATCTCTCCTCTGCCTTTGATACTGTCAACCATACCATCCTGTTCAACTGTCTCTGTGATAACCTGGGTATCACTGGTCAGGCTCTGGCGTGGCTGTCCTCTTTCCTCTCCAATCGAGCCTCCCAGGTCCAACTGGGGTCCTTCCTCTCTGACATCTTTTTCTCTACCTGTGGTGTCCCCCAGGGATCTAACCTCTCTCCCTGGCTGTTCAACCAGTACTTGGCACTTCTTGCCCACCGCATCGCCGCTCTCTGCCCCAACTTACAGTGCTATGCGGATATTACCCAGCTCATTTTCAGGCTACCCTCGGCCTCCTCTTCTCCTTCCCTCATCTCTGACTGTCTTTCTGCTATCCAGGAATGATGTGCCGCCAATGACCTCTGCCTTAATGCCAGTAAGACTGAGATTCTACTCATCGGCCCAGCACACCCACTCCCTCCTTCCCTGCAGCTCTCTGGCCGGCCTCTCTTGGCCCTCTTCCTGCTCCTACCTGCAAGGCTAAAAATCTTCGACTCCACACTCTTTCTCTCATCACATATCTGACGTCTCCAAGAAGTCACACTACCAGCTTCATCTCCTCAGAGGTATCCTTCCTTTCCTCTCCTTCCCCCAGGAGCTCACTGTCTCTAGAGCCCTGGTTCTCTCGAAGCTGGACTACTGTAACAGCCTCTATCTAAATCTACCTGCCTCTACTCTCCGCCCTTTGCAACTCATCCAGAACAGGACTGCGAGACTTGTCTTTTGCCACAAGCCCGGGGACCGTATCTCTCCAGGACTGAAATCGCTACACTGGCTCCCAGTGGCTGCGAGGATTAAGTTCAAAACGCTCTGCATTGTCCACAAGGCCTTCTGAGGCCTCGGGCCATAATACATTCAACTCTATCTTCCTAAATATCTTCCTTCTCGAGCTCTTCGCTCATCCACCTCCAACTCCCTCAGGGTCAGCCGCTTCTCCAAGCAACGAGTTGGGGGTAGATCTCTCTCCGCAGCAGGGGACTCCCTCTGGAACAGCCTTCCTGCCTCTCTGAAACTTGAGGAGAACAATCTCCGGTTCCGGAAGCACCTCAAAACCTTCCTATTTGCCTCCGCTTTCTCTCCCTCTCTACCCTGTTAATATTACTGTAACTGCAATGAATCTGAAAAGGGGCCACTCACCTATCCCGCTCCGTAGCCCTGTCACCCCCCCCCTGCACTGCCTCCTTGGCAACCCCTGCACTTGTGGGACTGTCTCTGTATCCCTACTGCCCTCCCTCCCAGTACTTGTCTGCACTTATCTTGCACTTGCCACCAGCTGGCCCTTATTAGTTATATTGTTTCTAACTAACCTGTACTGCACTTCTCCTCTCCCTTTCCCCCTGGCACTTTTCCCTTCCCCTCCACCCTTCTTGCGCGATCTGAATGACACCTGGCCTAGTAGGATCGTTGTCTGTCTCCCTATGTTCCCCCCCGCGCCTCGTCGCGCCTTGAAACTCTTGTGTATAGGCGCTTTATAAATGCCACATCATATCATATCACAGCATTTAATTGCTAAAATACGGTCCTCATTATACAGCCATGCAAGCCTGGACAACAGTACTAGATGAGTAATCCTCACCGTACCTCCTTGTCTATTGGATAATGAAGAGTGGATTTGCGCACAATATATTTTGACACACTTTGGTACTCTTACACAGAACTTGTATATATGTATATCCACAGATGTAAGCTTGTGAATACCCGTATTTCACACAGATGTCCTTCCCGGGCCCCTTTATCCCCAATCATCGCTTCACATATTCTCCTTACAATAAGGTAGGCCTGCCACTAGGCATTTCACCATGAGACTAATGTAACCTGATACTCTAGTCTGGTATTAGATACATTATAAACGCCGTAAATATTATACTAGGTGGAGTCATCCCACTCTCGTACTCAGAAATCTGCTGAGAGCATAATCCTAAGAAGACTTTCACAGTTCAACTATCCCTATGCAGTCATTGAGGTGAATTCAAAATGCCTATTTAAAAGTCTTGTTGGTAACGTTTTGTGAAAATAGTAATATTGTACTTGTTTACAACCCCTTTACTAATGTAAGTTCTTTACTTACCCTTTGTAGACAAATGAAGTATGAAGCTATATTGACACAACCTTTATTAAAGACTTGCTACTCCTGACGAAGGGATACATTTCCTGAAATGCGTAAAGCTTGTGGTTTTGTTTATTATTATTACTTGTGTATTAAATAAATAAAAAAGGTATACTAACATGTCAGTACAGTCAAAAGCACCCTAATTATGTCTAATTGTACCAAAATTGTGTATGACACTCTATAAGCACTGAATGAGCTTTTTCAGTAAAAACGGTGTGCAGGGGACGGGAGCTTCCACGAGTTTAGGATACTACTGTTTTCTTGGTATACTCTCATGTCAGGGCTTTTCTATATGAACACACGTGCATCTGCCTGGTATACTCTCCTGCCAGGGCTTTCTTTATATGTGCACTGCACACACTTAATAGATTTAATGGTCTCTTATATTTATTCTGTTCTGTATTGACTCTGCATGGTGTCCTATTCTGCCAGGTCTTACTGTGTAGGTATACAGCGGTATGCAGTGATTTTTGTCAAATGGATAATAATGAACAGTCATGATCCCATCAAAGGAGCACAGTTCCCATTCAGAAATACCAGGAAAGCAAGAAACTTCATATCAGTCAGTGGGTCAACAGTGGCTTCAAGCCTGGCACAAATGGCATTTGTCTCATTCATAGCATTGCACCCATAGGCTCACATAGCGCTTACATTTGTTTTTTTTCCTACACTCAACATGGCTGCCGCCAAGTCCATTGTTAACTCGCAGCACATACTGCACCTGTGGCAGAGGGAGCTACTTAAGTCCTGCCACTGTTGGAGCGCTCGCTTTGCGTCTTCTCTGCCGACAGTGGGTAACGCTACCAGCGATCTCCTGACAGAACCTTTCAAAGGAAAAACAAGTTAAGAGATATTAGTTTCGAGAGAAAATCAACAGAATTCCAATGTTGTTGTAAAGACTTACTGAACCGAAGTATTTCCGAAGCGTTTCCTCAGTCAGCATTTTATTTCATAGTCCCTGCATCTTCTGTGAGAAGTTCCGTCGCATCCGCAGCAGCCTCCTCAGAGCAGTCTTCGTTCACGGTCAGTGTCTTCATTCAAAAGTTTTCCTCAGCAGTCTCTGCATCGCCCAAAGGTATTTCATCTACTTCTTTCCAGAAACCTGCGAAACAAAAGGTCTTTTTTTTGTTAATGAATGAACTAGTGAAATAAGAAAGAAGAACTTTTACATATGTTGCTTACCTGACGTCCCAGCAAGTTTTTCTTCGCTTAGTTATTACCGCGCTCATCTCTGAAGGCTATTAACTCCGTTAAGACAAACTTACATTTATTAAACATTTCCTCATACCGAGTATAGTCGCAGCCATACCGCAGCATCTAACCTTTTCTGAGAACCAAGAACCTGCAAAATAAAAGGACATTTTTAGAAAGAGAGATCACTACAACGTAGGGACAGTTCAGAATCTGATGAACTATATATTTCTCACCAAAAACTCACCAAGGATAACTCTAAGAAGAGGCAAGGACATTATTCTGACAATAATCTCTCCACAAGAACACTGCAGCCTCTCAAGTTAACAGTTTTCAAACCAACGCGCCCCTCTAGAATACAGGATGGAGAGCTCCACAAAACCTAAGCACAGGTGAGAAGGGAGGGATTTATCAAAGGCTCACTCCATTACAGTGTTTTCATGCAAATAGAAATTACAGTAGTTCTATTGTTATAATTGTTGTTTTTACAGAATAAGAGTCCAGATAACAGATCCTCTAGCTGAGAAGGCATTACGCTCCTGCAGAGTCCCAGGTAAGCGTTACACGAACAACAATTTTAACTAAACATTTTTAACGAAAAAGATATCACATTTTTTAAAATATATAAATGGGGGTGGGGTAAGTGGTTGAAGGGGTGGGGAGGGGTTTGGAGTGGGATTATAAAAGAAGGGAAAGGGAGGTTGGGGAATGAGGGCCCAATAAAAACATAAAATAATTCAGTATTCTTTTCATTAAAATGTTATTCATTATTTTGTATTAGTTAAAATCACATGTAACTGTATATGGCATACACTTAAAAAAGTTGACAGTCTTACATTTACTTGGTTCTGTCTCTTAGAGTGTTATTCACTTGCTCGTCCTTTTCCATAAACTGCATTCACAGTTATTTTATTTTGGCAGGGTTGCCAAAATGCACCGGTGTCCCCACTTCCCTTGGGTGGACTCACCGTCTCTTGATGGCATGTGTAAGCTCTCCCATGGCAAGCCTGTGGCGGCTCGTTGGCATTCAGCTCGCTCTCGCCGCCTCTGTGCCATAGCTTCTGTCTCTCTCGTGGCTCCCGCTCATCTGTTCGTAATTTCTCCGGGCTCGGGCGGTGTGGAGGCTGCCTTTCAGTACCTGAAAACTGTGTGAAGACTTTCTCCTTCTTTGGGCATCCTCGTAGCATACTGTACCCTCCAATCAGCTCTCCTCTGCATCTTCAGTGAGCCAGTTGGTTCCACAGAACTCGCACCAGCCCCACATTCCCTTGAAGACCTGCTCTCAAATCTTGACATTAACACTACCTCTGTCCTCATTGTTCTTGACCTCTCCTCTGCCTTTGACACAGTTTTTTTTTTAATATTACATTTTATTGGTTTTGTAACATGCAAACACTGGTCCTCACCGGGCCAGAACACAAAAACAACAATAATAACGTTCGATGGAATACTTGCGCAAGTAAATCATACAAAATCACATAAAAGTTGTTGAACTAAGAAGAATTCCCTGCTGCCCTGCGCATTCTACATTCTAAGGTGTCATATCAAGTCGAATTTCAGGATTCACACCACATCCTCCCATCGTTGCCATATCTTGTACGCTTTTTCGGGGCATCCCCTGGCTTTATACACTCTCCTTTCAATGGCAATGCAAATCTGTACATCGGTTATCCACTGACCTATTTGCGGCGTCTCTGCAGCGCCCCATGGTTGCGCTATATTCCTTTTAATTATTGTTGTTGTCATAAAGCAGTGCTTTTTATATCTTGACAGGTCTATCTCACTGTCTGCTCAAAGTAGTAGTAGCTTAGGGTCCCTGGGGAATGTCTGATTTAACACTCTGGTAAGGATGTCGCAGCATTGCTGCCAATAAACGCGGATATTTGGGCGCTCCGACAGTGTATGAAAGAAGGTTCCCTCTTCTCCATGGCAGCGTAGGCAGTTAGGTTCCGTTATCTTACCCCAACGGTACAAGGCTACCCTCGGGTAGTAGATTCTGTGTAGTATTTTCAGTTGGACTAATCGCAATCTGGTCGATATGGCTAACTCACGGGGGAACATTAGTATCTGAACCCAGTCTTCCGGTAAAATCTCCCCTACTTCGGCTTCCCATTTTGCCTTGAGCCGAACCAATTCTGTTGTGGCAAAGGAGGTGATGGCGCTGTACATTACTTTAGTGACTTTAGCTTGAATGCGATCTGTTATTATGTTACGTTCTAGTGGAGTAGTATCTGACATGTCAGCAAGGGTAGGGAGGTGCTGTTGCAGTGCGTGTCAAAGCTGTGTGTAGTGGTATCTTTGCGCCTCTGGGAGGTTAAAGGATAGAGCCAATTCTTCGTAGGATCTAATGGCGCCATTTATTATGATGTCACCCACTACCTCTATACCACATCTCGTCCATGCAGGCCATTTTGGTTATTTGGCTACCTCATGGAGGTTTCTATTATTCCATAGTGGTTGGATTGGCGTGACTCTGTCCCCCCATCCTATGAAGGTATGTTATTCTGCCCAGATACAGGACGCCTTTGCTGGCATTTTTTTCAGGGGGTCGTTCTGGGTGTTGCTTTGTATAATTCCAAGGGGGGCGATGCTCGTACATGTGGCAGTGTGGGGTCCGCGTGCATTCAATCGTTTACTACTGACATCTGGCTGGCACAGTAGTATGTCTGTAGCCTCCGTAGGCCAATCCCACCCTCCCAAATTGACCTTTGCAGTGTTTGAAGGGTGATTCTCGGGCGTCCACCCCCCCCATAAGAGTTTTCTAAGTATGCAGTCTATTTTCCGGAACTCCTTTGCAGGTATATGTAGAAGGGCGTTTTGGAGCACATATAAGTAGCGGGGAAGTGTCAGCATTTTGAACAGTGCAGCGAGACCTAATAAGGTCAAGGGTAGGGACATCCAGTGCTGTACATCCCCTGTAAATCGCTCCGTGATGGGTTGTAGGTTAAGTGCGTAATCGTCCAGGTTCCTCGTGATCTTAATACCCAAATATTGGAAATGTTCAGGAGCTATTCTATATGGGCAGGGCTCAGGAATCTCCATACCTAGGGCATTTAGTGCAAATAGCATTGATTTGGACCAGTTTACTCTTAAGCCACTAAAGGCTCCATATCTCTGGAGCAGCTGTGTCACCACTGGGCATGTCGTCTTGGGGTCTCAAGTATGGCAGTAGGTCGTCTGCGTATAATGCGACTTTGTCTTCCCATTCTGGACCGCCCGGGATGCCACTCCATGAGGGTGTGTCTCTCAGCAGCTGGGCCAGTCGTTCCATGGCCAGCCCAAAGAGGAGGGCTGATAGTGGGCAGCCTTGTCGGGGCCCTTTTCCCAAGGCAAAAGATTGTGATGTCCAGCCGTTCACTCGGACTTCAGCCATTGGTGCCTCGTATAGTAATTGGATCCAGGATAGGAATTGTTCTCGAAAACCCATTTTGCCCATGATAGCCCACAGTGCCTCCCACTGGATAGAGTCGAACGCCTTTTCAAAGTCTGTTGCGAGTACACCTAGGGGAATATTAAGGGTCTGGGCACGCTCGATGACCAAGTGTATTCTTCTATGTTATGTTCATTCTCGTGGATCTGCCGGGCATGAAGCCACATTGGTCCGGATGAATTAGGGATGTTATGACCTGTTGTAGGCGTGTCGCTAACAGCTTGGCCAGTAGCTTCGGTATTAATGAGGGAGATGGGTCTATATGAGCTGCATCGATCCGGGGGTTTGCCTACTTTGGGTATTACGATTATTGTAGCTTTCCTTAGGTCCGCCGGCAGGCGTCCCGTTGTTCGGGCCTGTTGGAACATTTTGAGTAAATGGGGAGCTAGGTTGTTACAGCCTATCTTCCTCCAGGTTTCTGTGGGGAAGCCGATTGGTCCAGGGGTCTTCCCGGATTGGAGCTGCATCATGGCCATTGCAATTTCTTCTTCTGTGATTTCTCTTTCTAGGCCGGCGATCTGGTTATCATTGAGGGACGGAAGGGTGATTTCGTCTAGTATGAAAGTCTCAGGGGGAGCTGCAGGTGCCTTGTATAGCCCCTCATAAAATCTTGCAAATTCTTCAGCTATGTCCTCATCCGTCAGACGGGGTTCCAAGTCTTGGGGTACAATCGCTCTCACTTAATTGTGCCCTTCATCTCTCCGCTCAAGCCAGGCTAGGATCTTCCCCGCCTTGTCACCAGTGCCGTATATTCTGGCTCTCATTGCTCTGTGTGCCTGTTTGGCATTGTCCAACGCAATGGTTTGCAGTTTATTAAGGCTCTGTTAGTATCTGGACAGTCTTGGATTAGATGTGTTTCTTCCACCTGCTTTACGTTTGCTTCTGCTTCTCTCGATGATTCCAAGTATATTTTCTTTTGTGCTGCTGTCCAGGAGATGATTTCTCCTCGTAGCACCGGTTTATATGCTTCCCAGAGTATAGAGGGACTTTCCACCGATCCCTCATTTGACTCAAAGTACGTTGTGGTGGCGTTTTGTATACGTTCAATCAGTTCGGGGGAGCCTAGGTGGTAGTTGTTCAGTCTCCATACCGGTGTGGGAGCTGGTTTGCACGTCGTGAGTGACATGAGTAGAGGGGAGTGATCTGAGATGCCCTGTGGGAGGTATTCAGCTTGTGTTGCTGTGTATGTTATTGTTGCAGGCATAAAGAAATAGTCCAAGCGTGACAGCGATGTGTGTACTCCAGAGTGATAGGAGTACTCCTTTTTTTCCGGATGTAGGTCACGCCATACGTCCCTGATACCAAACGCTTCCACAAATGTAGCTAGGTTGGTTTGGCGGTTGGGGTCTCTGTTGCGTAGGTGTGCACGATCTTGTATATTGCTCATAACGTCGTTGAAGTCTCCTCCTAGGACTAAGATGTCTGAGTTGTCGCTGGTCAGCAAGGGCGTTATATCTTCCATAAGCTTGGTTTGGAGTGTAGGTGGGGCATAAATCGCCATAAGGGATACTGTTTTGTTCCAGAGCGTGCCTGTGACGTATGTAAATCTGCCCCCAGTGTCTTGTATTGTTTTGGTAAGGATGAGCGGCACTCTTTTATGTATTAGTATCAATACTCCTCTGGCTCCCATCGTGAAGCCTGCTTGTATGGTCATCTGGTAGTTCGAGTGCTTGAATAATGCATTGGATGTACCTGCCAGATGGGTCTCCGTTAAGAAGGCTGTATCTGGACTATGCCTATTCAGGAACTGTCTTACTAGCCTTCTTTTCACGCTGTTTCCTAGTCCATTTTACATTCCAGGTGAGTAATTTTAAGGTTTTGTTCTTATTGTCTTGCAGAGTTACGTTAGTGTTCATGGTTACAGCTGACAGTTGAGTCTCCTGTAGTGGGGGCATTGGTCACGTTTGACTCGCAGCAGGGAACAGTAGTTGTTGTTTGGTTAACAACTGTTTCATGTAGTCAGTAGTATCTTATTGAGCTTTTCCATCTTTTAAACTTGTGCTGCACTCCCCCCTCTTCGCCCCCAACTGAAGCATCTGTCGCTCTTTAACAATTCAAACACTAATTAAACAGTATATCTAGGCAGTCTAGAACTTTCGCCTATTGCTGTACGTTTGTTTCCTGCTAGAGGGGGCGGGTCGGTTCCAACCGCCAGACATTATATGCTTTCTGTCATGTGGATTTGTTTTAAGATGGTTTTTCTTTCTTTATCATTCCAGTGGTTTCAGTTGCCTTGTCTGTTGCTATTTTCTTTCATGCGTTTTCCTGTTGTGGCATTTCTTCCTGCTGCTGTAGTGGTCTGTTATCCGGTGGTCTCTCTGGATGTGGCCTATTACGGTCATTCCCTGCCTTCTTCCTTGTGTTCCAGTCCCCTTCCATATGCCTTTCCGCCCAGTTCCATGCTTCCTTGGGATCTGTGAAGTGCACTGTTGTGCCATTGTGGTATATTTTGAGTTGGGCAGTGAAGATCAGGCCATATTTGGTACCCAGTGATTGTATGCGTCTTTTGAGTGGGGTCAAAGGACTGGTGCACTTTTTGGACTTCTCCGGTGAAGTCAGGGAAGAAGGAGATTTTCGAGCCGTTATAGGCGATGGGTCCTTTTCGTTCTTGCCATTTGTAGTATGGCATCTCTATCCCTGTAGTTTAGAATTCTTGCGATGACTGCACGCGGCGGTGCACCAGGTGTGAACCTGCCCGTTGGGATGCGATGGGCTCTCTCGATAGAAAAGAATTTGGAGAAGAGTTCTTTATCATATATGTCCATCAGCCATCTCTCGAGGAATAGTTCCATGCATTCTCCTTCCACCTTTTCAGGGAGACCGAGGATGCTGACGTTATTGCGCCTTGACCTACCTTCGCTTTCATCCACTCTAACCTCTAGGGTTTTTATTCCTTCTAAAATGCTGGTTATCTGGCGGTTGACTCCCTGCAGGTTGTACTCGGTCTCCAATATTTGCGTGTTTCCGCCGCTCCAGTGCGTGCAGTTAGCTTCTGCAGGTCATGTCTCAATAGCGATACCTCAGCACCAATGCTGTCCATTTTCTTCTCCATTGATGTCCTGGAGCTGGCAGTGGCACCCATCACGTCTCTGAGGGAGATGTCATCCTCCATGTTCTCAGGGTCGGTTGACGCTGATCTTTCTGGTGTGCGAGACAGAGGAGTGGTTGCATATTGTTCTATCCTGCTTTGTGTGGAGGTTTTCCTGGGTTTGTCATTCTCCATATTGCGAAGCAGGTATTGTAATGTGAAATAAAGTTTGTTTTGCGTTTGGGAGGGGCCAGTGGTGTCGTTGTGGAGGTATCTTCAGTTTGTTGTTCACGGGGTTGTCAGGCCCAGTTGGGCGCAGAGCTTTTAGGCAAGTGATCTCCTGAACCTGTTTTGCCAGGGGTGACTATGGTTTACAGGCTGTTGTCTGTATCTATATCTGTTGTGGCGTGCACTCTCTTCACTGTTTGGAGCGCTGTGCCTTTGTTATCCACTGATGGGAAATGTTTGTTCCTTACGCTACAGTTCGATTTAGTAGGTGTGTGTAGGGACGGTTTTATGCTGGTGTCACCTTTTTGAGGGTAGCATGAATATCTTGCCTGTTTGCAAGATATGGCGCCCTGTTTCTGCACTCTTCAGGGTGTGGAGATTCCATTCATCACCTTGCAGTTCTTATGTTTTGCGGGCCTGCCGGTTCGCTCGGCTCTCCCTTGTGGTTCTATTGCGGTAGGAGGATCCCCAGTTTGCCACCCTTTCTGTCAGGGGGCGAGTTGCGGTTACTGCTGCGCCCTCTCACATGCGTGTCGTACTTTTCCCTGTGTGATTTATTAGGATATTGTGTGCTTGAACCCTCGTTTGGTATTCGTTTTATTTTGGCAGACCACCGCCGTTCTTCCTGGTTACTCAGTGCTCTTTGCCCCTGTCCGTGCTGAAGCAAAAGTTCGGGCAGCAGTACAGTCACAGTAATTGTGGATGTTCGTTATGTTGCCCTTTCAAATAACTCTGGGTTTGGGGGAACTGCTGCCGGGTACCCGCATGCCGTGCGGACTAAGATTGTGCATCAATTTTGCAAAGACTACGCTGGAGGAGCAGGCGGGTCCCAGTTCAGCTCCTGGGTTTAATCAGCACTTGAACGGCAGTCTTTCGGGGTGGGGAAGCCCTTTACACTACACGCCAACCCAAGGTGGGTCTTTCCACGTGTTGTCCAGTATCAGGTGTGGGCCCGCTTGCCCTGAGAGGGGATCGGGAGGTTTCCTCTCGCATAGTGTTTTCCGGGCAGGGGGACAAAGTTCAGGGCCCGCCCCCTCCTCTCCTTACCGGGTCTCTCGCAGTCCAGATTCCGTCCCCCGGTGTTCACAGCAGGTCAGTAGATCAGCAGATCAGCGGGTGCTCAACGTTGCACGGAGCGCCCGCGACCACTTAGGGGGCCGGAGAGCGGGGTTTTCGGTGCCACTCGCCTCACGCAGTCGATCCTCCCTTCCAGCCGGTGTCGCTCGCACTCCGGCAATGTGTTGGTCCGCGCAAGGAGCAGGAGACACTCCCTGCCTTCTGGTGCAATGGTTGTCTTTGCACGGCTTCTCCTCTCCGGGCACCAGGATGCGTAGCGTTGCTGTGTTCGCACTTAGCAGCGCCCGGTGGCCATCTTGGATTCTTTTCAGATGTCGTCACACCACCTTTTATCGGCTAATTGCTTTAGAATTAGCGGCCGGTTTCACACTTTGACCACCGGGCCTGAGACCCGTTATGTTCCGATACCTGGAAACACCTTTTTCTCCACATGAGCAGTCGTTATCGTTATTCTGGCAGGATATTACAGGATACGGCCGGCGACCTCGGGAGCACCGAAAGATCACGTCTTCATGCCGCGTCCGTTGGTCACGCCCCCCCGCCTTTGACACTGTTAACCACAACATCCTGATCACACGTCTCTGTGACACCCTGGTAATCACAGGTCAGGCTCTGGCGTGGTTAACCTCCTTTCTCTCCGACCGCCCTTCCCAGGTGGAACTCTGAGCCTTTCTCTCGACTATAGCACAACCTGTGGGGTTCTCCAGGGATCTAACCTATCCCGCTGGTTCATCAACGTCTACATGACTCCCCTGGCACGTGTCATTGGCACTTTCACCTCTAACTTCCAGTGTTATGCGGATGACATGCAACTGTCTTTCAGGCTACCCTCGCCCTCCTCCTCCTCCCTGTTCACATCAGATTGTCTGTCCGCTATTAAGTCATGGTGTGCTGCAAACGACCTCTGCCTCAACGGCAGTAAGACTGAGATCGTTCACATTGGGACCCATGCTCCCGCTTTCCCACCTTCACTCTGGCCGGCCTCCCTTGGACCGGTACCCGCAACCACCCGTGAGGCAAGAGACCTCGGGGTCAATTTTGATTCCACTCTCACATTTCGAACATCTCTAAAAAGTCCAACTATCAGCTACACCTCCTCACATGTACTCTACCTTTTCTCACTTTCCCCAGTGGCTCAATGTCTCCAGAGCCTTGGTTCTCTCTATGCTGGACTATTGCAACAATCTCTTCCTCAACCTCCTTTCTTCTGCCCTGTGCCCTCTGCAACTCATCCAGAACAGAACTGCGAGACTTATTGTTGGCCTCAAGGCCAGGGACCACATCGGTCCTGTGCTGAAATCCCTTCACTGGCTCCCCGTGGCTGCAAGGATCAAGTTTAAGACCCTCTGCATTATTCCCAAGGCTTTCTGGGGCTTGGGACCTACCTACCTGCAACGCTGCCTACCTAAATACTGTCCCTCACAAGCCCTCCACTCATCTACCTCCAACCTTCTGGGAGTGAGCCGGTCCTCCAAGCAGAGATTTGGAGGGAGATCCTTATCCTCAGCAGGTGCCTCCCTATGGAAAAGCCTCCTGCTGCCCTCCGTCTTGAGCATGATCTTCTTAAGTTCCCAAAACTCCTCAAGACCTCTTCTCCTCTTCCTTCTTTCTCCCTCTACCCTGCTAAACCAGCTCTCTACTCTTTCCGTCTCTCCCTCCTCTTACTTACAGCTTGCTGACTGGCCACCTGGTGTACCTCAGAGTATCACAGGTCCTGGCACCCCCGCCCTGTGACCGTCTGTGCACTTGCACGATGCATACGCACCATGCCTGAAGATCGTCTGTCTGTCTGTTTTCTCTTGTCTTCACCCCTTAATTGCACTGGTATAATCTGCAGAATCGCCTTTAGGCCTATTTGCTGTATCTCAAATTGTTAAATGTATTTCACCCACTTACTCTGCCTGTGCAGACCATTATCGTCTCAGAATTTGAAGGGCTCTGAGAGACTGTTTTTTACCCTTGTTCCTACCCTCTTTGAGAGCCTTAAAACACTTGCCTGTGTCTAGGCGCTTTATAAATAAACAATACCATACCAAAGGTTGACACGGAGAGGACTAGAATTCTCCAGCCAGCGTCTGTCAGCTGGTTCGCCGGCTTAAATCTCCCGCCATCAGGCCGTATCCTGCAACAGCTTGAGCGCAGCTTCTGCTCTTTGCCTCCATTGATTTTCATAATTTTTCCCATCTTCTTCGTCACAGTATTTCCGCATTGTGGGAAATGGACGTCAGTTCTTGGTAACTTGTATGCAAAGTCTGGCACAGTGTTCTCAGTGATCTTGAAAGTCAAGTCAGTTCTTGATGACTTGTAGGCCGAGTATGGGAAAGTGTTGCCAGTAACCTTCATAGGTAGTTGGGTGAGGGTATGTATGACAATATGCCAATAAGGCATGTGCAATGGGTGGGGTATCCTCAAAAGAAAAAAGGGAATACCATGTCTCGTCCGATGATATCATGTCACTTCCTTGCGGGTTGCCTCCCCACCTGTGACCCTCCCTCATATAGCTGCCCCCAGAGTCAGGATCCACCATCGGCTGCCGTCCCCTGGACACATGGAGGAGAGGTTACCACTGGGAATCACAGAAAGCATATTAAGGGAGTTACCACATGGTCCACGCCGTTGAGCCACCTTTGGGCACCTTCGATTCTGAATGAATTTCCGGACCCTCTTAGGTTGCAGAGGTGGTTTGAAGCGGGGTTAGAAAGGGTGGGGGAGCTGTGGCAAAATAGGGACTTTGAAAATGTCCCAATCTTCAGACCATCTTTAATCCTCTAAATGGAATTCTTTTTTTGTTTCCTGCAGCTAAAGGGGACTTAAGATGACAAAAGGGAAGGAGGCATTTCAGAGGGAACTAACTCAGGTGGAGCGGATACTGGATGTGCGCCTCTCTTCTAAGAGCTTGATATTGATTCTCTACCTAGCATTAGGAGAGGCCAGGGGAAAGGGGACAGTAGGTTTACAAAATAGATGGTAGAGAGATTTGGAAAGGAATCTTGACAAGAAATTGTGGACCAAACTGTGTCGGGGTCCGTTTATGACATCGATTTTGTGTCAGTATAAACTCCATGGGATAAAGCTACTGCACAGGTGGCAATATGACCCAGTGAGGTTATCTTTGATGTTTGAGGGGACTAGTCCTGGTTGTTGGAGAGAATGTGGGGAAAGAGCAATTTAGTGACAAATGTGGTAATCTTGTGGAAAGGTCCAGAGTTTTTGGAAGGATGCCCTGGATTGGATAAGTAAACTAGAGGGTATACAGAGGGTCTTGGACCCCGTGCTTGTATTGTTTGGCCTAGTAGAGGAGGATGGTGAATGGAGAGGCCTCCCTCGTTTGGCACACTTTGGACTCTTAGCGGCCAGGGCATGCTTGATGGCTCATTAAAAAAGGAAGGTTTCACTAACAGAAACGGAGTGGCCAACAAAGATGAGGGATTTTTTTAAGATGGAAGATATTATGGGAATGCTCTGTGATGTTCTTCCTGCCAGGGAGGTGAAATGGGCCCCCTTCCCTGGGAAGTACCAAGTAGATAACTGAAAAGTGGTTGAACGAAACTCTTTGGGGGACTTTGGGCGGTGATTACCTGCTGCTGGCAAGTGTGTTGGATATATAACTGTAATATTTGGGATTGTGAACCTGTTTGAGATTTTACAGGGGAGGGAGTTGCGATGCGAATGGCGTTGGGTTGGTTATGTGGCTTTACGGCAGCTGTGACATGTGGAGTCATAAGGTGATTGTTTCTTGCCATTTACAGAAAATCTTTAATAAAAATAGAATTTGGAAAAAATAAAAATACTTTGCTGCTCAGCATCCTGATCCTCTTTGGGAGGGGGACCTTGGAATATAGTGAACCTGAAAAAAACCACTTGGAATGCTTAGTTAGTAAAAAAGCCACCAGACTAATCCCGACATGCCTTTTTTGTATATTTTCTTCCCCACACAGTGCATACCTTCCAAAATAAATCACTTCAATCTTGTGTTTGAGTCTTTCTGGTAATTTCATCCCTATGACAAGTGTAACAATATATTTTTATATGGGTATTTTTCTCCAGGTACTTTTTTGTCTCTTTAAAAGCTGCACTGCCCATGCCCAGTGGATGGCTGGTATTTCTTATCCATTTGTTGAAACTTTGTATGACGTATATTGTTGCAATTTGCTATTCTTATGTGTTAATTTGTACTTTTTATTTATTTGAAATAAAAGGTGCTTCACCATAAAGCATTGAACAAAGGGCATATTGATGGTAGAAGCAGTCCCATGGCTGTCTCCTCGACCTAGTTAATAGGTGGTGTGGAAGGAGCTGGAAACAATTTAAGAGGCCAGTACAAGACAGACATAGAATAAAGTGATAGGTTGCAGACATACGTTCTCCTTTCATGGCGATAATCCTTGTTGCTATTTGATCATTGATTGATCGGTCGCTAGTCCTTTTTTTTTTTACTCTATTTAGTGCAGTGCAAGACATACTTCCTCAGAAACACATATACACATTATATTACCAACAGCATTGAGCATAATTGTATACTTATATTCAGACATTATTAGGGTTAACATATATTGTTGTAAACATCCAGCCATGGCCCTTTACTGGGTAGATCTCTGTTTCCGTAAGTATTCTCGGAAAGGCTCCCAAATGTCCTTAGGTCTATAACTTGGTGTTAATAGGGAAACATAACCCTCCTCCCTCTCATTGGCATAAGTCTTTTAATCCACATTTTAATGTCTTGGGCAGCCTTCGATTTTCAATGATACAGTATACATTTTTTGGAAGTCAAAAAAACAAGGTTGAAGAGGTGACGTATTTTGACAGTTACCTTTCTTATGTCTCCAAACAAGTATTTGGGGAGTAACAGCGTGGGGGGATCTCTGTGATTTAATACAGACTGTTTGCAACCATCTGCCAGAACTGCGCTACCCGCGGGCAGCTCCAGCACATGTGGTATGAGCCGGCTACGTCAACACCACACTTGACGCAACCGCCATCAGCTGGGGGGAACGAACCTAGCAATTTTTGCAGGGGTGTAGTGCAACCTATTCAGTATCTTAAATTGTATAAGTATGTGTCTGGCATTCAGAGATAACTCAGAGATGCCACTGAGCATCGTCCACCAACCTGCATCCTATTTTCCTTTGACACCTGAGTTTGGATGTGAGCATCTTGACATTTCCTAAACAGCCTAGATACCAGCCCTCTGGGATTTCCACCAGTGACCACAGTTCCTAATATATCCCATTCGTTGGCCTCGGCTGGGAACGACGACCAGAACCTCCTGACCGCCGCTCTAATCCTATAGTATTGTAATGATTTGATCTGATTATTACCCAGTTTTTTGGAAAATTCTGCTTGAGTAACAAAAGAGCCATCAGGGAAGAGATCATGCAATGTTAGTGTTTCCTCCGGGTCCCCCCCTCTCTGTATGTCCTTATCATATGTCGGGGGGAAGTCCCAGGCAATTCCAGAGCGGTAGCACAGTGACGTAGGGTGAGGAGGCGCCTAGCATCTTGAATAATCTGGCCCAAGCGCTCACTGTTGTGTGGACCGGATCGAATGTGCATGTGTCCGCGTGTTGGTTGGCAAGGACAATAGTACTTAAACTCGACTGGGGGCGCTGTACTCCTCTAGTGAATCGGCCTGTCTTGTGGGGTGTACAAGTATCCAGCTAATTGTACCTGTGATATCTCATGATATAGTTTGAAGTCTGGGGCCTGCAGGCCTCCCTGCTCATACGGCCTGGTCGTGCCCTCCCATCTCATCCACGGGGTACCAGTGCATCACGCAAAGCCGATTGCCAATGATCGTAACCTATCAAAAAATGCACGGCCAGGCCAAACCGGGATATTAGTGTAGTAATACAGCAATTTGGGGACCACGATCATTTTTAAAAGGGAGAGCCTGCCGTATAGGGAGATGGGAAGCCTGGCCCAGAGATCCAACTTGTCCACCAGTATTTGTAGATATTTGTCATGATTTTCAGCCAATAGGGAGCGATTAGTATGCGTGATCACTATGCCTAGGTATTTAAATTTGTCCGGGACCTATCTAAATCCAGCCTGGTTTGGCGGGACAGTAGTGGTATCGTTCAATGGAAATGGCCCTGATTTAGCTTCGTTGATATGGTATCCTGAGTAGGTGGTGAACTTGCGCACTGCATCCAATATCGGGGGAAGGCTTGAAGCTGGGCTTCTTATGTACAGCAGCAAATCGTTGGCGCAGAGGGAGATCATTTGTGGTGGGCCAGCTATATGCAAGCCACAGTGAATGTGTTTGAGGCGAATAATACACGCAAGGGGTTCTATGGTGAGCACAAACAGCAGAGGGGACCGCGGGCAGCCCAAGCAAAAACACAGGAGAGAGTGTGACCCCAGTCTGGACCCTGGCAGTCGGGGAAGTGTATAGCAAGCGGATACATTGAATAAAGAGCTCCCCCAATCCCATCCAACGCAGCACAGAGAAAAGGAACTGCCAAGAGACAAGAGTCAAAAGCCTTCTCGGCATCCAATGAAGCAGCAACCGCCTGTGCACATGGGTTAAGTTGCGAATGATACCAAAGAGTCTTCGCTGATTGAACACCGTTGATTGTCCGGGAATAAACCCTGACTGATCTGGGTGAACCAGCTTCGACATGTATGGGAGGAGCAGTGTGGCTAGCACTTTGGCAAAAATGTTTGTGTCCAAATTGATCAGGGATAATGGTCTGTATGAGCCCATGTCTGCGGCGGGTCTGTTCGGTTTCAGCAGCACTGTAATTATTGCTTCAGAAAGGGAAGGGGGAAGCCAGCCAAGCCGGAGCAACTCCTCCCACACACGCAGCAAGTTAGGAACAAGGGCGGTACGCAGCTTCTTGTAGAACTTGATACCCAAACCGTCCGGACCAGGTGCTTTGCCAGACGAAAGTGACATAATGGCGTCTGTTATCTCCTCAGGGGTCAGTGGCTGATTAATGGACTGTCGGGGGTCTAATGGCAACTGCAAAAGCGGTATCTCATCCAGATAGCTCTCCAGCTCTGCAGCCGAACAAACGCCCGATCTTGAATAAAGAGATTCATAGAACCTATGAAATGCATCATTTATCGCTTCTGGGGTAGTAAGAGTGAGTCCAGAAGAGCCCCTTATCTCTGCGATATGTTGCACCCCTTTCTCTGATCTAACTGCATTAGAAAGAAGGCACCCCGGTCTATCGGCCTCACCGTATTGCCGCGCGCGTATGTGATAATACAGCAATTGGACCTCCCTATCCATCAATTCTCTGAACTTCAAGAGATGACCCTTAATACAACCCAGTAAGGCTCGGTCTTGTTTGTTGCCATATTAATCTTCTAACTTCTTAAGGTCAGTGTCTACCCTGCCAAGCTCCCGTCTGGTGTCCTTCAATGCTCCCGAAGCAATAGATAATCTCCCCCCTGATCCACACCTTGAAGGCCTCCCAGACTGTGCTATGATGGTAGACCATTTCTTCATTTCTTTGAAAAAATTCCACTGCTCCACTATGTAGCGTCTCTAGAAAGATTGGGTCTGACAGACAAGCAGGGGGCATGCGCCACGGGGGGCGTGGGGCGGCCTTTCCATCCCACATCAGCGCCATAGAGACAGGGGAATAGTCAGAAATTATGCAAAGGAGAATCTTGCAATCTTTTACCTGTGTCCTAAGTGAGTTAGGTATCAGCCAGTAATCAATTCTTGAGTGGGCGTCATGGACCGACGAATAGTATGTGTGTTCACGTGTATCAGGGTTTCGACCTCGCCACAGATCCGTTAGATCAAGGTGTTGCATTATGTTTAACACTGTGCGTCCTGCATTAGTTAATTGTTGTTGAGTGGATCTGGATCTGTCCAATACATAGTCCAGTATCAGATTAAAGTCCCCTCTCCGGATAATACGTGTGTGGGCTCCCCCTAGTAGGATAACGAATACCTGACCATAGAACTCATAGTCATCAACATTTGGGCCATATGTGTTTATTAAGGTTGTGGTGATGCCCGCCAATTCACCCCATAACGTATCTGCTTTGTGGTTCTATGCTGTGTTTAGTTTCTTGGAAAGAGATAGTGCGATGTATCAACGTCATCACCCCACGGGATTGCAATGAATAATTGGTATAGCCTCGCTGAGGTCCCCATGCTGCAGCAAATCCTTCATTAAGGACCCCTATGGCGTGCGTCTCCTGCAGCATCAACACTCTTGGGGCCTGGCGGTTCATGTATGCCACAACCCTTTGTGACTTAATAGGGTGATTGAGACCACGGATATTCCATGACATGAATGTGATATTATTCTCTGTTATGGCTTGATTGTAACAAAATGGAGCCCACACATTGAAGGGCAGAACCTAAGATATGTTTGTAGTGTGTGGTCGAGGGGCAGTCTGCACTATTTTTCAAAATTGGATTTAACAACTTTAAAACAAAACTGTTGACACCCGAACATCTGCGGGTCACTTTGACATGTTTACTCCCCCCTCCCACATCATCACCCTCAACTCAACGATGTAACCCATAACACAATAGAACACAATTGGAAATTCCTTGGGGAGCACCGTGAGCAGAGAGTGGTACTTCTCAGATGGCCGCCCCCAAGCAGCCCGCCTCAAGCCATGGAGTTTGTGTGCCCATGGTCAATGAGAGGAAAAGGCATAGCACCACATGTGGAAATCAATCATTGTCCATGTTATCAGGCTCATTATTTCATACAGAGGGACTGCCCCCGCCACCACGGTCTCTCCTCGGGAGCAGTATAGAAATGGTGAATTTGATGTAGGCTGTTGCTTTTGTTGGATCTTCAAAGAAATGCGCCCTTCCACCATGTTGTATCCGCAGTTTTCCAGGTATAGTAGCGTATACGGGACCTGCCTCATGCATAGTAGCATTTTAACTGAATCATACGACTTGCGCTTAGCCTGTACATTGGCGGAAAAGTCAGGATATATATATGGATATCTGAGAATTCGTACTGCAGAGTACGTTTTTCTCTGGCCATGCGTAGAATTAAGTCCCTGTCCCGGTAATTTAAGAGCTTAGCAAGGTTGGTGCAGGGAGGAGCACCCGGCTTGGGAACAGGAGCCAGAACGTGGTGCGCCCTCCCCACCAAGAAGTATTGTGAGAATTTAGATGGATTGAACAATGTTTTCAACAGGTTCTCGACAAAATGTTCCATTGGGCCTTTACAGGCTGCCTCCGGAATCCCCATGATACGGATGTTATTTCGTCGAGATCGCGATTCCAAGTCTTCCCATTTATTGCGGATCTTGCTGAACTCCTGCTGCAAGTGCGCTATATCATGATCATGTTTAATGACTTTGTCTTCCGTCACACCAACCCTGTCTCCGCCTCTGTGATAGGAGCACCCTCCTTCTCCAGCTTGGACTTCAGGGACTCTATGGTTGAAACCATGTCATCTACTTTCATGCATACTGCCATGAAACCATTCTGCATTGCCGCAAGGAGGTGGTCATTTATGGTGGGGTTAGAAGCCGAAGGCTGTTCGTCATCGGCTGGTGGCTCTGTGGGCCCCGGGGTTTTTGCAGGGGTATTAGTGTATGAATCCATTGGCCCTTTCTTTTTGGCTCCAGAGCCCTTCAACATGTTGACTCCTCACCAAGTAACAGCAATATACACTATTCAGAACAGGTGGTAGCAGGTCTCCAGTTATTCTGTTGTGGGATCCTTGCTCTGATGGGCAACGTACCAGTTTTCAGTCCCTGGCGGGTCAAACTAGCTGCGTTTTTGACGCCTCTGTAGCAAAATAGGAGTCGGATGGTCTCTGTCTACAGGTCGCACGTGGGCTAGGCGGATGTTTCACCAAGGTCAGTGAGGTGGCTGGTCTCCACGGTGAAAAGTGCCTCAGGGCCTAGTAAGCGGCCAGAACCTCAGGGTATTTCCTCGATCTTTGTCGAGATCGCAGTCCAGTATTAGCGGTCCAGCACTGGCTCCCCCCGGTGTGCCCACCCTTTAGGATCCGGAGCAAGGGCCAGGGCCGCAACATCCCCAGAGCACCCCAACTCCATAGTCCTTGTGGGGTAGTATAGGCACTGGCACCACCCATGAGATATGTCTGCAAGCCTGTACCGTAACTACTCCAAAGGGCCTGCAAGGGTTAGAGTGTTTAAGTATCCCTCAGTCCGCCTTTTCAATAGTATTTTATGGTCTGTGCCAGATCCACACAAACAGCAGCTGCCAAGGATGTTGTTGGTACCTCACTAGGCCCCACTCACCTCTTGAACGTGTCTCCACTGCACTGCGTGTGAGATATGAGGCCTGCGCTGCCGACGGGGGAGGCAGAGCCACCCTCCCCACCGAATGTCCCATCAACGATGCAGCTGGTGCGTGCTACCAGAATCCAGGCGACGACACAGCGGGAGAGATGGCTCAGTAGCATCCTCCAGTAGCTTGAGTATGCCCCCACAGTATTCAGTGATTTGTAGCTGGCAGCCTATGTGTTTTCCAACACGGACATAGGTTTGATGAACAGGCAAGTGTCTCATACCGCAGTTCAGTGCCCAGTGTAGGATCAAAGGCCAGTCTCTCCAGCAATTGCAGTGTTGCTGCCGCACCTCTCGGGTAGCACCCAGAGCCCGATGACCCAGCACGATATGTATTATGTATTTGAATGGTAGACCGCAGCGGGCAGCCGTATGCAGCTCGGGTACGGCCCTCGGCAACGACCTCTCATCCGGTGTTCGCAGCAGCCTCGTATGTGCGTGCCCAGTTGGCTGTGTGCGTCTTCGCTGCTCTTAGTCCCGGCTCCCCTTCGGTGTCCTCAGGCATATCCATGAGCCTAGGCAGGTCAGCAATGCAAAACTTGGTTACGAGTTTATCAGGAGCGTCGCCGCAGAGGTACATCACCAGACGAGCCCTGCGTAATCTGAAGCACCTTGGCTTTGCGATCTAAATCAGCTTCCTGGCTGGTATATTTGGGCCGGCAGCCTCGCGCCTAGAGCTCCCCCTCCCCCACCAGGGAGCTCACAGCCTCCACTGTGGGCGTTCACCCTTTGCCACAGGTTCTTGCAGGACCTCGGATATTAAAACCGATGCAGCTGCCGATATCCCAGTTTAAGGCACTCACTTGGGGAGAGGCTCCAGGCGCCACCTCTGATGCAGTCCACCAAGCAGTTTCAGTGAGGGTGCGTGTGGGAACCATTGGGTCTCTAGCGTAACAGAACGCCCGCCTACGGCGCAGTTTCAGCTGCTCCCTTCTCCGCATGCACACTACGGATCTCTGCCAAATTCAGCCCTCAGGTGTTTCTTTATTAGTTGGGCACAGCAGGATTTTTTTTTTTTTTAAACTTCATTTAATCAACTTGACAACCCATTGAGGAAAAAAGCAAGACACAGAACTGATCAGAAAATGTACAGCACGGCATCAGCCTGCAATTCATACAAAGCAGATTTCACAGTACAATGCAACATTATTACATGAAACATTTAGTGCGGATACTGAAGGGAGGATTAAGGCCAGGATTTGAGAGGGGGATAAATCCCACAGAGAGCTACTGAGGAGAGTGGGAAGGAGGGGGGTTCCTGAGTCTGAGCTGGAGGACAGGGCGGACATGTGTTCGCGAAATCGTCGCCAGATATCCCTAGGTCTGGAGTGAGGGTGTTGCATAGCCCCCCAGGCCTCCTCCGTATTGTGCGCCCAGGTGACTGCCCGGAGCCACTGGGCGTGCGTGGGCACGTTGGGGCGAAGCCAGCACAACAAAATACAGCACACTGCCAGCAACATACAGAGACCAGCCAATTTCCTGGCATCACGTTTCAGACTGGGTAGCTCATGAAAGAGGCAGCGCATAGGAGAGGGTCTGTGGAACAGTCTAGTATGTCTGACATAGAATAGCATATATCCTGCCAGTATTGTGTCAGGTGTGAGCAGTGCCAGATCATATGGAGATAAGTAGCTTGGTCGCTTCCACATCTGAGGCAGTGAGGTGAAAACTCTTGGAACATGCAGTGTAATTTATCTGGTGTGTGGTGATACCTGTGAAGTATCTTGAACTGTACTAATTTAAACCTGGAATTGTAAGACACTTCCTGGGTACGCGAACACATTCGAGCCCAGCGCTCATCAGTGATCTCGACTCCAAGGTCTTCCTCCCATTTGAGTTTTAGCTTGACAAAAGAGGGGGCGGCTCTATTCTGCAGCATGTTATAAAGTCTAGATACTTTCCCTCTGAAGGCATCGGAAGAGCACAATTCATTTATTATGGGGTCATCCGGAGGGATTGCAGGAAACTCAGGATATTTGGCTCTAAGAACCCTCCGAAGCGAGGAGTATTGCAGCCACGCTGATGGCTTACGTCTAAGGGGTGGAGGAAGGTCCGACCACTCCAGGAAGTTGTCCCGTTCAAATACATCGCGCAGGGTCAGGAAGCCTGCTTCCGCCCAGCGGGAAACTATAGATTGGGGAATATATGGGACATCGGGGGAAAAATTCCAGAGTGGAAGGTCACCATGGAACATATTAGGTTGTTGCGACCATTACCCATATTTTGGTAAGTGCAAGTGACGTGCTAACCACAGGGTCTGGTGAGACGGGATCAGATGGAAGGGGCTTAAGGATTAGGGAACCAATCGTTCGTTCACTGACCTTTAGTTTTACAAGTCAGACATGAGGGGGGGTCCGCTGTACTGAACCTGTAGGAGGCGAATTGGGATTGAGCAACTACCCAGTATCTGAGGAAGTCGGGGGCGCCGGACCCGCCCAATTCTTTGGGAGTGGTGAGTGTAGTCAGTTTGAGCCGGACTGCACCGGAGTGCCAAAGGAAGGTATTAGTAATGCAGCGTAGCCTCTTGAAGAAGCTGTCGCCCGGCCATAGTGAAGCGGTATAGGAGTTAAGGCAGCACAACCATTTTAAGGATACCAATTCTACCAGCTAAGGAAATGGGGAGTCTAGTACAACTTGCAGTTTTGGTCGTTAGGTTAGCTAAGTAATTCTGGTAGTGGAACAACTATCCTCGGTGCGGACCCTGGCGACTGGGTTGGTGTAGAGGAGTCTGACCCAGGATTGAAAGTTGGGACCAAACCTACATTTTGCCATGACTCACCACAAATACTCCCAAGACACTGTGTTAAATGCTTTCTGCATGTCCAGGGTGGCTGCTACCGCCTGTGTATTTGAATTAATCCTACTGATCACATTGAAGAGCCGCCTAAGGTTTAGGGATGTGGACCTACCTGGGACGAAACCTGCCTGGTCGGGATGTATGATGTGAGGCATGAGTGGAGCTAGGCAGTTAGCCAGTAGTTTAGCAAATATTTTAACATCACAGTTTATTAGCGAGAGGGGCCGATATGGGCCACACTGGGTAGGGGGTTTACCAGGTTTGAAGAGGACTGTTATCATGGCCTCACGGAGAGAGGGAGGGAGTGTGCCTACTTCGCAGGCCTCCTCCCATAATGCTAGTAATTGTGGAGCCAGAATAGATTTAAAACTTTGTAAAATTCCATGGGGAGACCGTCAGGGCTATGGGCCTTGCCCGCAGCAAGTGCCTTGATGGCCTCGGTCAGCTCTTCGATGGTGAAAGGTCTATCTAGGGAAGCGGAGGCATCAAAAGATAGCGCCGTAAGAGGAAGTTCCTCTAGGTAGGCGTCGATTTCTGAAATATGCGGCTCAAGGAACTCTGTGTTGATGTCCTGAGATGAGGTAGCTAGAGTGTCGTTGGCCCTTTCAATTGCCGGGATGTTGGGGGCGCCAAACTCGTGACGAATTAGCCTGGCCAGTACTCGGCCCGGCCGCTCACCTTCCCTGTACTGTCTAACTGCCCGGGCACTGTCAAGGAACTTAATTTCACACTCTGCAAGGCCACGGAACCTATCCAGCTCCTGACCCAGTGCTACAAGCGCTGTGGAAGAGTGATCCTGAGTATATTGGGATTCCAGGTTGGCCAGGGACGATTCACTGTCAGCGATATCTTCTCAAATACATTTTAGAATGCCACAACCTTTAGATATGGCGATACTCCTGACGTATGCTTTGAATGATTCCCAGAGGGTGGCTTGTGAGGGTACTGAATCCGTGTTGACCTCAAAAAACTCCTCGATGGAGGACTCCAGTTCAGAGGCAAAGGTATGGTCCAGGAGGCCATAGGGCCTCATTTTCTATTGTCTCGCCTTTTCATAGTCGTGTCCCCAGATTAGAGAGACGACCACCGGGGAGTGATCGGACAGCGTTCTGGGCAGGATTGCCAGGTGGGATAGGCACCTTTATTAGTATGTCGGACACGAGCCATCTATCTATTCTAGAATCTGAATCATGTACCGAGGAGTAATAGGTGTACGTGTGGGAGTCTGGGTACATTAAGCGTCGACCACAGCCAGTCGGGGTAAAGTAGTGAGGATTGTGTAAGCTGCCCTTGAGAGCTGGCGAGGTCTGGAGCCCGACCTATCTAGGGTAACATCTAAGATTGTGTTGAAGTCTCCACCCCATATGATCGGGGTCTGGGGGTAACTTTCAAGAATCGAGGCTAGTTGTAGGTAAAATTCAGGGTCGTCTACGTTAGGCCCATATATATTCAGGATAGCTACCTCTTGATTTTGCAATTTACCAACAATGAGTACATATCTCCCAAGGGGGTCTACATGTGAATGGGAGCAATTGAATTTAAGGTTCCTATGAATTAAGGTGAGGGTACCTCTGCTTTGAGTAGAATAATTTGTGTAGTACCTCTGGGGTCCCCACTGTTTAGCGAATCTCTCGCATTGTTCGGAACGAGCGTGGGTTTCTTGCAAGCATAGGACTTGGATATCATGACGCTCCGCATAGAGTTGTATTTGACGCATCTTTCTGTAGTTGCCTAGACCCCTAACATTCCAGCTCATGAAGGTTATGCTGTTATCCGCCATCTGTGTGGAATGGTAATCTGAATTTTGTACCGTGGGTTTGTGTTGGTCCACGCCATCTCGGCTTAGGCCAATGAGTCACCCCATCTAAGGTCCTGTGTAGTATTAGTATGTCATTGTGACCTCTCTGGTGGTCGCCAAGATTTTTTCAACATAACTCCCTGTCCCCCCCCCCCCCTCCGCCCACATCCCTCCCCCAACTTGAGGAATGAAACCCAATAACCAACAAATCATCAACAAACAACTCTGCATCAGCGCCTGGGGGCCTGTTAGCAGTCCTAGATGTGGCGCGTCGGACTGGAAGAGGGTGAGGATAGTGCAGACACAGTATGAATAACAAGTGCGTTCAGCTTAGGTTTCATGAGTGGAGGATTTATGGTAAAGACAGGTGGGCCACCGTAACATGTTTATCCATTTTCATAGATTCCAGCCATGACATATCATACTAGTAAGCATTTTGTTGAGACCGGCTCCCCTGCAGTGGATCGGCCCGCGACAAGCATTAGAGTAACTGTAGGGTATTAATAATAGTTAAACACAGTGAGATCTCTCCCGTCGAGAAGGCCGGGGTTCGGAGGATCAACCCAACAGGAATAACCAGAAGCCTGTTTGCTGGCCTAGCGATGGCGCTACGGACTGGAGAGAGATTAAGGAGATTACCAGTACAGCTGAATTAGCTAGTGCTTCCTGCGTAGTCTAAGCATGTAGAGGGTTATGGTATAGCAAAGAGGGCCTAATGAAACCTGCAACTGCACAACGCAAGGGTTAAATATGTCACTGTATAATTGTGAGCACAGTCATGTCCCCGATATATCGACAACGCCCAGGTGGAAACAATTACATGCATATTTTAGAACTGGGGAAGGATTGAGATAGCAGCAGCAGTCAAGCACTATCAGATCATGTATACTAAGCGGATCGGAGAACAAAGGATCAGCTGAACAAGGGAAACCAACTAACGACCATTGTAAACCTGGAGAGGATAGTAACTATTGTAAGCAAGGCTGGGAGCGGCCCATCGATGGCATAGTCAGATTTGGCTGATTCCATATCAGATTGAATTTCCACCGTGGTGACGATGGGTCAGCCGGGGAAGTGCTCATCCAGGAATTTATAGGCCTCCTCAGGGATCGTGAAAAAAAAGTTTTGTTGGAGTGTTCACTCCTGAATTTTGTGGGGAACAGCATGGAGTATTTGACTCCCAAGTCTCGGAGTCTCTTTTTCACAGCCGCAAACGTCTGGCGTTCCCTTTGCACAGCCACCAAATAATCTGGGTAGAGATGGACCCTAGCTGCTCCAAGGAGAAGTTCCCCCTTGATCCTGGCCGCTCATAGGAGGGCGTCCCGGTCCCAGAAGTTTAGTACCCTGGCTATGATGGGTCGTGGAGGAGCACCGGTCTGGGTTTTGCGGTCAGGGAACGGTGTGCTCTCTCTATAGAAAACTGCGGGGAGAGTTTGGGGGAATCTAGGAGTGTCATGAGGATGCGTTCCACATAGTCCTCCATGGGCTCCATGATATTGTCTTCGGGTATTCCGACAATGCGTAGGTTGTTACGTTTCGAACGAGATTCGAGGTCATCGTTTTTCTTCTCCACTGCCGACACCCTATTGGTAAGTGTGGAGACCGCAGCGCGGAGAGAGCCCAGGTCATCTTCTGCCGCCCCCACCCTATCCTCCACCTCAGCGACTCGACCATCCATTTTTTCGATATGAGCTTTTATGGAGGAGATGGTCCCATTCATGTCGTCTAGTTTAGTATGCAGTGTAGTAAAACCATCTCGGATGAACTCCAGCTTCTTCTGTGAGTCGTCCGAGGCCGAGGGGGCCGAGGCGGCAAGTGTCTCCTCAGAGGTGTCGGACGCCGACCTGGACGGTGTTTTAGTGAACATGTTCAGTGAGCTTTGTTTTCTCCCTTGGTCATGGTGAGGCTCGAGGTGGGGATCCGGGAGCTCAGGAGAGTATGGGCGTACAGATGGGGTGGAGTACCCCTGGCGGCTGCTGTAGGATCAGGGGTATCCGGGTGGGAAGCAGTGCAGACCGTCGGGCCGCTTGTCTGGGACCTGCTCATGGATAGGTTAAGCTCCAAGGATTCCCCTGAACATGTATGTGCGTGCCGTAGCAGCAGCAGCCAGTTACCTATCTCTCCGGGGTCGGGGCAGGCCGCGGTATCACCAATGGACTAGACCCTGGAGCGCAGCAGTAGCAGTCGGGTATCAATTAGGGTGAAGCTGGTGAGAGTGGGACTGCTGGTGGCACAGGTCCCCAGGGTCCAGTACTGTGTGAGAGTGGTGTTGGAGGTCAGGACCGGGCTCGCCTGCGGCCAGTTCATGTGCAGCAATTAAGAGGTTTGCGCTGCTCCTGCGCTAGTCACCCCGTCAGACCTCAATAATGCAGGGGGGACCCCCAGACATAGGAATCCATGGGTCCCTGAGAGCCGGGGGGGAGGAGCGATGGGGAGGGGGGAAGGCAGCACCCCCGAGCGCCAATGATGGAAAAGCGCCGGGAGGGGCGTACCCAAACCCGTTCCAACCCCAGGGCGTCCCCACAGGGTCACGGCCTCCTGGAGGGATAAGAATGAGGCGACAGTAGCGCTCACGTGGTGGTTCTCCTGGAGGTCGATGGCAGGATCAATGATAATTCAGTGAGGGGGGAGTCTCCCCCGGGCCCGGGCCGCCGCAGCGTTCAGGCGGCGGTCACCCGACACAGAGCGCCCGGACTACGTTTGTTGGGCAGAGAGTCAGGCTGCCGAGGCCGATGCTCCCCGCGAGCAAAAAAAAAAGGTGGGAGAGCCAAGGCCGGCCCCCCGATACAGGAGCCGGCACTGCAGCCCCGGGGGGAGCAGCCCGCCCCCAACACCCCCCGGACCCCTACCTTGGTGCGGGAGCCGGGCAGGCGAGCAGCGGTCCGGCACGGAGACAGCCACAGCGGGACAGTGCGAGGGGTGCAGGGAGCACCAGATCCAGTCCTTGGGTCGCCCTAGAGCGAAGAGTCCCCAGGTCCAGGTGTTCAGGAGTATTGGGTGCGCTGGCTGGGCCAGGCACTGAGGACCGCCATGTAGTCACGTCAGTAGGCCCCTCCCCCACAAGGCTGTCCGCGTCGGGGAGCCGAGTGGCAGAGCAGAGCCGCACCCGCCGGAGCCGCAGCGCGGGGCTGGCCAGGCGTCCACTGCACCGGTCCATCCGATGGCCACAGGTCTCGAGGGGTCTCACAGTCCAAATCTCAGCGTGTGTGCGGCCCACAGGCTTATGCAGCGACCACAGCAGTTAGAAGTTGTTTCGCTGTATCTGCAAGGATATATTCCAAAGTATGCTCTCTTACAGTCCAGAGCTCTAGACTCAGGCAGCCATCTTGTTTCGGCGCAACAGCGCCCCCCAACAGCAGGATTTATTTAAACTAAGGATGTTGTGGGGCCGGAGCGCCTCAATCAGACGGCCATCTTGCTTGGCTGCTCGACAGCGCCCCCTCGGTTCCTAGTCTTGAACCCCAAATAGATTTTGTCTGCCCAATTCTTTCATAGGGAATACATTGGTCAATGTTTGGGTTGACAAATGCACCCTTATCCACTCTTTAAGTGATTATTCAAATGTTTATCATGCACTACATATGAATATTACATATCCACTGGATATTTCCAGATTCCATTTAAATCTTGTAATAGTTCACAAACTAATTTCATCATTAATCTTGAAGTGGTGCAAAGACCTTTGAATAAATACAAAATCTCATTCAAAAACCTCTACACGTGTTTCACCAATATTTCTAATGGTTCATTGTGCGGATTTCATGGAAATTCCAATTACACTGTTGAAAACAAAAGTTAACTAGTCCATGCCTATGGGCATGTGTGCCCGGTACAAAAATTTAAATAAATACACCTAGGATTTGTGTCAAAATCACAAAATACTATAAAATCTAGCAGTAAGACCCTACTTACCATTATCATACAAATCTGAAACTTAATTCACTTCTGTCAAGTGCCCGGCAAGTGTTTTGCCCATGCCTACACAAAAGCCCAAATTGTTGGCATTGCCAATGCTTGTTAAATACTGTGGGCTGAATTGAAACGAAGATGCTTAAATAAATCTTTAAGCTAGTACCAGTCCCACAGCACATGTCTGTTTAGCGAAGGGCTAGGGAAAATAATTGCTGGCTTTAAAATCGGCTGCCTCAAAAATGTATACATTAATAGATTGTATTTTTTTTTTAAATTGTAGAGTTCCTGAACATATGATTAAAAGTATTGTATGGCAAATACTTCAAGCCGTCAACTTCTGCCACAAGCATAAGGTAAGAAATGTTTCTCCCGTACAAGACAAAAATATATGCATAAGCAATGTCAAGGTAACTTGTTTATTATAGACCTAAAACGGTATTAGTGTCACTGTGATCAGTTTGTACCGTGTAATTCCAAGTCTAATAACTGTCGGCAGCAGTGAGTAAGCTGTGCAATATAAGGAGTGTGTCTACAGAAATAAGCTTTGTGTGTTGTACTAACAGCCTCATTGTTGTAATATGCATTGCACACATTTCAACTACACTACCACTGCAGAAAAGAGTAGTCTGTTCAGAGAAATTGTGGTGTCTGCAGTAATGTGCACTATAAGCATGAGAATGTCAGAGCCCCTGTAGTATGTACTGTGTGTGTAAAGTTTAATTGCAGGGCCACTGTAGTAGCAGTTTCTGTAGTGTAGCTAGTGTTGCTGTATGTATGAGTAATGTGTGTGGTAGGGGCACATCTAGATTTTTATTTTCGTGCATTTAAAGAATGCACAACAGTCCTCTCTGAAAACATTATAACACGTCACTCACTCCTCAAAAGAACATGTCAAAGGCATGCAGGTAAAAGGCGCGTGTGTGTGTCTCAAAAGAATCAGTTAATCCCTTATCCTGGCACTCATGACTCCATTACTACCATGTCAATACAAAAAGCCAAAAAATTGTTGGCGTTTCGACCAAAGTTCTGTTGCATTTTTAATGAGTAAAGAA
Organism: Ambystoma mexicanum; assembly: GCF_040938575.1. Classification (NCBI taxonomy): domain Eukaryota; kingdom Metazoa; phylum Chordata; class Amphibia; order Caudata; family Ambystomatidae; genus Ambystoma; species Ambystoma mexicanum. The sequence continues at coordinate 13,688,884 of NC_090924.1, read as the reverse complement.
TTCAACAGCCTACACGTCACGAGGCTTTCCCCTGCAAGAAGCATCCCCAACACGAAGCGCTGCTTTATTCGCCAGCTTTAAATGCTAAATAGCGCATTATCAGCCTAAGCACTTGTGATGCCTTCAGTGTTGCTTGGCCTTGCGGGTGATCTATGTTTATGATCCCTGATGTCTGCAACTGCAATAGCATTTTCGGAGGTAAAAACCCTTCTAAAATGGCCGCCGTGTTTTTACCATCAAGTCCGCCTCCCCCGGAGACCAGCACCAACGCCTGATTGGCCAGTGGAGCCTCTTAACCTATCAGGAGGCACCGGCAGGCGTGAGCCGGCCTCCAAGGAAGGCAAACAAGAAAGGCTCCTGACCCGAGCCTGACCACAGCCGTACACGCCGTCTGCCAGTTACTATGCCCTAAACCTGCCAACATGCACTAATGGATCCTGCATCTGCTAACAGCGCTCACGCCACTAAGGTAAACCCTAAAGGCATAAATCTAACATTTATCTGAGCTCCTACGGTGTCCTGCATGAGTCGCATGCTTGTCTAAGCACCCCCGCTCGAGTCTGATTTCACAATTTTGGTAGTACACCACCACCCGTGGGCAGGCGAACCGCATCTCTGCTATCGTGACATTTCAATTTGAACTGCTCTTCCAATGTATTACGTGTTGTGCCCCTTGGTCATGCTCAGACACCCATTTGACCTATGCTGTGCCCTAGGATCACTTCTTGACTTATGTTGTGCCTTGTTTTGTGCCCTATGGTCGCCAGTAGACCACATTTAACCTATGCTGAGCCCTGTGTTGTACCCTATGGTAGCCATTAGACCACATTCTCCTGCCACTGGAACTGGAAGAATGCTATACCTAGCATTAGTCCTCTGCATCATGGCTATAGTCACACAGGTTGTCCCTAGCAATCAAGATCACATCGATCAGTCACCAACACCTACCTCACACTTTTGCCAACACACTACTAACGCTATGCAACCCAATCTCTCCACATTCTGCAAGGCCCAAGAAACAATACTCTATGCCTCCCTACCTTGTACCATATCCAATAGAAACAACAGACTCCGCGCAAGACTAGCCAAACTACACGAACCACTGAGAAGAGCCCTTCCGGCCTCCAATCTCAAAACCAACTACAAACCTAACCCACGTTTGCCCAGCCAACCTAAATGGCCTACTCAAACATCTACCTTGAAGGTGAACACCCTCCAGTTTAATAACCTCCAACCTAAAGCTTGCCCCACTGTAGACAAACCCATCCAAGCTAACAAAACTCCTGAAGCCCCCCCTCTCAAGGGCGCTAACAAAACTCCTGAAGCCCCCCCTCTCAAGGGAGCGCTCCTTAATGCTAGATCACTAGTCGCTCACGCTACGGATATTGCCGATTTAATTACGGAAGGGAACCTGGATTATCTTGCAATTATGGAAACTTGGCTCCATAATGCAGCAGGACCTGCCCTCATGCTAGCTGTCCCTGATGGCTACACCATAATCAGACAAGACCGTGATAGTGCACGAGGTGGCGGCATTGCTATTATTTCTAAAACGGGTCTTGGTCTCAGACTAGCCCCTACCCAGCCTCTACAATCATGTGAAACCCTCACTGCCAAAATTCAGATAAACAATTCGCAATCCATTACCATACACCTTATATACAGACCACCCAGCCCTCTTGGTACCTTTGAGGAAGACTTGCATAATATAATTATGAACAACCTGAAACCTACCACGCAACTACTTATATTAGGTGACTTTAACTTAGGATTTAACGACCAAACGGACAAAAATGCCACCGAAATAGCTAACACGATCAAAGCACTAGGCCTTACCCAAAAAGTCACCACACCCACCCACCTTAAAGGGAAAATGTTGGACTGGGTAGCGGACCTTAACTGCTCTGCCACTATCACTTCCATCCTGCCTTTAGCATGGACAGACCATTCTCTGATCTCTTTTCACTTATCTACTATCAGACCCACTCCTCTGGCTCGACCACCACCATGCCCAACCAGAAGTAATAAAAGTATTACGGTAGAAAAAATTATCCCCGCCATACTGCCTACTCTCAACGCACTGCCTGATAATCTCGACTCCAGCAGCCTAGTTCAGGAATTCAACAATATCATGCTCACCACATTGGATAAAATTGCTCCTATCAAACTCAGACCGAGCAAACCCATAGCCCACCTAAACAAATGGTTCACCCCTCAACTCAAAGACCTTCGCATCTTAAAGAACAAAAGTGAAACAAATTGGAGACTATGCCCCTCTAGTGAGAATAAAGCTAAATTAACTGCACTTTCCTCACACTACAAAAAGGAAATCTGCCAAGCAAAACGCGACTCCCATGACGAACGTATTGCTAACTCAAACTCAAGCATGAAAGAACTCTTCTGCATACTCAAAGAACTAGAGTCCCCTATTGCTATCCCGGACGTCTGCACCACCAAGGACAAATCCTGGTGTACAGATGTACAACAAGCCTTAGCGCATATAATTGACACACTTCAGAATAAAATTCAACAAAAAAAAAAGTCTCTAAATTTACTGCATTCGCCTAACACTCCCCTGCCCAACGAGCCACCACCGGCACATAATACCACATTCCACTTCTCTAAAATGTCCATCCTAGAGGTAGAAAAAATTATCCTATCTTTGAAGCCCTCAAACTGCAAAGGAGATATCTGCCCTGCACAGCTAATAAAAGATGCTGCTAGAGAACTCTCCCCATTTATAACCAAACTGATAAATGCCTCATTTGCCACAGGTACTATACCTGCCAACCTCAAGCAATCCTGGGTGCTACCACTCCTCAAGAAACAGACACTTGATCCCCTCATTCCTACAAACTACCGGCCTATTACCATGGTCCCATTTTTGTTAAAAATATTGGATAAGGCCGCCTACACTCAAATTCAGAAGCATTTAGAATTGCACAAACTCCTGGGCAACAGACAATCTGGCTTCCGTCCACTGCACGGAACTGAGACTGCCCTAATCGACCTGAAGTCCCAAATAGACGAGTTGAGAGACAAAGGAAGGACAGTACTCCTGCTCCTACTCGACCTCTCTGCTGCATTCGACCTGGTCAACCACAAGTTCTTATGTCGGCACCTTGAATCTGCAGCTCACTTCTCCACGGACGCTATCAAGTGGATCGAGTCCTTCCTGAGTGAGAGGACCATGAGAGTCACCTCCCCCTCAGCATCGGCCGATCCTACACCCATCCTATTTGGTGTTCCCCAAGGATCCTGCGTCTCGCCTACCCTCTACAACATCTTCACTAAGCCACTGTTCGACGATCTGGACCAGCTGGGTATCACCTACACTAACTATGCAGATGATACCCAGATTCTCCTACCACTTTCTGGGAATTACGGTACAGACATGGGCCTAGTGAACAAGGTTTACCTTATCACTCAAGCATGGATGGCCACTCACGGTCTATGTTTGAACGATGATGAGACAGAACTAATAATATTGGGTTCACAGGCCAATATTAAAAAATTAGGTCAAGAATATTCATCCTTCAATATTGACGGCAATACTATTAGAGTCTCCAGGGAAGTAAAAACCCTGGGATTTTACTTGGATTCCACACTTTCCTTTGACAAGCAGGTCAAATCCCTTACCTCGGCTACGGCTTACACATGCGAACTTCTTAAAGCTGGTAAACCGTTCCTCTCTAACAATAGTTGTCTGATCCTGGCTAGAGCTCTTATACTCTCTAGAATCGACTATTGCAATGCCCTCTACATTGGGGCTAACAAATCTACTATTCAAAAGCTCCAAACGCTACAGAATAACGCCTTAAGAGCAGCCCTTGGCATAAACAAGAAAACCCACGTTTCTGCCTTGAGACGTCAACACAAATGGCTCTCCACATCCAATAAAATACTTCTAAAAACACTCTCTTTGACACACAAAGCCTTGAACAATACGGCCCCTAGTTACCTCATAGACAAACTTCAGAGAAGAACTTCTCTCAGACCAACTAGAAGTGGGAACACCAATTGCCTAAATATCCCCAAATACAAACTCGCTACCATCGGGGGCAATGGCTTCACTGTTAAGGCAGCCAAAAGCTGGAATTCACTGCCCCACGAGTTGACAGCTGACCAACCATATCCACTCTTCAGGAAAAACCTAATAAAACACATCACTGCCACCAATCCTTAGACTCCCATCACCCTCTCCCCTGAGGACACTATCCTGCAATCAAGATAACAGTATATCTTGCTATATTCGTTCTTTATGTAAATATTGTTGCCTGTGTATATGTAACCATATAAGCTTTATATCCTTGGTGCATGTACCTTTGCTTCAGCCCTATTGTTCATATTGTATATATCCTGTAGTCATGCAAAAATTGTTCATCTAGCTATATGTAAATTCTGTAACCTGTGTATACGTAACTATGTAAGCCTTGCATTTCCTTGTCGTTGCGCCCTTTTACTCACGAGTCTGGTGCGCTTAACAAATGAATAAACAAACAAACGTGTTTTGACCATTCAGGTCAACATCAGGGCTATCACAATATATGAAAGAAATGCAGCCACCAATAACACAACCCAATAAATATTAAAAACAAAGGGGGGTCTGGGAGTCTCTCTACCAGCACGAACACAGTCCATTGGGCACAGATAGGGAACGACTTATGCGGCAGACTGAAGCTCTAATTATCTGATGATATAGGACTGTTCCTTTTGGTTTGAATACAGAGCATGAGATGAGCGTTTATTTTTTATTTCGAAAAGGGACGTTGACTGGGCATTCCTGTAAAACTAGACATGTTTGTTAGTATAAACCTTTTTTTAACAGAAAATATGGACGACACCTACCTGTCCCTATAACTAAGAGGGGTTTTCCTGCCTCAAACAAAACTAAGGATGATGTCAGAACATCCGTCAAAAGTGGTCCTCTGTCCCAAACCTATTTCTGTCCCTTACACTTCAAACCAAAAACTAACTCCAGAAGGGTTGCTCAATCACAAACGATGGGGGAATATCCCCCTTCCCCTGGCAGTCACTAGGCCTTTCTATATAGTTCCACACAGATTGGGGTGAGGTCTCCCTTCCTCAGGCCTTCCCATACAACACTTCATAGCTCAACCAAGATGGGAAAAATGTCCATCTTTCCCAAGCCTCTTCTAGGCTCTCATTCAACAGTCACAATGATATCTGGATTTTTGCCAGAGGATATATTTGTTCTCCTCTGGTCTTCTCGCAACTTCTGACAAAGGATATTTCTCCCCCCCCCCCCCCCCCCGGTCTTCTCTTGACTTTTACTAAAGAATGTTTCTCGTTTCTTTTGGTCTTCTTCTGACCTTTGCCAAAAGATCTCTCCCCCCCCCCACCCCCCTTGGTCTTCCCTTCTGGTTATGTGGGTCCCAGACCCCTTTATCAGGTTTACAATGTCTCTTTCGAATGGATTGTGTCCTTACACGTATTCCTCATCTTTGATATACTTCGATATCCTGCTTGCAGTTAGGAAACTTTTTTCCCAGCAGAAGGCGCCGTCAACCTTGTGTCCTTCGAGGGCCTCCATCCTCCTCAAGTGTGACATTGTATGCTGGGATAAGAGGTACGCACTACGCACGTTGCCTCAGTTCTGTTTTTCTGCGGACAGCTAGAAACTGTTCTTTGCCGCTGTGTGGTAAAAAAACTTTGCAGTAAGAGTTTCACTAAGAATAATGTCGACTCATACCCCGAAAACGGCTTTGAGAGATGTGCAGAGTATTCTGCGAAAATGGCGATAACAGATCCGCATCGGGTATGTCTCTGGTGCCTGGGTGCGGGCTGTTATGCTCCACAGGGACAGTAGCCTGCCACTATGCAAATCACGCACCCCTCAGTTCCCTTCTCGCCGTCAGTGGCGGTTGCCATGGCGTTTACTCCACTGCTCAGAGCCAACACAATGTATGTCTCCCTCTCTGCTCTCATGTCGGGCTGCGTCTCGTGTTGCCATGGAGACCCGGCGTGCGGCGGTACGCCAGTGCGTCACAGGCTGGCTCTGCAGTGTTTAAGTTTCTGCAGTTCCACAGTGCTGGTGCTTCTGATTGAAGTGAGTCCTCTGCATTCTGGTTTCCGTGCCTTCTGTAGTGCTCCTCCTGACCCTATTTTGGTTATTGACTTCTCATTTGGATTCCGGCTTGATACTTTCATTATGTGACTTCTGGCTCCTGAACCCTTTGCATGTCTCTCGGATTGCTTCATGGAGAACCCTTTGCTTTGTTTACACGATTTCTTCTTTGACTTCCTGTCTGCCTGCTCTTCGTTTGTGGATCTGTGGTGAAGTTGGACCCTGCATTTTGGATAATAGCATTGCACTGGACTTTGGACGTTATGCTGCTTATGGTGCACTTTCTGCTGTTAGAGCGTCCTCGTTTCCGCCCATGGGTAGGTTCCTCTAATCTTACTAACTGCCCTTCCCTTTTTACACCTAGGGCTTCTCCTTGCTACTTCACCTCTTTTCCACACCATCTTCGAATTGGGATTATTACATCAGGAATATCAGGTAGGCTCATGACCACAGACTAGATGGCGTATTCTGTGTCCTTTTGTTTTCTACCATCTCCTTTATTCTGCAGTTCACAGAACAAAACAGAGCCTTTTTTTATTTTTTTATTATTTTAAACAACACATCAAACTTAACCAACATATAGGGCATTTCCATTAATGCGCATCTTGTCTTACAATCACATGTTACGCTTTACAGTCCTCCCCCCTCCAACCCCCTTAACTCAAGCTCCTACTTCAATGCCTCAAGGTTCGTCGCTTAGGGTTTATCTCCTTTATTGTTTTCAGGCGTATCGTCTTTACAGGATTCGACCTCGGGAAGTCCCGACATAGCGGTTACCATTTGCCTCCATGCTACCAGAGGTCCTGTTTCCTCCTCCCCTCCCCTAAAAACGGAGCCTTTTTACCACCAGACGACTCCTTTAGAGATATTCAGCCCATTGCCAAGTGTTCCACAGGTCAGAGTTGTTCTGGTTTACGTGTATATTGACTAAAATTGGAATGTTACCATTAAAACTAACTTTACAGCCTAATGTTTATACCTGCTGGTATTTTTTGCTCTGTCATGTGAATCACAATCCCCCTGTATTGGTCAACAGGAGGGATTGCGCTTCATAGGAAAGGTTGCCCTCTTAGAGGAGACCACTCTTTAGGGGTTGTTTCAGAACGGAAAACAGACAGGCTGCTGGGATATCTGTGAGGTACTGACACGGGCCACATCATCCAGGATTGTGGCTCATGGCAGTCTATGACTGGAAAAGCTATAAAAGTAGAGGAAAGGAAAACTTGCCTTGGGCAAACCCTTGCCGAAATCATTTTTGGTGAACTCACAAAAAGATCGGCCGTGGATAAAACTTCGAGAGAAAGGTCTCTCGAGAGAAAGGTCTCTGCATTGGGCCAAGAAGAACAGTAAACATGCTAATCGTTTGAGATCTTAATCATCTTCTTCTTTTCTTTCTCCTTTTTCTCCTTCTCCTCATTCTCCTCCTTCTCCCTTTTCTCCTCCTTCGCCTTCTTCGTCTCCTTCTCCTCCTCCTACTTCTTCTCTTTTCTCCTTGTTCTCCTTTTTCTCCTTCTTTCCAGATCGTCCTTGTCATATTCCTCGCCCGATAGGAAATGGGTAAGATTTCCAAAAAAGTTCTGTCTGCAAATGTTAAGATGCTTGAGAAGGTGGCGGTATCAGCCCTTTCTACGAAGTCGAAACAGACTCACAACCCCATCGCGCCATTGGCCGGTAGGGAGTCGGAAAAGAATGTTGACTGCAGGCGCAAGAGCTTGGACAGCAGGTCGCTGAAGGCCTTGAAAGACTCTAAGGCCTCTAAGGTCTCGAAAGATTGAAGAGATTTGGGCGATTCAAAGGATTCAAAATCCTTGAAGGCACATCGTGCGGCTCTCATGGCCTTGACGGGAAATGTCTCCTCCTATCCAATCAACATCGTGAGGAGTCGAAACAATAACCGCCTTTTCTGGAAAAATCTATGGTATGCAAACCTCTGGAAAGAAGAGACTTTTAAAGTCCATGACCTCTATTTATAAGACGGATGTGGAGGAGGAAAGTTCAAATTATGGTTTTGGACTGCAGCATGGTACTCCTGGTGTTCCAAAGGAGTTGATATCCCAAGAATCTCGAATGAAAGATTTGATGGACACCTTAAATAATGCCAGCGGTCTGGATACTTCTCCAGAAGTTGATCTTGGCACCCTAGACAGCTCAGGGCATGCTGATTCTTCATATAGATCAGTAACGGCAAAGATGATGGATTATCACGGCTGGGGTACTTCGACTGTGGAGTATGAAAAGGATGATCTTACAGATATTTTGGATAAGGGGCCACCTAAAAACCCAATCCTTCTTTTTCATAGTGCTGTCAAGAACAAAGCCTTGGAAACTGTCTGCAGAGCCTTGTTGTACAAGCAGCGGCCTATCCCTTGATTTCTCCGGATAGGGAAGACATAAGGCTAGACGCTATTGGAAAGAAAGTCTTCTCTGCAGGAAGTATGGTGCAGAAGGCAGCCAATACAACCTGTGCATTGGCAAAGTTTACCTTCACTCTGTGGGAGGTAATTGCTATGGCATCTGAAACACATCCCAGAGGGTGAAGAAAAGAGATGGTTTCATGAGACTGGTTCAGGACTGGAAGGACGCTATGTGTCAATCTTTGCAGTCAAGTTAGGCACTACACACTGTATTAGCCGATCTATGGCTGCAGGAACTGTACTTGTCATGATGCCTGCCCCCGGAAGACCAGACCAGGCCCAGCAGCCCCGGAAGCAGGCATCATGCCACTTGGAAAATGCCCAAAAGCCCCAGTTAGGGGCTGTTTGGGTACAGTCCTGGCGCCTATGGCGCCAGGCTCATTATTGATAACTTTCCTGAAGCAGACCATGCTGCATACTCACCTGAGGCAGACCATGCTGCATGAAGACTAAGCCAAATGAGGCTTAGGAGGGACTATTTTACTGAAGGGACTATTTTGTTACTTGGGTGGGGCTGTGGAAGAATACTAACCTGGATCTTCTTCCAAGGCTATTTAAACCACGCCCGGACAGCCACACGTGCTTCGCGTTATTCTGCTTGCTGCAGCGTAACGCTCACCGTGTTTTCAGCCGCTCCAGTCTTCAGCCACGCCCGCTTCAGTCCTGGGACTCCTGAAACAAAAAGACAAAAAGGATAAAGGTTAGAACAGGAGTTTTAACTTAAATCCCTACCTGAATCCTGATCCATTTCGCCAAGGAACTGAAAGACAGAAGTCTTTGAAGTATTGCTTCGCATTTCTACGGCGCCGCGCTGAACTCACCTGCTTGGCGGTACTTCAGCATTCCATCACGCTCTCTCCATCTCGCGGCCGCCCTCCGACACCTATGGAGACAAAGACAGCAAGGTGAGCAAGGGGACTCTCTAAGGCCATACAAGCTACCCCAAGGACTTACCTGATTTACCACGGGAGGTACTCACCTCATTTCGGGTCGGCACAGTCAACTCTGCTTCATCGCAGTACCCCGGCCCCTAAGGGGAGAAAGCAAGGACAATACCAGTTACCCTCCCACAAAACTTACCTGATTTACCACGGGGGTCTCACCTCATCTCGGGTCGGCACAGTCAACTTTGCTTCATCGCCGTACCCCAGCCCCTAAGGGGAAAAACACAATAGACTTACCTGAATCTTACCGAGTGCCATTTGGAAATCTTCGAGTGGATTAATCGGCAACCTGCAAGGAATCGGACAGAGTGAAGAGCAGACATTTGAACTCTTATGAACAATTGGACTTTAGAGTCAATACTGGAACTCACCAATTCCTCTACGCCAGTGAAGTAACTGGTCATCAACACGCCCCTGCGGTCGACGCAGGATGGAGAGCTCATCCTTCCAAACCATCAGGTGAGACTAAGGAGGGGACATCAAGAGTGATCAGTGGGAAGACAGCGGGAGTGGGGAAGGTGGGTTGTCACTCAATTCCACGGGTGGTTAATTCCTCTTCTTCTTTGCAGAAGAATATTCTTGCGAGCCAGACAAACTAGGCTGAGCGGGCCAGTCCAGTCAGTCATCTCTGCGCTACACGTCACGCTGGTGGAAATAACAGCGGCCCAGTTCCGGTCGACGCCCCCGTGGGAACCAGGTGAGCGTAACAGTACTCATGTGATTCGCTTGGCTGAGAAAATCAGGATTTGCTCCTGATGTAAAATCTAGGCTGTTAGATATGTCTTTTGAGATCATGTTTGTTTGGTTCTAAGGCAGATGAAAGTCTTGAGACATTGCAAACATCTAAGGCTGCAGCAAAATCTCAGAGTCTGGCAATTAGACAACCTCAGCAAGGTTGGACAGCTCTGTCTTCCAACTAAAGGATGCAAAAACCGTTCTTTTCGCTACTATTCCTCTGTGTGAATAACAAGAAGACCGTTTTCACAGCGGGGACAGAGAAGGCAATCGCTGGGCGGTCGAGGATGCAACCGAAGATTAGCTGCCACAGCAGCTGCTTCCTTGCCTTCCGCTCCAACCGGTGCCCCATAACCGCTTTAAAGGCATAAAGCATCTGTCTACAGTAGGAGGCAGAACAACCCAGCATCTGAAGAAATGGCAAAGTATTACGACAGATGCTTGGGCTCTCCAAACTATCGCCCAAGATTACTGCCTTCTCTTTCTAAAAAAAATCCTAACTGTCCCCCGTGAAGCCAGTCCTTGAAAGTACCAGATCCACTCCTTCTACATGAAGTTTAGACACTGTTGGACAAAGGTGCAATTGAACAGGTACCTGTAGCGGAAAGGAATCAAGGCTGGTACTCTCCTTATTTTCTGATCCCCAAAAAGGACAAAGGTGTGCGATCCATCTTGGATTTGAGATGCTTGAACAAGTTCCTCAGGAAGGACAAGTTCAAGATGGTCACTCTTTCGCAGATCCTCCAGGCCCTTCAGCTCCAGTATTGGATGGTGTAATTGGATCTTCAGGATGCTTATTTACATCTTTTTCTGGATGATAGGAGCACTCACAAATTTGCTGCAAGGTTACTTGTATTTATATATAAAAGTTAGTGGCGTGCAAGGGAGATTAACCAGCCCTGACACTAGGTGGTGTTGAACATGTAAAACAACAGATGTCTACAGATTTGTGGAACTCTCCTGTCCCTTGTAAACCCGGTGTGTGTGTTGATTAACTACAAAAAGATTTGTATACCAACATTTTTGTATACAATTCTTTTTGTAGTTAATCAACACACACCGGGTGTGCGAGGGACGGGAGAGTTCCACAAATCTGTGGACATCTGTTGTTTTACATGCTTATTTTCATCTGCCAATCCATCTTAATCACAGGAAATACCTGAGATTCGTTGTTGGCAGTTCTCATTATCAGTTTCGAGTACTACCATTTGGGCTGACCTGCGCCCCAAGGGTCTTCACCAATTTGGCGGTGGTGGCATCGAATCGACGGAGGGGGGGGGATTCACATCTACCCCTATCTGGGCGATAGGCTGATCAGAGCTTGTTCACCCAGACAAGCTCTGGAACATCTGGATTGTAACTGTCACTATCTCCACAAACTTGGCTTCGCCCTCAACTTCAAGAAGTCCCACATGACACCTTCCCAGAAGCTGCAATTCATTGGAGCGATCCTGGACCCTTCTTCGGAGAAAGCTTTGCCACTCGAAGTAAGGGGTATCCACATTTCGCGGATGGTAAGCAAATTTAAAATTGCCCGAACTCTTCTGGCCTTTGTTTTTCTGAGGTTGCTTGGCCTCATGGTAACCTGCATTTTTCTGGCGCCAGAGGCTCGACTGAGAATTAGGTCTCTTCAGTGGGCTCTCAGGACTCAGTGGTCACAGTCCTCCGACAGAATGACAGATCTGGTACAGATCCTGAACATGGTCAATCAGGATCTCCTGTTATGGGCCGTCAAGGAGACGGCAACCATGGGCGGAGATTACAGTGGTTACAGACGCCTCCCCCAGAGGTTGGGGAGCTCACACAAACGGATGGATGATCAGCGGATGCTGGGCTTTGTTGAAGTCCAAACTACATATGAACCTTTTGGAGCAGAGGCCCTCTGTACGGGGGAACAATGTCCTAATAATGACGGACAACACAGTGGCCATACATTACCTCAACAAGAAAGAAGGTGTAGGGTTGCTGCAGCTGTGCAAAGAAGCAATGCAGCTATGGTTTTGTGCACTGCAGGAAGGAATCTCTCTATCAGCAGTTCATCTGGCCGTAGAGGAAAATTCAGCAGTGGACGCTCTAAGCAGGCAGAGCACAGTCTTACACGAGTGGCAATTAGCTCAGAAAGTCATTCAAGAGATCTTCGCCCTTTGGGGAACCCCTCAAGTGGATCTGTTTGCGTCCAATGTCAACCGGAAGGGCACCGTTCTGGTCAAGGGAATTTCCTCAGAGAGGAGCTCTAAGGGACAGGTTCGTAGTGGACTGGAAGTTTCCGCCTCTATACGTGTTTCTGCCCATCCCTGTCATTCCTCACGTTCTCGGAAGGCTGAGGAAGTTTCAGAAATCCATGATTCCGATTTCCCCGGATTGGGCCAGGAGGACATGGTATCGGAAAACATCTAGAAATGGCCATCTGTCCTCCAATTCGTCTTTCACAAAGGGAGGATCTCCTTTCGAAAGAGAAAGGTCACATTCTTCATCCAGAGATCAGTACCTTCAACCTTCATGCATGGTTTCTGAGAGGTTGAGGTACAGAGATTGGGACCTTCTGGAAGATGTCTTGGACGTGTTGCTTTCGGCCAGAAGGCCAGCAACTAAATCTCTATACCGTTAAGTTGGAACAAATTCTGCAGCTGATGTAGAGATAAGGGAATGGACCCATTTTCTTGTGACCCTCCATCGGTTTTGTCTTTTCTTCTACACCTAACCCATCAGGGACTACAGGGTAATTCGACCACGGGTTATCTGGTGTTGCTGTCTATTTGCATGCGCTCTCCAGAACAATGATCCTATTTTAAATTTCTGATTGTCATACAGTTCTTAAACGGATTGACCAATATTTTCCTGCTGGTACCATTCATTGTTCCTGTCTGGGATCTCAACCTGTTTTTAAGCTTTCTGATGGGTTCCCCATTCGAACCATTACATTCTTGTCCGCTTAGGATGTTGTCATTAAAGACCGTATTCTTAACAGCCATTACCTATGCTCGCAGAGGGAGCAAGCTTCAGGCCTTATTTTCCAAACCACCATTTACTGTCTTCCACAAAGACGAGGTAGTTTTGAGGGTTTGTCCTTCTTTTGGACATAAAATAGTTTCCGAATTTCATTAAACACAGACAATTGTTTTACCAGCTTTCTAGCTTCCTCCTCGTCCATCTAGGGAGGAGGAGAGGTTACACCGACTTGACCCTAGAAGAGCCCTAAGTTTCTATATTAACAGGGTCTCTAAAATAAGACTGGACAAACACATTTTTGTTGGTTATGCAGGCCGCAGAATGGAACAAGCGGTTACAAAAGAAACACTCATGGATCATACTATGTATTTCTGAACGTTAAAACCTGTCTGGAAAAGAGATTCCCGAGGGTGTAAGGGCTCACTCAACTAGAAGTGTAACCGCTTCTTCAGCCCTCCAGAGATGGGTACCACTGCAAGACATCTGCAATGCTGCTACTGGGTCTTCCTTGCCCACATTTGCAAAGCACAACTGTTTAGATTGCCTTTCAGGCTAGGAATCCACATTTGGAAAAGCTGTGTTACACCGCTTGAATTAAAATTAAAACTTCTTTCCCACCTCCGACAAAGCACTGCTATGGGAGAATATAAAAGATGAGGAATACGTGGAGGACACAATCCATTCAAAGAACAAATTACTTACCCCTGGTAATGTTCTTTCGATTGGATGTTCCTCCCACGTATTCATCGCCCCTCCCATCCATCCCCTCTGCCAAGAAGGAGTTTCCGTGATTTACACTTTCCTCTCCATTAACGTTCAAATACCTCTCATCTTCGAGAGGAAAAACATGAACGGGGGCAACGGGCGCGGTGTATGCCTTTTATACCAGCATGCAACGTCACACTCTAGGAGGACGGATGCCCTTGAAAGACACAAGGTTGATGGTGACGCACAGCGCCCTCTGCTGGGGAAAAATGTTTCTGAGCTGCCTGATATCAAAGTATATAAAAGCTGAGGAATATGTGGGAGAAACAACCAATCGAAAGAACATTATCAGGGGTAAGTTATTTGTTCTTCTCAGGCCCAGTTCACTATCCTGCCAGGCAATATCTTACATGTACAATTCTTCAAACATCTTAACCTTTGGGTCCCAGACCCCCTCTTCAGGTTTAAAATGTCTCTTCCTCAGGCCCGGTTCACTATCCTGCCAGGCACGATCTTGTATGTATAACTCTTCAAACCTCTCAACATTCGGGTCCCAGACCCTTATCTCTTCTGGTTTCTTTGGGGTGCTCTCTCACCCAGTATGTTTTGTTTCTCTGTTTTGTCCCACTGGGACAGGAAAGATGGTTCTGCACTTCCTACTGACCACAGCCTCATATTGGCCCACATTTTGGTGTATTACAAACACCCTTGTTTGGTTTACAAATATGTTGCACCGTAAAAAAATGTAAAACTAAGACAAATAATTATCAACTGTTTAAATAGTATGGTGTGAATATCTAGGTCATAATAGCTTGTGGCTGCTAGTGATTTGGGTACAGCTAATGAATGAGTTTTTATACATTTGAATTAGATGCATTGTTTAGAACATTTAACATGAGATCCCACTGGCCTCAGGCTCATGGTGAGGATAAACAATAAATGGTGACAAAATATACAATGGCTGTCAATTTAAAAACATTATGATATGATATGGCATTTCTAACGCTCCTATACACAAGTGATAGATTTGAGATACACATCTTGTAGTAGTTTGAAGGAATGGAAATTGTGATATGTTAAATTTTGTCTGATTTTTTAATCCCTACTACGTGACCCCTCATCCGAATGATCACTGGCATGTTCATGTCTTTTTTTTTTTTATTAACATGTTTATTTTAAACCGGTTGCAGAGACATACATTACAGGCATATCTGAGAAAAACAAAAGACCCCAGTTCCAGTTCGGTGAGACTGATGTCTACGTTAGGGGCTTATTGTGCATGCACTCCTGTGGCCTTCAGTGCTCCGCTGGTTGTCCTGCCATACAGCGCTGTCGGGGTCCGCTGGGCCTCCCCTGTGGTAGCCTTAGATGCGTGTGCACTACTTGTCAGTTTGCTTTTTCAGGCTCCGTGCTTGCTCCCAATTACGCGGCCTGACCATGTATTTGCGGCCGGCCTCCTCCAGGCGGGGCCGCATATGCGTATGGTTGCAGGCACCGCAAGTTAATAATAATAATAATAATAATAATAATTTAGCATTTATATAGCGCTACGAACCCTCAGGTATCTGAGCGCTGCTTATTATTACCCACGGTGTGTGGTGCTCATTTATCGACCTCGGAAGGATGAAAGGCTGAGTTTGGCCCCGCCGGGATTCGAACCTGCGTCAGCAGGCTCTGCACAGATGTCAAAGCGAGCGCTCTACTCGCTGTGCCACTTGACCGGCTGTGCCAGTTGTGCCTGCCTTGCAACCCACCTTGGATACCTTAGGCGTGTATCCTCAGTCCGGTTGCGGTGCTTAGATGGGGCGTGCGCCTCTTCGGTCCGCCACTGCCTTGCCTCACTCTCCGGCGCTGTACCCACCGTGGCTCTTCCTCTGCTGGGGTGTTTCGGTCCACTCATTCTCTTGCCCCACAGGTGTCCCGATGTTCTTATTTGCGGGACTCCCTGGTGCTCAACACATGTCCGCCTCCCCCTCAAGCTGCTCCACTGCCTGCCACATTGTTGCGAGTTATTGTGCGGTGCAAGCGCTGGGGCCGTGATCACTTAGTGGGGTCCCACCTCGCAGCGTGTCTGATCTCGCGCAGCCTCTCTGGCTTCGGTGAGCAGCTGTGTCCTGCTGCAGGCTAGCCTCGGGGGCGATCCGGTTGGGGGGTCTCTCCCACTGTGTATCGTATGCGGCTCCGCTCTTTCACCCCTCACATCTAGCTTGTCGGCGCCCCATGCAAGTGGTGCAGAAGTTTGTGTGCGCTGCACCTCGCAGCTGTATGTATCCTCCGTAGTCCAGTCACTGTCCTCGCACAGTCGGCTGGTTCCTTTGTCTGTGCCTCCCGTCCGCCATTTTGTGTCGCTGCACCTGGATGTGCGACCTCGGCAATGTTCACAACGCCGTCCCCATTCGTCTTGCAGGCTCCAGGATTTCTGTGGGCATGTGCACCGCACTCATAAGCGGGCACATGAATTTTCAGAGCTTATGTGCATCCATGTATGCACTTTTAGCGAGGATCAAATTCAGGATGACGGGAGCCATTCCAGAACGCGACTCCTCACATGGCTCTCGTAGCCACGCCCCTCTTAACGTTAGTTGACGCAGAACCCGGAATATTAACACACACATCCTCTCACAGCACAGCGCATCCCAAATCGGAATATAAAACACTATTTTTAAAGGAAACACCAATACTCTGCAATTTCTATTGTGCTTTTATTTCACAATAAACGCTCAGAGAACATCCGCCAATTTCCATTTTCAACAAAATGTTTAAATTCGTTGTGTTCGTACATCAAATCTTTTTCATGATGCACACGGTGATTCTTTTGGTAGAAGAAGCGCATTGGACGCACCCTGAATCGCAAGGCTTTCGGCATCACTTTCTTGTTAAACCACCGTAAACGATGTCAGGTTGCTCCTGGTCGCTGGTACTGCCAAAGGTCATATCGGTCCCACAAAAGCGTAATTGAGATCCAGCCATTTAGGTGTATCTGCCACTGCCTGTTGAGGAACCAGTCACTTGGTGTCTGGAAACAATGACATTTGCAGAAAGGAAGGATGTAGCTTTGTAGAAAACATAACAGAAATATATTTCAATAGCCATTCTTTATTCCATTTTATCCATTTACCCTTTAATTCTGCACTGGGTGAAACTTAATAATGAACACAACCCAGAAACAATGGAAACACAAAGAAAAACATTGTGGAAAGTTGGAGTCTACGATGTGCTTGAGAGGTTAGTGCTGTAGAGTATGTTTAGCTTGCAATGCGATGGTGAAACAGAAGCTAACGGAAGAATTCGAACAATACATAGATGGCATTATAACGGAATATAAGCAACAAACTTGGCTTTGGTGGAACCTGGGGGCACCCATACGTGGAATCCATGAATTTCAGTGCTGGACTGCCCATGTGCCCGGGACAAAGACAAATACATACAGGTTGTGTTTGCGTGTCATCACAATGTGCCCCAACCAATATGCCCCAACTTCAGTAAAACATACATTATATTTGGTATTTCCATTCTTTTGGCGTAACAGAGTGTCCGCTCAGATCAATGGTTTTCATGAAATGAAATTACATGTTCCTTTGTCCATTTTTAAAATGGTGAACCTTAGCGTTTTTGCGTGTATTACCTCCCATCCTTCAATCCATATCAAATCCTCCCTTTCTTCCAAGGACGAACAATAATTGAGCCTTTTTTGGAGTGCCTATGCTAAGTGTCCTTTTAGTGAATGAAAGCCACAAATCAAAAACATACTGTACAAGATGCCTCAGTGTGAACATCCCACAAGCAACATCAAATGCAGTGAGTGTCCTTGACTCCATGGGAGCGATTAGCCCGGCCGTCGAACGTGGCATTCAAACTATGTTCAAATAATAAACTAATTGTTTGCTGGCATCCACCAATGCTGCGCTATCGTTAATACTGTTTTGCTCATCTATATTAATAGTGATTTAGTTATTTTAGGGCAAAAGTTCCATTTAGAGTCCTCCCCATTGTCAAGTCTGCGTGCGCCCTGTTTTCGCAGAGGAATGGGCGGAGGAATGTGCTCTGCGCATAACGTGAGAATCTGACAAGTCATAAATCCAAGTGCCCTTCCATCTCCACTGAACTTCCTGTGCACTAACAAATGTTGCAGGAGAGGCGGTATATCCCGCCCCCTGCAACATTCTCATACCAAATGACATATAAGCTAAGGTGGGAGACATCTCCACCGCTCCTGTACCTATTTGCATCACCCATGTTTCATATAAGTGTATTAACGCTGTGCTAATGTGTGTACTTTGACCTACATTTTGAGTCCTTCTAAACTTCATCTTTTTCAAGGCCCCCTGCCCCTCTGGCGAAATGTTCACTCTCCCTCTCCCAGCGCTGCGCACAGCTAGCTCCCACCACCTCTTTCCTCTGTCAGCTCAGCGCATCTCCTATTCTCACTGATATGTAGCTATTCATTTTTTGCAATTATCGAGCATCGAGCCCTGACAAAATGTGCTCATCAAAGAATGTGAGACCAAGGCCTGCTCCAACCTTAGGGCCGCATCCATCTCTGCTGACCGACTCATGCCATCTCTGCCCACTCCCTGCCAGGCCGCGGTCCCCTGAACCCATGCCCCCTATTCCCTTTGAACGCATCTGGTCACTGGACCGTACCCCCGCACCACCTCCAATTCACCTACCATATACCTAATCTAGAGTGGTCATATATCTTGGTAACACTAACACCTATCCCCACTGTGTTTGAAATCGTAAGACTCCAAAGTCTGCAAATCAAAGATCTTCCCTTCTGGTGAGTTATCCAAAAGGAACAACCCCCAACACATGCCCCCATAAATATATAGGTCAGAATGCACCTATTGCACACCAACAGCCCCATTTCATGCAGTGTTTTGCTTAGTCATTTGTTCTTGCATGCCAAGTTTGTTATTTAGCTTAGGTCTCATTCCCTAGGGGAACACGTATTTAGTCTGTCTATTTGGACACGTGCATGCTAAAGCAAATGAAGACCCTGTAGTTGCTTTCATGTTGATATCCATCTGACCCTCCGGTGCCCTGATCATTGAAGGACCCACAAGAGCTTACACTGTATGGCATCCTCCAACAGGCACTTCTTGAAACAAAAATTGACAAAGCGGTTACGTTTGAAAAGACAATTTTGATGCTTAATACTTCTTAAAACGTTTATTAGCTTTGAAATTCCAGTGAAATAGATTTCCATTGGTCATGTACAATGTACAAACTTTGTGGAACATACACAGCGCTGCTACTCATTTAAACCGGGAAGTCAACTGTGCAACGTGTTCCGCTTTTGAAGGATAGGGCTCGTTTGCAATGTTTTGTGGCAATGTATGTGTCCTAGGAACAAAATCAGGGTTGATTCCGTGAGTATGCATGGCAAACACCGTCAAAGTGAGCTCTTTCACAAAATCGAATACCATTTCCTGGTATATCGGCTTGGCAACCCATTTTTTGCTTCATTTTGAAAAGGCCATTGTGTACCGAAACATTCCAAAGTTTCCTGCAGTTCTCGATTGTTCTCTTCCTAGATTCTCTTTATGCGCTAATATGGCTAGTAATGTTCAATATTGTATACTGTCTATGCCAAAATGCAACCTCTTGGGCCTGTACTTTAGGCACATATTGTGGAACACCTCGAAATCTCCGGTATGACAGAACTCTGTGAGTCCCTTCAGGGGCTGTCACACTGTCCATCGACAGCTAGCCTGAACCGTTTGCCGGAGAATGTCCTTTCAATTGACATTTCTTCAATTTTCCAGGCTTGACTAATAGCGGGAATAAGACTTCTCTTTGATATTTGTAGTACTGCGTTTTAGAAATGAACTGAACTCCCATAAATTGACAGAAAATGGACAACTTACTAAAAGTTGAGCCACTTAAAAGTAAAGTAAAAGTGAACACAGTAGCTTTCCAGCTGGCACTTTGCCCAGCATCGGTTGAGCGGATCATGAAAATGTATCATGGAGGTGGGCACAGGTGGCTTGGATTTTCAGGTTAGTGCCTTGTAATAAACGAGTAACATTCTCCAGTGGCTCCCCACATATTTTCCCCCTCACTGGATGGACTAATTTCAGCATCAGTATAATCTGTACCAGGCAGCTGTCGAATTCAATGGTCCTCCTTACGATACTGGTGGTAGCCGCGCCGGTAAAATAAGCACGGCCGCCGCCGGTATAATATTTTTTTTTCGGTGCCCAGGAATGGGCAATTACTAGGTCATTACGGCCCACCGGATCCAGTGATTGCCCATTCCTGGGTGCCAGAAAAAAATGCTCCCTATTCCCATTCGAGCCCCATAGGCCTCAAAGGGAATGGGGAGGAGGGATGCACCGGCACCATTCAGAATGGTGCCGGTGCATCCGGCATGGTCTGCTCGCGGGTGCCGGTCCGGCCGCCCGGTCAAACCTGGTGGGCGAAAAAGGCATCCGCGAGCATTACTTGTAGTTTGCCGGTACGGTAACAACGGTACCAGCAAGCTTACCTGTACCGTCGTTACTGTACCAGCAAACTTATAATGAGGCCCAATGTATTTCTGCTCCTTAACCCCTTATATGCCAAGGATGAGGTATCTCGTCCTTGGGATTACCTCTAGATTGCCAAGGACGAGATAGCTTGTCCTTTTAGGCACTGTGTTTTGTGTGATCCCTGCAAAGCAAGGATCAGACAAAACTGTAATCCAACCCCCGGACTATGTGAGGGGGAGGTCCCCTCTCATGGCCCGGGTGTTGGATTATCTTCAGTTTCACATCGGCGTGCGAAATGCACGCCGACGTAAAAGTAATTTCACTGCGGCAGCCATTTCGGGCTGCCGCGGTGAAAGAGAGAAGGTGAGTGCCTTTCCCCCTCTCACTCGATTTGCGGCTGTATTTCAAGCTGGAGATCGAGGGAGGTGTCGTTGGAAAAGGGAGATTCTCCCCTTTCCAATGACACCTTTTGTGAAAGCGTTGCGGGGTGCGGATCGGGCGCAGAGCGCTCGATCCGCGCCCAGCAATGCCCACTAGACCACCAGGGATTTGTTTTGAAAGCCTGGAGAGGTGGGGGCTGCTTACAGTAAGCAGCCCTCTCCCCCAGCCCCCAAAGCATGGGGCACATATATGGATAACCCTGGGGGCAGATGGCTGATCATCTGCCCCCAGGGAAGGGGGCAAATTGAAAATAATAAAATAAATAAACAATGGGAGATTTGGGTGGGGGGCCACTAGCCACCAGGGATTTATTTGACATAAAATGGGGGTGCCTCTCTTCCCCCTCACCCCAAGGGGAAATGGGGGAACCCCTTATAGCCCTCCCTGGGGGCAGATTTCTGCCCCCAGGCAGGAGTACATGAGGTGGCCCCCCATCCAATTGGAGGAGTGGGGGAGGCCACCAGAAAAGTGGCCAGGCCCCCAAAGGATGGGGTCTGCAGGTTTGGGCCCTTCTGGGGCAGATGGGTGCCCATCTGCCTTAGGGAATGGTTTTGGGGGGAGTGCTCCCCCCAGACCATTAGGGAATTGTATTTATCGAAAGGGGGTGTACCTCCCCCCCACCCAAAATGGGTTGGGGGTCATGTTATGCAGCCCTCCCAGGGATGGCTACATGAGATGCCCCTCCCCTCCATTTGGTGGGGTGGAGAGGTGCACCCCCTCACATTACAAAATTCCTTGGCAGTTTAGGGTGCCCCTCGCCCCCCTAAAGTGCAGCCTGCCATTTTCAATGTTTTTCTTTGTTTACTAAACTTGCCTTGGCGCAGATGGGCACATTGGTGTGCCAATCTGCCCCCAGGGTGCCCAAACCTTACTGCCCCACCCACTGGGGGGCCTGTCCCACATTTTTTGGTGGACCTCTAGCCCCCCACCCCATATGAAGGGTGGGTGTACCTCACAGAGCCGTTTATAGGAGGCCTGCATGAGCTGCCCCCCCACCAATTTAGGGTGAGGGGGCCAACACAAAATTTAAAACAGGCCGCCCCAATGGGTCGGGCAGTAGGTTTTGGCCGCCCTGGGGCAGAATGGCACACCAATGTGCCCATCAGCGCCAAGTGGAGTTGTGTAAACAAAGGAAAAAAGTGAAAATGGTAGACCGCATTTTAGCAGGGGCTGTGGGGCACCCCAAACCTCCAGGTAATTTTGTAATGGGAAAGGGTGGTGGCCATGTCATGCAGCCCTCCCTGAGGGCAGATATCTGCCCCTAGGAAGGGATACCTAACCCCAGGGAGGAATGCATCACAGCCCCCCTTTATTTGCTTCCAGGGAGGGCTACATGAGATGCCCCGCCTCTCCATTTGGTGGGGGGGGGGTGGAGAGGTGCACCCCCTTCACATTCCAAAATTCCCCTGCGGTTTAGGGTGCCACTCAGCCCCTCCTAAAGTGCTGCCTGACATTTTCAAATGTTTCTTTGTTTACCAAACTTACCTTGGCGCAGATGTGCACATTGGTGTGCCATTCTGCCCACAGGGTGCCCAAACCTTACTGCCCCACCCACTGGGGGGCCTGTCCCACATTTTTTGGTGGCCCTCTCCCCCACCCCATATGGAGGGGGGGTGTACCTCATGCTGCCGTTCGTAGGAGGCCCAGGGAGGCCTGCATGAGGTGCCCCCCCACCCATTTGGGGTGAGGGGGCCACCACAAAATGTCAAACGGGCCCCCCAATGGGTGGGGCAGTAGGTTTTGGGCGCCCTGGGGGCAGAATGGCACACCAATGTGCCCATCAGTGCCAAGTGGAGTTGGGTAAACAAAGGAAAAAAGTGAAAATGGTAGACAGCATTTTAGGGGGGGCTGTGGGGCACCCCAAAGCGTCAGTGAATTTGGGAAGGGGTGGTGGCCCCCACCCACAATGGAGTGGGGGCCATGTCATGCAGCCCACCCTGGGGGCAGATATCTGCTCCTAGGAAGGGACACCTGACCCCAGGGAGGAGTGTATGACAGACGCCCTTATTTGCCCCCAGGGAGGGCAACATGAGATGCCCCACCCCTCCATTTGGTGGGATGGTGGAGAGGTGCACCCCCCTTACCATTGCAAAATTATCTGGCAGTTTTTATTGTCCCTCACCCCCCCCCCCCCCAAAGTGCAGCCTACATTTTCAATTTTATTTTTGTTTACCAAACTTCCCTTTGCCACAGATGGGCACATTGGTGTTCCAATCTGCCCCCAGGGTGCACAAACCCTACTGCCCCATGCATTGGGGGGCCTGTCCATTTTGGGGTGGGCTTCTCCCCCACCCGAAATGGAGTGTGGGGGGCACCTCATGCAGCCCTCCCTGGGGGCCGATTTCTGCTCATAGGAAGGGGCAGATGTGTTTTCACTGGTGGGGTGAGGTTCAGTAGACCACCAGGGATGGCTTGCAAGGGGGTCGGGGGGGTGGGCATGATTGGAAAGTATGAGTGTAGATTTGTTCTTGCTGGGTTGACCGTAGGTAACGCATGTTTTTTGTTTCATGTACAGCTTTTTCTACGCGAGCAGCTGCAATGTTATATGAGTGCTGTTTTTTATTTTCCTATAGTTAGGGCCCACTGTCAGTGGGGTGGATGAGACTGGGGCTGGATTGTTGGTGGTGTGGGTCAGAATGGGAAGGTAGGAAAAAGGAATGTCAACAGTTACTACTTCTAGTGTAGGAACTCCCATTAGTTACGCCATTTTAGAGTGTCTGAAAATGATTTTATGTGTATTAATATATGTAATATGTCTATCTTAAAAATGACTTCATATTAAAGTTTATATATTTTTCCAAAATGCAAATTAATCACTAAGAGAAGTAGTAACTGTTGACATTCCTTTTTCCTACCTTCCCTATATTGCAAACTCTCAGTTCTTCCCATACTTAAGGTAGGAATCCACGCGAGTGGACTTTTGGGATCTCCCCCTTGTTTCCTCTCGTGGGTCAGAATGGACAGTCTGGGCAGCTATTTTGGTGGGCTGGGACACAATTGCAGGGGTAGGCCACAAATTGCCCCCCATGCCAGCAGAACATTGGTGTTTCCCTGGGAACGGATGTCTCCCATGTGGGTTGTCCATCTGCAAGCCCAGGCTGCACCTCTGGCTGTGTTACATTACAGATGTCCCCCCTCCGGGGAGGAATGGGGATCCTGCCGGGGCTCCCTGGAGCTGCCGCTGTGTTTAGGGGACGGTACACCCACATGGTACATGGATGTCCAAGGCCGGGGAAATCACCTCCAACCGTCCTGGAGTTGCGGCTGGGCTGCATTACAGCTTTTCCCTTCGGGGGGCTATTGGCACACTGCCGGGACTCCCTGGTGGGGAGAAGCTGTAACGCAGGTCAGCAAGAGCTCCAGCAAAGTCAGCGGCAATGTCCCTGGCCTTGGGCACCCTTCTCCCATGTGGGTCTTTGGCAGGGCTTGTGGGTAATACATTCTGGGGAGATTTGCGCAAGTCAGACATCTTTGGATTCCCACGGGTGTCTTCTTTTCAGAAATGCATGGGGTTTCCAGTTTTCCTTGGTGGCTTGGACGCCCTTTGCCCATATCTGTACGGTGTGCGTTTTAGAAAAAATCCTGAAGTTCAGCTGTCAGAAAAGACTTGGGGAAGCGACTGTCGGACTGGTCAGAAGTAGGAAGACTGGAAGGTCCTGCACTACCCAGAGAAGAAACCAGCAGCAGAGCAAAGCAACAAATAAAAGGTGCACTCCTTAAAACCCAAGCAGAGTCCGACCTTTCTGGCTATCCAGCCCACTGTAGCTCTGTACAGTGAATTCGACCAGAGAGGAGGGGTCCTGGCTTGCAGTTTGGGCGAACGGGTTGGTCCCACCAGCTCAAGGGAAGAAGTTTCCTGGAGGATCTTCTGTCGTCTTATTCTGAAGATTTGGATCTGCAGCAGGGCTTCACCGGGCGGTTCAGTCGTTGTAGGGGTCATCTTCCATCAGCTCCTCGTAGGTTCTTTCGTTCCAGTGGTGACTCTACTCTTCCAGTCCCAGAGACCTGCTTTTTTGATGCAGTTTTCCCCCATTCATACAGCCTGGCTGTCAATCACACAGCAGGGTGGCTGTCCTGGCAAGGACAGTCACCCAGCCAATCAGACAGGAGTGCGACTTGGGTTACCAAGGGCACCCATGGCAGGAGTCCTAAAACCCCTCCCTCACATCCTGCCTACCCAGAATTTCAGGTGCCTTAAAGGAGGGCTTCTGTGCAGAAGCCCGCGAAAAGACGGTGAACAAAGGGACCAAACCTGGTTTGGCGCGCAGAGTAAAACACGAGAAAGACATTACGAAAAGATATGGTCAATCAGGTTTATGTTTGAGGATAATATAATAGCCTAAAACAATACCATGGTTATTTAAGATAACCGCGGTATAAAAAATAGGGTAGATACCACTGCCACCAGCCAAGTCTTTGTGTAAAGGGAGCGAAACAATGTTCCAAGAGACACAGACAAAAAGGGATAAGAATTAACCCTTTCCAATATTCCATGTAAGATGGGGTGTACTGGGTCTGTGGTTAAAGTGACTAAATAAAGTTAATGGCAACTTTATCTTTTCTGGGGGACAATAGTCAGCCCCAGAAAATGAAGTCAGTGGGAAGTCAAAAAGACAACCCTGTGTCACTGCACTGAAGGTGCTGTGTAACACACATGAAAATGATGGTGCCATGGAGTAGGTGAGGCTCCAGTGCCCAAGATCACACAAAAGGTAGAAATACAGGGGCGTGGCCAGGCAGGGCACCATGAAGACGTGCCTGCTGTAAGCTCCGGGACGGGCCCCGATATTACAGCTTTTTAACTCCCTTTAATCCCCTAAATTTGGACAGAGAAGTTGTGGAGAGTACCTAGTGTCGCGGCGGCGATGGGATGTGTTGCCTGCAGTCGCTGGGGAGCTGTCTATCCCAAGTTTGAAGCCGAGCGGAGAGAGGCGAATGGCGCGCAAGATGGCGGGCGCGCGGGAATCGCAGTAACTGAGTTCAGCCGTGGAGAAGTAAGCAGCGCCTGAAAACTGCGCGGGGCAGAGGAGAGGTGCGCAGCCGTGAGCTGAGGGGCGCCGATGTGGAGGACTGATGGTTGCAGCCCGAGGCGAGGGGTGTGATTAGCGGCGGGAGTTGTGGAGAAGCCGCGGCGCCCTGCGACACACTGTGAGCCCAGCACAAGTGAGCCGGAACGAGGAAGCAGACCCCCCGGTAAAACGGGCTGGACTATCAGGAACGTGCGACTGGAGGAGTGAAGGCTGGGGGAGCGAGATGGAGGGGTCCTGCGGGCTGGCCGTTTGAAGAGCGAAGCCCTGGAGAGAGGCGGGGCACCGAAGCAAGTGGTCCGGTGAACTTCAGCGATGGAGTTCTGAGGAGTGGATTGAGCCGGGGTGCGCCTCCCCCTGCCCGCAAGTTGTCGGCTTTGGCTCTGGGGGAGGTAGCTGCAGGCGGCTCGCGCTGGGCTGCCTGGGGCTGCCGACTCCATGAGGCTGAAGTGTGCCTGCGCCCGGGGCTGAGGAGCGTTGTGGCGGTGTTTACAAATACAACTGCAACAGCTCGAAGTTAACCTAGGAGCTGACAACCCGGTCTGGCTGCTATGGAAAATGAGACCCTGATGTAAGAAAGCGTTTGGGTGCTGCATGAAAAGCTAGGTGATAGGGGCACACGCCTCTGGACATGGATTTCAAGGGAACCTTGAGGAGCACTCCATTATATTGCGCATCTCCTCCCTGGCGATGCCCAAAGCAGGAAACAAGAACAGAGGGAGCACAATTACAACTTACCTGACCGCAGCAGCGCCTACTCCACAGAAAATGGAAACGGTGGTGGCAGAGGTTCATGCCTCAAAGGAGTCTGACTCAACCCTTGATCCGGCCCTATTCAGACAAGAACTAGAAGGGATGCTGAGAACACTTAAGCAGGATATTACGACGGCAATAGCAATGGAGATTCAGTCCTCGAAGGACTCGCTGGCGCGGTCCATTGCGGAAATTAACTCCAACTTGAGTGGTCTCGAGACTAGGGTGGATGAGTTGGAGAATATGGCATGTGAGCACGAGAGGGACAATGAGGACCTCGCCAAAAGGGTGCAGAATGTGGAGAGCAAACTGGAGGAAATGGCGGCAAAGCAGACGGATTTAGAAAATCGATCAAGGAGAAATAACATTAGGATCCGAGGGGTGCCGCGACAGGTCCTGGACCAGGAACTTGCTGAATATGTGCGGGATCTCTTTAAGACTTTGCTGCGAATTCCAGATTCTGAAGAGCTGATCCTGGACAGGACCCATCGAGTATATTCCTCTATCCAGTAAAAGCGTAATCTCCTCCCTGATGTCCTGACTAGGGTCCACTTCTTTCGGCAAAAAGAGGAGATAATGGTGGCGGCTAGAAAGGCGGAAAAGATTTCGTGGCTCTGCCATATCATTGTTTCAGGACCTCTCGCCATACACCTTGGCAAACCGCAGACGCTTGCAGAAAATCACCTCCTGGCTACAAGTGAAAAAGATCAGCTACAGATGGGGATACCTGTGTAGGCAACTGTTTGAATATCAGAACCGTCCCTGCAGCATAGGCTCTGAGGGAGAGGCTGAGGAGTGGTTGCGAAGTGTTGCGGGTGAAACGGACAGCGCAGGGGTTGTTGCGGAGGGAGAGCTGATGGCTAGCCCCACGGTGAAGTATAAGAGGCGAAGACCCAGGGGTTGGACACTGATTAAGGCACGCAAGTTCTCCAGCATGGGGTCTGGCATGGATTCACAGGCTCATGAATATTCCCCATCGTCAGGCCGGGAATCCTCGGTATAGAAAAAAATCAGTATCAGTTTCGTTTCTGATCTGTCTTTCTTAGTAGTAACCAATCACTGGTCTCTGAGTCATACTGCCCCCAGCCAATTACTGCCCTCTCCCTAAGCCCCGCCTCTGCCAGCCATCCTCAGATTTTTACCGTACGTTCAAGTGTTGGGAGTCCTCGTGCTGTAGCTCTCGAGCTTTTGCTGCGTTTTCACGCTTTTTCAGGAGATTTTTCTCATTTTTCGGTTAATTAGAGCCTCAAGCTCCACCGTTTCTACATCCGATCAACAGGGATCCGTTTCAGAGTTTTCTACACCCCTCAAGGGTGAAGATTTCGTCGAGTTACGCTTTTGGAGGATTCCAGAAGTTCCGAGGCCTAACCCGGACATGGCCCAGGAGAAAGGAAGCTCGACGCCTGGGAAGCTGTTCAGGACCTGCCCTGGATGCCAGCTTCAGAATGTTTTCAAGGAGAACGAGCATTCGTTATGCCTCTACTGTCTCCATGAGGACAAGACGCACACGGAGAAGGACTATGCGTTTTGTGGGAACATGTCGGAGCGGACCATGAAGGATCTCCACCTCCGTCTCGCCAACAGGCTGGAAGGGAAGAGCCCGTCAGGCGAGAAGAAGAAAAAGAAGTCAGAGCGGTCTTCTAATTCCTGTGAGGGCGCCCCGGCGACGGGGGCCGAACAAAAGGCCAAGCACCACGGGTCCGCGGGCACCGGGACCTCCGAACGGTCAGGCTCCTTGGCTGCCAG
Organism: Ambystoma mexicanum; assembly: GCF_040938575.1. Taxonomy (NCBI): domain Eukaryota; kingdom Metazoa; phylum Chordata; class Amphibia; order Caudata; family Ambystomatidae; genus Ambystoma; species Ambystoma mexicanum. The sequence continues at coordinate 13,660,609 of NC_090924.1, read as the reverse complement.
GCAGGGCGCATCCTCCCGGCGCCATCAACCACGAGCCAACGCTCTGGCTCGGGTAAGAGGAAGTCCGAGAACCCAGCAAAGCTTCTGGAGAGGCCCTGGTCGATCTCGAAGATTCCAGCAGAGGGGGAGCGAGGCTCGGACCCTCCCCCCCAAGGTGAAGGCCCCAGGCGTACAGAAGGTGACGATGGCCTTAATTCACCCTGTTAAGACCTCGATTGAGGATGTTGCAGCGGCCCTGGCTCAGCCTGTGGAGGCTACGCCAGTGGAGGCGACCTCAGGACCCAGAGTCTCCCTGCCACCTTTCAGGCCCATTGAGAAGACCCCCACGAAGTCCTCGTTGGAAAAGGTGGGGGAGGGCCAGGTGGCCCTCGTGGATACGGACACGACCTCTGAAGAAGAGCTCATCGAAGTCGTGGAAGAGGCCCAGCCCATCGGGAGGGATCCCGATGAGGGCGACGACAAGAGCGACGGTGTCGCCGACGAGGTTCCTCAAGAGCCCTTGCGCCCGTCGTTTCCGGCGCCGCAGGACACTTCGGCGGCCATTTTTTCAGCGATTCAGTCCTTATGCTCGGAGATAAGGACAAGGTTGCCCCTCCCTCCGATGGAGGTACCTGAGCCAAACCCGACGGGGGAACCGGAGCCAGGACCTTCGGAAAGTCCACCGCATAAGAGCAGGACGACGCATCCTACGCCACCTCTCCCACCTCTGCGGCCTGCTCTGCCTTCCCCCCGGTCTACTACCCACGGGGATGATACAGGCACGGACACGGCTACGACAGGTACAGATGACGACGGAGGCGACGACGGGACGTGTCCCCCGTCGCCCCCTGCTCGGGTGTCCCCGCCCGATGAGATTGGATCCTTTCATGCCATGATTTCCAGGGCATCCGAGCTCTTCCAGCTTTGACCAGAAGAGAAGGGTTCCTTTACCAACAGCGCAAGGCTAAAAGGAAGACGGTCCTCGTCGTACCTCTTCTTGATGACATCTGGGATGAGGGGCTCGCCCTCCTCAAGAACCCTGCCACGGCGCCGGCAAAGAGGGACCGGGACGATAAGAAGTACCGGGTCCCCGACGCTGCCCCCTTGTGCCTTCGGGCACAACCTACCCCGGATTCGGTCGTCTCGGCGACGGCAAAGAAGAAAGCTGGGGGGGCATCGGCCTCGACATCAACTTCCCCGCCAGACGGCCAGGGCAGGAAGCTGGACACGATGGGACGACGGGTCATCTCATCCGCAGCGACGACTATCAAGGCGGCCAACGCCCTGGCTATCGTAGCCCGCTACGAAAGGGAGTTATGGTTCAAAATCGTCCCTCTGTTGGACTTCCTTCCGGACGCCAAAAGGGCTGAGGCCCTTGAAATCCTACAGGAAGGTGAGATTGCTTCGGACCACGCCATCACGGTGGCAACGGACATCGCCGACAACGGTTTCCGTCAGTTGGGCAACAGCGTTTGCCTGAGACGACAAGGATGGCTCAAGGCGACGGATTTCCGCCATGACGTACAAACCAAGGTTTTGGACATGCCCTTCGACGGGAACAACCTGTTTGGGATGGCGGTTGATGAGTCCCTTCAGGCCATCAAGACAGACACGGAGACTGCCCGGGCACTGGGAGTGCTCCAACAACGACGGCCGTCCTTTCGGAGCTCCGGAGGCAGACAAGGTGCCTCCAAGGGATCCGGCAGTGGCTCCTCCACGTACCGCCAAGCGGCAAGATCTTCGTCCCAGGAAGCCTACAGGGGAAGCGGCAAGTCAGGTGGTGCCCTTCGTCGTCGACAGGGAGGTCAAGGAGGCAAGGCGGCCTCCAAACAAGATTGAACCGACCGTGGGGTCGGGCCCCCGCCGAAGCACCCCGGTGGGAGACCGGCTGGCGAGGTTCGTCAGCGTGTGGGAGTCCATCTCCACGGACAGTTGGGTGCTGGACGCCCTGGACCAAGGGCACGCCCTCGAGTTTCAGAAGAAGTGCCCTCGCGTTCCACCTGTGGCCAGGAAGGAAAATCACGTCCCTCAACTACTGTTGGAAGTAAGGGCGATGCTCAAGAAGGGTGCCCTCGAGCTCGTCCCAAAGAGGCTTAGGGGCTCCGGAGTTTACTCAAGGTGCTTCCTCGTAAAAAAGACGGGAGGATGGCGCCCCATCCTGGACCTGCGACGACTGAACAAGTACATCAGGGCACAGAAGTTCCGGATGGTCACCCTCCAGCACGTGCTGGGACAGCTGGAGGAGGGCGATTTCTGTCGTCGTTGGACTTGGAGGATGCGTACTTCCACATCCCCATTCTAAAAAGTCACCGAAAGTTCCTCGGGTTCGTGGTCCAAGGGCGGCACTACCAGATCAAGGCCCTCCCGTTCGGATTGAAGTCGGCACCCAGGGTGTTCACCAAGTGCCTCGCACCGGTGGCGGCACGGCTGCGCCTACAGGGGATCCACGTCTACCCCTACTTGGACGACTGGCTCATCCGGGCAAGGACAAGGGAGCTCGCCGTGGAGCACACTGCGAAGACCGTCCAGCTGCTCACGGTCCTGGGATTCTCCATCAACTTTCCAAAATCCCACCTGGTTTCGTCGCAAGTCGTCCTGTTTCTGGCAGCCAAGCTCGACACAGAGGCGCGGCTGGCCTCGCCGTCAGAGGAAAGGACCAGGACCATTCTGGGCAAGGTGCAGCGTCTGCTGGCCACGGCCATGGCCAGGGTAAGATCTATCAAGTCCCTCCTCGGGATGATGTCCTCCTTGTTAGGAAAGATTTCGTAATTGTAGGTAATTTTTCTTCCATGTGGCAACCCCTAAACTTTTTGCTGTTGTTTTTCACCTTGTTCTCGACTTTGCCAGAGAAGTGCAGCCTTCTGCCGCACTCCTCTGGGCCTTCGCTCCATTCTTACGGGGAAACTGACATGCCCTTAAGACAGTCAGTACCGGGAAACGCTGTTTTCCGTAGTTTCTTTTATCATGTTGCGGCTTTCATGCAACATGACACAAGAGGGCACTGTAAGCTAAGTTACTGCTCTCTTGGGTCTCTAGCCTTCTACAGGCCCTAGATACTCTTTTAGGATTGTAACTGATCGGTGCAAGTGATTCACAGACGGGAATGGTGGCAGCGATCGTTTCTTGTGTTTTGAGCTCCTTTTGGCGTTTTTAAGCGCGTTTCTCGCGCGTATCCCAAAATGGTGGCCTGGCTCCCAAAATGGCCAGACCACGAGGCTCCTTTGTCCTGTCCGCTGACCGTCTTGCTCCCTTCACCTTCCCCAGGTCGAGCCGACCCGGGGCCTTCCTTATTTGGGCATGTACTTTCCCGCGAAACAAGGATGCTTTCGCGGGCTTCTACATGCCTGGTGTGTGCCTCCAGGATGTGGGCTGGGATGTCTGGTCCCAATACACATCCTGGGTGCCAGAGAGTCTAGGGTGATGTGAATGCCTGGGACCACCGTGGTCCGTGATAGGTCCACAAATGGTGTGAGTGTTGATGAGCGTATCTCCCATTGGGTCCCCTCCGTTTTGGCGCCAAGGGAACCGTGGATAAGAGGGGGCTGGAAACACCACTACCAGGTCGATCTCCTGAGTTCTCACGAACAAAGGAATACAGGAGCCAAGTATCCTGCAACCAAGAGGCTGAACCGAGGAATCGCTGGTGACCCGCTGAAGGATTGCTCCTCTGCACTGCTGTCGCCTTGTGAAACCCTTTTCACCTTTGATCGAACCAGAAGGCCTGTACTGGTACTTCGACCCTTGGAATAGCGGGGACAGCTATTCTCGGCATCTTCACCATCTCCTGCTAGTAAGCCTTCGGAAGCGTCTCTGGGCCATCCAGCGGACTGACCAGCCTACACAGGAGTCTTGCTCTGTAAACCGCCGCCAGGTTGTGTAGTATTTCGAGTCCTTGTCACTCTCACACGATTCGTACACTTGGTGTTCCAAGGTCTGAAGTGAGTAGTGTACATTTGGCTCAGATACACACGGCCGCTCCGTTGCCCTGCTGTGGTAACAAACTGTGCGGGTTCCTTCGTTTGGGACGTCTTTTACTCAACTCTGCTGCTGCAGATTCAACACGACGACAAGACGTCCCCTGCTCTTCTGAACCTGCCAGCGACTGAAACTGACGCGGAGAAGCCTGGGTCTGCTTGCATCGGGGACCGGTGAGTAGCATAGCTAGGAACTGGTCGCCCTCCTGCAGGAGCCCATAGCTTTTTCCCCGCTGTGTCAAAACAGCACGCCTTTCCGTACTCGCGCTCTGCTTCTCCCCACAGTGGAGGCTGCGCTTGAGTTGCGGAACACTGTTCTTCATTTGTGCACTAAACTGAACTGCCTTATTTCCCTCAAAGAGACTCCCCTTTTGCCCGTTGGCACCAGCGTGTGCAGGTACTTTTGAGCACAAGGCTCCACTCTTCGTAGGGCTCGGACTTCCTTTTAGTTAGGTGCCTCTGAAGGCAGACTGGGTCTAAGCATTATTTCGCACTGCCTGTTTTCCTTCCCTTTTAGGTGGACTACACATTTCGTGCATCTAACGCTTGAGGCTTGTTTGTATTTGTATATATATTGTATTGGTATGGTATGTGTTGGTTTACTAGAGTTGTATTGTGATTTCTCGCTACGGTCATTGTTTTAAAGGCCTTGGAATAAATGTGTTTATATTTTTAATATAACACCTGTTTGGAGTAGTTTGTAAGTGTCCTTGCTTTGTGTGCTCATTGCGGGCTTTCAGTCACCCTCACCCCTCTTGAGACCTAGTCTTGACCGCCGCGATCGCTACCCTGATTGGTCTGGCTTGTCCAGAGGTTACCCTGTTCCAAGTAATTAGGTTGGCCTTCTGAACTTCTGCGCCGCCAGGACAGAGTTCAGAAATCCGTCTTAACACTCCTGCCTTTATCTGGGGCGCCTTTGCAGGCTTCGGATGCGCCCCTTACAAGAGTTCCTCGACGCCCGCTGGGTCCAGTCGACGGGCAGCTTCGAGGACAGGATCCCTCTCAACGAGACGTTCCGTCAGGCGATCCGGTGGTGGGGTACCCGCTCTCATCTGTCGGCGGGCACAGACTTTTAGACCCCAGCTCACCAGGTGACGGTGACGACGGACGCCTCCCTGGAAGGTTGGGGAGCGCACTCGGAGATCTTCACGCGAGAGGCCTTTGGCCGCTTCTATCAAGATACATCTGGCCGCCATCTTACGATACACCAGAACTACGGGACGGGCGTCCTTGTGGTCTCATCGACTGGTGAAGGAATTTATGAAAGGATTGTTCCGATCATTCCCGCCGGTGAAGGCCCCTGCCCCGGCGTGGGAGCTCAACGTGGTGCTGACCAGGCTCATGGGGGCCCCCATTTGAGCCTATGCATTCGGCACCGTTAATGTTTCTGTCGTGGAAGACAGCGTTTCTCGTGGCCATCACCTCCGCACGACGAGTGGGAGAGATCCAGGCCCTATCGTGCAAGCCGCCATACTTGACGTTTCACGACACAAGGGTGGTGCTGAGGACGCACCCCTCCTTCATGCCCAAGGTGCCATCGGACTTCCACCTCAACAAACCCTTGGTGTTGCCAGTTTTCTTCCTGTCTCCTTCGCCGCCGGCTGAAAGGACTCTGCACTCGCTGGACGTAGCAAGAGCGCTGAAGTTCCACGTGGACCGCACGAAGAGTTTTCGGAAGACATCACAGCCGTTTGTGAACTTTGGGACTGTGAATCAAGGGAAGGCTCTCTCGAAGACTTCCATTTCCAGATGGCTCTCCGGCTGCCTCATGCACGGTCACCGGTTGCCAAACCGACCGCTGCCCCGCCGTCCGAGAGCCCATTCGACCAGAGCGATCGCTGCTACCGCGGCGTTCCTGTCTGGTGTGCCCCTGCTGGACATCTGCAGGGCTGCGACGTGGAGGTCGACGCACACCTTCACAAGATTCTAATGTGTCGATCGGGACTCCAGGGAGGAGTCCAGGGTCGGCCAAGCAGTGCTGCGCAACCTGTTCGCTTAAGGTGAGCCTGGTGAGAAGGTAAGAGATGCTTAATATTGAGTCGTTGTATTGCTTAATGTTGAGCTGTTGCCACCTCCCGTGGTTGTGCATGTGTGTACTGCTATGTATTCTCTTATTCATGAGCATGTGAATCCATGCCAGACCCCATGCTGGAGAAGGAACAAGTTACTTACCTGTAACTGTTCTCCAGCATGGGTCTGGCATGGATTCACATGCGAACCCTCCCGCCTAACCCTCTGCGGCTCTTCACTTGGTCATACTGCCACTTTACGTGCTACCAAATCTGAGGATGGCTGCCAGAGGCAGGGCTTAGGGAGAGGGCAGTCATTGGCTGGGGGCAGTATGACCCAGAGACCAATGATTGGTCACTACTAAGAAAGACAGATCAGAAACGAAACTGATACTGATTTTTTTCTATACCGAGGATTCCCGGCCTGACGACGGGGAATATCCATGAGCATGTGAATCCATGCCAGACCCATGTTGGAGAAAAACAGTTACAGGTAAGTAACTTGTTCCATACCGGACATCATGGAGCAGAGGGGCAGCACTCCCCCTGGAATAGATGGGGAAAGTTAACGTGGCGAGCCCATACGCTTCAACAGGGAGTTTAAAGAGGTGATGGAAACACAGCAATCTGGGTGAGTGATGACGGACGGGTGCTATACTCGGTAACACGTTACTGCCTATATATATGGAAGATGCCGGCGGGAGGTCTGATGGGAAGTGCTGAGACATGGTCGCTGAGCCTTCCAGGGAGGATGGCCACTTGTATGAACTGGATTAATGCATCTATAGATTCTCCGGCTCTGGACATGGCCACTTGGTGTCTGCAGAAATGGGACAGGGTGTGGACCCCGAAATGATTGACTACGAAGGCAGCGCAGGCACACTGATAAGAGATCTGCCTATCTCAGATCAGAACATATAAAAGTGACACAAGGTTGTAAAGGGATGCATATATACGCTCATTGGCTGCGTGATTATTACAAATGTGGGGATATATATGAGAACGATTTTGAGATCTGGATGTTGGGGCCCGTCACACGGATTATGCCCGACATTGTTACCCTAGAAGGGTCACTGTTCGTATCAGTTATGTTACGAGTTTGGTAAGTATTTGAGAATCTATATTTAGTTATTTTTCTTCTTTTCTGTTTGTCTTTTGGGGAGCCTGATCATCGAAGGTGATGTTGAGATTCGCAGTGGTCTGCAGTGTTCGAGGTGTTATGGGAGCTCTCGTGGAGTGCCTGATTTACAGCAGGGGGCAAACAAATGGTGGAGTGGGCGATAGACAGGAATTTGCTCCTAGTTATGCTGGGACCTTTTTTGAGTAAGAGGAGGTGGGAGAGAGGGGAGGGAGGGGAGAAAGGGCATTTGTAACTAGTAAACTTGATTGGAGAAGGAAAAGGGTGATTGCTGGAGGTAGAAAATGATAAGACGATGACCACCCCAACTTTTTGCTGTCTCTCCCTGAATGTGCAGGGGTTGAATTCCCCGATTAAAAGAAGGGCACTGATGCACCGCATGGCCACCTTAGACTCCTCGATCCTGTTTCTTCAGGAGACTCATGTGCTCCCGTCGGATGAATTCCGGCTTAATAGCAAATTATACCCCATAAAATTTTGCGCCTCTTCAGGGAGTAAGAGAGCTGGAGTGGCCACCCTGGTTCGCAGAGGAATCTCCCCAGGGGTCTGTAAGACGCTGAAAGATGTGGGAGGCAGATATGTCTTAGTAGTAGCTGATCAACAGGGACGGAGGGTGACGCTGGTCTCTCTATATGCGCCTAATGCACAGCAGGATATGTTTTTTGAATCTGTCTCGAAGCTGCTTCTGGAACATGCGGAGGGTGAAATAATAATTGGGGGGGGATTTCAATGCTGTAATTGACCCTCTGATGGATAAGACTCTCCCCCCGACTAGCGCTGATAAAAATAATTTTCTGGCACTCACTATGCTCCTGCCGAAACATTCCCTTATAGAGGTGTGGAGATTCTGTCATCCAGGAGAGCGAGAATACACATATTATTCTGCGGTGCACAGAGGATTCTCCAGGTTGGACATGTTCTTGGTGTCCGATAAGTTAATAGCCCAAACAATTGACGTTGATATATTGCCCAAGGCATTGTCGGATCACGCCCCGGTCCTGCTCACGTTGGCTTCTTTTCAGGCCCAGCCCACCACGGTCCTGGCAATTGAACAAATTCCTCCTGGAGGATCCTCAGTTCTGCTTATGTATTTTGGAGGCTATTAACCACTACTTTAAGGAGAATGAGACAGAGGCACTGCCGTATACGAAGATATGGGATGCGGCGAAGGCTGTGCTCCGGGGTCAGGTAATTGCTTACTCTGCAGAGAAAAGTAGGGCCAGGAAACAAATACAAGCCCAGCTGGAGTTGGAGCTCCGGGAGAGGGAAGAAGCACATAGGTGTAGACCTACTTAGAGTCGGAAACGAGAGGTGAGAATGGCCCAGAGAGCCCTTGAGACCCATCATATGAGCCGTACAGCGTATGCTATGATGAGAGTTAAGCAATACTATTATTCTAAGGGTAACAAGGCCAATTGGCTATTAGCAGCCAAGTTGAAACAACGGGCGAGCCGCAATAGGATTGAGGCACTGGTGGATGGGGAAGGAAAGAGGGTCACATCTGAGAGGGAGAAACTTCGAGTAGTGGAGTTGTATTTTAGGGCTCACTCGGCCCCCCACCAGACAGATGTAGGTATGGCGGAGGGGTTCATACGAGAAGCGCATTTTCCACAGCTGCCTCAGGCAATCTGCAAGCTCCTAGAGGAGCCAATTACAAGGGAGGAGATGGAAAACGTGATTCGCTGCCTTCCTCTTGGTAAGGCCCCAGGACCTGATGGGTTCTCGAATGAATTCTATAAGATTTTCAGGGTTGAGCTTTCCCCTTATTTGGCAAAATTGTTTAATAATATCTGGGCAACGGGGCTGATCTCGGAGTCTATTGCAGTTTCCACTACGACATTAGTTTTGAAACACGGGAGAAATCCGATTGAATGCGCGACTTACCGCCCAATTACCTTGCTAAATACGGATGCGAAACTACTAAGTAGGGTGATAGCAGGGCGCCTTGGGGAGGTTCTCCCGACGCTTGTGGAGAAACGGGGTTTATACGGAATCGTTCGACACAAGATAATATACGTCGGACGATAGATTTGATAGCCCTAGACCCTAGACTGCCAGGTAAATTGTCGCTGTTATCATTAGATGCCCACCGGGCTTTTGATAGTATGTCTTGGGGTTACTTAAAGTTGGTGCTAGAGGGATTCGGGTTTGGCCCTAGATTCTCAAGGTTAATCCTTTCCAATTATCAGTTTCCCTCCACTAAAGTCAGAGTGAACGCGAACATGACCTCAGCGATCCGTATATACAGGGGCACTTGGCAGGGGTGTCCCCTGTGCCCTTTGGTTTTTGCATTAGCTTTAGAGCCCTTAGCACAACATATCCGCTTAAGTGGGGAGATAATGGGCTTTGAATTTGCAGGACAATGCCATAAGATAGCGTTATACGCTGATGACCTGCTTTGCTTCTTAAAAGACGCAACTAAGTCCATCCCGCCCCTGATGCGCCTATTGTCCAATTTTGAAAAAATTTCAGGGTTTGGAGTGAATGCAAATAAATCTGTGGGTATGGCATTGACTGAGCTCCCGGAGAATCTGGCGGAGATGCAGGCGGCCTTTCCCATTCCCTGGTCTTCTACAAACATTCCCAACCTAGGGATTAAATTGACCCTGACCTATGCAGGCCTATTTAAAGCGAATATACCGGCACTATTCAGAGAAGCTAAAGAATGGCTTCGTCAATGGGATTCGCAGGAAATGTCTTGGTTAGGCAGCGGGAGTGCGGTAAAGATGTCGCTTATCCCGAAGCTCCTATATGCCTTCTACTCGTTGCCGATACGGATTCCCGAGAGGGATTTTATAGATATGGAGAAGGAGATAGGGCGCTTTGTGTGGGGAAATAAGAGACCTAGAATACCCTATAAACTTTTGACGAGAAAGGCGACACAGGGGGGTATAGGTCTGCCTTCGGTTCAGCGCTACTATAGAGCGGCACAGGTGGCCCCTATGTTGGCCTGGGGGAGTCCCAGTGAAACTCCTAAATGGCAGGAAATAGAGCAGGAAGCCTCTCCATTGCTGTTAGAATATTTCCTTTTCCTGCCCAAAGAGGCGCGGAACTATCAGGGGGGACCTCTGCCGACAATGCTTGCTACGCTCCAAAGCTGGGATAAGGCGAGAGTGCAAAGAGGGATAGCTTTGGGTCTGGTCCACTGTCACCTGTGGCACAAAATCCGGCATTTACACCGGGATTGGCTCCCAATTCATTCCAAGGGTGGGAATCAAAAGGACCACTGAGGCTTAGGGACTTATACGTAGACCAGGAACCACTGACATTCCAAGAGTGTAAGGAGAAGTTCGGGCTGTCGGAGGGGGAACAGTTTAGGTACATACAATTACGCCACTGGCTGACTAACAGGGAAACTCGCCAAGCTGTCAGCAGAGTGCCATTTGGTATAGAACTGAGAATTCCTGAGGGACAGAGCTCTCATAGGTTGGCGGCTTGTTATGGCCTTCTAGAAAATGTCTCTGAGGGTGAAAAGCTCCCCTACATGTTATCGTGGGAAAGAGAGCTGGGGGTTGAAATTCCAGAGGAAGCATGGCTGCGCATATGGCATAGGGCCCACAAGAGCTCCAGATGTACATTGGTAAAAGAGAACGCAATTAAGATATGCTTCCGTTGGCACTTCCCGCCGACTAGATTGCATGCCATGAACCCTGGGTATCCGGATACATGCTGGCATGGGTGTGGAGAAAAGGGTGACTTAGGGCATATGTGGTGGCATTGTGCGGTCATCCAGCATTACTGGTTAGAGGTCCGTTCCAAGATCAAGGACGTTACGGGCACGCTGCTTCCTATGGACCTACGTGTACTAATCCTGGGGGATGTGCCGAGAATGGGTCCTTCCCGATGACGGGGTCCAGTGCAGCCCTAATTGAGCAGCTACTTATGGCGGCACAAATCACCAGGGCGCGATTTTGGAAGGCGGTGGAGGGACCACAGGTGGCATATTGGTGGATGAAGGTGTGGGAATTGATGGGCCTTGAAAAGCTCACAGCCATACTAGAAGGGAAGCTATTGAGGTTCAGACGGATCTGGACCCCTTTCTTGGACTATGTGGAGGATAGGGAGCAGATGTACTTTAGGCCAGATCTGATGAGGCACTTTATGAACTCCTGACAGACTTGAAACTGCGTACTTTGCACAGAACTGATATGGTTATGAATTGCACAGGCTCCGATTTATAAATGTTTTTTTTTTCCCCGCTGTTTGTTTGTTCATGATTGCACTGTTCTCCAATTGATTGTTGACAAATGAATTGTTCTCGACTTAGTTAAAGTTGAATTGATGAACTGATAATACAATGTTACGCTTTGCTGAATAGAGATGGACTCGAGGGAAGGCATTCTGGACTGAAAATTTGATGAATTGACATATGTGCTCCTTCCCCTTGCATTGTTACTGTTGGATTAATTTGTTTTCTTGAAAATGTATAAATAAATAAAAAAATAAAAATAAAAAAAAGGTAGAAATACACATAGCAAAATACATGTTAGAGTGGGAAAAAGGCTCACACTCTTACCAGGTGGAAAAAATAAACCCTAGAAATCCAGAAAAGCTGCTGAGGGACTCAGTAGGTAAGGGAAATTAGCCATTTATGAGAATTCTCCCTAACACAGACCTCTGCGGATTCCCACAGGTGTCCTTTTTTCGGAAATGCATGGGGTTCCCTGTTTTCTTTGGTGGCTTGGACACCCTAGGCCCATATCTGTATGGTGTGCGCTTCAGAAAAAATCCTGAAATTCAGCTGTCGGAAAAGACTTGGGGTTAGCCGTGTTTTAGGCTTTCCCCTTTGTTGTGTGTTGTTGGCAACGTGTTTCTGTGGGTGAGCTGAGTGATATGTACGGGAATTGGTTTTTTTTTGCCACATTTCGGACTTTGCCAGGGTTTCTGGGTAATACATTCTGTCCGATTTGCGCAAGTCAGACCTCTATGGATTCCCACGGGTGTCCTCTTTTCGGAAATGCATCGGGTTCCCTGTTTTCCTTGGTGGCTTGGACACCCTAGTCCCATATCCGTGTGGTGTGCGATTGAACAGAATTCCACAAATTCTGCTGTTCAAAAAGACCTGGGGTTGGCCGCATTTTTGGCTTTCCCCCTTGGCCCCCAGGTAGCTCCACCCACACATGTGAGGTACCGTTTTAATTGGGACACCTGTGGCAACGTGGGAAGGTATGACATTTGTTGTGTTTGTGTGGTTTTCATAACGTTTCGACCCATTTGCTGGTGCCCTTTGTCACACAACCCTTTCATTTCCCAAATGTGCCCTACATTTAGTCGCTACTTTAGGCACCATACACTTTTGTAACCTGCACAAGTCACCTACCCTTGAAAAGGTCTGCCTATGCTCTTTAAAAAAATGTATGCTTGCCATTCCTCACCACATTGGTTTTCCTGATTTACACATGCTAAGTACGTCTGTTCAGGCCATAAGCATAAAACTGCTGTGTACCACGGCTCAGTGTTTGGGTTGTGGTATTTCTTGTTTTGTGAAACACTACAAAAAATGTGTGATTTCCCAACTGCAAGAGAGGTGGGAATGTAGCGGAGCATTATATTTCTCAAAATTCATAGAAGCCATTGCCTTACCAAGCCAACCATGTCCACCACATACCTTTTTTTTCGGTCATTTTCCCACTTTTTCCCCAAACTATGGCATCTTCCCCTACCTAGTTGTTGCTTGACCTGCGCAAATGACCCCTTCCTAAACTTTTAATTTTGTCTACTTTTCAGAAATGTATGCCTTTCTGTCCTCCAATTCGGCTTTCTTACCCTTTTCTTCCATTCCTTCCACGCATGTCCAACTGGCAAAAATGGCCAACATCAACTACCTCTCACAAAACGGTTGATAATAACATCAAAATAATGTTTTTTCGTTTCCAATCAACCTGCTGTTGAAAGCCACGAAATTGGGGAATTTAGCACAGCAACCATTTGTCCCTAGCTCTTACAAGGAAAAAACCACAGACTTCTTTGTACATTGCCTAATTTCCGCCGTGTGATTTGTAATATAAACGGGTCAAATATACTGTTTCGCAATGTGGTATTGAGTTGTGGATGTAGCTACAGGTCTTAGGTTTCTGTGAGAGTTGAAATTAAGTTTCTATCTATAAAATTGAAGAAGTTATGCCAGTTTTAATAAGAGGCGTTTTTGAAAAAATAGAACAGAGAAAAACTGAAATTCGGTTTTAAAAATGACAGATTGGTTTTATTTAAACTATATTAATGACTAAGTAAATGAAGAATGCTGCCCGAGAATCTCCACAGTTACACACGGCCGCTTGTAACTCTTCACTTGGCGATACTCTGTTTTTCTGTTATGGGAATTACTTTATTTAATACAAATTACTAATGGCTTAAGGTCAAGGAAAACAAATGAAAGAATCAGCGCTAACACTATGAATTACAAACAGGGTTGCAAGAATAGTTCTGACAATATTAGAGGTTCTTAAGTTAAAGAGAGGAGAGATTGGGATAGGACAAGGCACATATACTATGGGTTACTATGATTCCTGTTTATACTTCCAGTCCACTGTAAATTCAGATTGGACCGGCCAATTCTGGTCATCACGGGTCTACAGGCAGGATGGTCAGCTGGGCGCTTCTGGTCAATTGGCCTGGCACTTCAGACTGGATTTGGATTGGATCGGCCCTTCTGGTCACTGGACATGGTAGATTAGCGAGATTGTGAGTTTCAGCAGGCATGCCTTCATGGTAGCAAGCCAGACTGGATCAGAATTAATTTCCCTTAAGTTTGGGATGGTTGGATTTGGGCCTACCTGAAAAGAGTTCAGCAATTGCTGGGCCTTGGTTTTGCAAAGTATTCTGGAATCAGGACAAGATGAAAAGTTCTGGACAGGATGAAGAAGTCAGGAATAAAGCGCTGCGCAGAAATCAGGATGTAGTCAGGAATCAGTGTGTGTCTGTGTGTGGTGAAGTTCCTATATTTATCCTGCCAAGTGACATCATGAAGTTTATGGTAGGGGCAGAATTTCAAACCACACCCCTTGGCTGTGATAGGTCAAAGGCACTGGCCTCTTTCTGGTTGGAAGTCAGAAAGAGCTGTCATATTTTATGATGTGATTTGGGAACTCCCACATTGATTTGAACCACAATTTAACTTTCCCACAATTGCACATTTCTATCATGTTGCCAATAAAACCGGACACATATATTACATATTTTGTGGGTTATCCTTACATCTAACTCCCATCTCAATAAGAGCTGTCTTTGTGGTTCTGTCGAATTTTGTAAATTTTAATCATAACTGTTTGGCCTAACCATTCCTAATTCAGTACATATCTAGGCAATTACCCCTAGGACACGGGTATACAATATTATATTTGCAGCATCAATAGTTTTGCCACAATTACTCTTTTTATGTAACTTTGGTTCCTTATGTAGTTCAGGGTTCACTCACATCTTCACAGAAAGGGCATAAAATTAGATTTACAACTACCAATTTTTATATTTGTCCTTCATGTTGCAAAGTTAAAGAGTTTCAAAACTTAATCACAAATAGGCATTTAAACACCAAAAGTTCTTGGCAGTTTTTTTTTAACTTTAATTCAACTGGCAACAGCTGTCAAATTCCTTTGATCAGGGTGGGGTGTCCTCTTCCTTGAGAGGGAAGCTCCTGGCCCCTCCCCTAGAGGGATCAGTAGGCAAACTGCCATTGTCCTTGGGTGGGCCCCAGACGAATGTCTAATCAGTTCATTGTTGTCAATATGCGAGAACCTCCATTAAGCCTTCCTGTAGCAGCAAGGTGTCAACCTGAAGTGTCATCTTTCCCAGGCTGGGCACTGTCAACTCAGAATTAAACAGTTAACTCCAAACTGGGTTTTTGACTTTGAGATTCACTTTAAGGTCTTTCATTTAAAACATATAAAAATGAACACAGTTTATAAGGGATTTGGACATTTAAAGAATTGGGGCTTTCACAAAAACATACTTTTAAAGCAGGCAATTTGGCACTTTCTTCATGGAAAAAGCACATTTAAACGGAATCCTTTACATCAGAGTTTCCTATGCACAGCTAAAAGTGTTATATGTTTTGCCATTTTTAGCTGCATTTTTCCAGTGGAACTGATGGAAATGTTGCCGGGCCGCCTTTTTCATGAGATACATTTCTTAGCAGCTCTTTAGTCAATGAGGCCCGGTTTCTCTGGTCACACTGGAGGATCTGTAATTCTTTTACTCTAAATGATTTCACTGAAAAATGAATGGACCTAGCACCAAAACAGCAATGTGAAGGTTGCAAAAGCTGCATTTTAAAAGGCATTTTCGGCTTTTAGCCCAATTCTGTGGCCCTGCTTCATGTTAATTGTAACAGCACCCACTGGCATTCTCCTGCAGCAAGAATTCTGTTGTCACCCCTACTTTGACTGTGTGGCCGGGTTGTGCAGCCTTTGGTGAGTGTGACCCATGCGCTGTTTTGCAGATTTTTGCGCACACAGGGGTTAGCGCATCCATTTTTGGCTGTTTCTTTCCCCATTTGTACAGGGGTGCAGTGGGGTGCATCGGGGTGGGTAAAAATATCCCACAAGCATCTCGAGTCTGCTTATTTACTGGACCACGCTGCGCCTCAAATAGTAGTTGCTCCATGGTGAAATCTGTTTGGCAAGCTGCATCTTTGGTTTCATTTGTTGTCTGTGTCTTTATACTTCTTTTATGTTTATTGAGTTTATATAGCGCTTTAAGCCAAAGCGCTTTATAATATAACAGGTACAATAGTGAGTGAAGCATATTTACAACATGAAACAAGTCATTAGCACAATCTGTAGAACAATTCACAAAAAGGAGAGGGCGAGTGGGGGAAGGGGAGGGGAGAGGGGGTAGATAATGGGGGTAACCAAGTCTGTATTGAGGTCAGGGGAGTGGGAGGAAGGGAGAGTTATCAAGTGCCCAACAGTGCCCTACGTGGTTTCAGTGATCAGTGGAGGTCATAGGGTGGGAAGGGGGAAGAAGGGAGAGGAAGGGGGCAGGGTTAGAGGGGAGAGGGAAGGGAAGGAAAGGGGGATCAAGGGGGAGTGAAGCAAAAGGGCTTTCAGATCATAGGGGGAAGGAGGGAGGGAAGGGGGGCAGGGTTAGAGGCTAGAGCGGAAGGGAATGGGGGTCATGGGGGAGTGAAGCAAAAGGGCTTTCAGGGAGGAGCGGAAGGATGAGTAGGTGGGGGTGGAGCGGATGGAGAGAGGTAGGGAGTTCCAGTGTAAGGGGGCCAAGAGTTGGAAGGAGGGGAAGCGTGAGGAGGCACATGGGGCTGGGGGTACAGTTAGAAGGTAGAGGTCAGCAGACCAGAGAGGGCGTGAGGGAGAGTAAAATGAGAGGAGGGATGAAAGGTAGGGGGGGCCAGGTCATGGAGAGATTTGTAGACGAGACAGAGGAATTGGAATTTCAGTTGAGAGGAAGGGAAGCCAGCCAAGTTGAGAGAGAGAGAGGAAGAGATAGAGTCTTGAGGGCCGAGAAGACATAGGGTGCGAATAGAGGAGTGGCAGATGGATCTTAGGGGAATTAGGTGAGAGATAGGGAGTCTGAAATGGAGAGAGGAGCAGTAGAAGAGGCGGGAGAAAATAAGAGAGGAGATTAGGAGTTTGGAAGCATGGAATGTGAGAGAGGAGCAGATCTTGCAGATATTGAAGAGGTGGTGCCGATAGGCACGAGAGGTTAGAGAGATGTGGTTGGAGAAGGAGTGAGAGGAGTCAAGGTGGAGGCCGAGATTGCGGGCATGGGTGGATATGGGGAGGTTGGATGGTGGAAAGTGGATGAACGGAGGGGTGAGGGGGAAAGAGAGTGTTAGGAGGGAAGAAAAGTACCTCGAACTTGTCAGTATTGAAGGAAAGAAAGTGGGCTGATATCCAGTTTGTTTATGGCTTTGAGGCAGGAAAATGGAGTATGATGGAGGTCAGATGTGAAGGAAGAGAAGGAAAGAAAGAGTTGGGTGTTGTCCGCATAGAAGTGGTGGGAGATGCCGAAAGAAGAGATGACTGGGGCGAGAAGGGAGGTATAGAGAGAGAAAAGAAAGGGTCCGAGTACGGATCCCTGGGGGACACCATAGTTCAGGGGGAGGTTGGAGGAGGTGCGGCCGCCCCAGGAGACAGTGTAGGATCGATTGGAGAGGTAAGAGGAGAGCCAGGAGAGGACAGAGCCTTTGAAGCCAAAGGAGGACAGTGTTAAGAAGTAAGGGGCGATCTACGGTGCCAAAAGCTGCAGAGAGGTCAAGGAGGATGAGGATTGAAGATTGCTTAGCATAGCGTGCAGTGAGGAGAGAGTTGAGGACATAGGTGAGGGCAGTCTCAGTGGAGTGTTTAGGGCGGAAACCAAATTGTGAGGAGGACATTTGATGAGACAAAGGCATAAAGTTGAGAGTAGGCTAGGCGCTCGAGGAGCTTTGAGTTGAAGGGGAGAAGGGAGATTGGTCTGAAGTTGGAGGCGAGAAGAGGGCTAGCAGAAGGTTTCTTCAGGATAGGGATTATGTTAGCGTGTTTGAAAGCTGAAGGAAAGGTGGCGCAGGAGAGACAGATGTTGAAGAAGGTGGTTAGGTAGTGGATAAGGAGAGGGTACATTTTGGGGATGAGGGAAGTGGGGATGGGATCAGAGGGGGCAGCAGTGGGGTGAGTTTTGGATAGGAGATTGGAGACGCATGCTGGGGTGATATGAGAGAAGGTGGACAAGTTAGCAGAGCTGGGAGAGGGGGAGGGGGAAGGAGGAGAGAAGGAAGGAGAGGAGAGGATGTTCTGATGAAGAGAAAAGATTTTGGATGAGAAGAAGTTAGCGAAGTCAGAGGGAGAGAGGGGAGAGTTTGTGGAAGGGTCGGGAGTAGGAGGGGAAAGAAGGTGAGAAAGGGTCTGGAAGATAAGACGGGATGAGAGGCTTGTGAGTGGAAGAGGGTTGAATAGTAGGAGCTCTTGGCAGAGGAGAGGCAAGAGTCGTAGAGAGAGTGATAAGAGAAATAGGAGGATTGATTAGACATAGAAGGGGATTTGAGCCATCATCGTTTGAGGCGACAGAGGAGGCGGCGCATGGACAGAAGGTGAGAAGAGAGCCAGGGTTGGGAAGGTTTGTGAGAGGGGGAGAAGGAGGTGAGAGGATAGTGTTGGTCAAGACTGGAGGTTATAGAGGAGGACATTGAGGAGAGGGCGCCATCAGCTGAGAGGGAAGCAAAGTCAGGGAGTGGGGGAAGGGAGGAAGAACAGGGGTCGAGGAAGAGAGAAGGGTTGAAGTTGCAGAGGTCACAGCGAGAGAAGAAGGTAGAGGGTGAAGGAGAAGGGGAGGAGGAAGAGGAGGATGGGGGAGGAGTGAGGGAGAAGGAGAGCAAGGCATTGTCAGAGAGAAAGTTGAGGAGAGACAATACGGGGGAGGAAGAGTAGGAAGATAGAAAGATGAGATCGAGCGTGGAGCCAGAGGAGGCGGTAGGGGGTAGGAAGGGGAGAGAGGAGGTAGGAGACAAGTAATGATAGAAGAGGGGAAGAATGAGAAGTGGATGAGACCGGGAGGTTAAAATCGCAGAGGCTGAGAGAGGAGTAGGGGAGGGAGAGATGAGAGAGAGATGATGGTCCAGATCTGCGTAGAAGGAGGAGAGGGGGCCGGGAGGTCTGTAAATAATTAAGAAGGAGATTGCGTGAGGATAAGTGAAGGATTTGAAGGGAAATTCAAAGGAAGAGAAGGTGGGGAGGGAGAGGGTAGGCGGTGAGGAAAGACATTTAGGGTGGGAAATGAGGCCAACGCCGCCTCTGCGACCAGAGGTGCATGAAACATGAGAGAAGGAGGAAGAGGAGGTGGAGAGAGAAGCAGGGACAGTGGAATTGAAGGGGGGAGATCCAGGTTTCGGTGATGCAGAGGAAATGAAGATTGAGTCTGAAGAACAGGTCAAGGGTTGAAGTGGCTTTATTGCAGATGGATCGGGCGTTCCAGAGGGCAATGTTGATGATGCTGGAGGGGTTGACGTGGGGAGGTGGATAAGATTAGGGTGAGAAAGGGTTGTGCGGGGAGGAGGGGGCGGGCGGGGGGGTGAGAGGAGGGAGTGCACATTAGAATGAGGGGATGGTAGAGGAGAAGGAGGGAAGCAGACGACAGGAAAGACAGATAGGAGGCATGACAGGAAGGGGAAAGGAGTAATTGCTGGTGGTCACACAGCAGAGCGATCACAGTTGTAGTGGGCGTCAGGGTGTTGCAGGCACAGTAAGGGGGGAGGGACAGATGGCAGGTGAGGGGAGGTCTTTTCCTTCTGGGCCTCTAGGAGATGGGTTTTAAAAACATGTTCAATGTAAATCACACAAACAGTAGATGGCACTTTAGCTAAAAAAAAACATGTTATGAAGAAAACACCAGCCCAAAACACTTCAAGTAAACAAAATAGGTTGTTAGTTACCCTTGTTTTCTTGATTTTCTGTGAAACCGTGATCTTCTCTGTAATGACCGCAGCAGCAAGCTGGTCCACCACCTTTGATCCATGTGCCTCATCTTCAAATTCCCAAACTTGTATACATTCCTTGAATAGAATATTCATTAAAAAAACAAAAGTCAAACGTATTAGAAATCAAAATCTTTCATCGTACACATCACTTACATACATCCCTCGTAAACAGTGTACGTCAATTAGCCAAAATATACATTTTGAATTTCACCTGATTGATGGCAAGTGTACTCGATCAGAGATCGCCGTGCAAAACATACAGATTGTAATGTTGCCATCAAACATTTTGCAATGTATTCTGCGTTAGGGTAGAAATTGTAACGTTAGAACTGAAATGATAAAAGTTTGAAACACTGCGCGTTTATATTAATGTCACTGTCTAATAGTATCCTTTGTAGGATTTGCTTTCTTTCATTCAAGGGAACTGTCAGTACGCATACCTTATACTCTGGACCAGCTCCAAAGGATGATGTAATTGTAGTCGAAGTACCAGTATCCCCCTGTAACGGAGTACTTGTTTTAGTATGGATGAAAACAGCAAAATGGAACAGAGACAATAGACTGCAGAAAATGGTACAAATCAAGAGAAACCCATAAATGACCCATAGTGTAAACAACAGACAGGATACATAAACAATTTTCTATTATTTTAAATTCCAAGCATAATACATTCTCGTAATTGAAAAGTGAAATAAAATTACCTGATGGGCTCTCGAAGTTGTTGTTGACTCCGGAAAAGAAATGGATGCAGAATCCTGCTCCTTCATTTTCCGTGCATTTTCACAAAGTGGTAAAAGTAAAAGGGAATATTATGTTTGCATTAGATATGTGGGAAGATCCAACTCTCGATAATATGAACTTCGAATGGATTGTGTCCTCCCACGTATTCCTCATCTTAGATATATTCGCCAGCTTGCTGCTTCTTGCGGAAATTTTTTCACCAGAGGGCGCTGTGCTCGAGGCCTCGTAGCTTGGTCCCTCGAAGGCCACCATCGAGCGTCGACGTCATCCGTCGTATAAAGGGCTTGAGCCGCGCCCGTTGGTTCATTTCCGTTTTTCCGAGCTTCTGCTTCGTGTATCTAAACGGCGCTTCAGTTTTTGTACTTCGCAAAATGTCTTCTTCTTCAACCCCGTCTACACCCAAAACGGGTTTTAAGAAGTGTTTCAAATGCAGAAGAAAAATGTCCATTACGGATCCTCACCATAACTGTCTTTAGTGCCTTAGCCCTCACCACTGAGTCGACGAGTGCGAGTCGTGTCAGGCGATGTCGCACAAGGCTCTTAAGGAACGCCAAGGTAAGCTAGCGGTGGGGGAAGAGTCTTTTTAGTCTGCTAAAAAACTAAAAGACTCGAGAGAATCAAGACCTAAATCTCGTCATGAATCGAGGTTGAAAAGTCGCTCGAGGAAGTCTTCTAACTCGTCATCCAAAAGATCAAAAAAGCAACATCATAGATCTTCGTCCTCTTCTTCCTCGCCTGACAGAAGGTTAATTTCTTGTTCTTCGAAGCATGATTCCCCAAAGAAATGGGAGGCTTTTAGGGCTTCAATGCTAAAATAATTTGAGAAGGCGGCCCGACTCCCTCAAAAAAGCTACGCGAAGAGCATGCCCCTGTCCACTCAAAAGGTGACAGAGGGAAATCCAAAACATCTCACACTAAATCCGACAAAAAGTCGAGGGCGTCCTTGGACGATGAATCTCCAGCGCCTCATGAGACTATACAAAAACCTTTGGTGCATAAATCGAGGTTGCCTGAAGACAAAATGGCATCTTCATCGTCAAAGTCAACTATCGACTTGACGCGTCCGTCGAAGCCCAAAATGGCGTCGATACCTTCGGCCTTGGCGTCAAAGCCTTGCTCGACACCGAAGCCATCCTCGATGCCTTCGGGGTTTCCTTCGAGTACATTGAAGCTGTTGTCGATTCCATCGACGCCATCAACGCCTTCGTCGGGGATATCTCTCATACCGGTTCCCAAAATGACAACTATGGCTAAAGCTGGGTCTGTCCCACCTATGCCAGAAAAATGTTTCCACCTTCAGCCCAGGCAAGACTTTTTCAAGTCTGTCTGCTATTTTTGAGGAACAACCTCTGATGATATTACATCAGCTGGTGTTCGATTTGGGGCAAGAGAAGTCCCTGAGGAACTGATAGATCCAAATTCAAAAATGTCAGATCTTTATGACTTTCTACAATCTGCCAGCGGCCTAGACACCTCGCCTGAGGTAGATTGTGAAAGACCTGACCCCACAGACCATGCTGAACTGGGGTATAGGAACCTCATGGGAAGGGTGATAGATTTTATGGGGTGGAAATCACTGTCCCCAAGATATGACCAGGACGACTTAACAGACATTATTGATAAAGGACCTCAGAAAGACCCAGTCCTTCCCTTCCACAAAGATCTCCAAAAGAGAGATATGACAAAATGGGAAACACCTGAATCTATACCAGCTGTGAATAAGAAATGTGTAGGAAAGTATAAACCCGCTTCCTCGGATACAGAATATTTATGGAAGCACCCTTCACCCGAAGGTTTGGTAATTCAGGCTGCGACTGCAAATAGACAGTCGGTTTATCCCTCTATGCCCCCTGACAGGGACGATAAAAAGATTGATGCCTGGGCGAGGAAGGCTTTTACTTCAGGTAGTATGGCTCTTAAGTCTACTAATGTGACTTGTACATTAGCTAGGTTCACTTATACCCTGTGGAGCTGTTTAGATGCAGCGGCTGATCACATCCCAGAGGGCGAGGAGAAGGATAGTTTCCTGGCGATAGTAAAGGATGGGAAGGAGGCTATGGAGGAGTGCCTCAATTCAGGACTGGATACTGCAGAGAGCATAAGCAGATCCATGGCATCTAGCGCAGTCTTGCGTAGATTCGCATGGCTAAGAAAATCTGGATTCGCATCGGATGTATAATCCAGGTTACTTAATATGCCCTTTGACGGTTTGAGGTTGTTTGGCAGCAAGGCAGACGAGAGCTTGGAGAAGCTGCAGACCTCGAAAGCGGCGGCAAAGTCACTCAGCGCCGCTATAAGGCAACCCCAACAGCACTCTTACGCAGGGTCATCTTCCTGGAAGAGTCGCCCTTTTCGCTTCTATTCCCCTTTTGGAAAAGGGAGAGGGCAGGCCAGTCAGAGGGGACAACAAAGAAAACCCTTTCATGGTGGAAAAGGGAGAGGTGCTAGAACAGCCACAGCAGCGGCTACTACCTCCTCAGCCACTACTGCAGCCGCTACAAAGCCACTTTGAGGCCTTAACCCACAAGACCCTGGTGGGAGGCAGAATCTCTCTGTATGTGGATGTATGGTGGGGCATTACGTCAGATGCCTGGGCACTAGAAATTGTGACGCATGGTTACTGTCTTCCTTTTCATCAAAGGCCTCAAGATCATCCACTGGGAGCCAACTCTGTAAAAATTCCAGATCCGCTCCTTGTGCAGGAGATTTTAACCCTGCTAGGGAAAGGTGCAATTCAACATGTACCTGTAGCGGAGAGGAACAAGGGTTGGTACTCCCCGTATTTTCTCATTCCCAAAAAGGACGGAGGATTGAGACCCATCTTGGACTTGAGAAATTTGAACACATTCCTCAGGAAGGACAAGTTCAAGATGGTAACCCTTTCTCAGATCCTTCAGGCTTTTCAGCTTCAGGACTGGCTGGTTTCATTGGACCTTCAGGATGCTTACTTTCATTTGCAAATCCATCCAAAACACAGAAAGTACCTGAGGTTCGCAATTGGCGGATCTCACTATCAGTTTCGAGTTCTGCCATTTGGGCTGACCTCCGTCCCGAGGGTCTTCACCAAACTAATGGCGGTAGTGGCAGCGAGTCTCAGGAGAGAGGGGATTCACATCTACTCTTATCTGGACGACTGGCTAATCAGGGCAAGTTCACCCGAACTGACCCAAGGACATCTGGCCATGACCTGTCACTTCCTACACAAATTGGGCTTCTCCCTCAATTACAAGAAGTCACAAATGATTCCGAGCCAAGGACTCCAATACATCGGAGCGGTCCTGGACACCACCTCAGGGAAAGCCTCGCCTCCCAAGGAAAGAGCTGACCACATTCTGCAGATGGTAACAACATTTCAGAATGCCCAACATCTACCAGCTTTTGACTTCCTAACGTTGCTAGGCCTCATGGCATCCTGCATTTTTCTGGTGCCAGAGGCCAGATTGTGGATGAGATCACTTCAGTGGGCCCTCAGGACTCAATGGTCCCAGTTCTCAGGGGAGATGTCAGACCTTCTACAAGTCCCGACCAAAGTGGCTCAAGATCTCCTATGGTGGGCTTGCAAGAAGAATATCCTCAAGGGGGAACCTTTTTGGCAACCATGGGCAGAGATAACGGTAATGACGGACGCCTCACCCACGGGGTGGGGAGCCCACATCAACGATCTGACAATCAGCAGTCGTTGGTCTCCATCGGAGTCCAAACTACACATCGACCTTTTGGAGCTGGGAGCAATCAGACTAGCGCTGAAGGCTTTCCTGCCCTCTGTACAGGGAAAGAATGTCTTGATAATGACGGACAACACAGTGGCCATGTACTACCTAAAATAAAAGAGGAGGCGTAGGATCACTCCTGCTGTGCAGAGAGGCAATGCAGCTCTGGTTCTGGGCAATGCAAGAAGGAATCGCTCTATCGGCAGTTCACCTAGGTGGAGAGCTCAACACAGCGGCGGACACTCTGAGCAGGCAGAGCACAGTCTCCCACAAGTGAGAGCTAGCTCAGGAAGTCCTTCAAGAGATCTCCGCCCTTTGGGGAACCCCTTAAGTAGATCTGTTTGCGACCAGTGCCAACCGGAAGTGGGAACTGTATTGCTGAAGGTAATTTCCCCCCAGAGGAGCTCTAGGGGACGCGTTGTTAGTGGACTGGATATTTCCACTCCTTTACGCGTTTCCTCCAGTCCCCGTGATTCCTCACGTAATCAGGAGGTTGAGAAAGTTCAGGAAAACCATGATCCTAATTGCCCTGGATTGGGCCAGGACGTGGTACCCAGACCTCCTGGACATGTCCATCTGCCCTCCAATACGTCTTCCACAAAGAGAGGATCTTATCTCGCAAGAGGAAGGTCGGGTTCTCCATCCAGAGGTCAAGACACTCAACCTTCATGCTTGGCTTCTGAGAGGTTGAGATATAAGTATTGGGACCTCCCGGATGACGTTATGGAGATTTTGCTTTCGGCCAGGAGGCCAGCAACAAAAACCTTATACCGATGTCGTTGGAAGAAATTCTGTAACTAAAGTAAAGTGCAGGGATATAAATGTGGATCCTATTCAATGTACCACTCCCATGGTGCTTTCCTTTCTATTACACTTAGCCAACTCGGGGCTCCAAGTTGGAACTATTAAAGGATATTTGGCAGCGCTATCCATCTTCAAGCGCTCCTCAGAAGAAGTTTCTTATTTCAAAATGCCTTTAGTTATCCAATTTCTTAAAGGGTTAACAAATGTGTTCCCTCCTTCACCTTTCCAAGTTCCCATTTGGGATTTAAGTTTAGTTTTAAGTTTCTTATGTGTGCCCCTTTTGAGCCTTTACATTCTTGTACTTTAAGTCTCCAAACTTTAAAAACTGTTTTACTAGTGGCTCTAACTTTAGCCCGCAGGGTGAGTGAGTTTCAGGCGCTATCTTGCAAGCCTCCTCACACAGTTTTCCATAAAGACAAAGTTGTTTTAAAGGTCAAGCCTTTTTTCCTACCTAAAATAGTTTCGGATTTCCATCTGTCACAAAAAATCATTTTACCATCTTTCTATCCTCCTCCGCACGCTAGTAAGGAGGAGGAAAGATTTCACAGACTAGACCCTAAGAGGGCTATCAGTTTCTACATATCTAGGCTGGAAATATTTAGACAAACAGATCAGTCGTTTGTCGGGTATACTGGACACAAATTGGGCCTTGGTGTGTCCAAGCAAACTATTTTTTTTTAAAAACGTATTTTATTGGTTTCTGGTGAGAAAATACGTGCAATACAAACATGAAAATTAAACAGTAATGCAAACAAAGGAGGAAATAGTGAGGAGGGGAGAACAGAAGAAGAGGGAAGGAACAACAAAAACAACAACAGTCTTCTTGTAGTAGCGAACTTTTCGGTGGATGGATGGGTCGAGGCCAATGTTCTAGTGCTTCAGGAAGCAGGGGAGGTCGCATACAGGGTCCGTCGGTTCAGGCCAGGTGCAGGGAGTTAGTGTCGGTGTGATGCTATGGGATATCAGGGGGTTTGTAGTCAGCGCTGAAGCGTATGTCTCTCAGGAGGGCCTTCCAAGAGTCCAAGGTGCTGCTCTCTGTTTCGCCGCATGATGTGGTTCCTTCTTGCCAGGCTCTGGTTTCGGCTGCCGTCCATCTCTCCATCTCTTTAAGCCAGCGTTCATGCCTGGGGCCCGATGGCGTCTTCCAAGCCATCACGATGGTTCTCTTAGCCAGGATGCATGAAATGTCCATTAACCTAACAGCATGTTTGAATTTGCTGGCTCTGGGGTACTTCCCCAGTAGGCACTCGCCGGGAGTCCATTCGTACCTCCGCATTCCGGCGTCCATGCAAGTCTGTTTAGCTTTAGACCATAGTGTCATCGCCCTAGTACAAGACCAAAACATGTGGATCATGTCTGCATTATCGTTCCCACACCATGGGCATGCTGGGGAGGATGTCTTGTTGAAGGAGGCGACCCTGTGTGGGGTCATGTATGTCCTGTACAGGACGTTCAACTGAATCTGGCCGAATCAAGCGTTCCTTGACACTTTTTTGGGGAATATTAACATTCTTCCCATTCTTTATCCGTGATTGGGGTCTCGAGGTCTGCTTCCCATCTTGCCCTCAGAGCTTCGCCTTTAGGGTTGGGTTTATCACATAGTCTGTTATAGAGCCTGGAGACTGGTCTCCAACCATCCGTGAGGTTGTGCATCTCTTGTAGTAGAGGGTCTGGGGAGGGCTCCTCCGGCCAGCTGTTCCATTGTTTCTTGGCGGTCTGCTTGAGGTGGTGGTACCAGAGAAACTGGCCTGGGGGTATTCCTT
Source organism: Ambystoma mexicanum (assembly GCF_040938575.1). Lineage (NCBI taxonomy): Eukaryota > Metazoa > Chordata > Amphibia > Caudata > Ambystomatidae > Ambystoma > Ambystoma mexicanum. The sequence goes on along the minus strand of NC_090924.1, from coordinate 13,634,085 downwards.
CAATGGCCTTTAGTGATTCAAAGTCCCTGAATTTCCCCTCCTCAAACATGTCACCCCATGTGTATATGCCGGCTTCTTCCCACCTCCTTGCTGTGGATAGGTCTGCCTCCGTTCTACAAGTGTCTGCCAAGATAGGGTTATCCGGAGAGTACGGGTGTTTCACTCGCCTGATGTAACAGGACCTGGCCCATATCTTCCTTCCTAGGTCAATTACCTGTGGGGTGACCGGGGATTGCCGTGTGCGGTGCCATAGGGTTTCCTTGGGGATCACGTTGTTCGAGGATTGCCTCAGTAGTTCCGTTTCAGCCGAAGGTTCGTCCGAAAGCCATTTCGTTATGTGGCTTAACTGGGCAGCCAGGTAGTATAACTGGAGATCTGGTAGCTTTATTCCTCCCTCTTTATGTGGCAGAGATAGGATGGTTAGCGACAGTTTGTGTCTGTGAGGGCTCCACAGGAAGTCCTTGATGATTGCCTCCAGTTTCTTGAAGAAGGGCGGTCGGACATAGTGACAAATGTTCACGAAAAAGTATAGGAATCTGGGGAGTATGATCATCTTGACTATCGCTGCTCTGCCTACCATTGCCAGCGGGAGCTTGGACCAGAATTTTATAGAGCGTCGAAGACTCGTGGTTGCGACTTCTGTGTTGTGTTCATGCGTGAGTAGCGGGGTGTGGCTCACGTTGATCCCTAGGTACCGAAACTTGACCAGTTACCACCCTATTCCTACTGCCGGGAGATCATTTTCTGGTGTGCCGCGTAGGCCCACCAGGGGGAACGCGGAGGACTTACTTCTGCTGAATCTGATCCCGGAGTATTTCGCATAATTGTCGAGTACCTCTAGCACTGTTGGTGCGCTGTCATGATCACTGCTTCCAAGGAGCTAGGACCAGCCCAACGTCCTTGGAAGCAGGCCCCTAACCTTCATCCTAGGCACCAGTCGGTCCCCACTGGGACCTTTTGGACCTTGTCCTGGCGCCGGTGGCACCAGGCTCATCAGAGTCACTGGTCCCGGCACTGGAAGCGCCGGGCTCATAATTTGTATAAAGATGCTTGGGTGGACTTACCTGCAGCAGACCATGCTGCTTACTCACCAGCCACATAGAAATCCTCTGTGAGCCGGGACTACTTTCTTATCTGGGTGGGGCACGCTCCACTCCCTGGATACAACACTGGAACTCTTCTGGAACAGGAACTCTTTTCTTACTAGGGCGAGGCCGTGGAGGAAGACGCCTCATCACTCCAAGGCTATTTAAACCACACCCGATTGATGAAACGTGCTTCGCGTTATTCTGCATCTGCAGCAGAACGCTCACTGTGTCTGTTCCAGTTTTCTTCTTTCCGATCCTGAACCTGCAAGAATAAACACTTACCATTCCGGTATCCAGCCTTCAGTAGCACCTGCAAAGACAAGAAGCAACAGGTTAGCACGGCAACCTTCTCGCGCAGCGTTTTCCTTACCTGGATCCATCGGCAGCTACCATCTCTTCACGCTGCTCCTCCGCCTGCACTCCGGGAATTCCGGTTTTCTTCAACGCTGCAATCCTGCACCTGAAAGACAAAAGAAGAGACATTAGACAGGTATTTTACTTACGCGCCATCGCGCCCGCCACCATAGGGCGCCTGCAAATACTCTGGCCTTTACTTACGCATTTCCAAGCGCTTCAATTCAAGACTCTGGCTCGAACTTCGGCTTTCTTCACACCATCTTCGCCCTGCAAGACAAATAGAAAGAGCATTATACAGAGCCCTGTTCCACATTAACGTGCCCACGCACCTAAAGACTGTAAGGACTTAAAAGGTGTCCGGAAACCCACTGCTCGTGCAGTTAACGACGGTAGCAATCCTCTGATGTTAAGAGGCCTACGTTTCATCCAGTGAAGGAACTGGCAACGGCACCCTGCACCAGACGCAGATGGAGAGTCCAGCATTCACCTATCTAAGGTGAGCACGTTGACCTTGGGGCTCCACGGAAAAGCGAGGAAGGGAAAGGGAGAGAGATACCCGACAACCCCAGATCATTAACCCCATATTCTTTCACCTGCAGATATCTCTCTCTTCGAGTTAGACACACAGTAAGAAGAGGATCAGCCCCGGAAGCCAATCGAGTCCTGCACTTCACTTTTCGAGTCACAGACACCATCCTGCCAAGACTGGCGCCTCCGTGGGAATCAGGTGAGCGTTACAGAACGCGAAGCCGACCGCAAAACTCCTACCCAGGCGCAATGGAAACCTCGGATACTGATCAATTGGCCCAGTTGCTTGGGGAACTAAGAGCAGAAGTACATGCAGCTCGTCAGGAAACAAACGCTTTAAAAAGAGAGCTGATAACATCCAAGGAGCGAACAGAGGACCTCGCTAGACAATTGCTACGAACACAAGCAGGACAAACACCTTTGCCCGCTCCAGGAGGAAATTATCCTTCAGCATCTTCCTCAAATCCAGTGCAAATCAATCTACCCGGTAATGTGCCCTTGGCTCCGCCCGAACGCTTTTCTGGTGACCCAAAGAGATTTGCAGTGTTCATTAACCAGTGCCGCCTACACTTCTTATGTAGACCAGCTGCCTTCCCAACAGATCAGGCCAAGGTGGCTTTTGTGCTTTCTTATCTCAGTGGCAGTGCCGCAGATTGGTTGATCCCTTTAGTCACTCAGGATGATCCGGTTCTTCATGATTTCCAGGCCTTCCAGTCCAGCATGGAGAAACTGTTCGCAAGACATGCACAAGGGCTGGCCTTGGACAATGAACTCCTTTCGTTACGACAGGGTAATCAAGACCTCTTGACTTACATTGCCTCATTCAACAGACTTATAGTGGAAACTCAATGGCCTGAGGATAAAAGGATAACGCTTTTCTACAGAGGCCTGCGTGGAGAGCTCAAGGATGTGTTAGCTCAAGTTGTGAATCCTCCACAAGAATGCTCAGACTATATTGACTTAGTTGTTCAATTGGACCACAGATTACAGAACAGAAAGGCTGATCGTTCCAAATTTGATACCCGAGTGTTTTCTAAACTGCAGACCTCTACTAGGGGAGCTGACACCGTGGAACCCATGCAAATAGGGGGCATGAAAGGACCTTTAACCCAAAAAGAGCGAGAAAGGAGAAGACAGCTGCAATTATGCCTCTATTGCGGAAACTTGGGGCACTTTCTTCGAGACTGTCCAGTGAAACCAGCTAAGAAGGCTGTAGGAGCCGCAGATACCTGTACCACAAATTCTGAGCAGGGAAACGACCTAGCCCGACAAGTGTAGAGGTCCTCTTGCCGAGCGTTAAAATCTGTTCCATGACCTCGCATTTCGTGGTGCCTATGGTCCTCATTAGCCCTGAACGTCCGGATCGTTTGCATGCAATTGAAGCTTACATCGACAGCGGAGCAATCAGTAATTATGTGGACCGTGAAATGGTATCAAGGATGAATCTACCTCTTGTCCCTAAGGCAGTAAAAGACGTCATTACTACAGTGGATGGCACGGAGATAGCCTCCGGACCAGTAACTCACGCCACCCAAGAAGTGACGTTAGTGAGCCAAGAGGGACACCGGGAGAAAATTGTGTTTGATGTGATCAAGGCTCTGCAGTTCCAGATCATTCTGGGAATTCCTTGGTTAGAGAAGCACAATCCTCAGATCGATTGGCGTGCAAAGACGGTTCAGTTTCCAGAATGTATCTCCACTTGTTATCCTCGGCCTGATGTTTCACTGGCGGCAATCTCTTCTGAGGTTCCCAAACTACCTCCCGAATACCAGAAATTCCAAGACGTCTTTCAGAAGGACCAAGCTAACACCCTGCCTCCTCATAGGTCGTACGACTGTCAAATAGATCTGATACCCGGAACAACTCCTCCTTGCAGTAGGATTTATGCCCTCACCGAGCCAGAGAATCTTCACCTCAGACAATATCTGGATCAATACCTAGCTAACGGATTTATCCGTCCTTCAAAATCTCCAGCTTCCTCGGCTTTGTTCTTCGTTCCGAAAAAGGAAGGAGACCTTAGGACTTGTATAGATTACCGCTCCCTGAATCAAATCACTGTTAAAAACAGATACCCGTTACCTTTGATCCCTGAACTCCTGGACCAAGTCAAAGACGCATGTATATATACAAAGTTAGATCTCAGAGGAGCCTACCACTTGGTACGAATAAAAGAGGGCGATGAATGGAAGACGGCCTTCCGCACCAAGTATGGGCTGTTTGAATATCAAGTTATGCCCTTTGGACTATGCAACGCTCCTGCCGCCTTCCAGTATTTTATGAATGATGTCCTTAGAGAACTCATAGATGTGTGTGTTGTTGTCTACATTGATGACATCCTCGTCTATTCATCATCTGAAGAGGAACATCAGAAGCACGTTAAAGAGGTCCTCGAGAGATTACGTCAACATAACCTCTTTGCTAAGCTTGAAAAATGCGTTTTCAACGTAACTGAGGTTGAGTTCCAGGGATTCATATTGTCACCAAATGGAGTCCATATGGATTCAAAGAAAGTCGATGCAATTATCAAGTGGCCTTCACCAACCTCTATAAAATGAGTTCAATGCATGTTAGGCTTCGCTAACTTTTACCGCAGGTTCATTCCTGAATTCTCTCGAATAGTCCAGCCCATCACCGCTCTATTAAAGAAAAACAAACGTTTTGAGTGGTCTACCGAGGCGGAACAAGCTTTTCAGGACTTAAAAGCTAAATTCATCTCTGCACCTATTCTAAAACCCCCTCGCCCAGAACTCCCCTACATCGTAGAAACAGATGCTTCTAGCCTTGGTATGGGGGCAGATTTATCGCAAAGAGATCCGGTCACACACCAATTACATCCTGTAGCCTTTTGGTCCCGCAAATTCTCGGTTCCCGAGATCAACTATTCAATTACAGACAAGGAACTTTTAGCTATCAGATCAGCCTTTAAAGCCTGGCGGCATTATCTTTTGGGAGCCAGACACACAGTCACCGTAATGACAGATCACCGCAACTTACAATATCTGAAGACGGCCAAAGCTCAGTCTTCCAGGCAGCTCCGCTGGGCTCTGTTTTTGGCTGAGTTTGACTTTATAATTACTTATCGACCAGGCAGTAAAAACGGAAAAGCAGATGCCCTCTCCCGGATGGGAATAGATGAACACTTGACCAATCCTGAACCAATACCCATAATCCCGGACCAAAGGATTTTGGGCTTGGTCAGCACTCAATCCTTTGAAGACATCGAGACTACAGTCAAATCACTCCTAACTCCGGCAGAATTACAGGACTGGCAATTCAAGGGGAAGGATTTCTCAGTGGACCAAGAACTACCTTATTTCCGAGGACGATTGTACTTGCCCTGTGAGGAAATACAAAAACAGGAAATCTCCTGTTATCACGACTCATTAATGGAGGGTCACCCTGGCATTACCAAAACCATGGAAAAGGTCAAAAGACATTTCTGGTGGCCATCATGGAAGAAGGATATTAGAGACTTTGTAATCTCCTGCGGTGTGTGTGCTCAGAATAAAAGTCAGAAGGAGAAACCAGCCGGCCTCTTACACCCACTGGACATCCCTCCCTGTCCATGGCATACCCTGTCCATGGATTTCATCACGGACTTACCTCCATGCTCAGGGTATAATACCATTTTAGTAGTCGTGGATCTATTCTCCAAGATGGCTCACTTCATTCCCCTGAAGGGCCTACCTTCAGCTTCAGTATTAGCCCGAGAATTCTTAGAAAACATCGTTCGGTTTTCCCTCGGTTTTGGTTTCCGATAGGGGAAGTCAATTCATCTCCCACTTTTGGCGAAGTTGCGGTCGCTTAGCCCAAATTGATGTGAGACTTTCAACCAGTCACCATCCCCAAACTGACGGACAAACCGAGAGGACAAATCAAACTCTAGAGCAATATTTACGTTGCATGCTCCAACAGACTGAAGACCCTTGGAAGGATATCCTTTGGATCGCTGAATACGCTTATAACAATTCGACCCATTCTGGAACCGGGAAGACTCCCTTCTTCCTATTATACGGAAACCATCCTAGGACCTCTAACCTGGATCCTCCCCAAGAATTCGAAACACCTGCTGTGGATCACTTGCACATGGTGATCACTCGTACTTTTAAAGAAGCCACTGCCCATCTGCAAAGAGCTAAAGCTCTATACAAGAAAGGAGCGGATCAACACCGTAAAGAGGCCCCTCACTACGCAGTGGGAGATCAGGTCTGGTTATCCACTAAGCACCTGCCTCTAAAAGGACCCCGCACCTTCATCCCGAGATACTTAGGACCCTTTCTCATCTCTGCCATAATTAATCCGGTGGCTGTCAAATTGGAATTGCCTTCGCATATGAAAATACATCCAGTATTCCATGTCTCCTTACTAAAACCAGTACAACCAGAAACCCGATTGACCGAACTCCCAGAACCTGTTTTAGTGGATGGAGAACTTGTGTTCGAAGTAAAGAACATCCTAGACTCCAAAATCTCCAAATCTAAATTATATTACCTGGTTGATTGGAAAGGATACGGCCCCCAGGAAAGGTCTTGGGAACCCTCAGAACATGTCCACGCACCTCGTCTGGTCAAGAAATTCCATCTGAATCACCCCGACAAGCCAAAACCCCCGGAGGAAACACGCTTAGGAGGGGCCTTGAGGGGGGGTGCTGTCATGATCACTGCTTCCAAGGAGCTAGGACCAGCCCAACGTCCTTGGAAGCAGGCCCCTAACCTTCATCCTAGGCACCAGTCGGTCCCCACTGGGACCTTTTGGACCTTGTCCTGGCGCCGGTGGCACCAGGCTCATCAGAGTCACTGGTCCCGGCACTGGAAGCGCCGGGCTCATAATTTGTATAAAGATGCTTGGGTGGACTTAACTGCAGCAGACCATGCTGCTTACTCACCAGCCACATAGAAATCCTCTGTGAGCCGGGACTACTTTCTTACCTGGGTGGGGCAAGCTCCACTCACTGGATACAACACTGGAACTCTTCTGGAACAGGAACTCTTTTCTTACTAGGGCGAGGCCGTGGAGGAAGACGCCTCATCACTCGAAGGCTATTTAAACCACACCCGATTGATGAAACGTGCTTCGCGTTATTCTGCATCTGCAGCAGAACGCTCACCGTGTCTGTTCCAGTTTTCTTCTTTCCGATCCTGAACCTGCAAGAATAAACACTTACCATTCCGGTATCCAGCCTTCAGTAGCACCTGCAAAGACAAGAAGCAACAGGTTAGCACGGCAACCTTCTCGCGCAGCGTTTTCCTTACCTGGATCCATCGGCAGCTACCATCTCTTCACGCTGCTCCTCCGCCTGCACTCCGGGAATTCCGGTTTTCTTCAACGCTGCAATCCTGCACCTGAAAGACAAAAGAAGAGACATTAGGCAGGTATTTTACTTACGGGCCATCGCGCCCGCCACCATAGGGCGCCTGCAAATATTCCGGCCTTTACTTACGCATTTCCAAGCGCGTCAATTCAAGACTCTGGCTCGAACTTCGGCTTTCTTCACACCATCTTCGCCCTGCAAGACAAATAGAAAAAGCATTATACAGAGCCCTGCTCCACATTAACGTGCCCACGCACCTAAAGACTGTAAGGACTTAAAAGGTGTCTGGAAACCCACCGCTCGTGCAGTTAACGACGGTAGCAATCCTCTGATGTTAAGAGGCCTACGTTTCATCCAGTGAAGGAACTGGCAACGGCACCCTGCACCAGACGCAGATGGAGAGTCCAGCATTCACCTATCTAAGGTGAGCACGTTGACCTTGGGGCTCCACGGAAAAGCGAGGAAGGGAAAGGGAGAGAGATACCCGACAACCCCAGATCATTAACCCCATATTCTTTCACCTGCAGATATCTCTCTCTTCGAGTTAGACACACAGTAAGAAGAGGATCAGCCCCGGAAGCCAATCGAATCCTGCACTTCACTTTTCGAGTCACAGACACCATCCTGCCAAGACCGGCGCCTCCGTGGGAATCAGGTGAGCGTTACACGTTGACCTCAGGGTTTCTCAGGTATAGAAGAACGTCGTCCACGTATAGGGATATTATGTGGTGTACATTGCCCACCTTGATGCCAGCGTCGAAGAGCTGTTGCCTAAAGTATAATGCGATCGGCTCCAGGCCCAGTATGTACAGCATGGACGATAGCGGGCACCCCTGTCTCGTTCCCCTTTGTATTTCCCAGGCTGCTGATACCATTCTTCCCGTTTTCACTCTTGCCATTGGGGAACTATAGAGGACCTCGATCCACCTGATGAAGCCCCCTCCGAAGCCGAATCTCCTCAAGACTTCCATAATCCATTCCCAATATATGGAGTCGAAGGCCTTGATAGCGTCAAGCGACAACACCGCCAGGTCTTCATCTCTTTCGTATGTTTCGGCCATTATGTGTTATAGCCTCCTTAGGTTAGCTGTGGTGTTGCGCCCAGGCACAAATCCGTTCTGGTCCTCATGGACTATGGATCCCACCACTCTGGCCAATTTGCCGGCTAATATGGATGTGAGAATCTTAGCATCATAGTTTAGCATGGCCAGGGGGCGGTAGGATTCACAGTCGGTGGGTGATTTGTGTGGCTTGAGCATGGAAATGATTATGCTCTCTTTCATGGTGTTGGGAAGGACCCCACATGTGTATGCCTCCTGGTAGACTTTGTGGAGAACTGGGGTGAGGATGGGCTCGTACGTTTTGTAGAACTCAGGTGGGAGGCCGTCACTGCCGGGGGCTTTGCTGGTAGAGAGGGACCTGATTGCCCCTTGCACGTCTTCAAGAGTGATCTCCATCTCCAGTTCTTCTCTCTGCTCGGCTGATATTCGGGGGAGATCTATCTCCTCAAGTGTTTCTATAATGTCCTCCGTGGGAATTTGTGCCTCGTGGGCGTACAATTTGGAATAGAATCTGGCAAATGCGTCTTTGATCCCCAGTTGTGTCGTGTGGGATATCCCATCGGCGTCCCGTATCTCCGTTGGGAGGTGCTTGGGGTGTTCTCGCTTGCAGAGCCAGGCCAGTAATCTCCCCGGTTTGTCCGATTCCTTGTGGGATCTGATGGTGTATGTGGTGAAATCGAATTTCTCCAGTCTTTCCCATGCTTGCTGACATTCTACTCGAGCTTCCTTCAATTTGCTCTCGACCTCTGTGGAGTTGTCGTGGGTGGACTCTAGTCGGGAGATCTCTGCTTCTTGTGCTTAGAGTGTTGTCTTTAATTGCCTGCGAATTCCGCCGGCTTTCGATATTTCTCCTCTGGTCACCACCTTCATAGCTTCCCATAATGTGCTCCAGGAGGATACCGAACCCTTGTTGATTTCCAGATAATCTTCCAGTTTTCCGGCGAGGTCTTCCCTGAACTCAGGGTCTTCAAGTGCCGCAGTCGGCATCCTCCACATAGGGATCGGGGGTCTGGGTCCCTTTTGTTGCCATAACATGGTTAGTGGGGAATGGTCGGAGATAGTTCTCCCCAGATATTCTGTGGCTGCGGCTCGTGGGGCGAGCTCCTTGTCGATGAACAGATAGTCAATTCTTGTGTGGACTCCGTGCGGAGCTGAGTAGTGGGAGTAGGTCCTCTCGGTTGGGTGGTGTTCCCTCCAGATGTCCACCAAGTTGAGCTGCTCCAGCGTTTCCTTCAGGGCACGGGCTGTGAGGTTGCTCGGGTGGGGAGGAGGCAATGATCTGTCCATGCTTGCGTCAGCGACACAGTTGAAGTCGCCACCCCATATAAAGGTGCGATCCCGGTGTTGAGTCAGCTTTGCGATCATTGTGGTGAGGTACGCCGGTATTCCGTGATGTGGGAAGTATGAGTTGACCAGGCAAACCGGGGTCTGTTCCATTGTGCCCCAAATCACTACATATCTCCCCTCTTTGTCGAGTTCACACCCCTCCATTTGGAAGGGCACGTCCGGGCTTATCCATGTTAGCACCCCTCTTGCGTATTTGGAATAGGTGGACCCACTCACAGTCCCGGCCCATCGGTCTGCAATCTTGGACATGGCCTCCGTCGTGAGGTGGGTTTCCTGCAGCAGTGCAATCGAGACTTTCTTCCTTTTGAGATAGGATTGTATGCGATTCCGTCTGAGTTATGAGCCCATGCCCCTCACATTCCATGTCATCACGGTAAGTTGTGCCGCCATCGGGTCCGAGTTTCGGGTCTGGCACGGGTCTGCGTCCCTAGGGTTTGGCTCTGCTTTAATCCGCAGTGAGCGGATTGCAGGGGAGACGCTGCTGGTTCCTGAGCTCCTGGGTCAAGTCTTGTGCCTATCCCGGTCTTTATTAGCGAGAGAAATTTGAAGACTGTGTAACTAGTGAAACTAATAACAAAACTCAAACTGGTGCGCCCAGCGACTACAACATTGTCGCGGTGCTCAGGCGCTCTCGAGCCGTCGAAGCCCATCCGGGAGTCGGGCGCGAGCTGGGTCAGGCGGGTGCCTGGCCCGACTGGATTCTACGCTGGGGGTAGGACTAGGGCCTGGCGGCGGAGCCGAACGAGGCCGTTTCCGTGTGGTAACCTGAGATTGGATTAGCTTCTGGTTTCCGGCGTCTTATTTGCTGGTTCTTTACGGTTACTTGTGGGTTACTTGTGAAATCTGAGGGAGTTAGGCCTCTGTGGATTGTCCTTGCCGTCGGCAAGATTATTGTCCTCTAGCCACATGTTGGCTGCGTCTGGATTGTCGAGGAATACCACTCTCTCCTTATAAATGACCCTAAGGCGCGACGGGTATAGTAGCCTGTATTTTAGGTTCAGTTGGCGGAGCCTAGCTTTTATCGGGACAAATGAATTTCTCTCTCTTTGCACCTTCTGCGTATAGTCCGGGTAAATGGAGAATTTGTAGTCCCCTCTTTCGATGGGGCCACCCTCCCTGGAGTGTCTTAAGATGGTTTCTCTGTCCTGAAAGTTCAGTATCTTAGCTATTATTGGTCTAGGGTGCGAGCCCGGGGGGGGGGGGGGCGCGCTTCTGGAGGGATCTGTGGGCCCTTTCGACCGAGAATCCCTGTTTCAGCTTGCCGGCCCCAATTTCTTGCAGCAGAAGGGTTTCGACGAAGGATGTGGTGTTTGCCCCTTCGCTTCCCTCTGGGACACCTAGGATCCTAATGTTGCCCCGTCTGGCCCAGGCTTCGGCCTCTTCCGCCCTCTCTTCCAGGAAGGCTACTTTCCTCTTCAGGTGGGCGACCTCAGACTGTATAGCTGTGGTGGCCTCAGATGTTTCCTCTGTTGATTGTTCAATGGTCGTTACCCTCTCAGCTAAGTTGCGTGCGTCCTGGCATAATTAGTTGGATGTCTATTTTGAATTTGTCGATCTTGGAGTCTATGTGCGTTTTTAATGAAGCTATGGCTTCCAGTATTTGAGAGTGATTATCGGCGGCTACCCCTTTGCTCATCTGGGCGCTTTCAGAGGGACTGGCCCTAGCTTGAGTGGGGGCCTTTACCTTGGTGGAAACGAAGGAGTCCATGGTGGCAGCTCTGGTTTTGTTATTGGCGGCCATCTTGAGGTGGTGGTTGTGGATGCCCTGGGTCTCAGGAGCTAGGTAGCATGCGGGGATGTGATCGAGGCCCCCTTCCGATGCTGGGCTTGGGGCAGGGGGCCCAAGACAGTGTTTTGCTTGCCCTCGGTCTTAGGCGTGCAGGCCCCTCGGGGTAGATGTCAGAAGAATAGGGATATGCGGGGGTTCCCTTTCGCAGGTGTTGCGAGGTCTCAGGCACCTTGTCTTGTGGGTCCGGACCGGTGGAGTGTCCCGCGGCGCGTCTGTCTTCTCCTGTGCACCGGGGTGCTGGGCGATCCTTGCCGGAATCAGATCTGGCGCCGTCCCGGTGAGATGAGCCGCAGTGCAGTCAGTTGCGGCCCCGGGGAACCCAGGATTGGGTTTGTCGATGTGTCCTTGTCCGCGATCGCCCAGTCGCAGAGGTGTTCGCCGTTCTGGAGCTTGGTTCACCTCAGTGGGCCGTGCGTAACTGCGGCGGGGCCCGCGTAGTGCGCTTATCTCAGCGCATGTGATCCGGCCCGGGTGACCCCGCACTGTGCGATGGGGGAGCGTCCAGGCTGCGGACCTAGTGCTCGTGCCAGCTGGGCGGCCCCCGGGGGGGGTCGCTCTCCTGTGTCGTGCCTCTGCTTCGCCCCACCAGGCCTGGGAGTCCGTTGGGGGAGGGGTTCCACTCAGAGGCTCCGCTATGCGGTGCGAGGCGCCATCTTGGATTCAATCGGAGCGGAGGGTGGGAGAGCAGTCTTAGAGCTCCGGTAGTGTCTAGGAGGTCCGATTCAATGGGCCCAACGGTGGTTCGGGTACAGGTCCGCTTCCCACAACAGCACGTTCTTCTCCGAGGGCTGGTGCTTCACATGAGCCGGAGAAAAGGATCAGGAAACGGCGTCTCGGCCGGAGCTCGGCAGATCAGCTACCGCTTGCCATCGGCGCCAAGCCACGCCCCCCTGTCCAAGCAAACTATATCCAGATGGATTATCCTAGCAATATCTGAATGTTATAAATTGGCTGGGAAGGAGCCTCCACATGGTTTAAGGGCTCATTCAACCAGGAGCATAGCAACTTCCACGGCTCTTCAGAGGGGTGTCCCAGTGCATTTGTGCTGCGGCCACTTGGTCATCAATGCACACTTTTACAAAACATTATTATTTAGACACCACTTCTTACCAAGAAGGCCTTTTTGCAAAAGCCGTCCTTCATTCTGTGCATAATTGAAGAACTGTGGTACTCCCTCCTCCTCTGAATTACAACTGCTATGGGAGTCTATCTAAGATGAGGAATACGTGGGCGGACACAATCCATTCGAAGAACAAGTTACTTACCAACTGTAACGTTCTTTCGATTGGATGTTCCTCCCACGTATTCCTCATTGACCCTCCCAACCTACCCCTCCGTACATTTTTTACACTTGTTGCACTTGTACTTCCTTAAGAGCATGACATCTGCCGACACAAGATACAACTGATGCGACCATGAACATCGAAAAAAACAGGACTGAACCTACGGGCGCGGCTCGAGCCCTTTATACGACAGATGACGTCGACGCTCGACGGTGGCCTTCGAGGGACCAAGCTACGAGGCCTCCAGTACAACGCCCTCTGGCGAAAGAATTTCCAAAAGAAGCAGCAAACTCGCGAATATATCTAAGATGAGCAATACGTGGGAGGAACATCTAATCGAAAGAACGTTACAGTTGGTAAGTAACTTGTTCTTCTGCAAGTCTGTAGGGCTCATCATTGTTATACTGGACATGTCAGTGTTGTCATCTCTTGCGTTGGTCTGTGCTTCCGTCAGGATGCTCTCCTAAAAAAATGTACATGTGAAGCAACCGATTACAAAAAGATTATGCTTCTTTTGAAGGGCACTATTGCATAGTTTTCTCTGGTCATAATTACCTTCTATGATGCTCCATAAACCAAGCACAGCTGTGTAGTAAAATGTGGTATAGTTAAAAAGTAATACAATCTGGTAAATATGGAAACTTTAGTAAGACACATTTACACCAAAAGCACCAATCCATTCATGAAGTTAGCTGTTCAGTACCACACCACCTACAGCTAATTCATCATTCGGGACTCACCTGAGGCCGTGTGTGTATGGATAGAGTTGGAATTGCATTTGGAAGCAATTTACGAGACGTTCCGAGTCTATGCTTTTTGTTGTACTGCGATTGGTCGTACATATCCAGGGAAAAGTGCAGGCTGCAGATGCGGAATCGATTGGCCCTCAAGTCTCCCAAGACATCCTGTACTCTACATTCAAGCTCCTCCACCGGAAATGCACAATATCGAACCCATTCTCTTATTAGATCAATATTCCTCAAAAATGTATGCATGATTGTGCCCTTACTTTTGTCATGGCTCTTAGAAGGGCAACCGAAAACCATACAAGCAGGCATTGTTGAAAATGTGTATAAAAAAGTACACATAATTACAAAACAATTCTACTGAATGTATGAGATTGATGGAATTATATCAAAGTTTTCTATGCAATGTTTGTTTTGGTCAAAGAAGCAAAACCTGTATAGCATAGTCGAATATACACTGGGATAACTTTCATACAGAATTGATTGATGCGATGGAAATCGAAACGTGTTACTCGTCCATTGAATGTACTTTCATACATCAAAAGGAAAGCTGCTTATAGACATGGTCAGAGAAAGATGCAATTTTATCACAATTGACACTGATGAAATTTGCTATATATCGAGATCAGAACACTTTAAACAGTAGCCAATGGTAAAGTCATTGAGATGAATGAACATTACACTACTGGTTACATTCGTTCGAAAAAGATAGCAATTTTGGGATCGGAAAGAGATGATTAGGTGTCCTGCCCTTACCTTGACTAACAAACAATTAGATTCAGCATGCAGGGTAGTTAGTAGCAGGAGAACAGGTAGCACGATCACGAGTTGAGTTCCAGTGCTCACACATGTTCTCAGGATAAATATCAAGGGGTTTATAAAGAATTAGAAAAGTGGGTGTGTATGTGAATGAGTGACATGTTTCTGGGGCTGTCTGATTCGGGGAGCCTGGAGACACTGTGTCTGGCTAGGCCATGTGAACAATGGCCCATGCACGGAAGCTACCTTTGAAGTGTACATGATATTTGACACCTCAGCCGTTCCCACCTTGCTAGCCCCCTTGGGAGGGCACAGCCACAGGTGCGAACTGCCATTGATAGTGGAGGGGGGATGGATGGGCAAGAGGCATGCAGAAAAGGGCACGGAACACTGCTGAATGGAGATACACTTATGTGGATTGCAGGGGTGCGGTCTGAATCAAGGGATCCTGGAGACACAGGGGCTGGGGAGGCCACGTGAACAATGGCCCCTGCACGGAAGATACCTTTGAAGAGTGCATGGTGTTTGGCATCTCGGCCGTGCCCACCCTGCCAGCCCTGCCAAGACAAGCGAGCGTGTACTTGATTTACTGAAAAATTGAAACACCTATTGATAAAAGTTGATTTGTATTTTATTTTGTAGCGGATGTTGATGGCACAAATGTACTACACATTGTATACTTCGGGTTGCAGCACAGTGTGGGAAAATCCCCTGTATTGTCCGCTGTCACTCAGGAATTTGGCCAAGGAATTTGACACAGGTGGGTATTACTTGTCGAACGCAGTATCCAAGCCTCCCATGAAGCCACCATGTAAATGCATGATAGGCCACCAGCCTGAACCACCTGTGGAAAAGAAACATACAAACTGTATTTAAATGAACATGATAAGTGTACAAACCTTAGTTGAAAATGCAATCTTGTACCTTATGGCATAGTTGTCAGTGGGCTTTAAAGTGTAGACACATTACAAAAGTGAACACCCAAGCAATCCATAATGTTTGGGGCACAGACAAATATTGTTTCTTGGTTGTACATGAAAGACACATAAGATGACCACTATGATTTCCACAAATCGCGAGAGATGTATTGAATTGCCAGACTACATTCATTTGGCAGTGATAGATCAAAGTTACGACAATATAGGAGACAAACATGAAATGTTAGTGGCCTAAGTGACATCACATCTAGAGTACACTTACTTGTTACTTGGAATGCGAGGGCGAACTATTGTGTGAAGTTCGTGCATAAGCACCATCATAATCCTCAACACGGACCTTGTGAGCGAGGCTGCCCTGATGTCATGCAGCTCAGTAACGCATAGCAGCTTTGTGTCTTCTTCCGATAAGTAGGCCAAGCATCCAGAGTTTTCTCGGCGGCAGCAGCAGTTCTCCTCCTCAGTTGGCATGACCTCGCTCCGATTGCATGTACATCAGCTGGAAACGTCTTCCATGCCACTAGGCTCAGGCTCAGGATCCGGTGATTCGTCCTCCCAACTGTCGTCCGATGCACCATTGTTTCTGCATCTTTCTATTCCAACTAATTCCACATCGGAATACTCCGGCTCGTACTGGTAGGGCCGTATTGTTGCCATTATATGACAAAATTAAAACCGAAAGCAATGCTAGTACTAGTATCTGTTCGCAGGTCTACGAGCAACGAAGTTAGCT
This sequence comes from Ambystoma mexicanum, assembly GCF_040938575.1. NCBI lineage: Eukaryota > Metazoa > Chordata > Amphibia > Caudata > Ambystomatidae > Ambystoma > Ambystoma mexicanum. The sequence goes on along the minus strand of NC_090924.1, from coordinate 13,618,148 downwards.
GAACAGAGCCGAAACGAGTCACAGGATACACAAAAAAAGACAGTGAAACAATTGAAAAAGCAACTCTGATGTTGTCTGATGAGAAGCAGTCTGTTTATACTTATTGAGGAAAGAGACGTCCTGCCATTTCCATGGAGACAAGTAATTAGCAGGCGCACAGAGAACATTGACACGAGACGTGCATTCGCATTGTGAAATGGACAGTACACGTCTAGTGATGTCAGCTTCAGCGGTGGGGGATATGATTTAGTGCCGCAAGGGTAGTTCACCTTACGGCGATGCAGCAACGGATAAGATACGCAAGAAATGGCTGCGCCCTGCTTCTTGATTTCGCATTTCTTGAGTGTTGGGAGGATAGCTCCGGGGCAACGTGCTCACCTTGGAAGCAAGACGACACGGAGCACCACAGGTTCAATCACCGGGTCTGCGCTTAGAAACCTCCGGGTATTAAGCGCGTTATAAATAACCAATCATATCAATGTGTAAAATTGAGGAAAACTAAGGTTAGATGCATTGGATTTATTTTACAATGGATCAACGTATGCTTATAAGGAATTGCCCGATCGATTGGGACAATAACATTTTTGAGCACACTATTACTTTAAAAAGTGGAGGGAAGTTCGCTATATATACGTCTCTGGGGCGAGCAGGGATTCGGACCCCGGGGTAAGGAATAGATTTCTCACTCCATTGGATCGGGCATAGGGGTTCTAGGATCTCCCGTTCCCCAGGTTCCAAGCCTATCCCTAGGGTGGCTGATTTGCTAAAATTGATGGCAAAGCTTAAACCCTCCCAAATCTGCAGCGCTCTCTAAAGACTGACGTTAACGAAGGGCAAATGTCTGTTATGGATAACAGCACGTCATCTGCATAGAGTGAAATCTTATGTTGGGAGGTGCCAGTGAGGAGGCCTTTGATGCCCGGATCCCGTCAAACACTCTGGGCGAAGGGTTCCATTACCAGTGCAAATAGGAGCGGGGACAGGGGACAACCCTGCCTAATCCCACATGTTAAGGGATCTGGTCGGATAGACTACCATTGCCCCTGAGAAGTGTTTTAGGGGACTGGTAGTTTGCCAGAACAAATTTTCAAAAGGTTGGGCCAAAGTGAAAGGCTTCCAAGGTAGGTTGTAGAAAGGCCAAGTCTACTTTATCAAGGGCCTTAGAATCGTCCAAAGCCAGCAGCGCCAGTATATACAAGTCTTGGTTTGCGATGGCCACCAGATTCAGGGCCATACGAATGTTATCCCCAGTTGACCTATGCATTATGAAATCTGTTTGATCTGGATCTATCAGCTTGGGTAGGACCTTCGCTAGGCGGATCGCTAGGACTTTTGAGTAGATGTTGGCTTCAGTGTTTAGCAAGGAAATGGTCTATACGAACCATTGTCCCTGGGGTCTTTGCCGTGTTTAAGCAAGAGGATGGTCATAGATTCCTGCATTGAGGGGGTGACGGATCATGAAACCCGAAATTAATTGAAAAGGGCTGTTAATGGAGCCACTAGTTGGGGGTGAAACACTTGGTAAAATCTTGTTGGGAATCCATCTGGGCCTGGAGCTCTGGGTTTGAGAGACTTGATGGCAGTTTCGACCTCCTCACCTGTGATTGGGGCGTCTAGACCCTCCATGTTGGGCTCTTCAAGTTGTGGAAGAGCAGGCTCCTTTAGGTACCTCTGTTGCTCTGTCTGGACTCGGGGAGACGCTGACATTGTCTTGGAAAGATGGGCCACTGCTAGCCTTCATTTTTTAAAAAGTTTTTTTAAAACAGTTTTCATTATCTTTTTGAGTTTACATCATGCCATGTCCACTGTTTCTTCCCGTCCCCCCCGCCCCGCCCGAGCCTACTCCCTTTCATGTTCTATATCTTCAACTTGCAGTAGGGTTTCCTCTCCTGTGGTCTCAGTGGAGTCCCAATCGCTTGACCGTTCCGGCATGGGCCCAAATATCGTAGCTATTAGATATTTCCAAGCTATCGGCGTTTCTGCTTCCTCTGCCCCTCCAGAATTACTAGCTTCCTGCCATACTGCTGTCTCAGCCTCTGCCCATTTCTGTAGGTCTTTCCACCATATCTCTATTCTCGGTCCATGGCATGCCTTCCATCCCATAGCGATTCTCTGCTTTGCAAGTATGAATGCCAAGTCTTTTAGCTTACTGACATGCTTGAGTTTATGCGGTCTGGGAAACCCCCCTATCAGGCATGCCCACGCTGTTTCCACCATTATCTTGATTCCCTTTTCCACCAGCCTTCGTGCTACTTCTCCCCAGAACCTCTCAATCACTGGGCCTGCCCAGAACATTTGCACCATTCCGGCATTCTCTATGTCACATTTGGGGCATGATTGTCATCCTGTATTTTTAAAATTGGCTATCCTCTGAGGTGTCATATAAGCCATGTGGGTAATATATAGTTGTATCTGTTGTAACCTTGCATTTCTTGACACTTTCTTGTGATACCCCTGGGCCCGCTCCCACATCCCATCACTCATTGGGGCCCCCACTTCTTCCTCCCAGTCCTGACTCAATCGTATCACTTCCTTCCCTACCTTGGACATCATCAGCTCATATATCCTAGATATTTCATGTCCTCCTTCTGCTATATCATATATTGTATCTATGGTGGCATCCGGCTGATCTTCTAGTACTACTTCAGACCAGGTTTCATTAATTCGCCGCACCACCCTACGGTATGTTATATATTGTCCCTTCTGTAACACGGTTTCTTCTTCCAGAATCTCAAAGTCTTTTATCCTCCCCTCCTGCCATATGTCTCCCATCGTGGCTATTCCTGCCGGCTCCCAGTGCTTCCTAATCATCATCATCCTCAGTTGCTCTTCTTTTCCGGACAGTGCAACTAATGGCGTTTGCGAGGAACACAGGAAAGGGTTCTCCATCACCTGGCATGCTCTATGCCATATCTCCCACCCCAGTTTCATCATCCTTGAGCGCCCCTCCATATCCGATCTCGGCAACCACATCACTTCTTTTAAGAAGAATGGGGCACACTCCTGTTGAAACAGCCTGGACTCTGAGGTTGGTTATTCTGAGAGCCATTTTGCTACATATTGCAGCTGGCTTGCTATATAGTAAATCTTGTAGTTTGGCAATTTTATGCCCCCTCTTTCGTATGAGTTTTGTAGTTTCCAAAGGGCAACTCTGTTTCTCGTCCCATGCCACAGGAATCCCCTGCATATGCTATGTATCCTAGCAAAGAGTCGTCTTGGTATCAGGTACGGGATATTACCAAAATAATGCAGCAGTCTGGGCAGGACTACCATTTTCAGCATAGCCCCTCATCCCATCATCGCCAAGGGGAGTTTTACCCAGAACCTCATACTGTTTTCAATACCCCTGATCGCTTTCTCAGTATTCTGTTGGTGCTCTGCTTCCACCATGTGATAGATATCTATCCCAAGATACAGGAATGTGTTGACCTCCCACAGTATCTGTAACACAGGTAACTAATCTAATGGGATCCCTTTGTGTCTACCCAATGGGAATATACACGATTTGTTTGGATTCACTGCTATGCCAGACAGCCCCGCAAATTGCTCCATCACTTCCAGGATATATTGGAGGTTTTTTTCCGGGTAGCGGAGATACAATAGCATATCGTCTGCATATAAAGAGATCAGATGCGATTCCCCTCCTATGATGATGCCTATTAAATCATATTGCTGCTTCAGGTATATTGCCAGAGGCTCTAGGGCCAAAATATACAACATAGGGGACGACGGGCAACCCTGCCTAGTGGCTCTGCTGCATTGCCACCTCTCTGATATTACTGCTCCTGTCTTAACCCTGGCCAGCGGCACGTTATACAATAGTTTAACCCATTTGAGGTATCCAGGTCCTATTCCATAATTGGTCAGGGCTGCTATTAGCCAAGGCCATTTGACCGAGTCAGAGGCCTTTATTGCGTCCAGTGATACAATTGCCATTTCGCCTGTGTCCCCACTCGTGTGTTCTACGACTCTGTGGTGTCGTTTTAGGTTATTGGATATATTCCTATTCGGGACATAACCAGTCTGGTCGGGATGTATTAATTTAGTAATAATCCTCCTCATTCTGTTTGCCAGAACTGCTGTTAGCATCTTGCTATCCTGATTCAGCATCGATAGTGGTCTGTATGAGCCGCAATCACTGCCAGGCTTGTTGGGTTTAGGGAGCGATATGATGATCGCCTCCCCCAGGAACTCTGGTAGTCTTCCTATTTCATAAGCCTCATTCAACATTGCCAAGAGCGGGGGGAGCACCTCATTCTTATACATTTTATAAAATTTGCTAGGGAGTCCATCGGCCCCCGGTGTCTTGCTAGTGGGTAGCTGCACCACTACTTCTTCTAGCTCATCTAGAGTAATCGGAGCATCCAGCTCCTATCGCTCTTCCATGCCAATTTGCGGCAACCCAATGTCTTCAAGTGTTTCTCTTGTTTCCCTGCAGTCGCTTCTCTCTGTATCTCCATAAAGGAGTCGGTAATAATCTACAAATTCCTGATTAACTCCTTCTTGGATGTCCACTATGTGCCCGTCTTCTTTAGTTATTGTTCTTATTACGAGTCTAGGGGTCTCGCTTTTATATAACCACGCCAGGGCCCTTCCTGGTTTATCCCCTCCTGCATGTTGTCTCTCTATATATTTGTTATAGTTGAGGTTACACAATCTCTCCCAGTGCCCAGCACATTTCTGTTGCAGACTGAGTATTGCTTCAATATCTTCCTTGGTATCCCCTCCTCTTTTCGTTGCCGCTTCTAGTTCTTTTTCTGCATTCTGCAAGTCAGCCAGTATCCCTCCCTGTAGTCCCTTGGACTTCACTATGGCTATTCCTCTCACTACTACCTTAAAGGCTTCCCAGAGCGTACCCGCTGCCTCAACGCTGCCTGTATTGATCTCAAAAAAGTTTATTATTGCCTCTCTCAAATCCTCCCTGAAAATTGTATCTTTCAACGCTTCTGCTCTGAGGCGCCAAGTTGGTATTCTTGCTCTCGGGGGGCGATATTGCCATACCAGTATCAGTGTGAGTGGGCCGACAGGACCCTCTCTTTATATTCTGTCTGCACTATTTCTGTTGTTAATTCCTGTGTGGCAAACATATAGTCCAGCCTGGTGTGTAAGTTCTGTGGGGCCGAATAATGCGAATATTGCCTGTCTCGCAGGTGACTCGCCCTCTATACATCCTCAAATCCGAAGTTTGTTAACAGTAACTGCAACCCCCTTGCGGCGGGAGTGGGTCTCTTTACCTTACGATCTGATCTATCAATTTTCGGGTTTAGTGTGCAGTTGAAGTCTCCTCCCCAAATCACCGCCCTGCCTATACATGTGCTGAGTTTGTTATATAGGGTTCTAAAATATGCCACTGTATCCTGATTCGGGGCATATGTGTTTACTATGCTTATTTCCTTGTTTTCCACCAGTCCCCTTATTATAACCATCCTCCCGTCTGCTTGGACTGTAGATTGTAACAGCTGAAATGGGACATTCAGAGCCACCCAGGTAATCACCCCTCTGGCGTAGGCCGAATATGTTGCGCCTATAACAATCCCCCTTCATTTCTTCCGGATCATCTCCAACTTTTCTTTTGTGAGGTGAGTCTCCTGTATCAGGGGCTATGTCTATCTTCTGCCTGCGCAGATGCATCATAACCTTGTTCCTCTTTAGGTAGCTATTGAGCCCTCAAACATTCCAAGTAATTATTTTAAGGTCCCCCTTGATATATCTGGATCCCGCTCCTCCTTCCGCAATTACAACCCATATCTGACAAGTCCCTCATTTCTTGTAGGCTCGTTCCCCAACATAAACTCCCCTTAACTATAAACACCTCAACTTCCCCATCACCTCCCCCTCCCCCTTCGCACCCTGCCCTAACTTCCACTGCAATCCCCTCCCGTCACTACCTCTCCCCAACTGATGCCCAGCTCCATCCCTGGATCTCAGGCGCCCCCCGCATCTAGCCCTTTTCCAGCAAGTGCTGTACTCACGGCTCAGCAGGGAGATATCGCCCTAACGGCGGTCCTACTACTCTAATTCCCGGGGGTAGACCTTCTCCACCTTGTAGCTCCTAGTTTACTTTTCAGGCTAAGCGCCCTTATCGCTGCCCATTTTGCGTTTTGCAGGTTATATTCTAGTCCCACATGTCCAAGTGTCACATGTTTAGCTTCTCCCGGTACTATTCCGTTTACCAGTTCTGTAGTCTTTGCTCCCGGCCCCCTCCTCCCTCCTTTCATGATACATGGCATTGTGATCACTTATCGTGTGCTTGCTGGCCTTGCTCCTCATCCCGTTCCGGACAGCCGTTTGCATCCAGCCACGTCACCACCTCCTCCGGGGTATCAAAAAAGTGTGCTTTGCCTTTGTGGAAAATCTTGAGCTTTGCAGGATATAGGAGCATGTATTTGTATCCAGCTGCGCGCAGTCTCCTCTTGATCGCCACATAGCTATACCGCAGTCTTTGCACCAGCATGGTGTAGTCAGGATATGCAGTGCTGGTCGCGGACGCCCTTATCGTCCCTCCTTTTCGAAAGAATTCCAAGATCTCTCTGTCCCTGTCGTTCAGGATTTTTGCTAGAATTGCTCTGGGGGGGGGGGGGGGCTCCAGGTTGCCGTCTCCTCATCGGAGCCCTATGTGCGCGCTCAATTGCGAACCCTTGGGAGAGCTTGCCTGCTCCTATTTCTTGTATTATCATGTTCTCCACATAGACCGTGGGGTCTTGCCCTTCCTCTCCCTTTGGGAGACTGACCACGCGTATGTTATTGTGTCTCGCACTTCCTTCGGCCTCCTCCACTCGATTCTCCAGGTTAGCCACCTGTTGTTTCAATATGTGGACTTCCCTGGCATTGTTTGTGCTGGTGTCCGTGTTGGTTTTCACTGCACTCTCTAGGCCGCTTGTCCGTTCCACCAGAGCTCTCACGTCTTGTCTCAGCAGATTGACCTCAATTCCTACTGCATCTATTTTGTTTTCCAGTACAGTTGTCAGGTCTGCCATCGCTGCCCCCTATGAGGTTTTCAGTTCCGTAATGGCTGTTAAGATTACGCTGTCCTCCCGTGGAGAAGCCATCTCTGCAGGTGTGGTTGCAGTACCTTGTGCTGGGGTGGTGGGAAGTTGCTGCGACTTAGCAAAAATGTCCATCGTAGGCTGCTTGCCCTTGGCTTTACCTCCCCTTACAGACATTGCTCCGCCCTGTTTGTACCCCAGGGCCCATCCTCACAGGGGGTTAGCAGCTCTTCTCGTATGTTCCTTCCGTTGCTATGGGTGTCCATGCTCCTTAGTGATTGTTTGTCTAAAGCCGTGTCTTAGCACCTGGTCATCAGCTGCACCTTCCCCTTACTGCAGTCACATTTAATGTCTCATGCTGCGCCGCCGCCTGCGCTTCAGCTTGCCCGATTCTTCAGTTCTTCCTTGTGCGTGTTATTTATGGTCTTTTTTGCTCCTGTGTCCCTCTTACTGTTTCTTACGGATTTTACTTGGCCACCCGCAGTGTTCCTCAATGTTTGTCTTGTTTATCAGTATCACTCTGTATTCACTGAACTTTGGTCTGCCTGTCGCCGCTTGCTGCCAATGTGGTTTTCAGGGTTCCTGCTGCTCCAGTGGCGCACACCCGATCCGGCTTCCCAGTGCGCACGTAGTTCCCAGTGTGCTTCCACCAGCATACATGCGGCCGCGTACCAGTTACCTTAGTGCCCGCTCACGCCCACCGGGACGCATATCACGGCACTATGTAGTAGTCTATTGTTCTTAGGGGCATGCTCTCCCCAGGCCGCATGCTCGCTACCCATTTTTTGCCATGTTTATTGCTCAATGCCGTGTGCAATGTGCCGTTCAACGGCTGCCCCCTCCTTCACGACGCAACCATTACGGTTCCCGGACCGCAAGCCCCAGACACGCTGTTGACCTCGCGGGTGTCCCCGCTTTCATCAGTGCATCCCCTGCGCTTATGCGCGTTGCTGCTCCTGGAGGGCGCCGGCCTTCTGTGTGTCTCTGTGCTTCCCGGTCCTCACGGGGGCTGCGCCCGCAGTTCCTCCAACCGGGCTTGTCCACGACGTGGTCCCCGTGCACGCACGGCAACGAGCCACCATGCGCTCTACCTGCTGTGCAGTTTCACACGTCATCTGTTCACCTCGGGTGTCCGTGCTCCGTACCCTCTACTGCCTGCGGGCCAGTGTACTTGTGCTGTCACGGCACCACATCTACTTGCAGCAACTTGTCAACTGTCCCTCCTTCAGCAGCCCGTTCCACCGTCGCTCCTGTTGTCTTCACGGGTCCCTTTGTCCCGGGGTCGCCGCAATCTTGTTATTGTTGTTGCAGTTTGCGATCCGGGACACAAAGTAACAAATCTCTCGTTCGCCTGAGTCAATCCTACCGCAGATACGCGCTTCTTATTCTCTTCTCATTCACGCATCCATGATGCTGTTTTGGTATCGCAATCTGCTGTCAGTCAGCTCGCGCTTACTAGGATCACTTGCCGGATCACATAGCCTACTCCATGGCTGCCAAGCCACGCCCCCACTGCTAGCCTTAGTTTATCTTGCTCAGCATACTGGACCTTGTTCCTAGTATAACAGCCCTGTTTGGTTTTAGCCAATAAGTGTGCCATTTCCTATGCATAGTGGGCCTCCAATTTCCTCTAGGCTGTTTGTAGGACGTGCTGGGTCCTCGGGGACCAGCCTTTGCATTTATGATTGGCCTCAGCTTTTTGAACCTCTACTTCAAGAACCATACTGGTTTGTCCTTTGCATTTATGGAACGCCGCCCCCTGTGCGATTAACTCCCCCCGTACCACTTCTTTCATCGCATCCCAAGTGTTATCTGGGGAGGTATCTTCAGTCCGATTCTCCCGGAAAAAGTTCCTGATCACTGTGGCTATGTAATCCCTTAGCGGCATTTCATTCAGAATGGGGTCATATAGGTTCCAACGTCGTTGAGGGGATGGAAAAGGGTCATGGGCTCAGATGGTCAGCATAACTGGAGCATGGTCAAAGAGTACCCCCGTCCCTATGGTCACATCATCGGCAAAGGAAAGAATTTGCGGGGAGGTCAGAAAGAGATCGATTCGGGAGAAGGTTCTGTGCACATGTGAGAAGAAAGAGAAGTCCTTTTCGGTGGGGTGAAGTACTCTCCATGTATCCACTACCCCCAGGGTTCGAAAAAGTTGAAGAAGGCTTGTAGCAAGCTTAGTCACTGGGGGTCGGGGATGCGATGTGTCCTTTGTGGGGTCAGGGACCCCGTTGAAGTCTCCTCCTATGACGATTTGGACTTCGACAAAGGGGAGAAGGGTGTTGCCCATTGCTTCGTATAATGCTTCCTGTCATTCATAAGGCGGCATAAACCGAGACGAGGGAGTAAAGTTGACCAAACATAATGCCTTTGACTGGGCATAATAACGTCTCCAATATTTTCGGACGCACATTCCTGGCAAAGAGGATGGCTGTTCCCCCTTTTTTGGTTCCGTTAGAGGCCAAATATTGGAGCGGGAAGTTCCTGTTGCGGAGGCGTGTAAAATCTGAAGGCATTAGGTGTGTTTCCTGTGAAAAGACCACTGAGCTTTCCATGTCCTGGTGCCGTTTCAATGCTGATTTCAGTTTAGAGGGGGGGAGTTCAGACCTTTAATGTTCAAAGCGATGAGCTTCAGTTTCTGGTGTGGTGGGGTTAATTCTGAAGTGTCAGTGTTTCCCGGTTTTGGGGTCCGGGCCAGGTTTGATTCAGTCATTATCTAGGGGCTTTGTTATTCTGTTCTCATAGTGCAACCAGGGTTTTAACCTAAGCTTCCAATGGGAAGCCCTAATAACAACTTTGCGGGAGGCCGATTTTTCTCTGTCAGCGAATCCCTTGGCCAACTGGGCTAAAACTGTCCATAATTTACTCCAAAGGGTTTCAGGTGACATCCTCCTCGGAGACGGGCATGGGCCGTGCAAAGCCTGCTTCGGATGAGCAAATCTTTTTTTTTTTTCTTTTTTTTAAACCTTTCTTTATTGGTAAGTAGCAGCTGCAGACATACAACACAGTGCATAAACAGTTGCTGTCACACATTTGGGTTTTGCAATACATATAGGGGCTGTTCAAAGATGGTGGGCTCACAGCCCGTTACACTTTCCACAGTTCAAGGTCTTAGTTCTACCTGTGCATCCTGCGGGGGAGAGGAGAGTGGTTCAATCTCATCTTTATTATTCAGGTAACTACAGAAGTCTGTCCACACATTTTTCGGCGAGAATTCGTAGGGAGGAAATTGATATATTCCTCCTCACACATCTATGTCCAGGTAAGAGCCTTCAGCCACATCTCAAATGAAGGGGGTGAGCGGCGCTTCCAGCATTGCAGTATACATTTTTTGGCCACCATAGTACTGACATTCAAGAATTTAGACATTTTCTTCACCTCAGCCCCAGCCCACAACCCGAACAGTACAGCCAACGGGTCGAGGCCCACTTGGGTCCCGACTATCTCAGGTAGGACTTCAGTCACTGCTTTCTAGAATGCACCAAGTGCGCTACAGGACCAAAACATGTGTGTATGGTCTGCTTCCTCTGATTTGCATCTCAGGCATGTGAGAGTCTGGTTCTGTGCAAATTTCCCCACCCTGTAAGGTGTGTAATATAGTCGATTAAGGAGCTTGTATTGTATACATCTAAGTCTGGAGTTAAGAGAAACTTTGCGGGTGTGCAAGCACATTTTGGCCCAGTTCATTACTCCACTCGTCCCGTGGTTTCGCAGGTGCATCCTCAGATTTTCCCAGAAGTATCTTGTACAGAGAGGACGTTATAGCCCTGCCGCCGGGTCAATTGGCTATGTAGTGAATCTTGGGTGAATCAGGGGGCTCGTCTGGATAAGTGGGCCGCATGGCGCGAATTGCCGCTCTTAGTCTGAAGTATTGCAACAGCTCCAGCACAGACCCCAAGTGACCAGGGCGCCAGGTCTGCGGGGTGATGAATTTACCATCAGGGTAAAAATCTGATAGAGCCTGATACCCCAGGTCTAACCAGTGTCACCTGAGGAGTTTATCGTGGGTGGGGGTGAGACCCGGAAAGTGCCAAATGGGTAGCCACTTATAGTATGGTCGATGCTCGGACTGTGATTGGAGTAGACGACTCCATGCCATGGTCGTGGTAGCCACGGGATCCGCTGGGGCATCCGTGTGGTATGTGCGGCAAAGGATTAGGGACATATTTACCTCCTCACTTGCTAGCTTTTCAAGTTTCACTTGGGGGGTGCATCCAAGTGTTTGTACCAGTGTGTGGCATGTTGGGCCTGTGCAGCAATCCAATACCGAGTTAGATCAGGGGCCGCAAAGTCCCCTCTCTCGTAGGAGAGAGTCATATGTTGCCACTTCTTGCGAACCACACCGCAGTGCCACAGGAATTGGGCGCAAGCAGAGTGTAGTTTCCTGAGGTATTGCTTCCCTGGCCAGATCGGGACATTTGCGAAGATATAGAGGAGCTTGGGGACCGCTATCATTTGAATTAAGGACAGTCTACCCGATAAGGAAAGCGGGATGTTGCGCCACCTTGACATTTTGGACTCTACGAGTTGCACTGTAGCAGTGTAGTTGTCGGCCAGTAAGGAGGATCTAGACAGTGATACCTGAACCCCAAGATATCTGATGCCACCTGGGGACCAACGGAGAGGGAATTTGCACGCCGTCCGTTGGGTCGCTGCAGTGAGTGGGAATATCTCTGATTTGGAGTAGTTTATGGTAAAGCCCGAGAATGTGCCTATTTTGGTTATGTCGCGGATAATCGGGTCTAGATGTGCAGACGGGTCCTTGATGTAAAGGAGTACATCGTCAGCGTATAGTGATATTATTTCCGGTGTGTCCCGCAGTCGGATGCCCTTGCCAGTGTGTCTGTCTCTGACGCTATCAGCCATGGGCTCAATAGCTAGCGCGAATAGGATGGGGGAAGATGGGCAACCCTGGCAAATGCCCCTATGGAGCGTGAAGGGTGACGACGTTAGGGAGTTGATCAGGACTTTGGCCACAGGGTCTATGTATTGTAGTTTAATATAGGATATCATGCTTGGACCGATCCCCGTTTTCTCCAATACTGCCCACATATATTGCCTGGACACCATGTCAAACGCCTTCTGAGCATCTAGAGTAACCGCGACTGCATCGGCATTAGGATCAATTCTGGACATTACATTAAAGAGCCGGCGGATATTGAGGGCTGTTGAACGACCGGGGACGAAGCCGCTTTGGTCTGGGTGTACCAGGTGCAACATTATGGGGAGGAATCTACTTGCTATTACCTTGGCAAATATTTTGGTATCTGTATTTATAAGTGATAGGGGGCTGTAGGATCCACATTCATCTCGAGGTTTACCCGGCTTGGGGAGAACAGTTATGAGGGCTTCACGTAGGGATTGGGGGAGGGTGGCCAAGCGGAGTGACTCAGTCCAAACTTCATGTAATCTTGGTGCTAAAATGGCCACATGTTCCTGGTAGAACTCTGAGGTGAGCCCATCTGGTCCAGGAGCCCTGCCCTTCCGGAGGTCTGAGATGGCCTCGACAATCTCATCAATAGTGATCGGGGTATCCAGCTGCTCTCTGGTGGCTCGGGAGATGTGGGTCATGGGGATATGGTCGAGCAGATGATTTATGTCCTGGGCGGAGTGTTCCCGCTGGGGTGCATACAAGGCAGCATAGAACTCTGTGAAGGTGTCCAGGATATGCTGGTCAGACCAGTGTTGGGTACCACTTGCATCTCTGATGCTGTCAATGCGCGTCTTACCCCCCTCTGTGCGCGCCAGTCTGGCCAGGGTTCTCCCTGGTATGTCCCCCTCACCGTACCTCCGTGCCGCCAGGGGGCGGGTGTAGTATTGTACTTCTCGAAGGGCATGGGATTCGAAGGTTTCCAGCTCCAATCTTATCTGTGCTAGTTTGGCTGGGGTGGGCGCGGTGGCGTATTCCTGCTCAAGTTCCTTGAGTTTGGTTTCAGAGCGTTGTAGATCATGCTTTATGACCCTCGAGATAAACATGCCTCTAATAAAGACCTTGAATGCCTCCCAGCGGGTCCCCTTGAGAGTATTGTGTTGTTTGTTGCAGTCAAAAAGGTGTTTATATCGGACAGGATCTCTGCCATGAAGACCATATCCCACAATGCCTCTGATTTGAAGCGCCAGGCGGGGCGGGTAGGTGGGCAGCTTGATCTGTAGCCGAACTGGAGAGTGGTCTGAGAGTGTGCATGCTAGTATTTGAGTATCTGTGGTCTTGCCCATCAACCCGCTCGATGTGAGGAATAGGTCTATCCTGGATGAACTGTTGTGTACCGACGAATAATAGGTGTATTCTCTCGTGTGTGGGTAGAGTGCTCTCCATGTATCGCATAGGCCCAATGAGTCTATGTGTGTGCGTAAACGGCCGGCGGCACGTGACATGGCTCTGCAAGTTGTGCCAGTTCTGTCTAGGTAATTGTCTAGGATCAGGTTCATGTGCCCCCCCCCCCCATATAATTGGGACTCCAATATACCTCATGAGTAGGGTGGTCACTTCATCAAAGAACTCGGGGACATCAATATTCGGGCGCATGTGTTTACAAACAGGCACTCCATATTGGCTAACAAGCAATGAAGGATTACATATCAGCCCCCCACTCCACCTCCCGAGTCTATGTAACTCGTACGCAGTGAGAATTCCACTGATTTATGGATCAGAGTTAGCACGCCTCTGGACTGAGTGGAGTATTTCGTATAAAATCTGTTAGGGCCCCAGGTCAGTGCCAAGCAAGATGCGAGGTGGCCCAAGGCATGTGTTTCTTGCAGAAGGAGTATTTTGATTCCGTGTCTCTGGGCGTATGCAGTGATTCTCTGGGCTTTTGTGAAATTACTTAACCCCCGGACGTTCCATGTCATCAATTTTAACGGTCATGACGTAGCATTATGGAACATCCCAGTAGTGGGATCCGTCACCATTCAGCACCATGCGTACCACTGTGCTACAATCATACCGAATTCCTGCCTTAGCCACTGCTTTCTTGCCTTTTTCCTTATAACATTCCCAAACTTTGCCACCCCCCACCCTCACTGGCCACCCCCAACCAACAGTGTATTGATCCCCCACCCAAAACCCAAAAAGCAGGTGCCAGCGTGCCATTCCCAACTTAGCAGCGCCAGTCCGCAAGCCCAACCGGGGCACAACTTTGAACAGTCCGCCAGAATTGGCATTGCAGCTGCAGCAGGGGTTGCCGCTGCCGTGTAACCAACGTTGCTAATATCTTGGTGCAGCAGACACCATCATTCACTTAATGGCAATAGATACTCGAGGTTGCAAGAAAAGCCATATGGTGCATAGTAAGAAAACAGAAAGCACAATCATAACAGTTGAGGCATACATGTTGTAGGGGAGGATTGGTCCAAAAGACCCCCCTCGCCTACATCCCCTCCCCCGGTGAGAGCCATGGCTCATCAGGCGTCCCCTCCTTACCACCAGGGCCCAGGTGGTGGATGGCTCACCTGCTGAAGACATTGCCCACACATATTGAATTTAGCTAGGCCTCAGAAACCATTAAGTCTAATAAAGATGGTGTGAGCTCGGCGCACTGCAGCGCGGCATCCACCTTTGGAGAGTTTCAATTATCCCTGTGGCCGCAGCTCCCTGGCAGATCCGCTGTGAGCCCGTTCCCACGAACAAGACGGACATGAGCTAGTGTAAGATACCAACACTGTAACACTTCACCTTCCGCAGTGTATCGCTGCTCCCAGCATGACCCGGCCAGCAGAGCCTGGGTGGGAAGAGAACTGTAAAATGGCCCTCAGATAAATGCAAAAGTTCCCAAATACTAATGACAAAACTACCTGCGATGGACGCATTGTCTCCACAAACCTCTTTGACTAAAAAACCTGTAAAATGTATAGATATGGCAGAATGCATGTTCATATGGCTTTAGCAATGAAGCACCCACACCACGGCAGTTATGTACAAATAGTGAAAGCGTCCAGGGGGATTATTTGTTATGCGTATCATTGAAAAGTTTACACCCCACGGTCCCGCGCCATAACCGAACTAATGCTGCTAGAGTGCAGAGAAAGACAAATGCAACCATATTGAGGGCTCATGTAAAGGGCGCGCGAGAAAGCACCCTTCATGTGTGTATGTCCAAGCCCCTTATGTGCCACTACCGTCACGTACGGTAGCGAGTCGTTTTCTATGCGCTCCACCAACCTCACTACTACCTCACTTACTGCAAATGTATATGCATATAACAAAATGTTGTAGTTGTTAAAACATAGTGTACAAATAATGTGCTCGGACTGGCTATATTTGAGAGGCATTAGCAAAGTTAAAATGTAAGCTTTGGAATGATTCAATGAGTATTGTATAGTATTCGAATGTTTATGATGCTTTCACCTAAAATCGGCAACACACGAGGAAGATACTTTTGTGAATATAGGCAAGGCCATTCCCCCTCCCTCCCTGCGAAGCCTGCCAGACGAGAGAGCAGAGGCCCGCGCCGCGCTGCTCCACCTCCCCCAACTAGGCTGGAGCCGCTTCAAAGATTTGTAGTTCCCTCTGCAGCACCCAAGGCCACGGCCCGCCACCTGCATTATTTACAGCCCAGCAGTAAACCTCCGCCTGAATACACAAATCCAGAGGCGCCCTCTCTTAAACCCCACAACCCACCGGATCACCTTAGGTTAATGGCCCCTGTAAAATTAGGACGCCCAATATTATGGCAACATTGCAGCAACACATTCATAACTACTTCTAACAAGACAGGAGGACATGTACCGCCTGTCCCATGCCCTGAGACCCAGCCCCACGACCTATGGTACCCGGTCAACAGGACACTGGTAACCATGTACTGATGAATCGCCATCAAACCCCTCTCAAGGTGCATTCCTCCTGTGTTGCATTAACCTGTAGAATAACCTATTGGAAGATTTACTAAAGAAGATAATATTGCAAAAGACTGAATGACTGCGGTGTGCATGGCCTAGGGCAAAGAAGTCAGGAAAAGACATTCATCTCTGACACTGGCCACAGTGGCACAACGACACCGCCCGGATGAACCCAGCTGACCCGCCAGGCCCAGCCCATCCCACGAGGCTGACCAGTGACGTCCTCCAGCCAAGACCAACCACATCACAGCAGCACCTATAGCTAGTCGTCGCCACCCAATCCCATTGAACTTGTGCCCCCTATAGTGTGTAGGTTTTTATGACTTTTTTGTAAATATATACGCCTGTCTTTGCTATTGTCAGACAGAGCGCTCTCGGAGTTTGCAGAGTTCTTTGCATGCCCTATTCTGATTGATAAACTCCCATTTACGCTCACCCGCACTTTGTCTTGGCCTTATTCCCATTCTGGGAGAGTGCATCATTGTTTCTGATTGCGGGGAGGATCGTGCTGGTTGGGGACGCTTGCCTTCAGTGGTGACCCCGAAAGCGTGATTATTATTTTCTCCCAACCGGGGCACAACTTTGAACAGTCCGCCAGAATTGGCATTGCAGCTGCAGCAGGGGTTGCCGCTGCCGTGTAACCAACGTTGCTAATATCTCGGTGCAGCAGACACCATCATTCACTTAATGGCAATAGATACTCGAGGTTGCAAGAAAAGCCATATGGTGCATAGTAAGAAAACAGAAAGCACAATCATAACAGTTGAGGCATACATGTCAGGGGCCTGCAGGTGAGTCTGACAGGCAGAGGCACCTCCTCAACACGTGTGATGGTGATAGTGAGGATCGGGGGTGTCTCCTGCCTCAGGTGAGGATGGCCCGAGACGATTATCTGCAGGGCTCAGTTAGTGCACCACAGTGCTAGTCTAAGGGAAGGAGGGCCATTTGGCGGCGAGCCGGGTTTCACCAAAGAGGCCTCTCTACAAGTGGCAAGTGTCGTCCTCCTCAGTTATTGTCCATAAGATCGTCCGCTGGGTCTCTAAGTGGGATCTGTGATTCGATTAATTTCACTGCTTCATCTGGTACCGTAAAGAAGTAAAGTTTATTGCAATGGGTGAATTTCAGTCGGGCTGGAAAGAGCATAGCGTATTCAATTTTCCTTTCCCTGAGCATTTTCTTCACTCCACTGAATTGTCGGTGCTCCATCTAGACCCCTGTGGAGAAGTCTGGGAAGATTCTGATATTTTGTGAGTCTAGCCTTAGTTCCCCTTTCTCACGTGCTAGGTGTAGTATGTGATCCCTATCTCTGTACCTTAGGATCTTTGCAATTATTGGTCTGGGAAAGTCGCCCGGTTTAGGGCGGGGGGCCAGCGCGTGGTGTGCATGCTCAACTGTGAAGAACGGGGATAGTTGAGTATTCTCGAGTAGGTCCTTGAGGAGATTTTCGACTGCCAGTTCCGTCCTGCCCTTGTGCGCGGATTTAGGAACACCCACGAAGCGGATGTTGTTCCTGCGTGATCTAGACTCTAAGCCGTCACACTTGGCCTTGATGTGTTTCATGTTGCGTATTAGTTCCGTGACAGTGGTTTGTAGGGCGTGTACTACATCCTCCTTGGGCCTGATTCTGGTTTCCGCCTCCGTTATCCTAGTCCCGTGCTGATCCAGCTTGGTTCTCAGTGAGGCCACGTTCGCATTTATGTCATCTATCTTCTCATTGAAGGATGCAAAGTTCTTAGCCATGGACTCCATCATCACTGTTCGGTTGGGATGAGGGGGATCTGGCGGTGGATCCATATCTTACTGGCCCGCAGAGGTGCCCCCATGCTCAGGTCTGGGCGTCGTCTTGGTGAATTTGTCCATGGCTCCGACCTTGTTGGCTCCACGTGATCTGTTTGATATCCTGGAGGTGGATGGCTATGTAGGCTGGAGCGGTCAGTTGCGGCCTGTGCTCCTGGGGGATCAAGCTTTCTCAACATTCGTGTCGTGGACCAGGTGGCGACGAGGTGCAGTATCGGCTGTGTGGATGATTGCAGCGCTCATGGGATGATGTCCTGCCTGAGAGCGTAATTGAGTGTGGGTCTCTTGTATTCAGCCGTCAGGAGGACCCCGCTTCTTTCCCTAGGTTGCGCTCTAGGGGTCAGGGCAGCCAAGTCTGACAGGATATGGTATAGCAGCTGGACCAAGAGCGGTCTATGTTATCTGTAATTCTCTGGATAATAATGCTGGGTATGGGTATCAAGGGAGGACTGCGCCGATTGGGCCGCAGTCCAGCAGTTGAGGAACAGTGCTCAGGTATACTTGCCCATCGTGGATATTAAGGCAGTCCGCCGAGAAGGTGCGACAGAGAAAGGACAGATGTGTCCGGGATGGCCACTGTAGCAGAAACGTGTGGGGGACAATGTTGGTTATCAGTCCCACAATGCAGCAGGTGCGTGGCCCCTCCACGCTGCGTTGTCACATGGGATATGGTGGCAGGTGGGGATCAGTAGAGCGGGCTGGCTCTTGTGGGGGGGGGGCGGTCCAGCAGCTGAATGGTGGTGTCTTCACTGATGGCAACTGAGCCGGCACAACCGTGGGGCACCTGAGGGAGCGCCAGCTGAGCAGCAATGTATTGATCTGTCCCGGGCGGGGGGCAGAGGCTCAGAACACGTGGTGTCTCTGTGGTTCATGCAGGAGCAGGATGGTCCCCAACATATTGTGCAGCCTGGCCGTGTGTAAGAAGCAGGGCGCTATGGGGCCGCGGGTGGCACAACCCAGATTAGAGCATTTTGGGACCATATGCGCAGCCAGCCCAGCCGGCAAGGGCAAGGCAGGCAGCCGCAGTGGAGAGGAGCGGGGCCGCACAACAGGCAGGTCTTTGTCCGGGCCCAGGCCTGGGCGCAGAGGGACGTGCCGGGCCGCGTCCAGCCGGCAGCGGGGGAGGCGGGTATGTGTCGGTGGAGCTCCCCGCAGGCCTCCACCAGCCAGGGCCCACACACGTCATGTGCACTTGGGAGGAGCTGGCGGGGCCCAGCCAGCTGCGGCCAGCCGCAGTAGCAGGCAGCAGCGTCCCCCTCCCCCGTCCGCTCACCTGGGGCTCGATTCCATGAGTTCCTGCCTGCAGGGGGCACAGGCCAGCCTACACCAATTCGCCTTCAGGAACAGCCTTGCATCGGGTCTGCAGCCGCACACCGCGGGAAGTACCGCCAAGGATACCTGCGCCGCTCCTCACACAGTCGCTCCTATCACCCAAGCACTCCGCCGGCACCAGGCGCGGCCCCCGGCCAGTCGGCGGCAGCCACAAATACCTCGGATGAGGTTCACCCATCGCACGGGGGATTCCTCACACATCGGTGGTTGTCAGCAAGGTCTGGCACAGGCCCGGGCTTGCGCGCCCCGCTAAGGCCGGCCCAATGTAGTATCAGCCATCGCCGGCCACAGGCAGCTGTATCTTGGCCGTGGAGCTGCAATTTTCTTGGGGATCAGAGACGGGCACTCCCTGCACCCAGAGCAATATCTGCACCCAGTTTCAGGGGTCAACGATGAACGATTCCGCCGCTGTTGTCGGATGTTTGTTGGTAGTCCACGGAGCTCCCAAACTAAGCGGCCATTTTGCAGGCTGCTCAACAGCGCCCCCCCGGATGAGCAATTCTTACGTGTCCCCAGGTGTATTGATGGTTGCCGGTTCAATCGAATTAAGCCCACTGGTGTGAGAGGGTCATTGTTCAGGGCCAGGGTCGCTATTTATCTTTTAGTCCGTTGGCTCTCGGTTGGAGTTCACCTTGCATTTCTCACTTTCTGGACCTTTGTCCAGGTCGAGCTCTTTGGTTTTGGAGGGAGTTCCACAGGGCCAGTCGTTGGCAGCTCAGGTGAGGCCCCATCACATTTTTCAGGTGAGTTGGGATGTAAAATCGGGTCAGCGTCTTCCAGGTGAGTGATCGTTCTGGGCAACCCTTTGTAAGAGAAATTGAGAGCAGTAGGTAATAGGCAACCGGTATCTGACGTATTGGTCTCGAAGGAATAAAGTCAAGGGCCTCAGGGCTCTCCGTTTCTGAATCATTGCCATTGCTAGGTCCTGGAAGTTCTAAAGGGGGGGGCCCTTGAAACGTTATGTCGATTTGAGAGCGACTTATTGCTGTGATAGCTTCTTAGGTCGTGTAGAAGTAGACCCGGGTGATGATATCTGGGGGGAGTTGGAGTCCATCCCCCAGCGGGGTCGGAGTCTGTGGGCATGGTCTAGAACGAGTTGCGATTTATCCAGCTGTGGCAAAAGAGATTTAAAGAGGTCTCCCACATACTCCACCAGATTTTGGTCCGGGACTGAAGAGGGGACCCCTCGAAAACGTAGATTGTTTCGCCAAGCTCTATTTCCGAGATCCTCTTGTTTGTATTCCAGGATTTCTCTCCTGTTGAGTAGGGTCTGGAGCGTGCGTTGTACTTCCAGGAGCGTCGCTGAGTGTTCCTGGGTTAGGTCTTCCTCCTCCCCCCATACTTTGTTCCACCTCCACCACCCGTGAGTTCCATCGTGCAGGATCAAAACTCTGATTTAATGTTCAAAATAAAGGCCTGTATGTCTCCCTTGGCTGCAAGTTGCCCAGCAGTCTCTGAGGAAGTTTGAGGCTGGGATTTTGGGGTGTCACTCTTTTTCCCTTTTTCAGATGATAGCAGCATGGTGGTAATGTCAGCGCTCTTAGAGGTTTTAAGGTGTTCCGCCATTTTAGCTGGGTCCTGGAGCAGGGCACTGTTAGGCAGAATCTTATGCATTACCCTTAGGGAATACTACATACAATTAAGACTACAAGTGATAGTACAATTTCACCTTTGGTACAAGCCTGTACTACACAGTAAAGTGGTAGCGATGGCTGAGCAGCCAGACTTAGCTCGAGAGCAAATGAGCAGTAATGGGGATTACACAAAGGACTACAATTACTGTGACTCAAGTGTTAGGCAGAAACCTGTGCAGTTCCCTTAGGGACCACTGCAAAAGGCTTAAGACTACAGGTGTTGGCAGTAAACCCATTTGGTAGCAGTCTGTACCACCCAGATTTACCTGGTAGCTGTGGCTGAGCAGCCAGACTTCTCTCAAGAAGAGTTAGACAGTATATAGAGTATACAAGATAGGTACCAAAATACAGTAGCACAAGCAAACACTGACCAGAGCTTTTGGTAATAAGTATATAATTATTTATTTAAAGACACACTTAGCAACACTCCAGCACTATTATTATAAGCAAGTTCAAAAACACATTCACTATTACTAGATGTACATCCCTTATTCCTTATTAGACAAGTCTTAGTTAACACCACTTATTTCCAGACAGAGGTGAGCGCTTAACTAAAGATGGCACTGTAATAAGTTTAAGAAAAAGGGAGGGAAAATGCAGAAATTAGGAGAAGCACACAATACAATACTTTAGAAGCACCCAGCAAGGCAGGAAAGTCAAAGTCTACTAGTGAGCAAAAAAGTTCAGAGGCCAGGATCCCTCTTGGAGAGAGTAGAACACCACTGTGCCTAAGATCACACAATTTAAAAGTCTTGAAAAGTCTTGCAGGGAGTTCAGAAAGGAATTAGTTCAGCTTTAGAAAAGTTCAGTTAGCCAGCCTATGGCCAACCCAAGTGGTAAGGTGTGGCTTTAAGAGTCACCCCACACAGACAGTTGCGAGGGAGGCCAGGCAGACACAGTAACTTTAAAGTGGAGAGGATTCTCCAGCGGTGGCAGTTGTTCCTGGCAGCGGGTGCAAGTCACGGCATCGTCCAGAGGAAGAGATGATCTCGACGTGGAGGAAGGCTGAAGGTCGTTGCACTGCCAGGGAAGAAACCAGCCGCGGAGTTCTCCGGTTAAAAGGTACTACCCTTTTATTCGCGGTAGTGGAGAAAACGTGGTATCCCGGTTGCCAGGGTGCTTGGCACAGGCAAGGCGGCCACGAGATGATCCGGGAAGGCGAAAAGGCGGGCAAACTGGCTATCCCCACCAGTCAAAGAAAGAAGACCCTTTGGAATGAAGATCTCCTTTGTCGTCGGGAAAAGTGGTGAGACGGTTCAGCAGGGCTCCACCGGTGGTGTCGTTGTTGCAGGTCGGCTCAGCTTCTCCCTCTTCGGATTCTTTGGTCCTGTGGCGACGTCTGAAGTCCCAGTCCTCAAAGCTCTGCTTTTATGCAGAAAACCCCCATTCATCAGTCCTAGCTGTCACTCAAACATGCTAAGTGGTGAGCCGGGCAGCTCACCACTGGGCCAATCAGACAAGAGTGCGACTTGAGTTGCCGAGGCAACTCAGTCCAGGGTGCCTACACCCCCTCAGATACCCCCTGTGGTACCCAGACAGAGTGGCACCACTTTTGGACGCTTCTGTGGAGAAGCCCGCCAAAAAGTGGAACAAAGGGCTCGACTTGGGTTGGAGTTACAGAGGCGAACACAAACGCCATTTTGGAACCGAGTTTCAGCAAAAAATACCAACCAGTGAATTTCTATTAATTTAATAAACCGGCGGTATGTTCAAGGCTATATTAAAAAGTGGTAGCCTCGAACAATGGGAAAATCCCATGGGAATATATTCGCGGTCGAATATAAAAAGTAGTATCCACTGCCACCAGCCAAAACTCGGTCGGGTAGACTGGACAGTGCCCCCTCGAACAACAGACCCCGGGGAAATCGACGTCCACAATATGATGGTTTGTACTGGTTCTGTTCACAATTTAGGACTAGTTAAGCCAATGGTGACTTTACATGCCCTGGGAGACAGTAGTCAGTCCCAGGGTATGGAGTCTATGTTTGGGGGTTGCTACGACACCCCTGGGTTACTGCACGGAGGGTGCTGTGTAACCCACATACCAAAAACATATGAAGCCCTATGGGGTAAAGGACCCCATAGCCCATAAAACACATAAAAACTCAAAGGAACACCTCAAATCATGTCTAAGAGTGGGGGAAAAAGAGCCTCACTCTTAGCAGGAGAAATAAATAAACCCCAAAAATCCAGCAAAGCTGCTGGGGGGACTCACTAGGTTTGGGAAATTAGCCTTAACAGAGAATTCTCCCTAACATCAAGCAAACACTGACTCAAGGTTTCTGGTTAAAAAATATAAGTACATTTATTTTTAAACCATCTGTTCACAAAACACTTCACTTCTATTAAATAAAACCACACTTTAAATATACTACTCACGGGGACACTGTGGTACGGCGCGCAAGATGGCCGTGGCCTGAGAGCGCTCCGCCAGAGGCTGTTAGATAAGGACGAAATTTGGCCCTTATATCGTCCTACCTGGCTGCGTTCTTGTGACCAGAATATAGCGAAGGGTGCCTGGCTCCACGGGGGCGGGTGCGGTGCCGGGGCTCCCGTGCTTCTTGGAGGTCTGGCCTGGCAGCCGATCGTGCCCCCATCCCCCAACAATAATGGCTGCGGTGCGGTCTGGCCCGCTGCGAGCTGCGGACCCTTCTGTCATCCCAGTTGTGGGTGTTTTGGCGGGCGCGGACACTGCTGGGACTGGGGCTGTGCCTGTCTGGTGTTGACACCCACCCTCGGCCTCCTTGCAGGGACAGCATCATTGGCGGGGGTCCCGGGGCCGTGGAGCTTGCTGCCTGGAGGCTCGCTTCAGCTGGTGCCCCGGAGGGCTGGTGAGGATCCTGGGGGCGGGTGCGCGCTGGAGTTCCCGCAGTTTATGGACACAACACTCCCAGTATAATTTGATATTGGTATGTTTCAGCCCACGTGGGATCTGTAGAGCCACCTGATATCCTGGTGAGGGTCGCGTTGGCGGACGTGGGTACCGCCAGGACGGAAGCTTAGTTTGGATTGAGGGACTGCCTCCTCACCCTCCTTGGCTGCTTCGTGCAGCCGCTTTTGGCTTCAGGGATACCTTGCCGTATGGAGACACACATTGGCGACCCAGGGGCGGGCTCTGATCTGGAGCGTCGTTCCCCCCCCCCCGGGCCCTCCCGCCTGCAGATCTTGGGTCCTGAGTTCTCGCTGCTGTGGGGGGGGGGCATGCTGCGGCGTGCCGGCTCTCCACGTGGTCCCTCTGGCCGGCGGTTCGGATCTCCCCGTGGTCAAGCCCTGCGCAGTGCCTCATTGTTCACACCTATAGCTTCAGCTGCCGCACGATTGTGGTGGCCTGGACCACACCTTGGGTCCATATTGAGGAGCCCCACGGTACCTGTATTCCGAACGGTGGAGGCAGGCGGGTGGGCCCCTCCTGCTAGACTCTGTGGTCCCTCCGCCGGGACTGCTCTTGGGTTCCTGCACCTTCAGCATTGGCGGTGTGTCGGGGAAAGAAACATACATGGTCTGCCGCCGCCGCCGCTCTGCTCCCTGTGGATGGTAATTTGCTCTGCGGTCCCTGTTTGTGACTTTGGGGGTGGCGGACGCTCCGGGCGGTGCGAGCTGTCGTGTCGGGTGGGGCCCCTGTCTTTTGCCCTGCTGGGCCCCCAGTTTTTTACTGGTGGGGCGCGAAGGGGGTGGAGTCTGGCCTGAAGCGAGTTGGGTTCCTTCTGAGGTGGCAATATTAGTTCACTTCACTACTCCTTAACATAAAATTGGAACTTTTTATGCTAGAAGTCTTTTGCGTGGGTCTCCCCTGGCATGGGTAACCAGAAAAAGCAGTCTAAAATGGAGCACTTTGCCAGGCAGGACCGTGACTCCCCACGACAGGAATCAAGCTCTAGTACCTCTCAAATTGACATTGGAGTCCTTAATCAAACTCTGTTGGCTTTGAAGGGCAGTACAGACACTTGGGTGCGAAAATAGATGCTTTTTCTTGAAAGGTGGATACTTCTGCGGTCCAAATCGACAAACTCTGTGGTAGAATGTCTGAAGCAGAACAGAGGATTGGGGATGGCGAGGATAAGATTCTTTCGCTCCAACGTGAGGTTGCGTCCCTTCAGCAAACGGTGCGAAAAGTCGTGGCTAAGAACGAGGACCTAGAAGGGAGATCCAGGCGGAACAATATAAGGATAATGGGAGTGGCGGAATCCACTCAGACAGTGTGGAGCAGTTTGTGGAACGCCTTCTGTTGGAAGTCCTTGACAGCCCGCCTGTCTCAGCCCACTTTATGGTGGAGCGAGCGCACCGTTCTTTGGCGGTCCGGCCTCCCCCGGGTGCTCCTGAGAGGGCCAGCATTGCCTGCATCTTCAACTATAGGGACCGGGACACATTGCTGAAAGTGGCGAGAGAGAAGAAAACTTTAAGGTGGGGTCCAGCTACGATACGTTTATTTCCGGACTTCAGTCAACAAGTGCAGGATCAAAGGAAACCGTTTCAAACTGCCAAAAACATTCTTCGACAAAAGGCTGTGCGTTATTCAATGCTGTACCCTGCAAAGCTCAGGGTGTTTCACAAAGGCAAGACTTTGTTCTTCACTTCACCTGATGCAGCAGAGAGATTTGCAACTGTAATTTCGGGACCAAAGGGACCCCCTCGGTGTTCCCCCTGACTTGTCCGTTAGGTGTACTGTTTCCTGATTTGGGGCCCGTACAGGGTCATTTCTGCCTTGGTTGTGCAACCTTTCATGCAATAGATGAAGATGCAATATGGCTGCGGTATCTAATGTTAGGAATATGGCATAACCTCTGGTACTTTGTTCCTCACTTTACCAGATGCAGCAGTGAGATTTGCAACTGAAATTTTGAGCCCGGAGGGATCCCCTCGGAGTTCCCCTTGTCTTGGCTGTTGGGTGTACTGCTTCCTGGTTTGGAGCCTGTGCAGGGGTGTTTTTGTCTTGGTTGTTCAACTTTTCATGCAAAAGATGAAGATGTAATACGGTTGTGGTATCTAATGTTAGGAATATGGCATAGCCTCCGGTCAGATGGAGCTGCAGCGGCCGCCAGCACCCCCCATGCCCAGTGGCGCTGCTTGCTTGTTTGGTATGTTAGGTAGTGGGATTTTGGGAGTGGGGGTTTGTGTTTTTTAGCCGGTAGGTTGGGGTTTCTGGCGTGGGTGGGGGGTGGGTTGGGTGTACTTGTTTGGAGAGTTTTGGTTGCTGTTCAAGGGGTACTATTGTTTGTTGCTTTGGGGGGTGGGAGGGTACTCTCTACCATGTCTTTGAGATTGTCAGCACCTTGGAGCTCCATTGCGAGACCACAATGCTTACAGTATATGTTTTTTTATAAACCTGCTGTCTATAGTCACAGTTTTAGTTCCCTTTTGAAGTAACCCAGGGCCGGGGGACTGCTGCTATCTCTAACACGACACTCACAGTGGTTTCATGGAATATTCGGGGGTTCACAAATAGTAAGAAGACCCGCCTCCTAGCGAACTATGTGAGGAGTCATCACGCCAATGTGCTATGCGTCCAGGAAACACATTTGGGTCCGGTGCAGAAACTTCCAGCATTGTCTGGCATGGGAATACATAGATATGCCTCGGCCTACTCTACTCACGCTAGGGGCGTGGCGATCTATATTCACCGGTCTTTAAACTTTAAATTGCATAAAACTCTTATGAACACTGATGGTCGGTTTATTCTGGTGGCTGGGGAGATCTCAGGGTGGTCGGTTCTATTTGTTAATATTTATGGTCCCAACTATGATTGCCCGGAATTTTTCCAGAATTGTGCCATGCATTTACGTGCATTTCCATGGTATGAGGTCATCTGGGTGGGCGATTTTAATGTGGCTTTATCTCTTACTCTCGACGGGTCCTCTTCTGCGCAGACGTCCCTCTCTCATGCGGCTGCCAAATGGTCTTCCATCGCTTCCGATTATTCCCTGGTCGATATTTGGCCCCTCCATCACTCGAACGGCCGGGAATTTACATTTTATTCGAGTGTGCACAGAAGCGCCGGCAGAATAGATTATATTTTTGCATCCCCTGTGTTGTCCCGGGGTTCCTCTAAAGCTTTGATTCTGCCACGCACACTGTCCGGTCATTCCCCAGTCTTGGCTCAATTCGGTATCCACTCGGCTCCCCTTGGACAGCGCCGGTGGAGATTTAGGGCTCGCGCCTTGGAGGACCTGGTATTTCGCGAGGATATACGCCAGGCCATCTCAGATTTCTTTTTAATAAATGCTGAATCGGTATCGAACCCTAGAGTGGTCTGGGAAACGTTCAAAGTGTTCATACGAGGATGGTGTATTTCTCAGGAGGGTGGGGTCCTGCGGGCTATTCGTAGGGCCATCTCGTCGAAGGAAAAGGAATTGAGGGAACTCAAGCTGTCATTGGTTAAGGATAATTCTTCTGAAGCCGTGGACCGCGTTGAGCTCAGGCATCGGGAATTCGTCTTTTACTAGCCGATGAGGATAGGTTCCTGGGCGACCTAATTATAGCTGCCAGGTTTGTGGAGGGGGATCGACCGAGTAGGACGCTAGCATGGGCTATTCGGCAGGATCGTCACCTAAAACCTATAGCTAAAATTGTGGTAACGGGGGGTAAGTCTACTAGAGATAGTCTTGGGATCAATGAAACTTTTAGGCAGTACTATGATACGTTGTACACTTCTAAATCTACAGCCTCCCATGAGGATATTACTCGATATTTGGACAGGGTGGCCCTGGGTTGGTTGGACCCTGAAGTGGGGGCATTGCTAAACTCCCCTCCATCAGATGATGAGTTGCTTAAGGGCATTCAATCTCTTCCTAATGGGAAAGCCCTGGGTATTGATGACATCTCTGCCGAGCTGTATAAGGCCTTTCCTTCACTAATAATACCTCACCTGCATAACATGTTTGAGGCTGCCGCATCGTCTGGGGTTCTCCCTGAGACCACTAGGACCGCCTTGGTGACTGTCCTGCTTAAGCTGGGCAAGGACTCCAGGCATTGTGCATTGTATAGACCACTGTCTTTGGTGAATACCGATAATAAGATCATTGCCAAACTGTTAGCGGATAGGCTTTTACCTCTTATGCCAGTCCTGGTTCTTCCAGACCAGGCTGGTTTCATCCCGGGTTGCTCTACGCAGAACAACACATGTAGACTGTTCACTTTGATGCACAATGTGAACCCTGAGGTCCCGATAGCAGTGGCAGCACTAGATGCGGAGAAGGCATTCAATTCGATCGAATGGCCCTTTCTGTTTCAGGACCTTTGGTGGGCAGGGATGGGCACCACGTTCTTACAGTGGATCCGCTTTTTGTATACTGCCCCGCGGGCCTTGGTGTATACTAATGGTATCCAATCCGACCCTATCTACCCCATACGAGGCACCAGGCAGGGGTGTCCCTTTTCCCCTCTATTTGCTCTGGCCATAGAGCCAGTAGCCTGTGCTCTTAGGGAATATCACGCCCATAGAGGGGCCACAATCCGCTCTTATACGTCTATTGTATCTTTATATGTGGATGATTTGTTAATTTATATTAAAAATCCGCAAACAAATCTGAATCCAATGGTAGAGGAAGTTTCGACCTTTGGGCCCTTGTCCGGCCTTTGTATTAATTGGGCTAAATCTGAGGTGCTACCTCTTACCCCTTGTGTCACTCCTATGGAAATTGGGGACTCCTTTGCATGGTGCCCGCTAAGTATCCGTTATCTGGGAATTAATGTGTCCACATCCCCCGTTAGGCTCTACGAGGAGAACTACCTCTCCACCTTAAAGCTCCTGGAGCACAGAGTGGACACCTGGATCTGCCTTCCCCTTTCCCAGGCTGCTTGTATCTCGTTGTCAAAGATGGTGGTTTTGCCAAAGTTGTTATATGTGTTTAATAACGTCCCGGTTTGGCCTCAGCGTCCTTTTGGCGAAGTGTTAAGAGTATGATGAATACATTAATTTTGGCGGGGAACCCCTCCCCCCCCGTGTCTCCTTAGAAACCCTATGTTGACCCTACTCCCAGGGGGATATGGATGTCCCGGATCTATATTTATATTTTTTGATAGCGCAGGCGCAATATGCAGTGTAGTGGTGGTCCCCTTCGGCCGACCTCCTGCATTCCCGTTTGGAGAGGGCTATTATGTCGATCCTAGGGGCCTCCTGTGGGCCCCGCGGGAGAAATGCCGTAGTACTGAAATTCAACCTGTTGACATTACCATTAGAGCTTGGAATCGGCTCGTGGAGTTGGCTGGTCTGTCCCAATGGTATTCCCCGAGATGGCAATTTTCCGGGTACGGGGAATACCGCTCACCCATGAGGGATTTTTTATACAACACTTCTCTAACCTTCGTGTTCTCACGCTTGGCGATGTCGTCCCAGGGGGTAAATTTATATCATGGGAGGCTCTTACAGAGAGGGGCCCCTCGAATTCAGTAACTCGGCTTCGAAGGGATTGTGTCCTCCGACATATTCCTTATCTTTGATAGATCATCTCCCAGCTTGCTAGCCTCGGAAACAATTTTCAGTAGAGGGCGCTGCGCGTCGATGTCCCTCGAGCCGATGTCCTTCGACGGCCTCTGTATCGGCGCCGACATCATCACGCGTATAAATAGACTCGCGCAGCATCCGTTGCTCAGTTCCGTTTTCCCGCGCTTCGTGGGGCCTCGGAATATCATTGCTCAGTTCTTCAGTCAAATATACATCATTATTCCTCGTGAATACCGACTCTTACTGGATGGCTTCCTCACCCGAACCGACGACCCCACGGTCCGGCTTAAAAAAATGTCGAGACTGTGGAAAGAAAATGTCGTTGACGGATCCTCACAGGATCTGTTTGTGGTGCCTGGGAATCGAGCACCATTGTTCGGAGTGCGAGGACTGCATGTCAATGACGGCGAAAGCCTTGAAGTAGCGTAAGGGGAAGCTCGAGAGAGGTAAGGCAGTTAAAACTTCTTCAAAAGTTTCCTCGGCGGAGTCGAGACATTCGTCTCCTCGCCATCACAAAAGACATTCTCGTTCTAGGTCTCGAAGCTGTTCCCATCACTCTTCGAGATCCAAGCATTAAAAAAAAAGATGTCTAAGATCCCCTTCCTCGTCTTCTTCTGTTTCCCCGAAAAGGGTCTTTTGCCCCACAAAACATAGCTTTCAGGCTGAGTGGGAGGAATTCAGGAAAAAGATGCTTAGCGTCTTCGAGAAAGCGGCCTCGACCCCCTCGAAGACTGCTGAGGGTGATACCCTGGGTGAAAGACCCGAAAAATCAAAACGCCGCAAGTCGCAGCACCCGGCGAAAGAAGCCACTCGAGAGCGTCACAAACCCTCGAGTAAAGGCAAAGTCGCGTCTTCGATGCCGTCGTCGAAGATCCCTTCGACGCATAGATCGGCGTGTTCAACGCAGTTATCGAAGGGTTCTTCGACGCACAGGTCAGTCGAGTCGACGCCGTCCTCGATGCCGAGAAAGGACAAACCCATGGCCCCCCTCACAGCCAGTGGCCATACCCAGAGCCTTGATCACGAGAATGTCGTCGACAACCTCGAGTAGAATTCCGATACTCTCGAGTTCATCGAGGCCTCTATCACCTTTCTCAACGCCTTTTTCGATGGCTTTGAAGCCTTTAATGTCCGCGTCGACGAAGTCGACGTTTTCTCAGCCAATCATGACGAATTTGGCCCCTTCTGCTCTGGAAATGGGATTTATACCATTTTCAAGACCTGATCACTCCAGAGTCTTATCATCTATTTATGAAGAAGGGGAGGATTCGGATCAGGAAAGACCTTTTGAGTTGCAGGGATCTGCAACTCCTGTACCAGAGGAATTTACCTCTGAGGAAGGTAGGTTGAAAGACCTCCAAGAATCCTTACAGGAAGCAAGTGGGTTGGACACTTCCCCAGAAGTGGAATTTGCCAGACCAGACCCAGGGGAACATGCTGAAACCCCTTATAGAACCTTGATGGCAAGGATAATAGAGTTTATGGGGTGGTCCACACCCTCACCTGCTCTTCAGCAAGACGACCTCACAGACATCTTGGACAAAGGTCCACAGGAGGATCCTGTGGTGCCATTTCATGCAGCATTACAAAGGAGAATATTGGCAAACTGGGAAACACCTGAGGTAATCCCGGCGGGTAACAAAAAATGATCAGCTAAATATAGGGTGTCTTCTGCTGACCCTGAATATTTATCCAAACACCCAACTCCGGAGAGTCTGGTTGTTCAGGCAGCTACTTCAGCAGGTAGTAAATCAATTACCCTACTGTTCCACAGGACAGGGATGATAAGAGATATGACTCTATGGCCAAAAAGTATTTTCCGCATGTAGCATGGTGTTGAAATCCATCAATGCTACTTGTATGCTCACAAGGTTCAGCCAAACACTTTGGGAGTGTGCTTCATCAGCGGCTGACTGCCTCCCGGAGGGAGAAGAAAGGGAAGCGTTCCTAAACATCATCAAGGATGGTAAAGACGCTATGGGCGAATCCCTTCAAACTGGCATTGATTCTGCTGACAGCATCAGCAGGGCCATGGCGGCAAGTACAACAACCAGGAGATATGCTTGGTTGTGAAAGTCTGGGTTTGCTCCAGATGTGCAAAGCAGACTCTTGAATATGCCCTTTGACGGCTCTTCTTTGTTTGGTAAGAAGGCGGATGACAGTTTAGAAAAGCTACAAACATAAAAGGCAGCAGCAAAATCCCTGGGAGCTGCAATCCGTCAGACACCATATTGCCCCTCAGGAACCTCTTGGAGAGGTAAGTCCTTTCGCTTCTATTCCGCATTCGGAAGAGGCAGAGGACAGCCTGTTCAAAGGGGTCAGAATAAATTCACCCGAGGTGGACGGGGTAAAAATACAAAAGCTGCAGCAGGTGCCTCTTTACCCTCGGCATCTGCATCAGCCGCCTCCAAACCGCTCTGAGGACTCTCCTCACAAAACACCAGTAGGGGGCAGGTTAACTCAACATCTGACGGAATGGCAGGCTATTACGTCAGATGCTTGGGCATTGGAGACAGTTGCCCAAGGTTACTTCCTGCCTTTTCTACGCATCCCTCAGTCATCCACCGGGGAACAGCTCTCTGAAAGTTCCAGATCCGCTCCTCTTGCAGGAAATTGTAGACCTGCTAGAGAAAGGTGCCATAGAACCGGTACCTGTAGCGGAGGGGAACAAGGGCTGGTACTCCCCTACTTTCTCATACTGAAGAAAGACAGAGGACTGAGACCTATCTTGGACTTACGAGAATTGAACAAGTTCCTCAGGAAGGACAAGTTCAAGATGGTAACTCTCTCTCAGATCCTTCAGGCCCTCCAGCTCCAGGACTGGCTGGTATCTCTGGACCTCCAGGATGCTTATTTCCATGTGCCAATCCATCTCAAACACAGGAAATACCCGAGGTTCACAATTGGCGGCTCTCATTATCAATTTCGAGTTCTGCCATTTGGGCTGACCTCCGCCCGAGGGTCTTCACCAAGCTAATGTCGGTAGTGGCTGCAGGTCTAAGGAGGGAAGGGATTCACGTCTACCCCTACCTGGACGATTGGGTGATCAGAGCTGTGTCTCCGGAACAAGCTCAGAATCAGCTGGATTATGTCTGCCACTTCCTTCACAAACTGGGCTTCTCCCTCAATTTAAAGAAGTCACAGATGATACCATCACAGAGACTCCAGTTCATTGGAGCGGTCCTGGACACTTCCCTGGGAAAAGCCTCGCCACCAGAGATGAGGGCTCAAGATATTCTGCAGATGGTCACCAAGTTTCAAAATGCCCAACGTCTCCCAGCCTTCGACTTTTTGAGGTTGCAAGGCCTCATGGCATCCTGCATCTTCCTTGTGCCAGAGGCTCGCCTGAGAATGAGATCTCTTCAGTGGGCACTGAGAACTCAGTGGTCGCAATTCTCAGGGAGAATGACAGACCTCCTTCAGGTTCCGGACAAGGTAGCTCGAGACCTTCAGTGGTGGGCCTGCCAGGAAAACATCTTGAAAGGAGAACTGTTTTGGCAACCATGGCCGGAGATAACAGTAGTCACAGATGCCTCATTCACGGGGTTGGGGGCCCATACCAACGACTTGACCATCAGCGGTCGTTTGTCTCCATCGGAGTCCAGACTACATATCAACCTATCAAATGAAGATCCGTTTGTGACGCGGGGGGGAGGGGCGGCCGCTTACTAGGTAAGCGGCCCCCTTACCCCGTGGCCCCAAAGCATGAGGCCACAGCGCCAGGGACCCCTGGGGGCAGATCCCCAGGGGTGAAATAAAAAAAAAATAATAATAATTCGAGGGATGGAGGGAGGTGCGAGGGGGTTTGGGGCCCTGGGGCCCACTGGACCACCAGGGATGGATTAAAAGTGGTGTCCCTGGAAAGGGGACTTTCTCCCCTTTCCAAGGACACCACATATGAGGCATTGCTGCCTGCGGATCGGGCGCAGGGCGCGCGATCCGCGGGCAGCAATGCCAGTGGATCAACGCAGATCCATTTGTGACGCAGGGGGAGGGGGGCCTGCTTACTAGGTAAGCGGCCCCCCTTCCCCAGTGGCCCCAAGGCATGGGGCCACAGCGCCAGATACCCCTGGGGCAGATAATCACTGCCCCCAAGGGTGAAAATAAAAAAATAAAAATAAAAAAAAAATCAAGGGGAGGTGGGAGGGGATTTGGGGCCCTGGGGCCCACTGGACCACAAGGGATTGATCAAAACGTGGTGTCCCTGGAAAGGGGACTTTCTCCCCTTTCCAAGGACACCACATATGAGGCATTGCTGGTCACAGATCGGGCGCAGGGCGCTCGATCCGTGACCAGCAACCCACTAGACCACCATGGATCCGTTTGTGAGGTGGGGGGGGGGGCTGCTTCAAGTAAGCAGTCCTCTCCCCCTCCCGGCCCCCAAAGCATGGGGGCACATGCATGTGAACCCCGGGGCAGATGGCTGACCATCTGCTCCAAGGAAATGTAAAAAAAAAAAAAAAGTGAAATTATGGGAAAAGGGGGTGGGGGAAGGGGTGGGGACCACTAGCCACCATGGATTTTTTACTGAATGAAAGGGGGGGTGCCCCCCCAACCGAAGTAGAAAGGGGCACCCCTTGTAACCCTCCCTGGGGGCAGATATCTGCTCCTAGGAAGGGGCATCTGACCCCAGGGAGGGATGCAAGAGGTGGGCCCCCCTATCTGCCCCCAGGGAGGGTTGGATGAGGTGGGGCCCTCCATTTGGGGTGGGGGAGGGCTGACAGCCACCCCCTGTTGCAGTACATCATTCGCTGCCAATTTAGGGTGCCCCTCAGCGCCCCCTAAAAAGCAGCCTATGAATTTGTATTATTGTTTTTGTTTACCCAACTTCGCTTGGTGCAGATGGCCACATTAGTGTGGCAATCTGCCCCCAGGGTGCCCAAACCCTACTGCCCCATCTATTGGGGGTCCTGCCCCACCTTTTGTGTTGGCCCTCTCCCCCCCACCCCAAATGGAGGTGGGGTGTACCTCACGCAGCCGTTTGTAGGAGGCCCAGGGAGGCCTGCATGAGGTGTCCCTGCCACCCATTTGGGGTGGGGGGGAAAGGGCCAACACAAAAGGTGGGGCAGGACCCCCAATAGATGGGGCAGTAGGGTTTGGGCACCCTGGGGGCAGATTGCCACACTAATTTGGCCATCTGCACCAAGCGAAGTTGGGTAAACAAAATAAATAATACAAATTCATAGGCTGCTTTTTAGGGGGGGCTGAGGGGCACCCTAAATTGGCAGCGAATGATGTACTGCAACGGGGGGTGGCCCTCAGCCCCCCCCACCCCAAATGGAGGGCCCCACCTCATGCAACCCTTCCTGGCGGCAGATAGGGGGGGCCCCACCTCTTGGATCCCTCCCTGGGGTCAGATGCCCCTTCCTAGGAGCAGATATCAGCCCCCAGGGAGGGTTGCATGAGGTGGGTCCCTCCATTTGGGGTGGGGGGCCGAGGGCCACCCCCCGTTGCAGTACATCATTCGTTGCCAATTTAGGGTGCCCCTCAGCCCCCCCTAAAAAGCAGCCTATGAATTTGTATTATTTTTTTTGTTTACCCAACTTCGCTTGGTGCAGATGGCCACATTAGTGTGGCAATCTGCCCCCAGGGTGCCCAAACCCTACTGCCCCATCTATTGGGGGTCCTGCCCCACCTTCTGTGGTGGCCCTCTCCCACCCCACCCCAAATGGAGGAGGGGTGTACCTCACGCAGCCGTTTGTAGGAGGTCCGGGGAGGCCTGCATGAGGTGCCCCCGCCAGCCATTTGGGGTGAGGGGGGAGAGGGCCCCCAAAAATGGTGGGACAGGCCCCTCCAGTGGGTGGGGCAGTAAGGTTTGGGCACCCCGGCGCCAGATTGGCACACCAATGTGACCCTCTGCACCAAGGGGAGTTAGGTTACCAAAGGGAAAAAATGAAAATGGTGGAACGCTTTTTAGGGGGGGGCGGTGGGGCACCCCAAAGGGTCAGGGAATTTTCTAATGGGATGGGGCGTTGACCCCCTCCCCCCCTCCCCCCCCCCGCAATGGAGTGGCTGCCAAGTCATGCAGCCCTCCCTGGGACCAGATATCTGCTCCTAGGAACGGACGCCTAAGCCCAGGGAGGAGTGCAGGACAGCCCCCCCCTTATCTGCCCCCGGGAAGGGCTACATTTTGCTGGTGTGACCGTAGGTAACAGATGTTCTTTGTTTTGTTTACAGCTTTTTCTACCCGAGCAGCTGCAACGTTATGTGAGTAATGTTTTTTATTATTCTATGGTTAGGGCCCACTGTCAGTGGGGTGGGTGAGACTGGGGCTGGATTGTTGGTGGTGTGGGTGGGAATGGCCCGTCTGGGCAGATCACCTCCAACTGTCGTGGAGTTGCGGCTGGGCTGCATTACAGCTTTTCCCTTCGGGGAGGTATTGGCACACTGCCGAGACTCCTTGGTGGGGAGAAGCTGTAACGCAGGGCAGCCAGGGCTCCAGCAAAGTCGGCGGTAATATCCCTGGCCTTGGGCACCCTTCTCCCATGTGGGTCTTTGCTGGTGGTTCTGGGTATTACATTCTTGGCCGATTTGCGTACGTCAGACCTCTGTGGATTCCCACGGGTGTCCTCTTTTGGGAAATGCATGGGGTTCCCTGTTTTCCTTGCTGGCTTCGACACCCTAGGCCCAAATCTGTAGGTTGCCCACATGAACAAAATGGGCAGTGGCGAAAGGCTTGGGGTTCCCAGTGGGTTACCCTTTTCCTTTTGCGCCCCCGGTAGGTGCACCCACACATGTGAGGTACCGTTTTCATCGAGACACATGTGGGGATGCGGGAAGGTAAGCCACGTGTTGTTGGCGGTGTGTTTCGGTGGGTAGCCAGAGCGAAATGTCTGAGAATTGTCTTCATTTCCGGCCAATTTCAGACACATTTCCCTGTGTCCACTCACCGAAACACGTAGCCAACAGCAGATGTCATACCTTCTCGTGTTCCCACAGGTGTCCCGACGAAAAAGGTACCTCGCATGTGTGGGTGCACCTACCGGGGGCGCAAAAGGAAAAGGGTAACCCGCTGGGAACCCCAAGCCTTTCGCCACAGCACAATTTGTTCATGTGGGCAACCTACAGATTTGGGCCTAGGGTGTCGAAGCCAGCAAGGAAAACAGGGAACCCCATGCATTTCCCAAAAGAGGACACCCGTGGGAATGCACAGAGGTCTGATTTGCGCGAAGCGGCCCAGAATTTATTACCCAGAATCCCAGACAAAGTGAAAATTGTGTTTTTTCCCCACCAAATATCACACTTTGTCGGGGATTGCGGCTAATAAAAACTGGGGCAATTTGCGCAAGGCAGACCTCTGTGGATTCCCACCGGTGTCCTCTTTTGGGAAATGCATGGGGTTCCTTGTTTCCCTTGCTGGCTTCGACACCCTAGGCCCAAATCTGTAGGTTGCCCACATGAACAAAATGGGCAGTGGCGAATGGCTTGGGGTTCCCAGTCGGTTACCCTTTTCCTTTTGCGCCCCCGGTAGGTGCACCCACACATGTGAGGTACCGTTTTCATCCGGGGCACATTTCGGACTTTGCAGGGCTGTCTGGGTAATAAATTCTGGGCCGATGTGCGCAAATCATACCTCTGCGGATTCCCACGGGTGTCCTCTTTTCGGAAATGCATGGGGGTTCCTGTTTTTCTTGGTGGCTGAAGCACCCCAGGCCTAAATCTGTCGGTTGCCTTCCCAAACCCTTTGGGGGGGATAGCAGTGTTTTAGGCTTTCCCCTTGGCGGCCAGGTAGGTGCACCCACACATGTGAGGTACCGTTTTCATCGGGACACCTGTGGGAATGCGTGACGGTAGGCCATGTGCTGTTGGGGGCGTGTTTCGATGGGTGCATCGAGCGAAATGTATGGAAAATGCGTTTTTTTCCCCACATTTCGGACTTTGCGGGGGTGTCTGGGTAATAAAATCTGGGGCGATGTGCGCAAATCATACCTCTGCGGATTCCCATGGGTGTCCTCTTTTCGGAAATGCATGGGGTTCCCCGTTTTCCTCGGTTGGTTGGACACCCGAGGGCCATATCTGTATGTTGTGCCGGTCGGCAGAATGTCTGAGATTTCGCTCTGAAAACAGACTTGGTTTACTTGTGTTTTAGGCTTTCCCCTTGGCGGCCAGGTAGGTGCACCCACACATGTGAGGTACCGTTTTCATCGGGACACCTGTGGGAACGCGTGACGGTAGGCCATGTGTTGTTGGGGGCTTGTTTCGATGGGTGCGTTGAGCGAAATGTGCGGAAAAAGCGTTTTTTTCCCCACATTTCGGACTTTGCAGGGCTTCTGGGTAATAAACTCTGGGGCGATGTGCGCAAATCATACCTCTGCGGAATCCCACGGGTGTCCTCTTTTCGGAAATGCATGGGTATCCCTGTTTTCCTTGGTGGCTTGGACACCCGAGGCCCATATCTGTATGTTGTGCCGGTCGGCAGAATGGCTGAGATTCCCCTCTGCAAACAGACTGGGGGTTGCTTGCGTTTTCGGCTTGCCCCTTGCCAGCCAGGTAGGTGCACCCACGCATGTGAGGTACCGTTTTCATCGGGACACCTGTGGGAACCCGGGACGGTAGGCCATGTGTTGTTGGGGGCGTGTTTCGATGGGTGCGTCGAGCGAAATGTGCGGAAAAAGCATTTTTTTCCCCACATTTCGGACTTTGCAGGGCTGTCTGGGTAATAAATTCTGGGGCGATGTGCGCAAATCATACCTCTGCGGATTCCCACGGGTGTCCTCTTTTCGGAAATGCATGGGGTTCCCTGTTTTCCTCGGTGGCTTGGACACCCGAGGCCCATATCTGTACGTTGTGCCGGTCGGCAGAATGTCTGAGATTTCCCTCTGAAAACAGACTTGGGGTTACTTGTGTTTTAGGCTTTCCCCTTGGCGGCCAGGTAGGTGCACCCACACATGTGAGGTACCGTTTTCATCGGGACACCTGTGGGAACGCGGGACGGTAGGCCATGTGTTGTTTTTGTGTGGTTTTCATAACGTTTTGACCCATTTGCTGGTGCCCTTTGTCTCACAACCCTTTCTTTTCCCAAATGTGACCTACATTTAGTTGCTGCTTTAGCCACCATACACTTTTGTAACCTGCACAAGTCACCTACCCTTGAAAAGGTCTGCCTGCGCTCTTTCAAAAAATGTATGGCTGCCGTTCCTCACCACATTGGTTTTCCCAATTTACACATGATAAGTGCGTCTGGTCAGGCCGTGAGCGTAAAACTCCTGTGTACCATGGCTCAGTGTTTGGCTTGTGGTAATGCTTGTTCTGTAAAAACACTACAAAAATTGTATGCTCTCCTAACTGCAAGAGTCGGGGGAATGAAGCGGAGCATTGCTTTTCTCAAAATTCATAGAAGCCATTGCCGTACCAAGCCAACCATGTCCAACACATACCTTTTTTTTTCAGTCATTTTCCCGCTTTTCCCCCATTCGATGGCAGTTTCCCCTACCTAGTTGTTGCCTGACCTACGCAAATCACCCCTTCCTAAACTTGGAATTTTGTCTACTTTTCAGAAATATATGCCTTTCTGTCCTCCAATTTGGCTTTCCTGCCCTTTTCTTCCATTCTGTCCATGCATGTCCAATTGGCAAAAATGGCAAAAATCGCCTACCTCTCACAAAACGGTTGATAACCACATCCAAATAATTTTTTCCATTTCCACTCAACCTGTTCCTGTAAGCCACGAAATTGGGGAACTCAGCACAGCAAACCATTTCTTCCTAGCTCTTACAAGGAAAAAACCACAGGCTTCTTTGTACATCATTTTATTGGCATTTTTTGAAAAAACCCAAAATTTTCGCACTTTTTCCTTATTTTCTCTCACCCCCTACAGCAACCTGGGATACCTGGGTGGCGTTACGACCACCTACATGTGGGAAAAAAAGGAGCCAAATTTGGCCGAGATATCTCATGTAACAAAAAAGTTACAAGCCATTGAATGGCCACATACCAAAATCACCAAAAAAGGCCCTGGCACTGGGGAGAAATACCCATGGCACTTAAAGGGTTAATTAATATTAATTCTCCGGTTGGTATTTTTTGCCAAAACTTGATTCTAAAATGGCGTTTGTGTTCTCTTCTGTGACTCCAACCCAAGTCGAGCCCTTTGTTCCACTTTTTGGCGGGCTTCTCCACAGAAGCCCTCCAAAGTGGTGCCACTCTGTCTGGGGTACTTAGGAGGGGTGGAGGGGGATTTAGGCACCCTGGACTGAGTTGCCTAGGCAACTCAAGTCGCACTCCGTCCTGATTGGCCCAAGTGGTGAGCCGGCCGGCTCACCACTTAGCATGTTTGAGTGACAGCTAGGCTGAGTGAATGGGGGTTTTCTGCATAACTTCAGAAGTCGCCACAGGACCTAAGAATCCGACGAGGGAGAAGATGAGCCGACCTGCCACGACACCACCACCGGTGGAGCCCTGCTGGACCGCCTCACCACTTTTCCCAACGACAGGGGAGATCTCCCGCCGGAGAGTCTTCTTCCTTTGACTGGTGGGGATAACCAGTTTCACCGTCTTTTCGCCTTCCCGACGTACCTCGTGGCCGTCTTGCCTGTGCCAAGCACCCCGGCAACCGGGATACCACGTTTTACCACGACCGCGAAACAAAGGTACCACCTTTAACCGGAAAAACTCAGCGGCTGGTTTCTTCCCTGGTAGTGCAACGACCTTCATCTTTCCTCCAAGTCGAGATCTTCTCTTCCCCTGGATGACGACGCGACTTGCACCCACTGCCAGGAATAACTGCCAGCTCTGGAGGATCCTTCCCACTTAAGGTACCGTGTCCCGCCTGGCTTCCCTTGCTGCCGACTGTACGGGGTACATTTAGCCCCTGGCTTTCAAACCTGGGTTAGCCTGGGACACCCTGGCTAAACTTTCCTAAGCCTCTCTAAACTCTTTTTGAACTCTCTGCAAGACTTTCTAAGCCTAGAGTAACTGTGTGATCTTGGGCGCATTTGTGCTCTGCTCTCTCTAAGAGTGGGCCCAGCCTTTGGACTTTGGCTCACCAGTGACTTTTGCTCTTCTGCCTTGCTAACAGCGTTCCTGAACCTTAGAGTGGTGTACCTTTCCATATTCTGTCTTTTTCCCCCCCTTTCTCACAAACTTATTGGAGTGCCATCTAGTTAAGCACTCACCTCTGTCTGAAAATAAGTGGTGTTTACTGTGACTTATCTGATAAGGAAAAAGAGTTGTACATATTGCAATAGTAACTGTGTTTAGAATATTTTACAACAAGAGTGCTGGAGTGTTTCAAACCGTGTGTTTTTAAATAAATAATTATATACTTTGATACCAAAGCTCTGGTCAGTGTTTTCTTGTATTATTGTGTCTGAGTGCCTATTGTGTATACTTTGCATACTGCCTAACTCTTCTTGAGGGGAGTCTGACTGCACAGCCACAGCTACCAGGTAAATCTGGGTGGTGCGGGGACTGCTACCAAGTGGGTTTACTGCCAACACCTGTAGTCTTAAATCTTTTGCAGTGTTCCCTAAGGGAACTGCACAGGTTTCTGCCTAACACTGCAGAGGAGCCATCATATTTCAAATTACCCTTAGAAGTACAATTTCTAAAGGGATTAACTAATGTCTATCCTCCAAGACCATTCCAAGTTCCCTTATGGGACTTAAATTTAGTCTTAAATTTCCTGATGGGTACTCCTTTCGAACCACTCCACTCTTGTTCGCTAAGATTTCTCACCCTTAAAACTGTCTTATTAGTGGCTTTAACATCTGCTAGAAGGGTGAGCGAATTACAGCTCTATCTCGTAAACCCCCTCATACAATTTTTCAAAAAGACAAAGTTGTCCTACAGGTGAAGCCTAATTTCCTCCCAAAGGTGGTTTCTGAATTCCACATCACTCAGAAAATTACCTTACCTTCATTCTATCCGCCTCCCCATCCGGGGAAAGAGGAAGAAAGGCTACATAGGCTGGACCCAAGGCGGGCTTTAAGCTTTTACATCAGACTTGCTAGGATTAGGCAAGCCGACCAACTGTTCGTAGGTTACTCGGGGCACAAATTGGGACTACCGATAACAAAGCAAACCATTTCCAGATTTATTATTTTGGCCATTCTGGAATGTTACAAACTAGCAGGGAAAGAGCCTCCTCAAAATCTTAGGGCTCATTCAACCAGGGGTATCGCAGCCTCCTCGGCAATCCAAAGAGGGGTTCCGGTTCGAGACATATGTGCGGCTGCCACATGGTCGTCCGCACATACCTTCACAAGATTTTACAACCTGGATTCCTCCTCTAGTCAAGAGACTAGGTTTGGCAAAGCCGTATTACATTCCGTTCATTCCTAAAAGGAAACATGGCGTTTTACTCCCACCTCCAATTACACACCACTGCTATGGGAGTCTATCAAAGATAAGGAATACGGAGATTCCAAGATGGCCGCCGTTCCTTGAACCCGCACCATCCCCACTCCGCCCGGGCGGAAAACAAAAGGAGAAAAAAAAGCAGAATCGCGCCCACCAGAAAATCCATCGATCCCCGCAAAAAGGATCTGAACTGGGGCGCAACGCGCTCCCGAAGGAACGGCCCCCAACGGACTCCCTGGAGGCGTCGGAGCCCTCGCGCGAGCATCCCGCGCCGAAAATCAATGCAGAGTCGACAGGGCCGAAGGCCGAATCCGGGAGCGAGTGTAAGCCGTAGGGACCGCCTCGGTGACCGGCTTGCCCGTGACACGGACTGGTGACCCCTGCGGGCTGGAGCGAGGGAGAGGCGAGCGAGCCACAACGACCTGCGTCGCGGCCCCATCCCGAGCCTTCTACGCGGCACCACAGCGGCCCATAACCGGACCCTGCGGGCAGCCATAATACAGCCGCGGGACAGCAGGAAGAGCCCACCAGAAGACCCATCGATCCCCGCAAAAAGGATCGGAACTGGGGTGCAACGCGCTCCCGAAGGAACGGCCCCCAACGGACTGTCTGGAGGCGCCGAGGACCTCTCGCGAGCACCCCGCGCCGAAGTCGCTGCAGAGCCCACAGGGCCGAAGGCTGAATCCGGGAGCGAGGGTAAACTGCAAGGACCGCGGCGGTGGCCAACTCCCCCGTGACACGGACTGGAGGCCCCTGCGGGCCGGAGCGAGGGAGAGGCGAGCCACAACGACCTGCGGCGCCGCCCCCATTCCGAACCTGCTGCGTGGCACCGCGGCGGCCCAGCACCGGACCCCGGGAGCAGCCGTAGTACAGCCGCAGGACAACAGGAAGATCCGGACGTCCCCCCCCCTGCAACCCCAAGAGAGACCCAGATCGCGAAGACAGCAGTAGGTCCGGCGGAGGCAGCTCGGATCCAGCGGAGGTGACGGAGCGGTAAGGGGCGCCCGGCCCGGATTCCCCCAGACGCAGAACAACCCGGGGGTGGAAAGCACCCTCTCCACCCACGCGGCGTGGGATCGGAGGAGCCGCCGAGTGAAGCGCTCCGAGCCGCCCACTAACTACAACCCACCCCAGCTCGCTCACGGGCAGGCGGACACTGCTGGGCCCCCAAAATCACCAACGGAGGCCCGGTGGCCCCCAGCCCCTGAACTGCCGTGATCCCCGCCCGAGAGTCATTAATTATTTATTTATCTGACTTAAACTGGGGGAACATCCAACTTGGGCCAAAACAGTCCCTACAGGGGGGGAAAACCAGACCCTGCCTCCTGTAAGACACCGCAAACAGGAGCCACACGAACCACCGGAAGGGACACCGAGCACCAGCGGGAGCCACATACCACGTACCAACGCAGCCCCCAGGAGGGGGTGGGGGGACCCAAACAGCAGACCCAGGCCCCCGCAAGACACCACGAGTAGGTGCCATGCCAGCCTACGGAGCCCCCAGACGAGCTTGGGCGTCCCGCCCACCCCGCCTTTAAGTGGTGTCGCGGCACCCTGCTAGCCAAGACACGGTGAAACCTGCCGCGAGAGGAGGTGACAATCACACCTGAGGGCTCTCCGGGCTCGAACTGGGCCTGACCCGCCCAACCGAGAGACAGATGCCAGGCACCAGACAACGGTATACCCCAGCAGGAGTCAGAACAATGGCGAAAACAAGGGGTAAACAGCTGGAACAATACTGGGGGCACCTACAAGACGAAAACCAACACGAGGACACAGAGCAATCAAGTACTGAACCGGCAACAACCACAGCACCCATCAGCACGATGGCATTAAGTAAGGAGGACCTAC
The DNA here is from genome assembly GCF_040938575.1 of Ambystoma mexicanum. Classification (NCBI taxonomy): domain Eukaryota; kingdom Metazoa; phylum Chordata; class Amphibia; order Caudata; family Ambystomatidae; genus Ambystoma; species Ambystoma mexicanum. Next base: position 13,574,973 of record NC_090924.1, on the reverse strand, counting down.
AGGATTGTTTGAGAAACATGGAAAACAGAATGATGGAGGCCCTCCAGACCCAGCTAGGCACGATCCGGGACGAACTGAAATCCTCCCTCCAGGAGGTAAAGAAAGACATGGTGGAGCTGGGAGACAGAGTGGACAAGGTAGAAAGACACCTCTCAGACACATCGGAAGAAGCGAAACAGAATGGCATCCTCCTGGAACAAATCTCCAGGGCCATGCATAACCTAGAGCTGCAAGTGGAGGACCTCGAGAATCGCTCACGAAGGTCCAACAAACGGGTCAAGGGCCTGGCCGAAACGATTGGAGATAAAGACCTCAAAGACACATTCCAACTCTGCTTTAGCAGCATGCTCAACGACATTCCGCCAGAAAGCATAGCTATCGACACAATACATAGAGGAGGGTCCAATCGAAACGACCCGGGAGCCAGGCCGAGAGATGTGGTCATGGCAATGAACTCTTATTTAATTAAGGAGGACATCCTACGGGCAGCCCGAAAGAAGCAGACCATCACTATCAATGGTAACCAGATCCACCTCTTCCAGGACCTGGCTTGGTTTACCCTGCACAAAAGGAGACTGATGCAACCAGTCACGAGAGCCCTAAAAGCCCAGAACATCATATACAGATGGGCATACCCCTTTGGTCTGCAATTCACATGGGATGGTAGACCACAGCGAATCTCAATATGCGAAGAAGGGGTGGCGCTGCTGCAAATAGAAGAAAACGAACCCCAGGGAAGCACGGAAACACAATATCCAAAGAAAGGGGGGGGACCCAAAGGATGGGAATGGTCCCCCAACACTAGGCAACGGCAAACAAAGGGACTTACATTGGAAGGGCCCACCCTACCAAAAACCCTGAGGGAACGGGTCCAGCGCACTGATGAACGAAACACATGAAGGGACAGAGAATCCAAACCCGCAATGGAAGGGAGGCTGACAACAACAGAAGCATTACATTGTAAGGTAAAATAAGAACAAAAGACCAAACAGGCCTGGGCGGAGAGGGGAGGGGGAATCTTGGAATCCTCAACAAGCCTAGGAATACCCTGGCGACTGGGTCGCCGAGGGTACCAGGGGACCCAACGCTCCGGGAGGAACCCAGAGAAGGCGCAAAGACTCCTTGGTCCCACCATCATGAGGGCAGAAATAAGTTCACAAGTTATTGAGTTCACAATGTTCTCCTTTTGTTTTTGTTGGGAAATGTCGAGCTGGGAGGGGTTCCGAGAGGGGGCCGCAGCCACACACCGCATAACTCACAACGCCAAAAGAAGGCACACTAAGGTCGAAATAACCTCTGCGCCCGACCCATGGCCGATCTGACAATAGTATCCCTGAACGTACAGGGCCTAAACTCGTCAGTGAAACGACGAAGCATAATAACACGCTTGTCGGAGCTTCAAGCTTCAATCGTTTTCCTTCAGGAAACACACCTGCTCGTCCCAGACGAGAGACGGATGGCCCACAAAACCTTTCCCAAACAATACTTCGCCTCCAGAGAGGGAGGGAGCAAGACCAGAGGAGTTGCGATTCTACTTGGCGCCAATTTTCCGTTCAAGAAAAAGCTTGTATATAGGGACACAGAGGGCAGATTCCTCCTACTCAAAGGGACCCTACACAAACAGACATATACCCTGATAGCATTATATGCCCCAAATGATAGACCAGACATCTTCATACGGGAAATCCTGAGAAACCTGAGCAGCCGATGCGAGGGACAAGTCATTGTGGGAGGAGACTTTAACTGCATAATGGACCCCACCCTGGACAAGACCCTTCCCCCCACGATGGCAGATGGTAGGAACAGACAAGCACTGGGCAAACTGTTAAGGGATCTAGAACTAATCAAAACGTGGAGGTTCTTTCACAGCACCGAAAGGGAATACACCCATTACTCGTCCGCACATAGGGGCTATACGAGGATCGACATGATCCTGGTCTCTTCCTCCCTCATCCCGCAAGTAGAAGAGGTGCAAATAGGGGTACAATACCTCTCTGACCATGCCCCAGTTATCCTGAAAATGGCACCTATGAAAGAGACACCCCGCCCCCACAGAACTTGGAAACTGAATGAAATCATACTCAGAGACATAGCCCTTAGAGCCCATATGGAAAAAGCGCTGGATAACTATTTCCGAGATAACGCTAACGGGGAAACAAATTGGGGGACGATATGGGACGCAGGAAAGGCAGTCATGAGAGGGGAATTCATATCACAAACCAAAGCTTACATACGGGAAAGGAAGCTACTCAAACAGAAATTGGAACTAGAACTGAAGGAGGCGGAAGCACAACATAAGGCCAAACAAACACCTAAAACAGTGAGGAACCTACGGAGAGTGAGAGCCCAGTTAGAGACCCACATGGCAGACTACACTGCACAATCCATCCTACGCACCAAACGATCCTATTACGCATACGGCGGCAAGGCTAATAAATTTCTAGCAGCCAAACTCCAAAAACAAAAAACACGTAACTATATAGTTAGCCTCAAAGATCCCAAAGGGGGGACAACTACATCGGAAGAGGCAAAGCTAAATATTATGGAAGAGTTCCACCGAGAACTCCTTGGGAAGGAGGACCTCTCCCCGCAGTTCCAGCTAGATTACATGACCAAAATATCCCTTCCCCAGATAACGGTAGAAGATAACCTAAATCTCCAAGCCCCCATAACATCCGAAGAAATAAGCGAAGCCATAACGCACCTCCCACATAATAAAACTCCTGGGCCAGACGGATTCGGGAACGGGTACTACAAAACCTTCAGGAACCAGTTACTGGGGCTGCTAACGAATCTTTTCAATCATATCAGGGAAACTGGGATAATCTCGCCAGATATGGGTAAATCAACCACAGTCCTCATCTTGAAGCCGGGAAAAGACCCCACAGACTGCACAAGTTATAGACCAATATCACTACTCAATACCGATGCCAAGTTATACGCAAAGATCCTAGCAAATAGGCTAGCGAAAATACTACCCCAAATAATTCATGAAGACCAAGCGGGATTCATCATAGGGAGACACACACAGGACAACATTAGACGGGCGGTGGACATTATAGAAGTAGGGAACAAAACAAAACAAAAATTCTCCATAGCGGCCCTGGACGCACGCAGGGCGTTTGATAGCATAGACTGGACGTACCTGGACCTAACACTTAAAAAGTACGGTTGTGACCCCACCTTCGCAAAGATGGTCCTTGCAAATTATAAACTCCCCTCCACTACATTTATAGTCAATGGCAGACCCACCAGGAACATACAAATCCGTAGAGGCACACAGCAGGGATGCCCATTATCCCCCCTTATATTCGCAATGGCTATGGAGCCAGCCGCACAAACCATAAGGCAGGACAGGGAAATAAAAGGGGTACAGGCAGGTGGGCTCGAACATAAAATAGCCCTGTACATGGATGATATCCTACTGTTTCTGAGCGACACCGCCGAGTCACTACCCAAAGCCCTGGGAAGACTCCAGGAATTTGCTAAAGCGTCAGGGTTCACCATTAACTTTACAAAATCTAAAGCTCTCAACATAACTGAGGAAGAAACAATACCCCAAAGAATGTCAGCCCAACACCCACTGACCTGGGAAACCAAGGCAATAGACTACTTAGGAGTTCAATTAACACGTGAATATAAACACCTATATGGGGAGAATATAGTCCCTCTATGCAAACAATTAAAGGAGGACCTCCGGAGATGGGACGCACAAGAACTTTCATGGTTCGCGCGTATAACCGCTCTCAAGATTGACCCTCCTGCCTCGCTTCTTGTATGTGACGAGCTCACTCCCGATAGAGATCCCCTTTAAAACATGTAGAAACTTACAGAAGGACATGGTGACCTTCGTTTGGAACAGAAAGAAACCAAGAACACAGAAACAAATCCTGACCAGACCACCCTTATTGGGAGGGCTGGGACTCCCTGACATCGAAAGATATGCACTGGCATCCCGGATAGCCCCCATGCTGAAATGGATGGGAGACACCCCTCACAAGGGATGGGCGGGAATAGAACGGGGAGAAACTAACATCCCGATTAGGACCCTACACGCGCTACGATCCGGGACAAGAGGAACAGAGGGCCACCTACTAGAATCCACCCAATCCTCATTAAAAGCATGGGACACAGCACTCAGAAGATACCGCATAGCCCCCGGGTTGGGGCCTTTCACACCGGTGGCACACAATCAAGACTTCACCCCGGGCAAACAGGATAGCTTCTGGGCAAGCTGGGGGCCGACACGTCCAACCCACCTCAAAGATCTCTACCACGAAGGGTCCCCATTACAATTTGAAGAATGCAAACGGAAATTTGGCATAGGAGAAAGAGAGAGATTTAAGTATATACAAATCAGGCACTGGATCTCCCAGGGAGGGGTGAAGAGGGCGGCCACTAGGACTCCCATAGGACTCGAGCTCACCTTGCAGGAAGGCCAGACCCATAAAGCTATAACTAGGATATATAAGCTCTTAGACAAGGCGAGAATAGAAGACCGAATAACCTATAGAGATAACTGGGAGAGGGATCTAGGGACCCCAATCACGGAGGAGGAGTGGGGCCAGATCTGGAAAAGGGCCCAGAAATCATCCAAATGCACCACAATCAAGGAGGCATCATATAAACTATTCACAAGATGGTACCTAACCCCACATAGGCTAAACAGAATGAATCCAGGCTTCCCTTCTAGTTGTTGGAGGCAATGTGGCAGCCAGGGGGATCTCTACCACACGTGGTGGACCTGCCCCGAGGCTGAAATATATTGGAAGGAGATACTGGGACACATAAGAGAGATCACGGGGAAAATGCTCCCACACGACCCAAAGGTAATACTCCTGGGGACCGCAGTTGAAGGGGTCTATGCAGAAACAGGCAACAACGCTGCCCTGATTACTCAACTACTAAACGCGGTGAGAATAACTCTGGCCCACGGATGGAAGAACCCCGAAGGCCCAATGGTCGCGTGCTGGTGGGTCAAAGTATGGCACATTCTAGCGATGGAGAAAATAGGGGCCCTAAAGGATAACAAATATCAGAAATTCAGGGCGGTATGGGACCCATTCATAGACTGTCACAGACAGGGAAGCTTACTTCCACAGACCCAACCTGCTGAGATCAATCATGAACTAAGGCTCTGGACCAAGAGGAAACATGAGGAAGCCCACACCTCCAGCCAACATACGCTGCCAAGGCCCGGACTGTAACAAAACTGCTTAACAGTTGACGGAAGCGGAACGATCCCAGCTCTATTGTTGTTGAATTTGTTTTTGTGTTTGTTTTTCTTTTAGGGGGGAGGGAGGAGCGAAAGGGGAAACATACCAGAATCCGAAGGAAGAGGGAGCAGGGGAGTTATAAAAGTTAAAACTCATGGACGTACTACAAACTTGAAAAAGGACGGGGGGGGGATGAGAACAATACTGAGATTTAAGTATACTGTTCCTTACCTGAATGTTCGTAACTAAGACTCCATGAGAAGAAAATAAAGTTGTTAAAAAAAAAAAAGATAAGGAATACGTCGGAGGACATAATCCCTTCGAAGAACAAGTTACTTCTTACCTTGTAACAACGTTCTTTCGATGGGATGTTCCGCCGACGTATTCCTTATCGCCCTTCCCATCCATCCCTGCAGTAATACTTCCCTTGTGGTTGCAGCTTACGCTCCTTCAAGGTCAATAACCAATTCATGTAAAACAACTGTTAACGTCAAAATGGAACTGAGCAACAGACTCTGCGCAAGTCTGTTTATACGCATGATGACGTTGGCACCGATACAGAGGCCGTTGAGGGACATCGGCTCGAGGGACGTCGACACGCAGCGCCCTCTACTGAAAAATGTTTCCGAGGCCAGCAAGCTGGGAGATGATCTATCAAAGATAAGGAATACGTCGGACGAACATCCTATCGAAAGAACGTTACAAGGTAAGAAGTAACTTGTTATTTTATACTATCGTCTATGTGAAGTGCTGAAATCTAGAGTGACTTCCCGAGCGCCCCGTCCTCTTCCCCCCCCCCTCTTATCTTCTATATTACCGATCCGGCCTCCAATACAAAGCTAATCTCGTCTCTGTATGGCTTAGCACGGGCGATCATGCCCTCACCTCGTTCTGGTTAAAGGGTTAGGTGGGAGGACACACTAGGGAAAGGGTTACCGGAAGAGCAGTGGAACCTGATCTGTTCCCAGACAAGGGATATCTCCGTTAATAATAGATTTCGTTTGATCCACTTTAAGTTCTTACACCAAACATCTCTTTCCCCCCTTAAATTACACAAGATGTTCCCACTTCAGTCTCCGGAGCATAAGAGGGGGATGCTGGACCTTGGCTGATTTTCTTCACGTCACTTGGCTGTGCCCTCAGGTATTTTCGCTTTGGTCGGACATAGCGGAGGTGGTGTCTAGTATGATTGACATCTCTATTCCCCTTACCCCCGAATGCTGGCTTCTGGCTGTGGTGGACTTTGGTTCCCTCTGCCAGAGACGCCTTGTAACCATGGCTTCGGTGGTTGCACAGTCACTATTAGCGCGTCAGTGGGGGGCCCCTGATCAACCCTTGCTCTATCACTGGCTCAACCTCTTGGCCTGCTGTGAAAGAAGAGAAACTTTGTACAACTCGACCCTTCTTTCCAACAGCAGACCTAAGGACTACTGGGGTCCTTTCAGAAGCTATATGGCCCGAAAGGAGGAGTCTGAAGTGAATCCTGATGACTAGTCTGTGTTGGTGTGGCCTTGGAGAGTGCTTTATTCTATTGGGATAGATGGCTGGTATGGGTGCGGGACATTGATATTGGTCAGTCCTCACGGTGGGCATGTTTCTGGGGGACAGTAGTCATCCCCAGAATTGGAGTTCACAAGGGAAGTCTAAAAGACATCCCTGTGTCACTGCACTAAAGGTGATGTGTGACACACAAGTAAAAGATGATGCCTAGGGAGTTGGTGACACTCCATAGCCCATGAGCACAAAAAGTACAACACACACAAAAAATACACTGTAAGAGTGGGAAAAAGGCTCACACTCTTACCAGGTGGAAAAAATAAACCCCAGAAATCCTGCTGTGGGACTCACTAGGTAAGGGAAATTAGCCATAAATGAGAATTCTCCCTAAAAGGCACTGGGTCCCCTTCAAGATACGGTTGACAAGAATCACTGAGGACACCTTCCGGAGGGGGGGGGGGAGACGATCAGGCAAGTTTCTCGGTCCCCGCGGAGTGAATTCCCAAGGAAGCACGCCAATGAAGCTGGGGTGCTTTGCAATCCGACTCATACAATTGTGTACAATGGTGTCCTGCTCGTCCAGAACGTTTCAAGATTGTTCGATGTTGTCACCCAGTTGGCATTATGGGCTTCTTTTTTTTTAAACTTTATTTTGGGGATTTTTCAACAAATGAACAAACCAAAATGTGCACCGTTTAGAACGTATCCCCGAATCCCTCGCCTGCTTCCTCCCCGCTCAATACCATCAGTCTCTGCTACTGTGGAGTGTCAACAGTTTGTATCTTGCCGGTACTACTTTTTTTATCCTGGAGGCTCTGTGGAGTTTGAGCTCGGTATTGGGGATTAAGAAGAGGGGATGTCTGCAGTCGATAGCAGGTGTGAAATGTAAGGGCCCCTTGGGACGCGCGTACAGTGCTAGTGTCTTTATGAAGTCTCTTTCCACGTCTTGACAGTATGTCACATCTTTTTGCCATCTTTGTATAGTTGGCGAGGGTCCACGACCCCATGAGCATGCAATCCTTCTTCTTGCCAGGACTAACAGGAGACCCGTCAGCTTACGGATGGATGATGGCAGTTCTCTGGTTAGACCGAGGAGCGTTAGTGTGGGATCAGGAGCCAGCTGTTCACCAATGATTGCAGAGGGCCAGGCTAGGGCAAGACCAGGCTAGGTGTACAAAATCTGCTTCTGGGACTCCGCAGCGGTTGCATGCTGCTGAGATTGTTGGCCGTTGTGTGTGGAGTTTCATTGGTGTGATGCACCTGATGCAGGTAGTTGAAGTGAGTTTGTTTATAACTTGTGTTGAGAGATACCTTCTCAGTTTGTTGTAGAATGTAGGTCCAATCGTCGTCTGTTATTGGAGTCTTCAGGGCTTTCTCCCATCTCCTCCTGGGCTTTACGAGAAGGGGGGTCGTGTCAGCTAGGAGAGTTTTGTATATCTCTGATACCAGCTTGCCTTCGCCTTGTGCCTGTATCACCCCATGGAGTAGTTGCCATGTGGGTGGTTGACTTGGAAAAGTGGTGAAGTTGGCTTGGAGTGCGTGGCGTATCCGGAAGTAGATAAACAGGTCTACGGCGTTGTCGCTCCCCTTGTCTTTGGCTTGCTGAGGGGTTAGGAATATGCCTTCTGGAAACGGGTCTCCCAATGATTTGATTTGCATTTTATCTGTCCATTGTAGGTAAATCTTTTTGGTGGTTAGGGATATTCCAGGTATAAATCTTGCTGGAAGCAAAGGGGAAAACCTGGTTTGAGTGTCATATTTTAGTGCGATTTTCTTCCAGATCGCGTAGGTGACCTGTACAATATTAAGTATATTGTGTGGGACCTGTAGCTTGCCGATGATGATTGCTTTAAGGAGATAGGGAGTTGCCAGCGCTCTTTCGACCAGGACATGGGGTCTGATGAAATGCGTAGTGTACCAATGTCCTTGAAACTGGGCTTGTGCTGCCCAGTAGTAGCGTTCGATGTCTGGGAGTGCTAGTCCCCACTTTGCCACCGGTTGGATGAGTGTTGCATATGCAACTCTTGCCACCTTGCCTGCTCATAATAGTTCGAGAACCATGCTTCGGATGCGTTGAAGGAATTTCTGTGGCAGTAGGATTGGGATGTTTGCAAACAAGTACAGGATTTTGGGCAGAATCATCATCTTGACCAGGGAGATCCGTCCCCACAGCGAGAGCGGGAGGAGTTTCCATCTATTCATTTTCTTCTTTAGTGTTTCAACAGTTGTTCGTAGTTGTTTCGCATAATATCGTGATGGGATCTGGACAGGAAGATTCCCAGGTATCTTACTTTTGTGTGCTGCCAGTGGAATCCAAAGTTGTTTGCAGTCAGAGGGAAATGATTGATTTCGAGTGATTAATCTTCAGACCTGAGAATTTGCCAAACTTGATTACTATTCTCATTATTGGTTTCAAGTTCTCTACTGGGTTATTTATGAAGAGGGCCACGTCATCATCATAGAGGGATATTATTAGTTTGTAGGGTCCGAGAGATACTCCTTTATCTAGGTGGTCTATCCGTAGCTCCGAAGCCAGGGGTTCCATCACTAGCGTGAACAGTATGGCCGACAATGGGCATCCTTTTCTGTCCCTCTCTTCAGGTCTATGTCGGCTGATTTTGTGTTCCACAGGATGATATTGGATGTCGGGAGTTTGTATAAGAGGGCTATTAACTTTAAGAAATAGTTGCCTAGACCCATGCGTTTCAGTATGGTGATGAGGAAGGGCCATTCTATGGAGTCAAAAGCCTTTTCGGCATTGAGTAGCACCGCTGCTGCCTGGCACTCGGGGTTCATCACTGTCAAGACTTGATTGTAGCGTGGAGTAAATGGGCCTCCGTCCCTAAGCAACAAACAGTGAAAAATAGAAGCTACTCGCTGTTTGAGGATTAGAGCCACAGGTGGTGGAAAGAACAGGAACACCGAGTCCTCCGAGTGGCTGCTGTAAAAGAATGGGCAGGTTAAGTGAACGGGTCAAGAATATATTCTGCAGTATCAATGATATGGAAGACACAAGCACCAACCAGATGATGGAGCAGAAGGAGGATCTGATGGAGGGTCGGGTATCAGTATGTAGTCCTGTTCCTAATAATGCTGGTAAATGGGAAAGGGGCAAAAAGGTATGAGGAGGTATCAGTTAGCCCACCAGCAGCACCTGAATGCAGAAAGGGCAGAGTCAATGAACCAGAGCTACTTGCATCATGTAGCTCTGGAAGCCAGAGTTCCAGATCTGAAGGAGATCAGAATTGCCAAGGGAAAAACCAAAAACAGACCGTATTACAATCCGTGGTCAAGCCGTAAAAAGTACTGGATATGGGGTTGCAGAAGGATTAAGCAAAGAAGTCCAAAAACACGGTCCGTGGTCGAAGAAAGCCAGAAATCACAATCCAAAAGTTCAAGTACGCCAGACGCTGAGTAGAACAGCTGAGAAGCGACGCTTGCCGGGAGAACGACCGTTTTATTTCCTGGTTGAGCGATCACGTGGTTCCAGCACGTGCATCACGTGATGAGAAGGCATAACGGGAAGAAGCCATGTCACGTGATCGGTTCCCGTGCCAGACGTTCCTTCTGTGTTTCAAGATGGCGGGTCTCCGCCCGCTTATCAAAGAAGTACATTGCCGCCACGGAAGCCGCCAGGCATGAAGGAACGGTGCCCGGGAACTCGGCAGCGTTCCGCTGGATTTGTGGTGATGCAGGTGGGCAACGTTACGGCTACATGGGCCTACTGTCTAATGAGTTGTGTGGGGCCAAGCATGGGGCATAGCTGGCATGGGAAGGGTCTGCACATGAGAGGGTTGGGATGAAGGATGCATGACAGAACCCCTCCGCCCCCCAAGGGCCCACGACCCCGTGGGCTGGACGGATTCTCCCTATGGAAGCGAGAAACCAGGAGCGGGGCATGGACATCAGAAGCGAGTTCCCAGGATCTCTCCTTGGGGCCATATCCCAAACAATCAATGAGGTAGAATAGGCGGCTGTCAGAGATACGAGACCCCAGGATAGAGCTGAACTTGTACTCTTCGGAACCATCCTAAACTACAGGTTTGGGAGGCAGGACCACTCTAGTGGCCTTGACGAATGGTTTGAGGAGAGAAGCATGGAACACGGGGTGAACCCACCAGGAAACAGGAAGGGATAAGCGGAATGCCACCGGATTAACTACCTTGGTGATCTTGTAGGGGCCAACAAACTTGGGAAGTACCTTCCGACAAACGGGTAAGTGGAGATGTCGGATAGACAACCAAACTCTGTCCCCAATCATGTAGCTGGGAGCCGGCGAACGTCTCTTGTTCGCAGCATACCTCATCACCTCCTGAGCTTCGCGTAGGTGAGTGAGCGTCTGCGAATGTACGAGAGACAAATCCCTGATGCAAGCCGAGGCAGCGGGATTCTGGGAAACAGGCAAAACAGGGAAGGGAAGAGTATGTGGATGCTGGCCATACAAGGAATAGAAGGGTGAGAAACCAGTGGAGGAATGAGGAGCGTTGTTGTAAGCAAACTTTGCCAGATGTAACAACTGGTACCAGGAGCGTTGGTTCTGAAGAGACAGACAACACAGGTACTGTTCCAGAGCCTGGTTTACCCGTTCGGTTTGTCCATCTGTCTCAGGATGATATGAGGATGAAAATCGAGCATCGATTCCGAGTAACTTGGTTAGGGCCCCCCAAAACTTGGACGTGAACTGTGAATCCCGATCAGAGACGAGAACCGATGGTAACCCAAAAAAACAAAACACCTACCTAAAAAACATACCCGGTTGCCTGGGGGCAGAAGGGATGCCAGCACAGGGAACAAATCTGGCCACCTTCGTGAAGGAATCCACTACCACCCACACTGTGTCGAAACCATTAACCCTAGGTAGATCCGTAACCAAGTCCATAGAGACTGTATGCCATGGTCTAGGTGGTACAGGCAAAGGCTAAAGTAGGCCCAGAGGGCGTCCCTTTCTACTTTTGCATTGGGCACATACTGAACAGGTATTGACACAGGATTTAACGTCCCTGCGCATTGTCGGCCACCAACACCAATGTTGGAGCAATGACATGGTACGTTTCCGACCAGGATGTGCGTTGATAGGGGCGTCATGGGACCATTCTAGGGCCTGGGTACGTGTGTCTGGAGTGGAGAGGAACAGTTTCTCCTGGAAGAAGGGTAACCCTTCATGCAGCACAAAGTCCCATTCGATCATTTGTTCTGGGTGGGTGGTAGACCAGCTTCGAATGGCAGAGAGAAGCTCGGGTGGAGGTGTATATAAACAAACAAAGTGTTTTTTGTCTAGTAATGAATCTGGGTAGATGGGGAGAGAAACACCCCCCGGAGATCGGGACAAGGCGTCTGCTTTCCCGTGAGAGCTGCCGGCTCTATGTCTAACAACAAAATCGTATGCAGAAAAAAACAGATGCCAGTGCACTTGTCTGCTATTAGAGCACTTCATTGATGCAAGGTCTTGTAGGTTTCGATGGTCTTTGTAGACCGTGGTTTGATGAACAGCTCCAAGGAGGTGATGCCTCCATACTTGGAAGGCCTCCTTTATAGCTAATAATTCTTTTTCAGTGATTGTATAGTGTGTTTCCGCAGGAGTGAATTTACGAGAGTGAAAGGCTACTGGGTGTAGCTGGCCAGTATCCGGGCAAGCTTGGGAAAGAACTGCGCTCATGGCAAATGAGGAAGCATCTGCTTCCACAACAAATGGTGCATCTGGGTTTGGATGTTGTAGAACGGGCGCTGATGTGAAAGCAGATTTGAGTGCATCGAAGGCCACTTGATGTACAGAAGTCCAAACATAAGGGACCTGTAGACTAGTGAGTGATGCGAGCGGGGTCGTAATTGAAGAGAAACCTGATATGAAACGCCTATAAAAATTAGCGAAACCAAGAAATGACTGAAGGGATCTCACAGAGGTAGGAACAGGCCAGTCTAAGACAGCCCGTATTTTAGCGGTGTTCATGGCCAACCCTTGTGGTGAGATGTGAAAACCTAAGAAATCTACCTGGTCCACATGGAATAGACATTTCTTTCGAGTTTAGCAAATAGGGCATGCGTACGAAGATGGGACAGCACCTCACGTACATGGGCACGTGTACTTGCATGGATGGTGAAAATATCTCGATATCGTCCAGGTAGACAACGAAAGTGTCTAGAATGTCACTAAAGATGTCATTCATGGGGGGCGTGGCTAGCAGAGCCATGGAGTAGGTCGCAGGACCCTTGAGCTCCTGTGATCCGACGGCGATCCTGGCCAGAAACTGGCATGTAACCGATGAGAAATCACTTTTCCCTGGAGCTGTGGGCACGGTGTGGAAGGAGCAGCGTGTGAATGAGCACGGATGTTAAGGCGAAAGTAAATCGAGTTCGGTGTCGGACAATCGGCACGGCCGTACACCGAAAATGGCGCTGCTGCAGAGATGGAGGCAACAATAGACGGCGATCGGGCTCGGCGGCTGAGACAGCAACACGGGATTCCACGCGCCTGAGAGCGTATGACGGGGGCCATTCATATCGAAGCGGATTGCAACATTGTGACTGGGAGCCGCTGAGAAAAGGAAGAAAAGGCATTAGCAAGTGGCTACTGTAGCGGGTGTCCCGCGGATGGTAGCGGAGGAGCGTGCGAGCTAGAGCCCAAGCCTTAACTCAAGCGGGGGCTCATGAGGCATAAAATAGACTTGATGCAGCCACGAAGGAACGGATAGGCTGTTAATGCACCGTGTGGGGGTTAGAAGTCGGCTGATAGAAGAAGTGCATTGGAAGCAAGATGGCGCCGGCGACGTGCTGAGAGCGAAAGATCCAGCACTATGTCGTGTTGCGCTGCAGGTTGGAACCTGGCAGGCATATGAGCAGAGCCGGTGGTGCGCGGACCGCAGTGAACTACTGCACAGATCAGAGCAGAGCGGATACAATCTACCGGCGTGTGTGTGTGTGTACCTGAAGTATTGAATAACGCTGCATGAGGAGGAGGGGCGTGGGGGCGCACACAGCAGGGCCTGCATACAAAGATCTACATAAATAAGCAAAGGCAAAGCATGCAAGGTTGGACCTGGCTGCGGTTGACACCAGAATGATTGCTGTGGACATAAGAAGTGGAGGGAGGAGCGCTAGGCGCACAAAAGCCGAGTGATTGTGACAGAGGGACAAAGTGGTCTCTAAGGCGCAGCAAGATGTTTTGGGAAGTGGGAGGATACAACCCATGTGGAGAAATGGCCCAATGGCCATAAACTTTGAAGATAAAAGCCCTAGGCTTTGAGTAATACTATGGTGCCGCAGCAAAGACTGACACACTAGAGATCAAGCAGTCGAGGCCTATACAGTTTGTCTTGCCGTAATGCGGGCCCCGTGGGCGGTCCCCCCCCTTTTCCCTGCAGATCTCCTGGCAGTTGCAGACCGAGGGTCAGTGAAGGGGAACTGCTGCCGAGAATCAGAGCTACGAGGAATGAGGCGTGAAATGAATACATGTGGAGAGCTACTGACCGGCTACTTATAAACGAATGCAGCATAGTGAGCTCTGGAGGAGGTTGGGACCAACGCAAAGGACAAAGACTCCAGGGTGCAATGTTATCAGGAAGAAGGAAGAAGTAGATCGTGAGCGTGGGCCTTGGTGGCATGCCACAAAAAACATGACTTCTGGGTGAGACGTGGGAGGACACAGCCCACCTCAAGAATTACCTTGCGTGCTGCCTGGCGGAGCAGCACACGAAGGGCACCCAAACACAGACATGAAGGGGGGAAACTACAGTGACGCTGGAGAGCTGATACACGACATAGTGAGATTGTAGGATGTCAGTGAAAGGGCTGAAGGCCAGGGGCAAGCAGCCCACCGTAGACACCTTTGCGAAGGCGCAGCGGACCCCCTCAACCCCAGCACAAAAGACGGGGGAGGCATCGGGTTATGACCCCCCAGAAGGAGAAAACCAACAAGTCCTAGCGGCCATAACGGACTGGAGTGCTAAGTGGGGCACGGCGATGGTGGAACTACGGATAGCTCTAGAAAATAAAATAGATGCCATGGGAATTGAAGTTACCTTGTTGCGGCAGGACGTCGGAGCATTAGCAGAAAGTACTAGCGGATTGGAAAGCGCAGTAAAGACTAACACTGATATAAGCACCAATAATGCGAAGGAGGTCCATGTGCTCAAACAGCAGGTTGCCAACCTTGAAAACAAGTGAAGGAAGCAGAAGGACTGGCGAGACGGAACAACATCCAGGTGGTCGGCCTGCCAGAAGGAGAAGAAGGCCAGGACCCCACAGATTACGTGGAGAACATGATCCTGCAAGAAGTGGGAGCGGACAAACATTCGCAGGGGTTCACGGTGGAGCGAGCACATCGAGCCCTTATGAGAAAACCATGGCTTGGAGCCCCGCTGTGGCCGATAATTGCAAAAATCTTGAATTACAGAGACATGGAAAAGATTTGGGAGTATTTTCGTAAGGGCAGAACGATAGAAAGAGCCTCCTCCAGGGTTACGGCATACCCCTCCTATACTATGTTGGTGCAAAGGCAGCGATATGGTTATGTTGCGGTTAAGAGAAGACTGCATGCAGCGGTTATTAAGTACATGTTGTTGTACCCAGCAAAGTTGAAAGTGCTGCACAAAGGCAGAGCGCTGTTCTTTGACACCCCAGAGGATGCAGCGTCGTGGTTGGATCTACAGGGCTGCCCGGCGCAGAACGAAGAACAAGATTCCCAGGAGCACGATAAGTGAAGACACTGTCATGTACCCCGCGGGGATGGGAGAGAGGGGAGACCTGGTATAGTGCCTTGCATTGCTTGACAGATTCAGGGTAGCCCTTGAACTCTATCACTCTGTGGGACTGGAAAATTGTGTGTTAAAATGCAAATGAAAACAAAGTTTTGGTGAAGCAACTCTAAATAAATGGGAGCGACAGGATCGCATTTACTCACCCCCGAGATTTAGTAGAAAGGCAGCCAATAGGGCGGCCTCACCCTGCTGAGCCACGAGTACTGGTGCGGGGGTGCCTGAGATCCAGGGATGGAGCTGGGTGACAGTTGGGGAGGGTGAAGTTGGGGAAGGGAAGGGAAGGGAGGAGGGTGGGAGAGGGGAGAGGGTGTTTGTAGTTAAGGGGTGTTTGAATTGGGAAACAAGCCTATATAGACTAAGATGGAGGTGGGAACTGGACTGCACCGGTGGGAGGGGGAAGGGGATTCTAATGGGTCATGGGGGACCTTAAAATAATTACGTGGAATGTCAGGGGACTTAATAGCTATCTAAAAAGGAACAAGGTTATGTTGTATTTGCGCAGACAAAAGATAGATATTGCACTGTTGCAGGAGACACCTGACACGGGACAAGATGGAGACGGTGGTGAAGAAATGGAAAGGGGTTGTGGTAGTCTCGACATACTCCCCTTATGCTAGAGGAGTACTCATCTGGGTGGCGCCGCATGTCCCGTTCCAACTGTTACAGGAAGTGGCGGAAGCGGACAGGGGGATGGTCATATTGATGGGACTAGTGGAGAATAGAGAGATAAGCATTGTGAACACATATGCCCCCAACCAAAATACGGCAGCGTATTTCAGAACTCTGTGCCATAACCTCGGCATATGCATGGGTGGTTGGTGATCTCGGGGGGGCGGGGGAGGGGGATTTCAACTCTGTTAGACCCCAAGGTGGACAGATCGGATGGGAAGCTCGATAGACCTGCCCCGGCGGCTAGAGCGCTGCAGACTCTGCTAGACGACTTCGGTGTGGCAGACGTGTGGAGAACGAGACACCCCCAGGAGAGGCAGTACTCGCACTATTGTGCCCGCAGCACTTACATACGAGGTTAGACTATGTCTTTGCTACGTCGGACGTGGTGACGGAGTGCACTCGAGCAGAATATAAGGCGAGGGTCCTTTCGGACCACTCGCCCCTTGCTATTGGGTGGCAATATTGCCCCCCGAGGGCAAGGATCCCGACATGGCGCCTTCGGGCAGAGCACTTAAAGATCACGTTTTTAGGGAAGATATAAGGGAGGACATTAGAAACTACTTTGAGACAAATACGGGTAGCGTCGATTCGGCGAGCACGTTATGGGAAGCCTTCAAGGTGGTGATGAGAGGGGTAGCTATAGCAAAATCAAAAGGCCTGCAGGGTGGGATTTTGGCTGATATACACGAAACAGAAAAGAAACTGGAAAAGGCATTGAAGGAGGGAGGTGCGGATATGGAACTGATACTGAAATTGCAGCAAAAATGTGCGGAGCAATGGGAAAGATTATGTAACTTCAATTATAAAAAATGCATAGACAGACAGCATGCGGGAGGGAATAAAACAGGAAGGCTTCTGGCGTGGTTATACAAGAGTGAAACTCCCAGACCCACGATTAGAACGATTGTGAGAGAAGATGGTAGTGTAGTTGACACCCAAGAAGGAGTTAATCAGGAGTTTGCATATTATTATAGGTTACTATATGGAGATTAGGGGGGTAGTAGTATTGGGGAGATTACAAAAACACTGGAGGATATAGGACTGCCGAGGATAAGCGTGGAAGAAAGAGAGGAGCTGGATGCACAGATTACCTTGGAGGAGTTAGAGGAAGTGGTGAGGCAATTGCTTACCAGTAAGGCCCCAGGGTCAGACGGGTTCCTGAGTGAATTTTATAAAGCATACAAGGAAGAAGTGCACCCCCCAATGCTATAAATGTTAAATGAGGCGTTTGAGGTGGGACGGCTGCCGGAGTGACTCAGAGCGGCGATCATAATACTGCTTTCCAAACCCAACAAGCCTGAGCATAGCTGTGGCTCTTATAGACCTTTGTCAATGTTGAACCAAGACAGCAAGATATTGACAGCTGTCCTGGCGAAGAGAATGCGTAGAGTCATCGGTAAACTAATACACCCCGACCAGACGGGCTATGTCCCGAATAGAAATATAACCCATAATCACAGACGACTCCATCGGGTGGTTGAGTGGGGAAGCAGGAACGAGGGCGAAATCGCAATTGTATCCTTAGACGCGGTTAAGGCATTTGATTCAGTCAAATGGCCATGGCTGCTTACCGCCTTAGCGAGATATGGAATGGGGCCTGGATACATAAGGTGGGCAAAGATGCTATACAGTGAGCCATTGGCTAGGGTCAGAACAGGATCAGTGATATTCGAAAGATGGCAATTAAGTAGGGGCACCAGACAAGGGTGCACATGGTCCCCAATGCTCTATATACTAGCCTTAGAGCCCTTAGCAATATACCTTAGGCAACAATATGACACTATAGGCATTGAGGTGGGTGGAGAACGGCATCTGATCTCCTTGTAGGCCGATGACTTGTTGCTGTACCTGAGGTATCCGGAGGAAAATCTCCAGTACATATTAGAAGTGATGGATAAATATACGGAACTGTCTGGCATAGCGGTGAATCCTCGAAAATCTAGTATCTTCCCGCTGGGTAGCTTATAAGGGAATCCCTGTGGGAAAATTGCCGGTGCTACAAGCACCATGGGCGGTTGGCACATTTAGGTATCTTGGGATAGACGTGTACCACACGGTTGAAGAGGAGCATAGACACAATACCGAGATAGCCATCAAGAGGATTGAGAAATGTATGACATTCTGGGTGAAGTTGCCCCTAGCAATGATGGGACGAGGGGCAATGCTTAAGATGGTGGTCCTACCCAGGCCTCTGCACTATTTTGGAAATATTCCATATCTGATACCCAAGACATTTTTTACCAAACCGAATAGCATGTGTAGGGATTTCCTTTGGCATGGCACCCGGAACAGAGTGGCATTATGGAAGCTGCAGAACTTTTATGAAAAAGGGGGAATAAAACTGCCCAATTATGAGGCTTATTATGTAGGACAGAAATGGAAGTGCGCCCCAAGAAGATGTGGCTCGGGAGGGAGATGTGGCGCCGAGCGTGCCAGATGATGGGCAACCCATTCCCATGCTACCCGCAGGTACAACTAGTCGCGCTGCCGGGGGGGGGGGGGTGAACAGCTGAGGATGACATTTAGGAATCATTGGGAGGCGGTTGGGGTGGTGACTATGGGGGATATTTGGCTGGAGGGGACCATCACAGACTTTGAAGTGCTGGGGGAGGAGACGGGGTTACACACGGGATGGTCCAGAGAATTAGGAGAACATGGCCCGAAACGGTACTGGAGGAAGAACCAGATGCTATAGTAGATATGATATATGATATGACAGAGGGGGGGGGGCATGAGATCTCCAGACTGTATGAGATGATGATGTCCAAGGTCGGGAAGGAGCTAACACAATTGAGACTAGACTGGGAGGCGGAAGTGGGAGCCCCGCTAGAGGATGGGATGTGGGAGCGTGCATTGGGATACCACAAGAGGGTGTCAAGGAATGCGAGACTAAAACAGATACAGCTGTTTATTACGCATAGAGCATACATGACACCAGAAAGGATATCCAGGTTCAAGGATGCTGGCAGACAAGCATGTCCCAAATGCGATGAAGAAAAGGCCGGCATGGCGTATATGTTCTGGGCATGCCCAGTAATTGAGCATTTTCTGGGGTGAAGTAGCACAAAAACTAGAGAAAAAAGGGGTTACGATGGTTGTAAATACAGCTTGGGCTTGCTTACTAGGGAAGTTCCCCAGGCCATCAATGGAGCAGCCACATAGATGACGCTCCAGGCCACGCCTCGGTATGTTCACTTCTAATTTAATTTCCCTTCGACATGTTTTAATATGTGCTCACATGGGTATGTAATTGAACTTGAATTGAGTTAGGTTTGGCACAGGACTTACAAAAATATTGTTTTCTTTATGAATGTTTTGTTCTAGATGAGGAAGTCATTAGAGTAATATAGTTGTTGGCCTTGGCTGACTAGACAGCTCAAATTCAATGTATATTTGGTAGCCGATGCGATTTTATGGGATCTTTATAGAGTGAGTATAGGCCTCAAGATGGCCGCCGGGGGTGCATTAAATCTGTACTGCCCTAGTGTCTGGATCCTCTAGGATCACGTGACTACACACGTAGATGTGCGTATTAACACATGACTATTGCGAAAACGTGCCCACATAGCGATAGTTTGCGACTGGTGAAAGACAGGATTTTTAAGGTGAGTTGGGGCTCCGTTCTTTGTCATTGATATTTTTAATAAATATATGTATATGGGTACTTAAACACAAGATAGTTACATCTGTTTCCACACATCCGTCTCCAGACCTGGCTATTTGGACTATTGAAATACAGCGTTAGCAGTTGTTAGTCTAGAAAATACCCTATCATAGCATAGACGGTATATTATGTTGGCCGAAAACCAACCGCATCATACGTCTAGCATCGCTAATACAGAATCGTCAGCATAACCATATAGCGTCCATTTTATAACAACAGAATTCGCCATTTTGCGATTTTTGCCTTTTCTTGCTTTTCTGTTCTAATGCTTTGCTAAAAGTGAATTCTATTTCGTTCTGATCATGCACAGAGCAAGGCCACAGGTTACATGCTGAGAGACTAGCACAGACAGCCCTGACAGCAATACACTGTTTTCCTCCCTTGCAAGTCCTTGGAAGTAAGCAGAAAGGCATTTAATCACCAAGCAGGTGCCAGCTAGTCTTGGTGAAACAGCAGAAACTGTAGAAATAGACAGTTAATGGCTTGAATTTTCCTGGGCCCTTCTAGATCGAGCCGACCTCTAGCTCACAAATAGAAACCAAGAGATAGTAGGGCTTGGAATGTGTCCCTCCTACGAACACAGCTTGCTTGCAGAACAAGAGCACTATGTTCGCTGTAACAAAGAATAGTGTCTGCACCTTCGCAGATTGCAACTGTTGCTGAATAAATGTCTTTAAGGGTGTCATATTCGTCATAATTGTCAGTCACCAAACCCTTGCTAAAGAAGATACATTATGGGCGGTTTTAGATATGTCACTATTGATAAAATGATGGTCTTTTTGTATATATGTAACTGATGTAAAATGTTCACTCTCTTGCGTCCCACGAGGTCTGGGTAACACACGTTGCGGGACGTGAGATCCGGTTGGCCGACTGGGACTATTTGCTTTGCAATAAACCCTAGATTTTGGGAATTGAACCTTGTGTCTGGCGTATCAGTTCGTGTGTGGTGATTGTGCCTTGTTTCCATGCACGAGGGTCCCCCAGGGGCCCGTCACAGTAAATAGGTTTCCCAACTCGGTTTGGTGGGTCAAAGTGGTTGTCTACTTATGATCAGCGAAGGCCATAGAATTATCTATACACAATTCGAAAGATATTTAGAAGGTATGTAAAGCTGGGTATACTTGAGACCCTATATGTAATGTTGTCACACATTTGAATTAAACATGGGAACTTTAGGAATACGTTAGATTTATTATTGCCCTTATCACCTTTCTGCAGCTCAGATTTAATTAAGCTGAGGGTGAGATGAACACAGACCGTATGCCGAATGGAACTCTGGCTAGTTCTTCAGTACAAAGGGGCCAGGTAAGAGGAATATAGTTTAGTGCTAGACATGCGTTCAGTAGACTTGGTGTTTTGTTTCTCACTGATGAGGCCCAACAAGGCTGAAACACGTGTATGGGGTTGCTGTCGGTACACTTGTTCAGAGAGGAATTGCCATAGCATTTCGGTGCTGGACTGCCCATGTGGGTGGGACAAAGACTGACATGTAAATGGATATTTCCCATCTGTGAAAGGTACAGTGAGCAAAAAGCGTGTGCTGCAATCTCTCATCTTAGAACAGGTTATCATGCCATGTTCTCTCTGGGGAGGAGCGCCTGCTACCTTTTGTGAAATATTTGTAAGGAACTTAGGGTTGGTCACCCTAAGTTACCTGGGGGCAACCAGACGTGGTCTCCCTGCTCACTGTACTCGGAGAGGCACAGCTTCACCTCACCGATGAGGCCCAACAAGGCTGAAACACGTCTATGGGGTTGCTGTCGGTACTCTTGTTCAGAGAGGAATTGCCATAGCATTTCGTTGCTGGACTGCCCATGTGGGTGGGACAAAGACTGATATGCGAATGGATATTTCCCATCTGTGAAAGGTACAGTGAGCAAAAAGCGTGTGCTGCAATCTCTCATTTTAGAACAGGTTATCATGCCATGTTCTCTCTGGAGAGGAGCGCCTGCTACCTTTTTGTGAAGTGTTTTGTTTCTTTCATTTTTTTGCACACATACTCGGGTTAAGTAGAGATCAGTTTGGTGCGTTCATCACACTGGTGGAGGTTTGTTTTATATCGAGTTTCACATCACTGATATTGGTGGTGGTCGTTGTTTTGTTTTACACAGAGGTGCACTTGATTTGGGGTCTTGGATCACGATGCAGTGGAATAATTAGTCTGTAATTAACACTACAGTGATTACTGTGGTAATCCTATTTTGAACAACCTAAGATGTATTATGATTGTAAGAATTGTGTAATATGGGATGCTTGATATCCTGTTTGTTTATGTTTATATTCACAGTTAATCTCCTGAAGAAGGGGATAAGGTCCCCGAAATGCATAGAGCGACTGGTTTGACCTCTGAACAATAAAGACCTTTTTGACCTTATTCCTTCTGGAAAGTTAATTTTGTGTCAGAGTAATAATATAAATATGTACATGAATGTAACTTTTGGATATTAGTGAGCTGATTGTTCAGCCTCATGGTGTGCAGGGGTGTCCATAAATTGGGCGCTTTTGTTTCACTCTTGCGGTCTGTTCTTCGCTTTTAACTGCTTCACCATGCTGGTTTCTAGCCGTACCACGGGTCTCGCCTGTACCACTCTGATTGCTTCCTTCCTTCCTGCCACTGGACGTCTGGTATCCCAGCCTTCAGATGATCCCTTGCCTCGCTCAGCCTTTTCGGATGCCAACTTCCTTCCCCAGGCGTCCGAGTCTGCAGTGCGTCCTCCCTGCGAGGCTTCGCTCCATAGCTTTGGTGCTCCTTAGGGGCAGGACCGACTCTGGAGAGAGTCTGTTGGTTTTTATGGTAAGCCGTCTTTCGAATCTCGGATAGCTAGTATGTTTGTCTTGGTTGCATGAAGGGATCTTTATTGCCCTGCTCTTCTTCTACTCTCTCTTTCCTCACTCTTCCTCGTCACAGTATTTACGAATGGATTGTGTCCTCCCATGTGTTCCTCATCTTTGATATATTCGTAAGTCTGCTTGCAACTTTGGAAAATGTTTTCATAGTATTGGGCGACATGCATCCTCCAATCGTGGCCCTCCATTATCTCAGTCGGACTTGCCATTTCCTCCAGAAGCTGGGCTTCTCCCTGAATTTCAAAAAGTCCCACTTCACACCATCACAGAAGTTTAATCAGAGCTGCCTTGAACTCGTCCTTAGGGAAAGCCTCACCCCAGAGTTGAGAGCTCAACATCTTTCACAGATGGTCAAAAGTTTCAGAGTGCCTAGTATCTTCGGGTCTTTGACTATCTAAGGTTGCTTGGCCTCATGACATCCTGCATTTTCCTGGTACCAGAAGCCTGTCTGAGAATGAGACCCCTCCAGTGGGCCCTCAGATTTCAGTGGTCTGTTTTTCTAGCAGAATGATGGACCTTCTTCAGGTCCCGAACAAGGTGGCTCAAACTGTGGTGGGCCTATCAAGAGAACGTGATGAAAGGAGAACCATTTTGGCAAACAGGGCCAAATATGACAATTGTGACAGATGCCTCTCTCACAGGGTGGAGAGCCCATATGAGCAACCTTTCAATCAGCGGTTATTGATCTCCGTCAGTGTCCAGACTTCACATCAATCTTTTAGAGAGGAGAGCAATCCGACTAGCGCTGCTGACCTTTCTGACCTCTTTGAGGGGTAAGACTGTCCTGATATAAAAAAAAAAGACTGTCCTGATAATGATGGACAATACAGTGGGCATGTACTACCTCAACAGGACAGGGGGTGTATGGTCACTGCCTCTGCACAGAGAAGCAATGCAGCTCTGGTTTTGGGCACTAAGAGAAGGAATATCTCTGCTGGAAGAGCATTCCAGAGGGTGGGTGCGGTGGTGGTGAAGCTAGAGCCCCCAGCTCTTTTTCTGGTGAACCTGGGTGTAAACAAGGTCGAAGTGGAAGAGGAGTGGAGGTTCCGAGTGGTATGTCTCTTTGAGATGTGGTTGGTGAGGAAAGGGGGGCGTGGAATTGTGTCGGCAGCGGTAAGTGTTGGTAAGGAGTTTGAATTCGGTGCATGCTTTGATGAGGAGCCAGTGAACATCACATCTGATTTGTGAAATGATCGGAGCGTTTCAGGCCCCAGACTGCTCTGACTGTGTTGTTTTGTAACAGTTTATTGATGTTTTTGGTAGAGGTGCCAGCTAGGATGGCGTTGCAGTAATCCAGTTTTCTACCTATAATGCCCTAGCTTATGTGAGGCAGTTACTCAGGGTGAGGAATTTTCTGGAGAGGTTGATAAGTTTAGTGGAGTAGGCAGCAGAGGAGGCAATTGCTTTAACATGTTTCTGCATGTTTAGTTCAGAATCAAAGTAAACGCCAAATGTTTTGACTTGGGCGGGGACTGGGATGATGATGACTGCAGATGCGCGGCTTGGTGATGTGGGGAAGTACTGCTGAGTGGGTAAATATATCCCACAATTATCGCCAGCTGCCACACGCCCACCGCGTTTGCAGACCCCATGCCTGCCTGGCTCAAGGAAACCTGGCCCTTGATGTGCTGCCGCTGTCTATGGCTGCAGGACTGCATCCCTCCCTTGATCAGCTGTCCCAGGAACAGGAGCCAATACTGTGGAGCGTGACCCTGCACCTGTAACCACCACAGACGGACGTACCGACATTGACTGTCCCTATGAGAGGTCTCCCCCCGCCCCTCCTGCAGACGTTTGGGATACAAGAGCACCCACATTTGATGCACTGACCTGTGACAGCACAGAGGAATCCATATCCGTTTCACCACCAGAGCCAAAGGTTTCCTCAGAGGCGGACTTAGACTGAGTCAGGGCCCGGATGGCCTGTAGCACCAGTGGATCTTCCACACCACGTCCTACACTGGTGGTTGGTTGCAGCTCAGTATCCTCTTCCTCCTCCACCTCCTCCTCTGCATCCAGTACCTCATCACCTGCACATGTACAGATAAATACATGAAGACCCATGTAAATAGCATAGCCCACACACATAGGTATCACAATTTTGTCATGCAACACATTAACCTGACATGTCAGTCATGGCACAGACTCCCGCACGTAAGCACTGTCAGTGGAAGGGAAAGGTAGCATGAAAGCAGCCATGGATGCGTGTTCAAGGGCTCAACAACAAATGTAGTGCATGATGCATAGCACCTGCTTCACACACAAGTACCTGACTGGCATAGTTCATTCACCAACATCACTGATGAAAATACACAGATGCCACATAGCATAGTCATGCCTGAACTGTCAAACAGCATGAGATGGAACTTGATGACTACTGTCCCAGAGCCATGTACAATGGTTGTGTCATGACATTACATGGAATTCACGAATTCAAAACACACAAGTGTCACAAGGTGCAACGATGCTAGGATGGTGGAATAGAGTGTAGCCAGGCACGCTGATTCCGTGAGGCCAGGTCACATTGACATCACGCAAGTGAATAGGCATGTTGAAGGGGAGACCAGGGGTTGGTCGTGTGAGGGGGCAGTGCAGTACATGGGAACGGCCTCAAATTAAAATATAACTACGTAACCAGTAATGTAAATGTTGCGGGCTGGTGGCAGTGGAAGTGGAAGTGCAGACATCAGGTGTCAAGTGCTGGTAGTGGGTTGTAGGGATACAGTAAACAGCCCCCAAGTGCGGGGGATGCCCTGTAGGTAGTGCATGGGTTCAAATGGTGGCTAAGGACCGTTTCAGATATCACAGTGTTGCCAGGTGTCTAGTGTATTCTCTGTCATCCTGGACTCCAGCAGGGGAGATGAGGAGAGAAAGCACAACACATGAGGAAGCATCAGATGTGTCTACAGACCTGCAGAAGGTTCACCTCCAGCTCAATTGAGGCAGGGAGGCTGTACCAGAGGGAGGCCCCAGCCAAAAATAGACATTAACCACCAACTAACTGCTATGAGAAGCTACTGACCCGGAGGGAGTAGGAAAGGGATGATTAAAGACCCTGAGAAGGAAGCAAATTTGGAAGATGGAGTTGAAGGAATTGTGGCCGCAGGACCCATAAGGGCTTGTGGACAATGCACAGGGTTTGGAAATGAACAGTTGTAGCCACTGGAAGCCAGTGCGATCATCACAGTCCTATGGAGATACAATACCTGGCCCTAAGACAAAAGGACAATTCCCACAGTCCAGTTCTGGAGGAGTTGCAGAGGGAAGAGAGTAGAAGCACAGAAATCTTGGTAGAGGCTGTTGCAGTAGCCCACCATAGGAATGACCAGTCCTATGGAGACAGTGAGCTGGGGGGGGAAGGAGAGGAAAGGAAGAATACCTCTGAGGAGGTGCAGCTGGCAGGGTGACCTCTCAGAGACGTCAGAGATGTGAGGAGAGAAGGCGAGTGTGGAGTGGAAGATTATCACAGGCTATCCGCCATCACAGGGTGGAGCAGGAAGAGGGCCAAGAGAGGCTGGACAGAGAGTGACATGGAAGGAGTGAGCAGGTGTGGTGATGAGGATTGTCACGGTGTGCAGCACATCGTTCGTATACAGTCTGCAGGACAACAAGCACATGTCCGTCCACCATGATAAGGTTCACCCATGGCAGTCATGTAAATGCAGGCAGAACTGCCAGACAATCATAACACTTAATCCAAGCAACATACACATGTCCTGGACGCACATGCATCACCACTCACCGGACATTCCCTCATAAATTGGCAGGTCTCCCACGCCTTGGATCTGTTCCACATCAATCATATCACTAATGATCTCTTCATGTCGAGTGAGTTCATCGTCCTCTCATGGTGACCCACCTCCAGTCACCAGAGTAGAGGCATAGGCAGCACCCAGCTTATCTTTGGCTCAGCGTTGGAGCTAATTCCAACGCTTCCCTACCTCAGGAGCTGTGTGCCTCTCATTGCCCAAGGCGTTGATTCGATCTGTGACGCGCTGCCAGTGGGCCATACGCTGAGCAGGTGTATGTGTGCTCCCTACCCGCACAAGCATGTCACGTTCGTGTTCCCACACATAGTCCACGAGGATCTGGAGTTCCTCATCATTGAAGTTCCTCTTCCTCGACGTGTGGGTCTCCTGTGCCGTGCCTTGGGTTTGAGCCTGTTCCGCTACTGCACGCTTTGCCTTCTTGCAAGGTCATGCAGACCCTGAGTGGCTGGGACCACTTGGGTCAGTAGGGGCTGGAGCACTGGTGGACTGGGCTATGGCATCACCCACGGATGCTAGGATAGTAGGTTGCCTTGCAGGTATCCGTACCTGGGTGCTGGTTCCAGGACTTTTCACCACACTTCCCTTCCCCCTAGAGACCAGGACATCTGCCCCTGGGTCTCTCTGGGCCTTGGCCGGGACCACTACAGCCCTGGTTGGGTGACCCCAATCCTGGGTGGTGGTTGCTGCAACCGCCCCTGCAGCTTCCTGACCCTGGCTGGTGTGGACATCAGATGACAATGCTGCTCCAGGACCCTGGGTGCTGGTGCTAGGACCTTTCACTGCACGTCTCTTGCCCCTAGAGACAACGGCATGTATCCCTGTGTCACTGTAGACCGGGGTCTTGACCACTACAGGCCTGGATGGGTGACCCTGAGCCTGGGTGGTGGTTGCTGCAGCTGCACCTGCAGCTTCCTGACCCTGGCTGGTGTGGACAGAAGATGACAATGCTGCTCCAGGACCCCGGTTGCTGGGGACGTCAGCATCAGCTGCATCTCCCTGACCCTGTTGGATGGGGGGCATAGCTCTCCCTGCATGGCCTCAGACACCTCGGACACCGTGTCCACCTCAGCCATCCTTCCCACTTGTTGCCCTCCCACTCATGGCACTGATGGAATGGTGCAATGGGAGGACCAGCTATCAATTGTTGTGGGCAATTTCAGTGAGGGGGCAGTGTACGTGTTGTTAAATGTACCAATGTGCTTCTGCAAGGCTCAAAGTAACCCCTGGGGAAAATAAACGGGCCGCATAATGCACAGGCACCCCAAAAATGAAAGAAAACGTGTATGCGACCCCTCAGTAAACCACGTGAAATAAACAAACGTTACTCAGTACGCTGTGGCACCCAGCAACACAAACAATGCGTACGCGAAGGACACGTAAGGTACTGTGATGTTAAGAAAGGGGGTACGCGACACACAAGGGCACCCACAGAATGCAAAATGCGGACGCGACTCACTGTCAGCCTCACAAAAAAGGGAAACGTACACGCACGTGTGTGCGGAGGCAAAACCCCCACCAAAACAAAAAGATTGCACTGTCGCTGTAGTGAAGAGATTGCATGCAAACGAAGTCCACACGTCCTTCCGCTATAACTCGCACAAGCGTGTGATGATCTCCTACGCACTACTTTATCCGGATCCTGAACGCAACGCCCAACTTTCAGTGTGTGTCACGTAACTTACGCACTTAGACCCTGTCCTCTGATTTCACGCTAACGCGCTGTTTCTGCACATGCATAGTCACTTTTTTTCTGGCTGCCTCCGGCACTTCTGCAACCCCCCTCCTCGTCTTCCTCCTCTGTGCACCAGTCGTCCTCCCTGACCCCTTCTGGCCCAGATACCAACAGGACCCCCTGTTTATCTTTCCCACCCCTGGCGGCCCGTCTGGTGGAGATCACATCCCTGCCAGAGTCGGGAGTCGACGTAGGATCAGCCGACGTGGTCAACACGCCGATCAAGCCGACGACAGGAGCTGTGGCAATGGAGGTAGAGCAAGCACCAAGTAGCAGGACACATGCACGACGGCACCAGGTGTTGTCATCATCCTGGAGGCTGTCCTTAAGGAACAGGCACCGGGCAATTTGGCAGCAGCAGGCTCGAAGTAGGAGGCTACAAGACTCGGGGCATACCATCTCACAGATGCAGGTATCGGGCATCAGGCAGGATGCCAATGTGGACCTTCGGCAAAGGATGTCTTCCGTGTTGGAGCGTTTGGGGCAGCGAATCGGGGCAGAGAGGCAGCGGGCACAGGAGTCGAGACTCACCATAGCCAGGGTGGAGATTACACTGCGTCGGGCAGAGAGGCGGGCTGAGGTCCTCGAGAAGACTTGCAGGGAGTTGGAGGGGATGGAGAGGATCATGTTGGAGTCCTTGCAAGCCCTCAAGGAGGGAGCGGAGGCCCGACTATGGGAATTGGATGCAGTCTTCGATAATGCCCTGGCCGGAACATTGAGGGAGCATGGTGAGGACGATGACTAGCCCGCTGCCTTTGTAAATAGTTCTTTAGAAATAGATTTCCTTTATTTTTTTTATGATTTGGAGTTTTTGGACTTTACTCCACTTTTTGTACATAGTTGTTTGTGTGTGATTTCGCTTTTCTTGATTTTATGATTTGGAGTGCTATTTGGACTTTGCTCCATGTTTATTTGTACATAGTTTACTTGCGTTTTGTAATTTTGGACTCAACATGCCGGAATGGATTTTTTTCTCATTTTGATTTTTTTTTTTTTAACACTTTTATGGACATGGACCTCTTTTCAGACTTTAATTTATTTTGATTACTCACACTAATTGCTTCTCTGACTTATTTTTGCAAAATGTACAGATTTGTTACTCGGTTTGGTGTCCCTGGTAAGGACCATTGTTGCTCTTGTGTGTGTGCTTACTTGCATCCATGTGTCATGTTTGCTATCCATTTGCGTGGGGCATATACACATGTGGATGAACAGTGGATGTGTGTGATTAGGGAGTTTGTGTGTGCACAGTGAAGTGTAATTTGCTTTCACTTGTGCAGCATCACTGTGTATTGGTCCTCACTGTGTTTTGGAGGGGTTTGTGGGGGGCGGGGGGTGACTGATTGGAGTGTAAAATGTTCACGATATTTGACCAGGATTTGCTTGATACAATGTAAAGCACATGTTGTGCTTTGACCTTCACCAGCATGTGTTTGTGCTGTTATCATTGTCTCTGGTGTTGTTGTGCATCTTGCACTTGCAGGCAATTTTGCCGTTATTTTGTTTTTACACGTTGCCAGACCAATGCAGCAGTCTTGGTGGGTAGCACACTGTCTGATTGCCATGTACTCAATCAAAACTTGAGTCATTTCTCTTTCATTGTGCTTTTGGTACTCCTCTGCCCTGATGAACTCCTGTCTGAATCTGAAATGGTAGCCTGGATACCCTCTGAACTTGTCCAAAGGCCCCCTCGCCCGCCACTTGCACATCAGCACTGCCTCCCTGGCATCCCACAAACTTGGACTGCTTTTATGTATGCCAACAGACACCCGCCGGCACTTCACAACTGCTGACTGCACCTATGCTTGCACTTGACACCAGCTGGCCACAGTTTGTTCATTTCCTTTCATGTTCTATTTGTTATGATGTCCTCCACATGTACTGCAGTGCCCCCTACCCCCACACCCTTTTCTCCTTCCCCATTTCCCATGCACTGGCGCCATCTCACTGGCACCTGCCCTAACATGTTTGTTGTCTCTGTCTTCACTGTCTTCCCCCTCCATGGACTCTTTGGGCCTTTGGACACTTGTGTATGTGTACATTATGAATGACATGTCATTTGATTACATGTCATGTCATTCATACATGGGAGAAACAGTAATGTGTTCATTAGGTTATCTTTTCAGGTAATGTCGGCTCATTGAGGCTCAGGACGTGACACGCCTGGGCAGTGTCTGTTCATGTGACACACATTGAGGGTGCTTTAAAATCTGTCGCTGTGTGACTATTTCTAGATGGGGATCATTGAGATGACTTTGTCACATGAATTGCAGGGACTCACTTTCACATTCACTTGTGTGATGTGTATGTTGGGATATGGTTGTAGACAGCAATTGTCTTTGAGCAGCTGGCACACTCAAGGATGTTGCCCAGGTGTATGCTTTTGTTTCTGTTTGCAGGATATATTTTGACCAGGAGGTTCAGGGTGGCGTCACTACACGGCAGTCAAGGTGCTCAACACGCCATCGATGGAGTTAACATGTGTCACCATGTCAGCATCCAGCATGCAGGTGATGTCCAATCTGGAGGGGGCTGCCTGCAGGGTGGCGTCACGGGTGATGGGCGCTGGGGTGTCCCAAGTGGTGGGGGCTGCCTGCAGGCTGGGGTGATGAGGGTGTGGGGGGTCCCATGTAGTGGGGGCTACCTGCAGGCTGGGGTGATGGGGGGGGTAGGGGGGTCCCATGTGGTGGGGGCTACCTGCAGGCTGGGGTGATGGGGGCTAGGGGGGGTCCCATGTGGTGGGGGCTGCCTGCAGGCTGGGGTGATGGGGGCTGGGGTGTCCCATGTAGTGTGGGCTGCCTGCAGGCTGGGGTGATGGGGGCTGGGGGGTCCCATGTGGTGGGGGCTGCCTGCAGGCTGGGGGTGATGGGGGCTGGGGTGTCCCATGTAGTAGGGGCTGCCTGCAGGCTGGGGTGATGGGGGTTGGGGAGTGGGTGTTCTGTCAAGAGGAGTCTGCTTCCTGTGGATTTGTGCGGGTATTGCGGGTTGTTTTGGAGCGAATAAGGTGCGGACGGGGTACACTGAGTTTTCACGCGATTACCCCATCCACACCCCAGCCAAATCACGTGAGAACTCAGCGTGTACCCCATCCGCACCCCAGCCAAATCGCATGTAGACTCAGCGCATACTCCGTCCACACCCCAGACAAATCAAGTGAAGATTCAGCGCGTACCCTGTCCGCACCCCAGCCAGATCGCTTGAAAACTCAGCATGTACCCCGTCCACACCCCAACCAAATCGCATGAGAACTCATTGCGTACCCCGTCCACACCCCAGCCAAATCGCGTGAAGACTCAGCGCGTACCCATCCGCACCCCGGCCAAATCACGTGAAAACTCAGCGTGTACCCCGTCCGCACCCCACACAAATACGTGAGAACTCAGCGCGTATCCGTCCGCACCCCAGCCAAATTGCATAGGAAGCTCAGTACGTACCCAGTCCGCACCCCAGTCAAATCGCGTGAGAACTCAGCGTGTAACCTGTCTGCACCCAAGCCAAATTGCGTGTAGACTTGCCACGTACCCTGTCCGCATTCCAGACAAATCATGTGAAAACTGCAAGTACCCCGTCTGCACCAAGGGTGGGGGGGGATGTAGGCTGGTCCAGGGATGGTGTGGGGGCTTGCGCCGTGTTAGGAATTTTACTTGCTTTTTACTGCGCGTGGGGGCGTTACTGGCGCTGCTTGATGTTCCTTGCGCCACGGCTAGTGATGCCTCTGGAAATCCATGATTATTTGTGCCGTGCAATTGTTTCTTTGCGCTACGACTGGCGCACGCTCCTTCTCGACACGCGGCACTTGCGCCTTTTCTGTGCTGGATCCTATGAATCGGGCCCGAAACGTCTCCAAAGAGACATTGGGCCTCATTACGAGTGTGCCGGTCTGGTAACAACGGTGCCGGCAAGGCTACCGGCACCATTGTTACCAGACCGGCACATTCCGAGACTGCAGGCGGGTGCCGTCTCACCTGTCAGTAACTGTAACGCTCACCTGATTCCCGCAGAGGCGCCGGTCTTGACTGGGTGAATGCCGTATCTTCAAAGGTGATGTGTAACACACGGTTGGCTCTTTGGGCTGGACCTCTGTGCACTGTATGTCTGACTCGAAGAGTAAGATGTCTGCAGATAGAAAATATGGGATTAATGAACTGGGGTTATTGGGTGCCTCTCTCCTCTTCCCTTTCTCTTCTCCTGTAGAACCCCAAAGGTTAACGTCCTCACCTTAGGTAAGTGAACGCCAAGCTCTCCATCTGCCTCGGGGCAGGGTGCCGTAACCAGTTTCTTCACTGGATAAGGGTGCAGGCCTCTTGACCTCAGAGGACTGCTGTCCGTCGTTAACTGCACGAACGGTAAGTTCTGGGCACTTCAAATGTCTTAAAAGTCTTTTGTAATGATATCTCTTGTTTTGCAGGGTTCCGGCGATGGCGGATGGCGGGCTGAAGAGAATTGAGGATCGAACCCGCGTGAGGAATAGAAGCGCCTGGAAGCACGTAAGTAAGCGCTTGTAGCCTGCTTCACGATGCGCACTAACTGTCCCTTTTATCTTGCAGGTACAAGTTCGGAGCTTTAGAGAAGCTGAAGGGTGCTGGAATACCCACTGGATTCGGCGTGGGAAGGAGTAATGGCACGTGAGTAATAAAGTTGCCCAATGTCTTCAAACGCACCTTCTTTTGTCTTTCAGATGCGGGATGCAGCGCCGAAGGCCTCCGGAGCGTGCGAAGAGCTGGTAAGCTTTTGTCTTTCAGATGCCGGAATGCAGTGCGAAGACCTCCGGAGCATGCGAAGAGTAGGTAAGCCTTTGTCTTTCAGATGCCGGATTGCAGCGCGAGGCGTTGGTGACAGCCGATGGACCAGGTAAGAGATGCGCTGCCACTGAAGACCGTAGTGCTAACCTGTTCTTTCTTTGTCTTTACAGGTGCTGCTGAAGACTGGATTCCAGGATGATAAGCCTTTGTTCCCTTAGGCCCAGGATCAGAAGCTGAAGACACGATGAGCGTTCTGCTGCAGAGAATGCAGAATAACGCAAAGCAAGATTCATCCATCGGGTGTGGTTTAAATAGCCTCCTGTAGTGCTTAGGTGTCTCCTTCCACAGCCTCGCCTAGGTAAGAAAAGAGTTCCTGCTTTCCAGAAGAGTTCCAGTGTTCTGAACCTAGGGAGTGGCTCATGCCCCACCCAACAGGAAAAGTAGTCCCAAACAGAAGAGGATCAGGGGCTCAACTGGCAGGTAAGTAAGCAGCATGGTCTGCTGCAGGTAAGTCCACCCAAGCATTATGAGCCCGGCGCTTCCAGCGCTGGGACTGGGCATCTTTATGAGCCTGGTGCCACTGGCGCCAGGACAGGGTCCAAAAGGTCCCAATTGGGACTGGCTGGCACTCGGAACCGGGATTATGGGTCTGCTTCCAAGGGAGTTGGGCAAGTCCTGATCTTTTGGAAGCAGAGATCATGACAGTAACTTCAATAGATGGAAAAAAAATAATGAGAAATGGAGGGCTGGCATATACCAACCCATTGGTAGACAGATTGTCTCTAGCTCCTTGGGTAGGCTGTGCCTAGCATCAACGCCATCATTCATTAATCCCAAAAAGTCTCCATCAGGACAAAAAGCTTCAGCACAGTGTAAGTGTGATTCCCCGTTCCTGAGAATCTTAAGTTCAATTTGTGCACTCCTATTTCTTCGGCATGTATGGGGCAAATTGTTTCATGTACTTCTTTTCACTGGCCCAGTAATGTGTGATCAATAAACTCCTTATTGTTGATGTTATCCCAATAGGAAGGGATCCTAAGACAACATCACCAGGTAGAATATCTGCTTTTCCTTAGTTCTCATATGCTTTCTAGGATTCAACCCAAGTGTGTGCACTTTAGTTTGCGAGCAGCTCAATAACTTGTTTCCTGCGAGTTCCGGCAGAAACCTCTAAGAGATTCCACCTGGTGATGTTGTTTTAGGATCCCTTCCCAGTGGAATAACATCAACAATAAGGAGTTTATTGATCACACGTGGCTGGGCCAGTGAAAAGAAGTATATGAAGCTATTTGCCCCATACACGCTGAAGAAATAGGAGTGCACAAATTGGACGAAGGTTCTCAGGAACAGGGACTCATACTTACACCGTGCTCAAGTTTTTTTGTCCTGGTGAAGGTTTTTTAGGATGAATGGTCACTTCACCTATTCCGTCAGTCCATTGGTGTGGTTTTCGTCGTAAAAAAACGATGTTATTTTGCCCACTCCACTCTTTGCAACAGTATTTACAGCCAACATTTTAGCACTGTTTAGAGGTGGTAAGTTGTGCTTGTGGGTGGCTTCCTGGGCCATTTTCTCCCTTTCTGCAATTGTAGAGTCTCTTAAGTCCAGGGCAGCAGTACAGAGTCATTGAGGGACCTGTACCTCCTTTTCATTGGTTAGGACCCTCGCTCAACTCCCTCCCCTGTTACTGGCTGAGTCGTCAGGGTGGGTGAAGCTGTGTGTCGGCTCCTTTTCCCTAAACCTTTGTCAGCTGCAACCACAGCCCCCATAGGTCCTGCTTCAATTTCCCTTTCTTTTTCCACTTCTAGGTTGCACTCCAGGTTAGACTCCATGGCGCCCTTCGCCTACCACTCCAGCCTAGGCATACTGGGCGCTGCACAGATTTCCAAATTGAGCAGGTTGTTGCCGTTGGAGTGTCCGTTAGTAGAGTGTTTGTGTTTTTTTAGTTTCAAGTTTAAGGGGCCGGCCCTCTCCCCACATATCAAGACCATTACAGTCTGTTGGCCTCCCTTGGGTTGATCGATCTCCAAGGCTACCACACATGGCTGATATGAGTGTCGGCCTGAGGGCAGTACACCCGAGTTATTTGGCCCCTGATCTTCCTTTGCCTCCTCCTCTTCACTTGGAGGGACCTTGTGTTTTGCGTTAATCTCAGGTGGCTTGAATTCTCTCTTGGACGTGTTGGATGTCTTCAATGTAATACGTTCCACAGAAGGCACTGGATCATTATCTCAGGTTTTCAAGGACCCATGCAGGTGGTATTGAGGAAGGGGGAAGGGTAAACGGTGCACGCAAGGTCTGGGTAGTCTTACCTCCCACTACTCTGGTGGAAGGTACCAGTGACCGAACCTGCTGCAGACCGGCATCTGCCCCTCATCCCAGACAGTTACTTTGTAAACTCCGACCTTCCTCTATGGCACCGTTACCTTCTTGCATCTCCAGCAGCCTCCTGTCTCCAGCCAGTTGACAAATCGAGTGACCAAACTCGTTGCCGAACTGGTCGCCGAACTTCGTGCCACCAGGAAGTGGATATAGTTTCAGCTTCAAGAGAAAGCAGCTCCTCCAGCACTAGTAAACATGCAGCACACAGTCACTGATGAGGTTATATAGTGAGTGACAGAACTAGTCGCCAAACTGCAGCACTAGTAAACATCTATTTGTATGCTGGATCGATTTGTCTGAATTGCAAAAAGTGAATAATATACCATGATTTGCATTTTGCAGAAGCTGTTGAAATGGAATGGATTCACAATTTGGTATGGATACATACACACATCATTCATTAGGAATGTGCTCTTGTGAAACATGGTTGCAGTAAGTGTATATATGTCTCCACATGTATGAAATCTGGAACAATTCATTTATAGGGAGGTTCTTTGTTTCTTGTAATTGTAGTAAGTACATTCGGAATTCTTGTGGATCTTCGTGTGTTTATGGTGAATTTAATCATTTCTATCCAGTGGTCCAATTCTTCTCTTATACCACACTGTAGGTGCGGTCAAGATTGTTTGTGGCATTTCTGTTAAGGATGAGCATTTGCAAACACAACTGTTCTGATCCGTTTAAATGTTCTCAGCAATTGGTGGCAGTTGGATGAGATTGATTGCTACATTTGTATAGCAATTTACTCCAGTTGTGTTGCAGAATTTAAAAGGACTAAAGAATTGTGCCTCTGTATCATTTGATGGGCATGTAGGTGTTATTACCTTTTTGAGTAGGATTGCAGGGAGATGGGCTATGGCTTCTGTTTTTTTCTAGTTTTCTTCTTAAAGGTTTCTTTTCTGAGGTAGAAGGTACATATCCAGATGTGTAGTGTACAGTGCACACACACTGTTGTATTCTAGGATGTAAGGAATGTTAGCATTGACTTTGGTTGCATCAAAGATGATTAAGAATAGACTGAGTGTACGCAGACATGAAATTGTTACGTAACTCATTAATTCTGTGAAGATTGTGCTGCCAATGTCAACTATTGCGTGGTCGAGGGTTAGACATTGTGACCTGTCAAAGTGGATGTTGACAAACTGGATACTGTTTTCATGTGCATATGTTTGGAAGCTAACAACTGTATCGGTTGTTCCACTGACTAAACCTTGTTCTACGTCAAGGTTACGTTTTATTATTACTCTGCAGTTGAAACAGAGAGTTAACAGCTTTTCTAATCCAGCTGTGTTTGAGATAGTCTTTTCTAGGCTATTTAGTCGTGCTGCTGCTTGTTGA
This sequence comes from Ambystoma mexicanum, assembly GCF_040938575.1. NCBI lineage: Eukaryota > Metazoa > Chordata > Amphibia > Caudata > Ambystomatidae > Ambystoma > Ambystoma mexicanum. The sequence continues at coordinate 13,538,357 of NC_090924.1, read as the reverse complement.
CATATAGGGAGTGTCATGCCATGCCTTTCTGTAATGCTTACCTGGGACTCCGCGGGAGAGTAATGCCTTCTAAGCTAGAGGATCTGTTAACTGGGCTCTTATTCTGTGAAAACAACAATAATAACAATAGAACTACTGTAATTTCTATTTTTGCGTGAAAAAAATGTAGTACTGGGTGCCTTTGAATAATCCCTCCCTTCTCACCTGTGCTTCTATTTTGTGGAGCTCTCCATCCTGTATTCTACAGGGGCGCACAAAAGAAAAATTATATATATTTATAGTTCATCAGATTCTGAGTAGTCCCTACGTTGGAGAGATCTTGCTTACTAAAATGTTCCCTTTATTTTGCAGGATATTGGTTCTCAGAAAAGGTTAGATGCAGCGGTTTGGCTGCGATTACACTTGTTTGAGGAGACGTTTTAATAAACGTAAGTTCGTCTTAACGGAGTAATAGCCTTCAGCGACGAGCGCGGTAACAACTAAACAAAGAAAAACTTACTGGGACTTCAGGTGAGCAACATATGTAAAATTTCTTCTTTCTTATTTCACAAGTTCATTCATTAATGTAAATACCTTTTGTTTTGCAGGTTTTCGGAAAGCTGTAGATGAAATACCTTCGGACGATGCAGAGACTGCTGAGGAAATCTTTTTAATGAAGGCACTGTGACCGCGAACGAAGACTGCTGTGAGGAAGATGCTGCGGCTGCGACGGAACTTCTGACAGAAGGTGCAGAGACTACGAAAACAACTGCTGACTGAGGAAACGCTTTGGAAATACTTAAGTTTGGTAAGTCTTTACAACTAAAACAATGGAATTCTGTTGATTTTCTGTGGAAACTAATATCTCTTGACTTCGTTTTTCCTTTGACAGGTTCTGTCAGGAGATCGCTGGTATTGTTACCCGCTGTCAGCGGAGAAGACGCGAAGCGAGCACACCAGCGGAGGCAGGGTTAAGTAGCCCCCTCTGCAACAGGTGTAGTATGTGCTGCGAGTTAACAATGGACTTGGCGACAGCCATGTTGAGTGTAGGAAAAACCAATGTAAACGCTACGTGAGCCGATGGGTGCAATGTAAGGAATGAGACAAATGCCATTTGTGCCAGGCTTGAAGCCACTGTTGACCCACTCACTGATATGAAGTTTGTTGCTTCCCTGGTATTTCTGAATGGGAACTGTGCGCTTTTGCTGGGATCATGACAATTTCTAGTTTTTGTGGAGCCGATTTGTTCTAAAGGTTGTATTTAGTTTTTCAACATTGTTACATTGAGTTGACATCAGTTTGCCTGGGTTTGCATTACGCACATTCAATTTAGATTTTGTTGAGTTATTTATACCTTTACATCAGTGGAAGATGTGTTTTGTCCATACAGCTCATGTTTTAGTCTAGTTTCTAAGGTGGATTTTGCATATTCAGTAAGCCGACCAGTTCTAATGCTTTTTAAAATGTGAGTATATGTTAGATCTGCATCTGCAGACTTTGGCATATTTTGGGTCCATTCTCTGTAGCGAAAATGACACTGCATATTCGCATTGCCAATGCTGCAGAGTGTATTATGGCATTGTTTGTGTCCTAATGTTTGGAATATCAATTGGCCTTTCAGTGGTGTTTACTGTGGGAGGTCTCCAAAATCAATAGCAAATTTTCCTAAAAATAGTTCCACGTAATCAGTTTTTAGGACTGCCTGCATTCTAAGATGAATTAAAGCCAACATGAGGTTGGAAACCATGCTTACTTCATCTTCATCTAATTGGAGAACTTTCATTTGTCGTAGAATTCTGCCTACTTCAGTCGCAGTTTCTGCTTACAATTTGTTATAATTAAATGTTTTTGGTGTTGCGTGTGTAAGGAACTCATGGTGGCAACAGTAAAGACAGACACAAGAGATCACAGTTCAAGTGTGTTTATTGAACAATGTTTGCAGGTTGGACCATCAAACCAAAATAAGGTGGTCCTAGTGGCATTGTGTCAAAATAAAAAAGGGCCTATACTAAGAAACCTATTGCCAAACCTTACAACTACTACAAAAAAGGTGTGGGGTGGTTTTCAAGAAAATAAAGAAGTGTTCACAAATAATATGTCAGCATGCGGTAGCGTGGATCTCCCTTCCCCACATTTTGAACACGGGGTAAGGTGGGATCTTGTAGCACAACACACACTTGAGCTTTCTCAGTACGAGTCAACAGTTCTATTCCAGTTTATCAGGAGCCTCGACGGCCAAGTCTCATTTCACTTGAAAGTCTCTTCCCTTTTGTTTTTTGAAACTTTTGTTTTGTTGATTGATGTATTCAATCAACAAAACAAAAGTTTCTTCAACAAATGAAAGTTTGTTTCCTGCTTTCACTTAGAGTGCAGATTCTTCAGCCCTGGGGCCCCCTCTTCCGGGTGCTGACCCCTCTTTACTCTTAGCCTCCCTCCACCGGTTCACTATGGCTTTTTCTTCGTTCACAAATCTTAATGTCTTTTTAAAAAGTTCCAGTGGACATTCCTCGGCCGGGTTCACTTTTGTCAACACACTGTTTCGGGACTTTAGACTTGTCCCCTTCTCATCAGCATCCCTTGGTCAGGTTCACTCTTGCCAACTTCACACTCACAATTGTTTGCAGTATTCACTTCCCACAGTTCTTAGGTCAAAAGCTTTCGACTGTGCGGATTTCGCTTGCCCTCCTGTATGACCACTTTGACCTAACTTGGCGGCTCTCCTATGGCCTTCTGGTACTTGTAGTTTCATTCAAACGTGGATTCAAACGTGGATCGACCAGAGTGTCTCGAGTTAGCACCCACGTGGTGCCGGTTCCCTCTGCAGCTCCCCCCCCTCTCAACACTTTTACAGCTCTTTGAAATTGGTCCAACTTCCCACTTTGCGTCTTTCATTCACCACAGCCCAGATCTTATCGGCTCTCTCCTCGACTCACCGGCTGTGATGGATCGCTTGGCTTTCCTCGTAACTGGAATCAAGGGCGCTACCACGGTAGCAGGATTTTCTCTTGCTCCTGCTTATCAGCATCGACACGCTCCGTGTACTGTTGACATCTGCTGCAACACACTCGGGCTATTGTCCTCGCTCTTACGATTCGCTCTGCAGATGTTTTGCGGGTCTCCGTCGAAAAGGGCAAAGGCCATAGGCCATGTCCCTCCTTGTCAGCCTCTCGATGTTCATCGCCTTTCTCCTCCGTTTGAACTGCAGGGTCTGAAAAGCTGTCTCGTTGTGCAGTCTGCCTTGCTCGTACAGTGCTCTCCTGTTCCACCTTTTATCCCTGTGGGGAAGGGAATGGACCGTCAGGTGTGCGTGATTCTGATCAATTGCCTGACTTTGCCTGACCGTTGTATTGGGGCATGTCAGGTAAACGGCTCTGGTGTTAGTCCGTTCTCTGGTGTGTCGTGCAAAAGTGTTCTTGTCGGAAAAGGCGGGGAGCAGTAGTTTTGAGTCTCCTGCGTGGTAGGATGCATAAAGAGTGTTGAAAGAAGGCGGATACTGCGTCTCTCCTGTCAGTGTCCAACTTCCACTCCCGAGGACCCCCCATCCAGGTGATCCTTCTGCACTGGTCGACCCCAGCAACTGGGTCCAATAGCGATGGCAATGTCCTGGCCACCTGGATGACAGATCCCCGGGGACTAACCAGGGAGACACCTTCAGGTTTCTCACACATGGGAGGAGAAGCAGTCGGTGTAAAGTTACTACTCCTATGTTGTAAGCAGCGAGACCTGTGGGTATGTGTTATGTTGGTGTATTTACTTTACATTCTTTGCCCCGCATGTTCATTGGATGTTGTTGTGTCTTCAATCTGGTTGTCTTTCAAATGTGTTTATTTGAGGAAGGGGGCAGGGCCAGCAGCCGATGAAGCAGTGAAACTTCAGAGCTCCCGCTCCAGACTGCAAACTATCCTACATTTATCCGGATAAAAGACACTCTGTACGGCAGGCACTGACCCACCCGACAAAATACTCTCCCTCCTTGTGGAGTGTGGATCCCTATAACCCGGAAAGGGTCAGGAGTACAGCGAGGAGCACCTGAATGGAGCCAGGCCAGTGCAAGGCCAGGGGGCAGCGACCACAGCAACATCGGATAGTCTGGAAAGGTGAGAAGCAGGCTGCGAAGGAGAACCAGATACAAGGAGCGCGGCTGAGTCCCTCCACCCAACACCCTATCACCGGGACAGGGAAGAAGGTGTGAACCCTGGGGAGAAGTGATATTGGAGGCCACCCGAGAATGGGAGACATAGGAGAGGGAAGTACAGGACGAACACGGGACCCTGGGGTGCAGCACAACAGTTGGGCACCACGCAGGGAGTGAAGATGGGAGCGGAGCACGACCTGTCTGTACCCGAGAACTCTGAGGAAGCACCAGCCCAAATTGGGGCACCGGGGGGGAGCAACATTGGAGTGTCTCTGCTTGGACCTGATCCGAAAGATTCTTGGCATCCCCCCGCCACCACCTACGCCTGAATAACAGTGTGACCCAGCAGTTCAGGAGGGCACAGAATGTTCACTTCACAGGTTAGAGGGCCATTAACGAGGGAGTTAAAATTGTGCAGAAGTGACAGCCCAGCGGAGCAGACACTGAGGATCCGTCCCATTTCAAGAAAATGCCAACCAGATGGCATAATGTTGTTTTGCATTTTTGGGGACAAATTGCTGCAGATTTGCACCGATTTGCCCCAAGGAAGGCAAAACAACATTACACTCCACATATAGTGGAACGCTTGGGGGTGTCGAGGCTGGCCCCGTGCTGTTGGGCCTGCCCCCTTAGCATTCCCCCACCCCAAGGACGGGCAGACTTGCCACCCCTGGGAAGCAACAAGGACCACTAGGCCACCAGCAATATGATCTTCGGGGTGGGTTCCTCGGGTGGGGCCTCCCTGGCCAATCTACCACCACTTCCCAAAAATGCCAGCAAGATGGCATAATGTTGTTTTGCCTTCTTTGGGGGGCAAATTAGTGCCTTTGGCGCCTGTCTCCCATGTTCGGCGACCATACCCAAGTCCAGCAGCGGTCCCGGTGAGCCCCGGCAGGGTACCCATTCCTTCCAGGAGGGAAATGCTGTCACGCAGTCCGGCCAGAGGTCGAGGATGGTCGAGCGTGATGTCCCCGGCCTTGGGTGCCCGTTTCCCATGTGGGTCCACCGTCCCCAAGTCCAGCAGTGGTCCCAGGGAACCCAGGCAGTGTGCCAATCCCTCCCTGGATAGAATAGCTGTAACGCGGCACTGCGAGTGCAATGGGACCATCGGGGGTGATGTCCCCAGCCTTTGGCGCCTGTCTCCCATGTTGGGCGACCATCGCCAAGTCCAGCGGTGGTGCCAGGGAGCCCAGGCAGGGTCCCCATCCTTTCCTGGAGGGTAAAACCTGTAACACAGCCCAGCCAGATCTCCGGGACGGCCACGGGTGCTCCCTCCAAGCCTGTCTCCCTTGTTGGGCGACCATACCCAAGTCCAGCGGCGGTCCCGGTGAGCCCCATCAGGGTCCCCATCGCTCCCTGGAGATAAAACCTGTAACGCAGGCTAGCCAGAAATCCAGGATGGTCGGGGGTGATGTCCCCGGCCTTTGGCACCTGTCTTCCATGTTGGGCGATGTTAGGAAAGATTTCTCTTTAGTGCACCTTTCCTTCAATCTTTATGGAACCCCCAAACTTTGTGCTTTTATTTTTTAATCTGACCTGTAATTTTTGCAATGCAGTGAAGTCTTAAGCTTCACTGCACTGGCTTTTGCTCATATGTCATGGGGAAACTGACATGTCCTCCAGGCTGTCGGTACTGGGAAACATTGTTTCTCTCAGTCGTGTTACTGTGTTAATACTTTTGGTTACTTTTGTATCACTTGTGGGCACTTTCTATCATTGTACAATGCAGCTTACACTGCATTACAATGGGGTACATTTTGTTCTGCCCTAAACTAACACTCGGAGGATGTTTGGCTACTCTAGGTGTGCTAAAAGGATAAGCTGGTGGCAGCAGTGACTTTTTCCCACTTTTGGGGAATTTTTGTTTTAGCCTTACCTCTGTTTACCGCATTTTGCTACTAACTGTGGCTACTGGTCAAACATGGCTGTGCCACAAGATTTTCCACTTGGCCTTTTGCCATCTTGTTCTTTAACCTTCTTCTTCGCCTTAGAGGGCAGGAAAATCCTTATAAGGACTTCCAGTGCCCGGCAAAGCAGAAGCTTTTGGCGGGCTACTGGAGGGCTGTGTGTGTTTGCTGGCAGGATGTGGGCTGGGACTGTCTGGTTCCCATCCACAAACTGGTTTCCGTGTGTCTGAGTGGTATGCATGAATGTTCCCACCAGTGGTCCTGATTGGACACTGCTTGGGGTGTGTGTGGGCTAGTCCTGCTATTGGCTAGAGGGAGTTTCAGCTCTTACGTAGATTTTAGGATAAGAAGAGGACCCCTGCACCCATTCTTCAGAGATCCTGGAAAAACCGGAAGGAGGCAAGTATCCTATACAGCTGTGAAACCCACAAAGAAACCTAAGACCTGACTGAAGGAGGCCTGGCAACCAACTTCTGCTGTTGTCCTGCAGGAGCCCTGTCTTGCTCGTGATCTTTAGCAGTCCTGCGTAGGAGCTGCGATGCTTGGAGTGTAAGGATCATCCATTCCTGACGTATGTTCAGTGCCCTGCCAAAGGAAGCCTACGGAAGTGCCCTGGAACTGTCCTGTGGCTGACCAGCTTCGATTTTGGGCTACCGTGCTTCTGGCATCACCGTTCCGAGTTTTGGCCTGAAACTTGGGGGATCCTCAGCTGGCTAACCTCGGAACCCGCGGCTGCTGAGTCCTTTTGCATCGCCGTGCTGCGGTGACCACCGTGCGAAATTGCTTACCTGACCTGAGTCCAGTCCTGAGAAGGGGTCCTGCATCGAGTTTTGCTGCATTCTTCAATCGAGAGTCCTTGCAACAGTGAAAGACACCAACCGGAGATCAGCACAAACCTGCAACCGTTCTGAATCGAGGGCTGCGACTTTCAGCGGGAAAAGCAACCTCGGACCCTCTTCCTTTGTCCTGTGAAGTCTGGGGAAGAATCGGAGTGCGGGGGTCAGTTACAGAGCTTCTAACCTACCCCTACACTCCCATTATAAATCAATGGGCTTATAATAAACCTTAATTCTAAGAAAATGGACTTTGCCAATGCTTGCTTGCGCAATACTTCTGACTGTTGGGGCTACCTTTGGGCATTAGTCTAACTTGAACCCAAACCCTAAGAACCCTTCACTGGACCCCAGAGACCCTACCTGTATTTTTTCCTGCTTCATAACTTCTGCGGAACTTTTACCTGAACTATTGGGCAAAAGGCCCCAGACAGTTTAGGGCTGGACAATTTTAGTTTGGGATCATCTCTGTGGACATTGTGTGCATAATACTATTCTAACCTTTCCCTTGCAGGAGTTTTCTGATGTGTATTATGCCCTATAACAAAGTGAATGTATATATGTATTTAGTGTAATAGTCTTGTGTGATAACTCTACTTGCTAGTGGTGATTTTTCATAATGTGTTTTTGGCCAAAAATAAATAACTGTATTTGTGTACATCGTGTGTAAGTGTAATATGTGACTCCCATTGTGTGACCTCATTGTGGACTCCTTACAAGCTCACCACCTCTGAAGAACTTAGCCTAGACCACCGTCACTGCTACCAAAACTGGTTTGGCTACAGCTTCCCAGAATTGTCACCGTCACAATATAGGTTGGCCTTCTATACATCTGTCCACCAGGCCAGAGTATAGAAAATCAGTCCTAACAGGTGACCATCTCCAAGTCCAGCAGCGGTCCCAGTGAGCCCCGGCAGAGTGCCCATCGCTTCCCAGAGGGAAAAGCTGTAACACAGGCCAGCCCGAGCAGAGGTCCAGGACGGTCTGGCATGATGTCCCCGTCCTTAGGCGCCTGTTTGCCATGTGAGTCGACCATCCCCAAGTCCAGCGGCAGTCCCAGGGGACCCAGAATGCGTACTCATCCCTCCTTGGAGGGTAAACCTGTAACGCAGGCCAGCCAGAGTTCTGGGATGGCCGGGGGTGCTGCCTCCGGGCTTGGGCGCCTGTCTCCCTTGTTGGTCCCCAAGTTTAGCAGCGGTCCCAGGGAGCCCCAGTAGGGTCCATCATATCATATCATATATCATATATCACAGCCGAGTAAGGATAAAAGGTGGTGATGTCCCCAGCCTTAGGCGCCTGTCTCCTATATGGGTCGACCGTCCCCAGGTCCAGCAGTGGTCCTGGGGAGCCCTGGCGGCATCCCTGGCGCATTACAGCTTTTCCCTCTGGGAAGGGACGGGCCCCCTGCCGCGCCTCCCTGGGACTGCCGCTGGGCTTGATGTATGGCCGACCCATATGGGAGACAGGCGCCCATGGCTGGTAACATCACCTCTGACTGTCCTGGAGCTCTGGCTGTGCTGCGTTAGAGCTTTTCCCTCCGAGAAAGGATGGGGACCCTGCCGGGGCTACCTGGGACCGCCGCTGGGCTTGATGTATGGTCGACCCACATTGGAGAGAGGCACCCAAGGCCGGGGCAACAACCCCGGCCGTCCTAGAGCTCTGGCTGTGCCGTGTTACATCTTTACCTCAGGGAAGGGATGGTGACCCCACCAGTGCTCCCTGGGAAATCTGCTGGGCTTGCGGACGATCGACCCACATGGTAGACAGGCGCCCAAGGACAGGGACATCGCCTCGGACTGTCCTCGGGCTCTGGCCTGGCTGCGTTGCAGCTTTTCCCCTCAGGGAGGGAGGGTGATCCTGCCAGGGCTCCCTGGTACTCCTGCTGGGTTTAGGGATGGTCGACCCACATGGGAGACGGGCACCAAGGCCAGGAACATCACCCCCAACCGTCCTGGATTTCTGGCTGGGCTGCGTTACAGCTGTTCCCTCCGGGGGAGGGATGGGGACCCTGCTGGGGCTCCCTGGGACCGCCGCTGCACTTGGGGATGGTCAAACCACATGGGAGACAGCCGCTCAAGGCCCAGCACATCACCCCCAACCACCCTGGAGCTCTGTTTGACCTGTGTTAAGGCTGTGAAACATTTTTTCCTCTGCAATTGAGGCTCCTGGGCTGTGGCCAGAAGCATGTGGCTCTTTGTTTCTGGAGTGGCTGGTTTTTTGATTGCTATAGCCGGCAAGATAGCTCAGTTGGTTGAGCGCTTTCTACTGTAATGTGCGTGTGACTTGCAGGTTCAGCTCCCGGCAAGGTCAACTCAACCTTTCATCCTGCTGAGGTTGATAAATGAGTACCAACACAGGTTGCGTGATATTGTTTGTATATTTGTTCTATATGAAGCGCTTAAGAGTAAGTGCTATATAATAACACATCATTATCGTTTGCCCTTTGACGTCTGTTTGCATTCACAGTTATTTGATAAATTGGCCTATACGCGCTAATATTAACAGTACATATGGTGATCCATTCTTGTATGAAATGTATATCACTTTTCAGTGATATCGTAACCATATTTTTCGTAGTGTACTTAGAAATAATGAATGCTATGTGATGCCACTTCCTGTTTTGTCAAGGGGTGAAATGTCATGTTCCATCGCTTCCCATGATGTCACTTCAGTGGGGATCAAATGCCATCACTTCTTGTGATGTCATCAGAGGTCAAGTGTTGTGTGATGTCAGTTCTGCTACCCCTGGCATTTTGGTGAAATGACGTACATGTCCACTTGTAAGTCTGTCTGTGTCCACAACCTATATTTGCCCTCACCATTTAGACCAACAATGTCTAGAGATGTTAATAACCGAAGAAGCAAAGTTTGGTGTTTATTCCAGCGCTCAGCTTTCTTTTACCAAGTATAATATAGTCCCACAAAAGTCTCCACAACAACACAACTGTGGTGGCATGGTGCAAAGTGATAACACCCTGTTCCTTTATCTGTCTAGCATTTGTTGTGTGCATTCCCAATATTGACATCTATTAAATTCAGCCTGAGTCACACACAAGTCTCACACTCTTGGCCCTATTTGAAATTCATACCTTTGCTAAAATGTGGATGTTGAAATGGAGTCTTAGTTGAAATTCCATATACATTTCCCTACAAAATCCAACCATGCCCTCTCATTGACGTCCTGTGGAAGGAAACCAGATTGATTTATATGAAGGATCGAGGCAGAGTCCAGGTGTTCTTGGAACAGTGTAGTGGCTATCTTTTCTACCACTTTTAATAGAAAGTGAGAATTGGTAATTGGTCTAAGGTTAGCTGTATCTCTAGGATTTAAGCATGTCTTCTTTACCAGTGAAGTTATTAGAACTTCCTTGATGGCATCTGGAACACAGTTATGTATAAAGGATGAATTGACAAACCGTTTGAGGAAAGGAATGAATATTTTTGTATTCTCTAGGATCAGTTTTGAGGGAATAACATCTCCGACACAAGAGGTGGGGTGCAATTTACCCAGTACTTTTCCATTATGGTCACTGAAATGGAATGTAAAGTAAATTCAAAGTGACTCGACATGTTTTTCGGTTCCTGAGAATTGTTTGACTAGTCAACCGACAGATCGTCCAAAGTCATCTGTGAGCCAGCAAGAAAATCCCTCTTAATTTTCTCGCAAGCGATGGCAGTCTTATTGGAAAAGGCCTGTTGCATCAATACAGTGCATAGTGGAGGGGAGAAAAGAATGTGCTTGGGAATATGGGTTTTCTAAGATTTTTAGACTGTTATAAAGGTTTTTTAGTATCATTTGCTGCATTATTTATCTGTTAGTAATATTTCTTGGTTTCATAAATAGCTCACTTGTACATTTTGTCGTGGGTTTACATATTACTTTGTGTGCATCTGTTTTGGATTTCTGGCAAGCACGTTCAGGCTGTCTTTTTTTCTTTCTATTTGAGGTCTTCTTAATCTGGGGCAAACCACTTGTTCTGGGGTTAAACCACTTGTTCTGACGGGGACCGTCTCATACAGTTCTCATCCTCCTGGGAGCTGCACGGTCCAACATATGATTCATAGTGGTTCTATATGACACAGCAACTATTGCAGTACTTCCAATGGAAGCGCAATACGTCTCTGCTCCAAGTCTCCATTCCCCACAGTGAACCTGTAGTGATCTTTTCAGAGCTAGCTGCTAAAGCCATTAAAATTGGAGCATAGGGAGCAGAGATGATCACCCTCTGTATCACACGGGCAGTGTCATCTAGACTGCATTTAATGGCAGTGTTTAGCAATCCTTCACCCTCCATGGACATGTCAGTCTCACAATGCTCACCTTTCTCAACACCAGAGCTTGGTCTACCAAGCTGTCCACCCTATTGGGTTCAAGCTTATTAACTCTAAATAAATAAACATACATCAATAGAGAATACTTTTTCAGACTTTTCACTGTTCTAGCAAGACACATTTGCAAAATGTAATTAGTCCTGTGCAGGCTTGGCTCGCACACCCAAAACCTCAACCAGCAAGTTACAATGTGGACATTGGTCGGGTCTGATCTGAATTATTTTGATGTACTGATTAGGACCAGTGTAGTGTAAGATCTTTATTGTAATGCACTATATGGATACATTTTTGTGCTAACCACTTACTGTCACAGATGTTCCCAATAACATGCCAACACCGAAAGATAGTTCAAGAGTCTTTATTTCCAAATCAGCAATAGGCCTAAGATTGTCTAGCTCTCTCTACCCTATGAAGAGACAGTCCCGTCGTAACCCAAGCATCCCTTGATCCCGAACTGGTACTAGAGATCATTAACTACTACTATCTAAGAAACTATCTGTCTTTTGGTGATGGCCGAAAAAGTTGTCGCCTCTTATACCTAAGCTTCCTCAGTGAACAATCTAGGGGTACTTATCTGATGGTTTTCCCACAGGAAGGACTTAAGGATTTGTGCCTATTAGACACGCCAGAATTCACCCTCACTTTCTTCCACACTCCATTCCTCCCCCTAGATTTCTCTACTATTCTTTATCTTCACCTTCTACTCTTACTCCTCCTGTTCCACCCACCACCTCTCCTCTCTCATCACACACTCTACTGTCTCTCTGACGGCCCTCTTTCCTCTCCCTCTCTCTTACTTTCCTTACTAATTACCTTCACCCTACAATCTTACCTACTACTATTCTCTTTCCACACTACTACCCCTCTCTGATCCATACTTCTACTCCTCTCCTCACACCACTACTGCTCTCCCCTGTCCACTGTGATGGGTCAGAAGGACGACGCTGACTCTCTGAGGACATTTTAAGTAAGACTTATTAAATAATAGTAAGGCCTAGATTACTGTGGGGTGTTCCCTACCTAAAGAATAACTAAAGTGATCTTCTGTCATCTTTTCTAAATATACAAAAATAATTTGTCTACCCTGCCTCGAAAACATTTACTATCTGACTCCATCCTTTAGCTTAACAATAAAAAGGGCAGAAGAATGACTCCTTCTCCTGCTTTGTGCTTTCATCACTGGCTCTCTTGATATATGTTCTTTTCTTTGACAATCCTCTTTATTATTAGTTCAAACAGTTCTTTTCTCACCGTAGAAAGTTTGGATCTGACTTTAATCAAGTCTTTCTTTTATGAGTTTGCTTGTATAGGCTACTTAGGCCTTTAATTTCTAGTATTCTCTGTTCTTGGTCTTGGTTTCACACTTTATTTCTTTGGGCATCTCACGTGCTTTACATCCTTTGGGAATCTCTTGGTCTCTTTCTTTTGTATTCACAATAATAGGGTTTTTCTCTTTCATGTGTCTCCCTGTCTGGTAACGTTAGTCTTTCCTTCCTTATCTTATCAGATTTCACATTTGGTAAACCTATTGTATTTCTCCTTTCATCCCATTCAGAGAACAATGTTATTCTCTTCCATAAACTATTACAATTCACCTTTGACAGTGGTAATCCATTTGTATCCAATTCTCCTTCAATGAGATGGATATCGTACTTATTTCATCACAGTTCACATATAGTAACTGACCTTTCTTATTTGTACTGGGATGAGTTATTTGTTCCATGTTACACTCTTCCTTATTCTTTACATGCCACGCTTTTCCACTGTTACCTTCTCTCTTCTTCGGAAACGGTCCTGGGAGTCGTACAGGTATGGCACCAGTTTGTTATTCGTTGCTCTTGCGATCCGGCTTTCTCTGCGTCCCTCGTCTACGATCCTCGTACTTCTTCTCTCTTCTTTGGTTGGGAGCTGCGTCGCCTGCAGCAGCGTCCCTCCGATGGTCTCTGCATTGTTGCACAGGTTCGCTGAAGCCTTCCTTTGGTGCCAGAGTGTCTGGGATGGACAGGATGTGAGGGAGGTGCCTGAAACTCCCTGTGATTAGTCTCCTAGGAGACCTGAATGCACTCTGTGTGATTGGCTGGCTGACTGTCCGGCAAGGACAACCACCCTGCTGGGTAATTGACAGCCAGGCTGAATGAATGGGGGGAAAACTGTTTAAAAGCGGGTCTCTGGGACTTGGAAAGCAGAGTCGACACGAAAGAACCAAAGAGAAGAGGAAGGAAGAGGACTGCTGCAACTCCTGGACGACCGGTGAAGCCCTGTTGCAGGTCTGAATTGCCTGAAATTCTGACGACAGAGAAGCCCTTCAAGGTTAACTACTTCCCTTGAGTTTGGTGGGAACAACCAACTCGCAAGCCACCTGGACATGGTCCTATTCTGGTCGAATTTTCAGCAGAGTGCTGTTGAAAACCTGATAGCCAGAGGGAAGGAAACCAGGGGGACTTTAAGTCACTCCAACCTTAAAACCGACGTCTTGCTACAGCTTTTGGCCACTTCCCTGGGCAGTGCAGGAACCTTCCGACGCCCTCCTTCTTGTCCCCACGACTGAAGCCCAGGAACAGCGAGATCTGCTCGAACTGCCAGGAACAACTCCCTCAGCTACAGCTTTCTTCATTTAAAAAGGTACTGTGCAAACGCTGTCCAGAAATCTTTTTACGGCCATCGAGAAAGTGTGTGAAACTTTCCTCAACTATGAAGGCTTGCCCTTCCCTAAACATTCGTCAAACTTTTCACCTAGCCAAATTCTTGAAAGATCTGTGGCAAAGATTTAACCGTTATATACCAGAACTGTGCCATCCTATACAAAAGACTCTGAACCATTTACTTTGGCCCAGGCCTGTTGAGAAGAATTGCTGGTTGTATTTAACTGAAACCCTTTGCCTTGCCTATGAATGTGTTTGGGCTGTCTATTCTCTTTTTCCTCCTTTTCTAAGTATCTGAAGTGCCATTTTGCTCCTACTTCATTTTTTAGCTAAACTTGTTCAGTTACTTACCGGTTGGATTTTTGTGGTGTATCTTTGTGTGATAGTGAGCTGCTTATGCTAGTGTAATGTTTTATAATTGATTGAGTAAATAAATGTATATTCTTTTACCAAGAAACCTTGAGTAACTGTTTACTTGAATCACTGTATTGGTTGGTCCTTTGTGTAACTTGTTCTACTGCTCACTTAAACTCTTGAGATAAGTCTGGCTGATCAGCCATCGCTACCACTTTACTGTGTAGTACAGGCTCGTAACAAAGGTGAAATTGTGCTTACACTTGTAGTCCTAATTGCCTGTAGTGTTCCCAAAGGGTACTGCAGGTGATTCTACCTAACAATCGTGTCTGTTTGATGTTGGAGTCAAAGACGGTTACCCTTTATCGCCTCAGTGCCGCCCCAACTCTGCCGTTCAACCGGGAGGGCCCGTTGGTAACCTTGTAGCATTGTATGCCGTCTTTCTCCTTCTCTGCTAGGTTATGAGTCCTTATATATTAACACGGATGATAGTAGTGATGCTGATTTAGCCCAATATTTAGATGGTGTCCTTCTTTCATCCGTTCCAATGAGGCACAAGCAATACTCAACCAACCACTGGCACTAGAAGAAATCACAGGTGCAATTATGGCCCTGTCATCTGAAAATGCCCCGTGTCCAGATGGGTTAGGAATAGAGCTATACAAGGAACTTCGACAACTGTTGGCACCCAAACTGTTAAGTCTGGGAAGAATCCCTACAGGTCGGCCAATTACCACCTATGCTTTCCGAGGCTGTGATTACGGTGCTATTAAAACCAAATAGACCTGGCGTCTGAAATGGCCTTGTATAGACCATTATTGCTGATTAATACTGACATCAAAGTCTTCGCAAAAATTGTATCTACCCACCTACTGCCATATTTGCCAGCACTGGTTCATCCAGATCAATCTGGATTTATCCCGGAGCAATCCACAGTGCTCAATTTACATTGACTCTTCTGTATTATTTGTCAAAGAAACCCCAAGAATAAGGCAGTGGCAGCCTCGCTAGATGCAGATAAGGCTTTCGATTCGGTATCATGGAAGTTCCTTTTTGCAGTCCTACGCCTAATGCGGTTGGGTGATCATTTTATAAAGTTTGTGCGGCTTTTGTATGTCAACCATCTGTTAAAGTCTGCACTAACGGCATGCTGTCATCCACCTTTCATATAGAGCATGGGACTAGGCAGGGCTGCCCGCTGTCACCACTACTATTTGTGTTAAAAATAGAGCCTCTGGCACGAATAAAGCACGATAAGCACGGACATAGGGGGATTCGCATGGCAGGGCCGGCACAGGTCCTATCCTTTTACGCTGACGATACACTTTTATATATCCGTGACCCGGAAAAAAATATAGCGCCAATAATGGAAGAGAGCCATACATTTACACTCTACTCTGGGTATTGAATAAACGAGGCAAAGTCAGAACTATTCCCCTTGACTGATGTCACGCACATGCTGGTGGATTTAGATGGGTCCCACATTGATTCAAGTTCTTGGGCATGTTGATTTCTCGCTGACATCGCTCCTTGTTTACCGACAATCATGAAATATACCTAGATGCAGTAGCAACTAAGCTACGACTATGGGCCAAATTTCCAATGTCATTATAAGGCAGACTCTCACTACTTCAAATGGTGGAAGTCCCTAAATTACTATATTACTTCTGTAATATCCCAATATGGCCCAGCCATGCATTTTTTGATAGACTTCGACCGCTGGTAACTGAATATGTATGGGTGGGCAGGGTTTCCACTAATGAAATAGGAAGCACCGGCCGAGCCATTCATTTATTTATTTGAATTTGGAAAGTGCCAAAATGCCCTCGGGCATCGTGGCGCTGTTGAGAAGGCTTACTTGGTTACATAAGTGCATTAGAAGGCCTACATACATGCATGTTGTTTCATACAATTCCAATAAGTGCGTAACAGTGGTTACATAGATTGGTGGGCAAGTTTATGGTGCCAGCCACATCTTACACGACGGCAGCTACATAAAGTTGCGAGGTCAACATCGGTAGGCAAGAGCATGGTGCAGCCACATGTTGCATGGCGGCAGCTACAAACAGTTGCGTGGTCAACATTAGGATGCATATACAGGTGGCAACCAAAAGTTGCAAGGTGGCAACAACAAATATATGCATGGCCAAGGTCAATGGGTAAATGCGTGGTGCCCGGCACAGAATACAGAGTAGGCAAACTACATATGGATGCATGGTTTGTGTCAACATAGAATAGCATGGGGCCAGTCCCGTATTGGATGGTGGCAATTACATACTAGTACATAGGTTTCCAATCAATGGGCAACAACGTGGAGCAAATTTCAAGGTATGGCGGGCAGCTACAGACACTTACTGGGGTGGGGGGAGTACAGACATACAGGGGGCAACAGAGGGGTGGGGGAGAGTGCAGACATACAGGGGGCAGCAGAGGGCTGGGGGGAGTTCAGAAATACAAGGGCAACGGAGGGGTGGGGTGAGTGTAGACATACAGGGAGCAGTAGAACGGAGGGGTGGGGGGAGTGCAGACATGTAGGGGGCAGCGGAGGGGTGGGGGGGGTGCAGACATACAGGGAGCAGCGGAGGGGTCGGGGGAGTGCAGACATACTGAGCTTTATTATATCATTTCACAAGCTCAGTATGCTGGACTTTGGTACTCCATCGATAATAATCCGATACATCGGGCCCTAGAGGTATACAGTGCTGCACCAACACACTTGAAGTCCATTATTTTCACTGACAGACACAAGGATTCGTGCTCTTTCGACCTGACACACACAACAGTAAATGCCTGGTCTAGATTGTTTAAGACGCTAGTTGTGACGGCCCCATACTGTGGACCTGCTCCTCTGTGGAATTTCCCAGGACTTCCTCCAACATACGACAAAGACATTAAGAACATGTGGGGGAAGTGATGACCTTACATGATTTGTCCCCGGATGGGGTATTCGTTACACTTGAGGGATTTGAGGCTAAGCTGAGCGATAATCCGATTAGGACACCCCAATACTTTAGAATGAGAGCGGCAGCTCGTCACCATTGGCCTTCGTATCCCCGTGAACCAATAGATGTGTGAAGTGTGGTGGGGTTGCTGCAGACTCCTTCCATATATATTGGGACTGCCCGCTGATTATTCGATTCTGGCGGTAGGCCGCAAGCATCTTATGATATTACCAAAATATCTTTGGTACTCTCTCTCCCTAAATACCTGCTGGGAGACATCAGGAAGGTTACTGTAAAGGTTTGCAGGCTCTTCAATTTGAGTTGCATGATTGCTACAAAATGTATTGTGAAATATTGGAAATCTAGAACTGCCCCTAGTGCAACTGAATGGCTCAAGGAACTGACTTACACCAACCAGAGGGAAGAGGGGTACACTGCAATGTTTGTGCCCAGATGCAGGCCCAAGGACATTTGGGGACCATTCCAAGAGTACCTGTTGCGAATTAATGAAGGTGAGGGAACGGCTGGACTGACCATCTATTGTTTATAGGTGTTGGACAATGTACTGCAACCAATACTATGTCATCTAATACTCCGACAAGCGGTGGTAATGCAATGTTTGTATTTTATTGTGTTGCAATCTCTCTGATCATATGGTTTGTCACTAAGGTAACATATTTGCCACTTTGTTAAATAAAGGTTTAAAAAAAAAAACGGCTGGACCTTATTAAGGGCGCTTTGTTCTTCAATCAAAGCCATGTAGATAATGGCTTGATTAGGGGCGAAGTTACAGCCCATCACGGTGCCCTTACTTTGCAGAAAATATGTGGAACTATTTGGGAGCACCAGTGATGCGCATGCAGTCAGGAATTCAGTGGGCGCATTGTGGGCTGTTGCTCTTCTATTGAGCATGATCTCTAGGTTTTTGACATCTTTGTCTTGCGGGATATTAGTATACAATGCTTCAATATCAACCGTCACTAGCGCCTGTTTTGCTGGATCAAATTCGAGACATTCCACTCTGTTGATGACATCCCTAGAGTCCAACAGGAAAGTTGGAGTGGCCATCGCAATTGGTTTGATTAAAAAGTATATGTATTGGGACAATGGCTTGAGGATCGAGCCACAGCATGACACAGTGGGACATCCTGGAGGGTTGAGAATATCCTTATGAATTTTAGGGATGGTGATGAAGAGCGGAATACGCTCTTCTGACTGACTGATGAAATCAAATTATTTTTGTGACAAGTACTCTTCCTAAACTGCCTTCTCAATTAAGCAAACAAAACCCATACGGGTATGGGGAGTAACATACTGTAGTGTGCCAAGCTCTCCTAAATTAAGTCGGTCAACTGCAGCAGATGCAACACAAGAAGCTTCCCTAAGCCCCCACAAATACTATACGTAAATCAAATGGAAAGTGTGTTGCTGAACAGTGCAGAAAACTCTGTAGTCAAATGTCCAATTGTCAGAGTTCAAATCTGTATATATTCCAGAATCCAATTATGATCCAATCATCCAAAAAAAAGTGCATGGTGGTTTTATTGTTTTTTACAGCCGACACATGTTTCGGCCATTCGGTCGTCCTCAAGGCTGTGAGATGTATTCAAGATAACAACCATGGGGCGAATATTAACAGTGGTATAAACATGTATCCAACATCATTAAAACATTCAATGTGTGATATAAAACAAAAATGAAAGTGAACCCAAAATAGACAAAACATTGATAAACACATGTATCCATCATAATTAATCCAAACATCATGGGATGCAAAAACAGAATTGGTCCAAAACATCAAAAGAGGCTACATACCCAAATTCAGTTCAGAAGCAGGCAGGAACGAAGGAAATGGTCATGGGAGGACAACATGAATTACATTCAGAACACTAACAGTTTAATTCTCACAATTATAGTCGTCCGTGATACAAATGTTCAAACACTGCACCAAAATGTGCGGGAGGCCCAGGCACAGTGGGTTCAGGCTATATATTAAGTGCAATGATGGAAGAGGTGCCAGTTACATAGATAAAGGAACCACTAAAGCCCAGTGATGCTATTACATGTGGAAAAGCATACAATGCTTGATGTGTTAGAAATAGAATGGGCAAATCAGGTGTGGGGTTGCATAGCCACCCATCAGTGTAAAACATGCAAACCTCCAAGTACCAAATGTTGCGCAGGCAAGTGTGCATTCTGTGCACATAGGTTGAAAATGTAGCGGGATTATGCATCTAAAAATGGTGAGGGGGGTTCTTACCCTGGCATCTATCGTAATGCAGTCCTAGTGCAGGAAGTACTGCTCTGAATATTCTTCACATGGAATTTTGAACTGGAAAGTAATGCGTGGTGGCAAATGCCAAAATATCTGTGACACAAATTAGAATATTAGGACCAGGATGTCCAAGGAATAACTGGACTGGCATAGTAAGTACAGTATGTCAATAAGCCATTGAAACATATGCGTGGTTATAATCATGGCTCACCTCGAATCCTATACAGTCCAGTGACTATCCTGTAGATAATTATCTGCATCAATGTATTGCTGCAATTCTAAGGTCCCAATACCTGTGTTGCGCACCAATATGTTGTGTAAATTGTATTGTAAATAAGATTATAGGCAAGATAAATGGTCACACGAAATTAGGGATTCACGTGATACCGTGATATTACCTGTATACCAATGTGGAAGGGATAAAGACAGCGCGCGCTGCTTTACAAGTGAAGCCGCGCCATCTTGGAATGGTAATTATTGTGTAAACATGGCATGCAACGTCGCATGCGAGCGTGTGACATCACGCGCATGCGCGGTACTAGCTGTGAAATCGGCTCTTCCACATCTCAGAGCCTAAATGTCCTAAGAAACTATGCATAATAGTTATGGTGCATACTTAAGAATAAAAGGGTTGAATACACTGGTGAGCTGCATAACGCGTTTAGTGATATGGTTAAGCAAAAGTTAGAGCGCTAAAATCAATGCAGCAATGTGTAAGGAAAATGCAAGAAAGTAGTACCAACATGGACAATGGTGAACTGAATAACACGTTTGGTTGTGTAGTTGAATAACAATAAGAGGGCTAATATGAAAACAGCAGTGTGTAGGAAAACAGTAGTTTGTAAGGAAAATGCAGAGAAGTAGTAATGACATGGACAAGGCATATGTCCACGTTTGAAAGCAAGTAAAAGTAGAAACTGATGAAGCATCACTGGGTTGGGTGTTGTATTAACATGTAAAAGTAAGTCTTAGACCTGATAAATAAGGTAGTGGGTTCACTGGAATAACTATTATCCCTTAGCGAAATATTCAGCTGAGGTGTGGTGGAAGAAGAATAATAACAAACTGGCATCTCTTCCCAGTGCTCTTTTGTAAAAATAAAACTAATTTGAAACAGATGTTAAAATCAAACATTACAAACTTCATAGGAAGACATTCATTTCCTGTTCAGTGTTCAGTCCATTCTGGACACATCGTAGGTTACAGATAAGTTTGGCCTCCATTTGTCTGAGTTTGAGATCGCCTCCCCTCTTGCCCAATAAGGCCCTCTTAAGACCGATAAATCTAATATCATTAACATTGTCCATCTGATGGCATTCCTGCCAATGGAGTGCTATTGGTAATAGATGGTCTTGTTTTTTGAGACTTGCAAAGTGTTCTTGAATTCGGGTGCGGAGCTGCCTGATAGTACTGCCCACATATATTTTTAAGCAGACGCACAAAACAGCATAGGCCACATATTTGGTCCTGCAATTGATGAAGTCAGTAATCTTGGTTTTAATGCCCAGATGCATGGTGAAATCACTGCAATTCGGATGTGCAAACTTGCATAAAGAACAGGTACCGCATTTGAAAAAGCCTATGGCTGGTCTCAGCCAGTCAGTACCTTTAGGTTTGGAGTCAAAGATAAGTGAAGGACATAGTTTGTTTTTTAAGGTAGGTGCTCTTGTGTAGACAAATGATGGTCTGTCATTAAGGAAGGGCCGAATGTCAGTGTCAAGTTGTAGTAGATTCCAGTGTTTGTGCACAAGTCTATAGAGTACATGTGCATTGGTTGAGTATTGAGTAATAATATCAACACGTTTCCTGGGGGTTTTAGCCGATTCATCACGATCTTTGGGTTTAAGCATGTCCATTCTTGACTTTTTCTCTATTTTAGAACAGGCCTTAGCTATGGTGTTGTCATGGTAGCCTCTTTTTCTAAACCTTTTGGTTAACAAATCACTCTCTTGTGCGTAAGTGGTATCAGTGCTGCAATTACGACGTGCACGAAAGAATTCCCGAGCCGGGATATTTTTAACAGTGGTTTTACACAGACAACTTGTTGCATGCAATGTACTATTTACTTCCGTCGGTTTACGGAAAGTTTTGGTTTCAATTCTCCCATGCGAAATGTAGGCTGTGAGGTCCAAAAAGTTAATAGAAGTACTTTTACATTCACCAGTCAGTCTAATACCAAATGCATTGCAATTGAGATATTCTTCAAAGGATTCAAAGTCATCACGTTTGCCCTTCTAAATTATTAAAACATCATCTATATAGCGTTTCCATAAAATCACATTGTCCTTGTAATCATTATTGCAAAAGATGTGTTGTTCTTCAAAGTTGGACATGAAGAGATTGGCCAGTGAGGGCGCAAACTTGGCCCCCATCGCCACTCCCTTCTTCTGGGTGTAAAACACATTATCAAAAAGAAACACATTATTGTCCAAAGTGAACCTTAGAAAATCTTTTAACATGTCTACATGTTCTAAAAAGGAAGCAGAGTGGTTCTTAAAGACATGATCAATAGTGTGTATGGGCAGATCATGTCTAATAGACGTTTACAAGGCTGTCACATCCATGGTTGCTAACGTATATCCATCTTTCCAATCCAAGGCTGACAAGATTTGGAGTACATGTGTGCTGTCTTGTATGTAGGTGGGCATTTGAAGTACATGTTCTTTGAGTATGTTATCAATGTATGTGGAGAGCCCTTCAGTGACCCACCCTATCCCACTCATTATGGGTCTGACCTCTAGTAAAGAGTCAAAGGTTTTGTGTATTTGTGGCAGAAAATACATTACTGGTATTACCGGGTTGTTGATCTTCAGAAAGGATCTTTCATCATCTGTAATGTTACCTTTGCAATGCCAATTGTTCACCATTTTATGCATTTCTTGAGTGATGAACACTGTGGGGTTGCTAGGCAGTTTACTATAGCAACCTGGTGTCTGAAGATGTGCTTGTCCCATACTCAAGTAGTCACTGGTTTTAAGCAACACAATATTCCCTCCTTTGTCTGCTTCCCAAATAACTAGATTGGTATCATTACACAAATTGTCAAGTGCTGTCCTTTCTTGTCTAGTCAAATTCCCTTCACCCATGTGGGTGACCAAGAGACATAGGGATGTTGTGGTTTACCGTATCGAAAGCAGAAGAGAGGCCGAGAAGAATGAGGACAGAAGGAGAGTTTGAGTCAAGATTTGAGAGCAGGTCTTCACGGGTGTTCAGAAGAGCAGTTTCCGTGCCTTTGAATGCTCTAAAGCCAGACTGATGGTCATGGAGACAACCAACAGATTCAGTGTGGAGGGTAAGTTGAGTGATAGCCAGCTTCTCCAGGAGTTTTCCCAGGAAAGGGGCGATGGAGATCAGGCGATAGTTTACTGTAATAGACGGGTCGGCAGAGGGTTTTTTGAGCAGAGGGTGCACAAGAGAGTGCTCGCGAGGGGAGGGGAAAACTCCATTGGCGAAAGAGAGGTTGCATCGGTCGGCCAAGGCTAGAGCAAGTGTCAATATTGTCCTTTGTGGTTTTGGAGGGGTAGGGGTCAACCTGTTTGGAAGAGGCTTTCATAGACCAGAACTATCTAGAGACCTCATCAGGTGTGACAGGTGAGTGGGAGGAGAGAAGAGTGGGATGGGTGGGGGCAGCCTAGGGGGCCCAACAGACGTTGGTGCAGGAGGGGGAGCAGAGGAGAGCAAGGACAGGATGTCTTGTGTTTTGATGGTGAAATGTGCAGACAGGGCCAATCAATGGGCCTGGGTGGGTGCAGTAGAGGATGCGGCTGCAGTAGAGTTTGCCAGTTCCTTGAATGTAGACTCTTTTCTTGGAGCAGATGCAGAGTCTAAATTGCCTTTGAAGAAAGCGGCAGGCCAGTTTGTCAGAGGGTGCACCTGAAGATCCCCATTTCCGTTCCGCTGCTCTGCACTTGCATTTAAGGGCAGCCAGACTCTGGGTAATTTAAAGGTGTGCGCCCCGGGGCCAGAGTCATAAAACTAAGGCATACATACTATCCACACCTGAACTCTTTTTCTTCTTTTTTTAAACTATAACTATGGAGACAAAAATCCTTAATCTGCCTCAGAATGCCTGTTCCTAGTTAAAAATATTGGTATAGGGTAAACCCAAAGGGCAACCAACCTTATGGGTGAGCCCCTCTCAGAAAGCACTGATAAAGATTCTAAAATGTCTCTTACCTCTCAGGTGTGGAGTGTGACGAATCTAGGGTACTTATCCCTTCTCCCCAGGGGGGAAACATCCCCTTTGAGGCTAGGGAGGTGATCCTGCTCCACAAGACCCTTCCTAGGGTTATGGGCAAGCGGGACCTCATTGGGAGTGACTTCCCCTTAGGGGACAAGGACTCCCATTCTGATGAGCAATTCCCTAGACCCAATACAATATCTGCATATATGGGACTGCCTGCGATAAAGATCAATCTGTCATCCTTATGTTTGGTTTGAGACAATGTGGGAACAAAACAGCCATACCAAGAAAGATAAGATGTCTCTTTAAAAAGAGACGTGTATATAAGTGGCTCTTGTGAAGAGAGAAAGTATTGTATGCAGGGGAAGCCCCCTGACGTTCTTACTCCTTGGAGAGGCAGAGCAGAATGGAGTTGCAGAGCTCACAACGTTTGTAAGGGCGAGGAACACCAGAGTGAGGCGTCAGAGAGACGACAAATCCTACAACAGGAGAACTGTTGTACGAATGGGGAGCTAAGAACTGTCCAAGGTGGTGGTGTGACCATGGCTGCTTTTTGATGGGCAAGACACCCAACTAATAACACTGAAACCACCAGAGGAGGGAATACTGCCAGTTCCCTGCTGCCCACGTACATAGACAGCATCCTACATCGGAGGAGCCCAGAACACCACACCGGTGAAGTTAAACACAGAAAAGAGTAAATGAGATGACTACCCAAGTGCACGCTGAGCCCTGTGAGGTTCCTCTGCATCGAGGCAACGAATTGTCAAGAGAGAAACCTCTCAGTCACAAGTACAAGAGTCGATCATTAAATGAGCACAATTGGAGTTATCTGAATCCCATACAGAGCGTGACGAAGAACGCTTTTTGGGAAATAGACAAAGAGTGGAAGCGAATACCCTGCCACGAAGGGAGAAGCCCCCAGGTACTGTGGCTTGAAGAGACGAGAAAGCCCACAACAAATAAGTGTAACAAGTATTGTGAAATTGGACTGTCAAGGGAACAGATTCATAAAAGGGAGAAACCAATACCAAGAACCCAGGAGAGATAGACTCATAATTTGAATATGATCATACAAAACCCTGGGAATGTTAACCCTCAAGGAAAAAAGAGAGATGCAAGTAAAGAGCAGAGTGTGAGAAAGTGTTTCTAGGCGTAGTGTCGTAAAGCTGGTATTAGAGAGATTGCAAGGACCACAAGTATATGGGAAGAGCTACATGAGTTAATGAAGAAAACCTCAAGAGAATATCAGGGAAGATAACTTAAAGAAACATATATTTTAAAGAGAGACATTTGTGTATCAAAAACCACAGGAGACAAGATACAGACTCAAAGAGCAACAAAGCAAGAAGAGAGACATTCTTTTGGCCTGTTTGGAGTTATTCATGTTAGTGGTAAGATCAGCTAGAGTTAGGTTGAGACTGAGGAAGAATTATACTTTTTGACTTCCTGACGACAGGCGAGCACCTTTAGTTCATTTAGGTAGGCAGGGTGATCTCTTTAGTAATATTGAGAGATAGGTACATTTCCTTATACTTTCATTAAAGAAAGGTAACATGTCCTACATGTGTCTGACTCCTTCTAACCCACCACAGGAGCCATGCTTCAGAAGGAAGTGGTTTGCAAACTTTCTCTTGTCTCCCTCCCCCCCCATCCCCCCTCCCTCCCATCCCCGTCGTTGCCATCCAACGCTTAAACAAATTGTGGAATGAAACAAACTCCAGACTTTTGATATGCAACAGGTTACAGACTCACTTTTATTTATTTGCAATGCGAGAAAATAACCCAGACAGCAAATGTGAGCCCCTGACAGAGTAAAACAGATTTTTTATATATATTTTTGCTACACTAATGAACAGCTGTAGTCCATTACCTTGCCTGGTGGTTCTTCTGCCCTTGTTCAGTAACATTTTATCGACGGAATATAGTATCATGCCTGTACATCCATGCCTGGTACCATCTCTCTCGAAAACCTATTTTTTCTGTCTCTAATCACATGCTAGATTCCTTGTATTCTCCATCTCAGCAGTGCCTTATGCATCCTGCAGCTTTCTGATTGCAGTGCATTGCGAGTTGTACTGCTTCTTGATGGTAATGCCTGCTTTATAACATTAATTTACACTTCCTTGCGCCATAACTCTGGCTGGCTTTCCCACTCATTTATGCCAGTTTGTGTACATTCTGCGTCGTCCAGTGTAATTCATGTCACTGTAGACAGGCCTATACTGCGTGTGTAGTCTGAGCATGTTGTGTAGTGTAATTACTGCTGTCTCATTACATAGAGATTGACACATGATCTGATTGCTGCCTTTCGATGTGTACAGGTAAACTGAAAGCTTTTCTCTATATCTCAGTGTATTCACAGGGACGTAAAGCCAGAGAACATTCTGCTCACCAAACAGGGCATCATCAAACTCTGTGACTTCGGCTTCGCACGGATTCTCAGTAAGTGCCATGTAGCTAGAGTGCTGTGCTTATATTGCTCCTGCCTGGAAAGGGTACACAATGTTAAATATCATTTACAAGTTGGGACTTTTTGGATAAGCAACATAATACTTTTGCCAATCCTTTATCATTTGGGAGCTATTGTCATTGTGTCCGGGTTCCCATACTTGTCAGGTACTGCCATCGGATGCAAAGCTAACGATTACCAGTTGCTATCAAATGCCTTGCTATAAAAAAAAATGCATTTAATCATCATGAAAAATGCTTTTGGGAAATGGGGATTTATGAGGTATGTTAAGTTAGAGGAAAAAGAAACTGAAATATTGTTTCATTGTAGGTGTTGTCATGTGGACAGAAGCGAACGGGATATGTAGGTTACAAAACTCCTTGATGCATAAACCAACCAGAAAGCATGCTTTAAATGTTGTCTTTGTGGAGGTTGATGGCCAACACTCAAGACTCAATATTAAACGATTTCTGCACCTTCACTTATACTTCAAGCATTAGGACATAAGAGGATACCAGAGAGCAACAGTAGCATTCAAAAACTCCACGAAGGCAGCAAAGACAGTCTGTGGCCGGTGACTCAGGATTATAATTGCTGTTTGTTTAAAACACTTGTATCGCGCCTTAGGCCCAAGGGTACACAAATAACAGAAACATTGTCACAAACACACTTAATGCCCCACTTTGAATGTTTAAATACAGCGGACATTCCACTTTCGGCACCTTCTGCTGCTCCATTTTTGGCATAGCTGTGCTCTCTCCTTTGGAACAAACCGTGACTGTATGCAATAGAATCGACCACACCAGATTCACACAAATAACAGAACTGTACCTATGAAGCGAAGGACGTTTATGTAAAACAACTCCGAGAAGTTCATCTTTCATTGAACTTTCATGTTAAGTGGGCTAAAACTCGAAATAAGTACGGCCAACCAGAAGTACTCAACACAACAAAACCTCTTTGAAATGAACAGTCTTTTTCTGTCCTGAAGACGGCTACACTTGCAACAACAGACATATTGTGAAATTGTCTGATTTGTTTGTGTTGCCATTAGCAGAAACATATGTCGACTATCACAAGAGCCTAAGGTTTCTAAAAGGCTTGTTTCTCGATAGAGCAGTGTTCTGTGAATAAGAGTGCTGTACCTTTGTGTTTTTTTTGAATAGTAGTGTTAAAAAAGGCACAGACGCACATACTAACCCCACCACATTTTAATGCTTTGTATCAGACTTTTTGTCTGTTCCTTGTTTCCTCTTTACTCTGTTTCAGTCAAAGATCTTTTTTCAGGTTAGTTTTATACATGTTTTCTCGATAATTAAGTAAAAGTTATATTTTTGTTATATCTGTTTGGTTTCATAATTTGTATTGTACGCTAACAGGGCTGCATCAGGATAGTCCACATCCCCATGAACATAGGTATAAATTGAAACCTTGTTTTTGAGTAAACTACCCCTTCCGATTTAGGCACACCCACCACTAGATGACAGAACCAAAAGACGGGGTCACCACCTTCACTGTGCTCCTTTTCTCATAGCCTTGATCCCTGAAGGTGCTGTTCCCCGAAATAGGATCCTCCCAATTTCCTTCACACAAACACACTAAGGGACAGCCAAGTGTGACAAATCCTCGGATGTTGTCCCTTCTCCCCTAGGGGGAGCCCTTTCCCATGAGGCCAGTGAGGTAAGGTTGCTACCCGATAGTGCCCCTGGGGGTGGTACTTGGTGGGTGGATCTCATGGGGAGGGACCCCCCTTTGGGAGTAGCGATGACCTGGGGAGAACATGTTATCCCCATAGCCCACCTAACCCTAACACACCTTCCTATCCCCCTCCCATCAACACTTTCCCTAATGTTCCTATCGTTTTTTGCCATACCATCAATATAGGAAGTAATGGGATGATGAAGAGGGTGCACTCCTCAAGGGACATGTATCCCTTAAGCACTGAGACGAGGCAGAGACCTATTGACTCACTGTAAAAGCTCAAGATCAGTACTGAGACGAAAAAGTGCAGAAGCATAAAGAGCACCCATGAGAACTTGAATGGATATCTAGTGTTTCCCGAAACCTGATTGGGCAAAACCCATTCAAAACTGAAGAGGGAAACCAGGAAGGAGAGCGAAACCCTCCCTGGAGGAAGCACGAGGCGGGAAGCAGACTGGAGCAGAGAACAGAGGAGGTTGTTGCTGGGGAAGCTGCCCTGCAGGAAGAGCTATCCCGATCTGGTTGGGCGTGGAGAGACCGACCAGAGCCGTGGAGAAGCAGGTGTCCAGCACAAGAAGTGGCTGGAACGTGTGGTTGACAGGAGACGCACAACCCTCAAGGAACCAAATGCTGCAGAGCCCCACTGCAGCACACAGGAAAACAGAAGGGGACGCGAGAGGCCCGAAAGGACACAGAGAAGAGCCTGCGACCGACCGAAGAACGCCAGCAAGCTCCTTTCAGGTATCTGGGTTGCCAGGACGTTTAGTGGGCCTTCATAAGGGCTGTGAAGTGTCCGAACACAGGTCACGGACCTGCACCCTTTTATGAAGAGTAACCCTAGTCATCTTCATAGTCACAGTAGCTGGCAGTATAGTGAACCATGTCTGCAACACCAAAAGGGGAGAATCTCACAGGTCTGGGCCCATACCCTTTTATGAAGAGCAACACAAGTCATCTTCATAGTCGCAGTACCTGGCAGGCTAGTGAATAAGGGTTACCGCAAAAAGACAAGAGAAAAATCACTGGTCTGGGACCTGCACCCATAGGATTGAGAAATCAGGTGAACTGGCACAGAAGCCAGGGGTAAGGAGGCATTCCCGCTGGCAGTGTGAACTGCATGCTAAAGTCTGAGAAGAGTTGGGGGAACTAAGTCATTCCTCCCAATCCCCTGTGAACCGTGAAGCCAAAACATCAGGAGAAGGAAGCAATACCTCCTGGTGTTGCGCCCTGTGAAGCCAAGAAAGATCAGGGGAAGTAGCTTAAAGTATTACACCGATGACGAGATAACAAAATTGACTTGGTCCTGCATAAATACTGTAAAAACAAAAAACACACCAAGGGGTTTAACCTTGGGAAGGACGGGAATAAGTCAGCCAGCAATAAGACAATTTCTATACGACTGACAGGTTACATAGTCTTTGCTGGGTACCAACTAGCAACAACTCAGTTTGTGCATTATTCAAAGCAAGAGAGTTATAAGCCAACCAGCACTGAGTAAGGCGAAAGACATTGTTTACTCTCATGACATCAGTAGAATAATCACCAGTAAGCTGAATGAAAATGTGTGTGTCATCAGCCTATTTAGTGCATAAAATGTCCTGCTCATCTAAAATATCAAATATTGGTTTCTTAAAAAGATTAAAAAAGAGTGGGCGAAAGGTAAGAGCCCCGTGGAACTCCACAGAGGTGTTCAACAGGGGATTCCATAGACTCACATTGCCTGATTCATTATTTGCATCGTTTGCCTGCCCGCACTGTTTACGAAATTGTATGTGAGCAGATTCTTATTGCCTGCCTCATTATTTGCATTGTTTGCCTTGCCCATATTGTTTGCGAAACGGCATCTGCTCTGATCTACCAAGCCTTTATAACAAAAGGGACAGCCTAAAGTCGGGCAGGACGGAAAGGCTGGGCTAATACTTTATACGAGGGGGTGGTCCTGTCCTCAAACGTCAGCTGTAGCATTGTAAGGAGTCATTGGCAGCTGTATAACGAATTGGGAACAGAAAAGGGTACCTTGAGGCTGGGATGTGTACTTAACATTTGAATAATATGGAATTGATTTAACACAACATGTGTATTTGGTGTAATGTTTGACTCCTTACTTTCTATTTTCAATACCTACATGTGTAACCTAATTAAAATAAAGGACACCGTAGCTTATCTCCAGTTTTTGGATCAGTATCTTCTTCCAGTAATGCATACTTGCCATGATGTATTACCACTAATGTCGAGGTCTGTTTAAAGTATCACTGCAACAAATCATTGCAGAGTAAAAACGTTTGAGGACAGGACCACCCCCTCGTATAAAGCTGATCTACCAAGCCGGCATTATTATTTGTGCCATTTGTCCTGCCTGCATTTTTCCTGATTCTGTATTCAACCTGACCTGCCAAGCCTGCATTTCTATTTGCTCCACTGGCTTTGCTCGTTCTGTTTCCAAATTTTGTATCAGATCTAACCTGCCAATCCTGCTTCAGTTCTTGGTGCCACTTGCGCTGGTAAATGCTTTACCACTACCTGCCATTAGTGTGCCGTGTTGCAGGCTTGCCCACTGCCCATATGTATCAAATCATACTGGCACCTATGTTCTAGCTTCCAGGCCACCCTCACTGCTAGTCTGCCCGACTCATGCTCACACTGATCTCGTAGCTCTAACCATTCGCGCAGTGTCAGACTAGTCTGCTACACCGCCTTGCGGTGCCCCATTCCAAGTGTATACAGACTACAAGATATTACATCATTTGCTCGCTATTATCCACCCATTGCCCCTCAGAATTAACCAAGAGCCAATCCTGCCTAGAACCATGGCCTCATTCCACAGTGTCGCACTAGCAATGGCCTCCCTTCTACCGTTCGTCCATACTATCTCCTCAACCAACTTCCTACCACCACTCCTGTCCAACAATAGATGGCCTTCAGTAGATTCCCCCCCCCATGAGACCTGAAACCAGCTCACCTCTCAGCCCCATTGAATGGATACAGCGCTTCACAGCTGCACCCATGTCACTTATCCCACTGCCTATCCACATCAGAAACAGGGGACTAGGCTCACGTTTCTTCAACCATAAAATAACACTAAAACTGAGCAGTCAAGCCACTCAGCCTACACCCTATAAACACAACCTGACCACCTGCGCAGCAGCAGTACCCAAACCTCAACTACCACCCCCTCCTCCTATCTTGTCTAAAATCCAGCTGCCAACCTCTCCACTATATACCTCCACACCACACCCACCTAACCCAAGTTTAGGAATACCCCAACCCAGGCCTCTGCCACCTACCATCACAGGGGCACTCATCAATGCTTGGTCCCTAGTCGCTCACGCCACCGAGATCTCTGACCTTATTGTAGACAACCACCTAGACTTTCTGGCCATCACTGAAACATGGCTCCACCCCGCAGCAGGCCCAGCTCTCTCTCTCGGGCCTTGCCAGAAGGTTACACCATCATCAGAACTGACAGAAACCTAGGCAAAGGAGGTGGAGTGGCTTTCATTTCAAAAACCCATCTAGGTTTCAGAGCCACCACCCTAACCAGCCTTCTGTCTGCAGCACTCCTATCAGCCAAACTAGCAAACTCACCCACCCAAACCTTACTCATGCACCTCATTTATCGTCCCCCGGGTCCGACCTCCTCCTTCGACAAAGACATCACTAACCTCCTATCTTCCAACACCAAACTTGGATCCCAAACCATCCTCCCGGGAGACCTAAACCTACGCTTTCAAGACCCTAATGATCCACAAGTACTAGCTGTGGAAAATTCCATCACCCAACTGGGTTTCAAACACAGAGTCACCGAACCCACTCATTCTGAAGGTCGTATTTTTGACTGGGTGTCCGACCTTAACTGCTCCATCACGATTCTCCGAAATGAGCCAGTGGCCTGGTCGGACCACCACTTCATCTCTTTTTCCATCCAAGGAAAAATCCCCCCTAACATCTCCTCAGCCCCACCCGCACTTTCCAGAAACTGCCGCAATATCTCAATCAATAGTATTCACCCACTCATCAACAATATCCTTGACGCCTCCAAGTTTAAGGACCTTGACTCGAACAAGCTGGTCGACCTAAACAATGCCACAGTCAAATCAGCATTAGACACCACTGCACCCCTCAAACTAAGAAAAGCTAAACACATTGCCCATCTGAACAAGTGGTTTACTCCTAAATTAAAAATCTTAAGAAATGCCAAAAGGACGGCGTAATCCATTTGGCGCAAATCGCCCACTAGCCAGAACAAAATTACATTCACCACAGTGGCCGCAACCTACAAAGCGGCTATCCGAGCCACCAAAAAAGAAGCTTATAATACCAGAATCCACAATGCCAAATCAAGTACCAAAGAGCTCTTTAGTATCCTAAAGGAGCTCGAATACTCGGCACCTCCATCCCAGGATTTTACCAAGGACACTGCCTGGTGCACAAAAATTCAACAAGCATTAGCCGACAAAATCACCCTATTACAAAGTAAGATTGAATCCAAAAAATCAGCCCCGAAAACTGCCACCACCCTAAACCGGAGTCTGCGAATACTCTTCCACAATGCCCACCTTTCGCATTCTCCCAAGTAACCCCGAAGGAAGTGGAAGATATGATCAAAACGTTGAAACCCTCCCACTGTCGGAGTGACGTCCGTCCAGCCTCCATCGTCAAGGATAGAGCCAAAGACCTAGCTCCCTTCATCGCCACTCTGCTAAACTCCTCATTCTAATCCAACCAAGTCCCTAACAATCTCAAGGAAGCCTGGGTTATGCCTCTCCTAAATAAAAAAAAAAAACAACCTTGACCCCAATACTCCTACAAACTATAGACCCATTACGACTGTCCCTTTCCTTCTAAAAATCCTTGACCGAATCGCCTATCTGCAAATTCAGAAACACTTAGAAGAAAACAACCTATTAGGCCTCAGACAGTCCGGATTCAGAACTAGACATGGAACAGAGACCACGCTTCTAGACCTAAAGATTCAGATGGATGAGGCGAAGGACAAAGGCAAGCTAGCGATCCTCCTGCTCCTAGACCTGTCAGCAGCCTTCGACCTTGTTGACCACCAGATCTTAACTAGACACCTTAACACTGCTGCAGCCTTCTCCTCCAGTGCTTCTGACTGGATCAACTCTTTTCTCTCCAATCGGACCACAAGGGTCTTGTCCCCTTCAGCCTCAGCCGACCCGAGCCCCATTCTCTGCGGAGTCCCTCAAGGTTCGTGTGTATCACCCGCACTCTACAACATCTTTACAAAGCTCCTCTTCGACCGATTGGACAACTTGGGTGTCATCTACACCAATTACGCAGATGACACCCAAGTCCTTATCCCACTCTCTGGGTGCTACGACAAAGACTCTAAATTACTGAACGATGTCTACCTAGAAATCCAGGCTTGGATGGCTACCAACAGCCTATGCCTCAATGGCGATAAGACCGAGCTCCTAATCGTCGGCACTCAGGCACGTTTGAACAAGCTTGATCATAAATGTACATCCTTCAGTATCAATGGTAATACAATCAAGGTCCCCAAAGAAATAAAAACTCTAGGAGTCTACCTTGATTCTACTCTGTCCCTCAAGAAACAAGTCAGCTCCGTGGCTTCCTCCTTTGCCTATACACATAAGCTTATCTACAGCTGCAAATCTTACCTGTCCTCTAGCAGCTGCCTAACATTAGCCAGAGAACTTGTTCTGTCAAAAATCGATTATTGTTACACTCTCTTTCTAGGTTCTTCTGAACTCAATCTAAATAGGCTTCAGGTCTTCCAAAACAACTCCCTTAGAGCACCACTCAAGTTACCCAGAACCAGCCACATCTCATCACTCAGACGCGACACTAACTGGCTGCCAGTTCGTGACAGAATCATGCTCCATACATTGGTAATCACTCACAAGTACCTGGCCAACACAGCCCCCAAATACCTTTCTGACAAATTCAACAAGCACCTTCCCTCTCGCACCACCAGATCTGCCTTTCTCATCACCTCACAGTGCATAGGTACAACTTAAAAACTGCAGGTGGAGCTAGCTTCCCAGTCCAAGCAGCCAAACTTTGGAATTCAATTCCCCCTACCTACAGACAAGAGCCCTCCCTCCTGAAATTCAAAGCTGGACCAAAAAAATGGCTTAGCACCAAACCACTCCCCTGAGAACCCTTGGGCGATTTCTCTCGGACCTCGCCCAATCTCAAATATATCTAATGCACTTGCGCTCATGTTATTGTACAAATGTCAACTTCTCGACCTATCTGTAACCTCCAGGTCTTCTTTATTGTTACCTCGATATTCTATTGTATGTATGCTAGACCTACTGTAATCTGGTCTCCAGACTGTTATCTTGTGTCTGTTCCTCTCCATGTATGTATCCAAGTCTCTCCAGCGCCTAGTTACCTCAGGTTTCGGTGCGCGATATAAGTAATAAACAAATACAAATTATTGTGGGAACTCTTGCCCGTCGACCCAATTTTAAAAAGTGAAAACCCAATTAACCGACCTCTCTTAGATGTAAAAGGTAAACAATGACTCTATTTAATAAAATATTCAAATCAGTCAAATGCTGCTGATCTAAATGAATAAGATGGGCCATCTTGCCATCCATGATTTGAGAGCAGACTGAGTGCCATGATAGGCTCTGAATCCATATTTTCGTTAACTAAGAAGGGCATGCTCTCCCAAATGCGCTTGCAACTGTAAGTAAGCCAGACGATCAAAAATCTTGAGCACAAAAAGAACACTTGTTATCGGTCTGTAGTTCGTAGGGATGTTGGGGGTCCAGTGAGGTTTTTTCTTTTCTTTTTTTAAACAAAGGAGTAATCCAAGCTTGTTTTGATACAAATGGGTACAGATGCAGACAAAAAAGATACATTCACAAAGTCTGTAATCGGAGGAGCAAGAACAGCCACCCAATCTTTAATGATTTTAGATGGACATGGATCTCCTGGACAATTTGTCGGTTTTAAAGACTAAATCACGCTCTCCACCTCTGAGACAGTCACTTCCCTAAAGTCAAAGATGGGAGGTGCAGGCCTGGCTGATGGTAA
Source organism: Ambystoma mexicanum (assembly GCF_040938575.1). NCBI lineage: Eukaryota > Metazoa > Chordata > Amphibia > Caudata > Ambystomatidae > Ambystoma > Ambystoma mexicanum. The sequence continues at coordinate 13,503,590 of NC_090924.1, read as the reverse complement.
GTGGTTAATAGGAGGAGATAGGCCAGGGTTGTTATGAATAATAGTAGTTTAAACAAATGCATAATGAATAATATCTGCTTTAAATGACAAGACTTTCCTAAAGAGAGCATTCTGTGTTGAATACTAATGCACCAATCTTGATGCTTAATTATAGATTCTGGTACCTTGACCTTAGGACTCTCAAGTTCTGCTAGAATCATGAACAATTCCTTAAAATTGGAGGTAGCCTGGATAATATAATGATTCAGATGCTGTTGTTTGACTAGCCTAGCAGATGAATTCTATGATTCTTTATCAGCAATTGAGGGTTACTTTTGCCAACAACGACAGGCTTTATTTTTTTGAGCCGGCAGGTCATGCAGTTCTTGCGTGTACCAGGATTGTGAGGTCCTAACCATCAGGATGGATTTGCAAATCCTTTTAGGTGCAATAGAATCAAGGGCCGAAGATAACATGTGGTTATATTGCAATGCCAGATCCTCAGGAGACAAGGTAGCAATCAATGTATTACAATGGACCTCCAAAAATGTGGTAGATGTAATTTTGTGTAGACTACGTTTAGATGCTGTCTCGAAATGGGGGTAAACTTGAGATATTGAACCTGTGATACCAACCAAGAACAATATAGTAAAAATATGCGACCACAGACCGGGAACAATCTCAGAGGATTCAACTGGGATACCATGGGTGCATAACATATTTAAGATGTGCCCATTCTTATCTATAGGTTTAGAGATAGAATGTGTGAAACCCAAATTTGAGTGGGCCAGATTCAAAGATACAACCCTGCCATCCTGCGTGTCATGCAGCCATAAATTAGTTTCCTAAAACAATGACTTTAGCAGAGGTTTTAACAAGAGTATAGTAAAGATAAAAATTGCTCCTCAAACTAGTTTGTAATGTGGGGCGGCTTGTATAGTAAAATAAAACTATAAGACATGTTAGGGTTAACTCGGGGCTTAACAAGCAATAATTCAGTACCCTCTGGTGCTTCCATATCCAATTGGTGAACATGTGAAGATTTTCAATAAATAATAGCAAACCCCACCTCCTATATTGGAGGTTCTGTTGCCATTAAAAACATAGTAGCGTTCTGGTACAAGATCAGGCTCTGAAGAAGAGACATGTTTCTGTTAAGAATGCAATAGCAATATCATAATCTTGAATAAAATCGGTGACCTCAAGGGAATGTTTCACTAATGAACGGGTATTTAAGAGGAAGCAGCAAACCTGTGAGAGAACGTAAAGTATTAATTGCAGATGTTGTAGAATCAGTATTTACATTTTTTTTATTGTGCTTATGTTCAATATTTGAACGTTTAAACATATATATACAAAAGAGTTAAACATGAAAAATAAACAATCATATCATTTTAAAACAGATAACGTTCATTCATCAATATACTCTTCAATAAATACACAATGCTAAGGTTCCTCACACATTCACAATTCAATACAAATATACAAATCAAAAGAAGAGACACTAAAATAAGCACAATCCGTTCTAAAAATTGTATACTCAACACATCAACATATGCAGCCCTATTCTTTAGCTATATGATAGAGAATAGTTTCATCACAACACCTTAAAAGCCTATTCAACACTACCTAATTAAGCTTGGTGGAACCAAGCTCATCCAACATTCTTACCTCTGCGGTCAAGAAAACCTCATTACCTCCACTCAGTCTATCCCATACTTCTTGTACCAGATATATCCTCCCCATTTAGAAAAATCTGCTCAAGAAGCGCTTTCTAATTGTTTTCAGAGCCACGCGTTCTACCATAATATGACACAGGGTCACTTTGGGCTCTTTATAGTAGCGACACCTGTCTATAGTTTCTAGTGTACGTACTGATCTCTTAGCCAACACTTCCCCTGTGGGCAGTAGGTTGAGACAGAGAGCAGACAAAATGGACTCCATATCCTAGGACACAGAAATTGCTTTCATTATGTTGGCGATGTGCCCAGTGGATTTTCAATCCTAGCCCATGTGGTATGAATTTTATAATTCCTGACCGTGGTAATGGTCTTAATCCAGTCCATCTCTTTTAGTCGTTTTTTGATTGAGTCTGGATTTTCATGCAACTCTCTTCTTCCCTTATCACATTCAAATAGAATAGTGTCAGCGGTATTGGCCATAGCTGTAAGAAATGGTGAGTTGTTTGATCCTAGTTCTTTTTCCATGTTCTCAAGTGTATTTCTCATTGGATTAAATATTTTTCCATTAGGGTCAGGACTTTCCATTGGAACCAGTATGCCAAGGACAGTAGCCCCAAATCAAATCGAATTGATGGCATTGGTGTCCCCATAGGGAAATTCAAAACCTTTTTCCATATGTGACCCTCAATCTTAACCCACAGAATAGTTAGGCTCACCAGGTTTATTTCCATCCCATACGTCATCTTCGCGACCACATTACCTACATAATAAGTCAGCAATGGTTTAATTGTGAACCTTCAATATTTACTGTAGACCTTCTTCATTTGATAAATCATTTATTCAGTGTTGTTCAGTATTTGCGTAATGCTGCCCTCACAGGAGTTCTGTCCCATAGCTGGAACCCTAGATAGATTAACTCCCTCAGGGGTACTATCTTAATATTATTTACCTGCCAGTTATATTTTGCTCTGGCCATCTTTGGATAAGATAGCTGGATAATCTGGCACTTCTTCTGATTGATAACCAATCCATTTAATTCTGCATATTAGGTCCTTTTTGTTATTAAGCGTTGTAAACCTACTGGTGTATAGTCTATGTGCCAAATCGTCCACATATGCTAACCAGTTTATTTTTTCTCCCCCTAGTTTAGGTGAGACCAGGCCAGCATCTTTCATTGTCTGGTAGAAGTCGGCCATGAAAACATTAAATAGGCATGGCCCAAATATGCATCCTTGCCTTAAACCTTTATATGTTCTGATTGGTGCAGTTAATACTCCTTTAGAGTTCAATCTTATTTTAATCCAGGTCTCTTGGTGGATGTGCTCAAGTATTGCAAGTAGTGGCGCGGGAATTCCCCAAATGCTTTCAATTTATTCTATAGGAGTTCCCTATCTACGAGATCGAAGATTTTAGAAAAATCTATTAAAGTCATGAATACTCTTATCTGGCTACCTCCATGATTCTTTACAATGTTATCCTTAATAACGGATAGAATTGAGCCATTGAGCGTTATTCCCATTCCCTTTCGGAACCCAGTTTGTGCTTTGGGCCGGAAGCTTTTTTCTTTCACCAAGTCATTCAATTTCTCGAGGACAATTGTGGCTAATATTTTAGTGTCCGGGTCCAGCAAGGCGATCGGACGGTAGTTCAATGGATCTGTCCAGTCCCCTTTTTTATGTATTGGCACTATAATGGATTGTCTACAAGATTGAGGGATTGTGCTTTTCTGCAAAATATCCTTAAAAAGCAGGTCGAACAACACAGCCCATATAGTTTTATGTTATTTTTAAGAACCGCATTGGATAAACAATTTCGTCCACAGGCAGCAGACATAGGTGCTTTTACTATTATTATTTCTATATTTAGTGCCTCAAATTCCAATATCCATGGTTCATTACTGTTGGCCACCGCCGGGACCCTTCAGAACCCATGTCATGTATATATTTCCAGTGTGCAATCCAAGAGTCCTCAGAGACACTTGTCGATTGGATCAGACATTGTGGATAGTGTCTTTTTTAATAAGTTCCTCCAACATCTTCTCCCTGGTTTTATTATTCAGTAATTGTCTATGGCCCCTCAGCCAACGCGTATAGGCCAATAGAACTTCCCTTTTCATACTCATGTAATTTCCTGTACCGTACTCATTAATTCTGAGTTGTCTGAATTGATAGTTCATTCCCTTTTTTTTTAGCCAGATTTCTTTATTGAAAGTGTATTTATGCCAGTTGGTTGTTAAATGTATTGTGTTAGGAGTCTCCTGGTCCAAGAGGATCTCATTGAAACCCTCAACTGAACAGTTATCTACTAGGGCCTCTCTACTAACACGGTCTACATAATTTGTTAGCTTATGATTCAGTGTTCTACCCGTACGCCTATATTTACGTATCCGGTTTCCAGCAGGATTAACCGACAGATCTATTGGTCCTTGGGCAACCGACCCATTTGTGTGTACATGGTCAAGTAAGTAACTAACATATTATGATTGCTCAGTATGGTCTCTTTCACTGCGATGTCTAGCAGATGTCTAGAAACTATAATGTAATCAATTGTAGAGCATGATTACCCTCGCTTTCACGTACTGGCCAATTTTTGAATTACCATCATTTTCTTCAGAATATGGAGATCCTAGGTAATACAGAAATTATCCCATTTGTTCCCATTCAGTCGTGCAGACCATTTCGATCGTAGTCCAATATTAACACAGTCCGTATTAAGGTCTCCGGCTATCATAACCAGTGAGTCAGCCTCACTCAGCCATTCACCCACCAATTGAGAAATATGATTAATATCGCTATGTAGGGTGTCTGATTGTTCCAATATAAGTTTACCAACAGCTTCCTTCTTAACCCCACACATACCACCTCTATTTCAGCCGCCAAGATACCGTCTATTTCATTCGATAGAATACGGGATGATGTTATTTTAGAATTTCTTCTTGCCACCAATAGACCACCCATTGGTCTACCTCTATTGAGTTTCTTAGCCTCTTGCTTTAATATGGTAAACCCCTCTCAGCACAGTTTGGTAGTAAGCCAGGTTTCCTGAAAGGTGATAATGTTGTACTCATCAAAAATGTGATTCTCTTCCTCAAACCCATGAAAGCTATTATAGCCTTTCGTTTTCCCATTTAAGCAATGCAAGTTTTCATTTGTCAGAGATTCACCTGACTACCCCTTGCTCCCAGTAATTAATTTTTCAATAATTGTAAAACAGTCACGGCCAGCCCATGCTGCTCACTTAATGTGGGGTTAGTTATTACTTCCTTCACATTTGTACTGCTTATAAGCATCCTTTTCAGTACACCGGGTTTTACGCACCCCATTTCACTCTGCATCACTTCCCTCATGGGTTCAGAGAGCATCATTCTCACCTCCTGACGTTCTTCATACACCACACATCCATACTTCATTATTTCTGCTCTTCCCTTTAATACCATACGTTTAACAAATGACAACCTCCAGGCCACTTCTGCGAGGTCGCATCTCTCCTAAAATGGGAAACTGACATAGGTTCTGTCATGTGTCGATTGTTTTGCCAAACTACTGGTCTCCCACAATAATGTGAGAATGGTATATCTATTCAGCACAATAGTAAAGTCAACATAAGGGCACATTTCTAAAAACATAATGTTCTGCTCTCGTGCCGGCTTCACCCTCCAATCGCCATTGACCCCCTTCTTAATTTGCTGGTTCGCACTCCTTTGTGAGATGCTCTGTCTGGTTGGATTATTGTCTTCCTGCTGCATTGTTCTTGTTGTGCAAAACAGACTCCTCAATTGATCCATTGGGCCCACCATGGGTTGACATTTGACAGTCCCAGCGGCTTCCTTCGGCCTGTCCCAGGCCTCCTTGACCTTATCTTGGTCACTTCATTGTTCAGGCGCTACCGTTATTGGACCTAAGATGGGTTCCTGTGTGGACGAAATCCCCACTTGCACTTGCTTGAGATATTCCTGACTGGTCGTAGGGATAGAGAAGAGCAATGCCCATTGTTCCTTAGCTTCTGCTACCGTCAGCCTTTCTTTCTCCTGTTCTTCCGGAAGACACGGTTTACCCAGATCATTCCTCTCTTTCGCTTGGCTTTTTGATGAGAACTGCTTATTGGCCGTCAGCCTATCTTTCTTCCCTAATTTGGTATTTGATGTGGAGTCAATGGAGTCACTGTCAGATGTAATGTATTCCCCCACTTCAATTAAGCTTATTGCTTGATCGATATCCATAGATGCCACCAGCTCGGGTAGTTTTCTTACTTTACTGGTGCCTTCGCCATTAGTCTTTACTACATCATCCCGCTTTGACTGCCAAATCACATCTCTTAAGTACTTTCTGGAGTCTTTCTTCAGTTAATTCCTCTGTAATCGCACAGGCTTCCTCAATTCCGTCATTTGTTCCCACCGCTTTCTCACTTGAGCTCTTTATAGTTTTTTGCATGTTGAAGCAACTAGTACTCAGTATGTCCATTTTTACATTTAGCTCAGAGAGAATTAGTGTATGGGCTCTCACCTCGTCCCTGATGTTATCATATAGGGCAACTTGAGCATTCAATATAGAGTTCAGTGCTGAGATTGATGGTGATGACAGTTGTATGAATTCATCTGCTTCACGTAAGGTGTGACGGAGTGTGTTTGTTCTGCTTGCTTCTGGACCTTGTGCAAGATTACTTAGTGACATTATTTTCCACTAACTGATGGTGATCCTCTCATGCGGCCATGATCCCCATAATAATGTTTATCGGGGCTCCCGTAGCCATCAACTACCCCCACCTCCTTTCCTTATAGGTTCAGGCAGGCACATTCTGTTACTGGCTAAAGTGTCTCCTTCCACACATTCTAGCTCTCCAACACCATCCAGAAAACGAATGTCACTCATATTGCCTCTATCTGATATGATATGGCATTTACAACACGCTTATACACAAGTGTTTCAAGATGCGACGAGGCAAGGAAGGGGGAACCAGAGGGAGGACAGAAACAACGATCTTACAAGGCCAAGTGACATTGAGATTGCGCAAGTGCAGGGGAAAGAGGAGGGGGCAGGGCTGTACATGCAATCAAAAGAATAACAAAAAGTACGGCCAGCAGGTGGCAGGTCCAAGGTTAAGTGCATACAGCAGGTGTCCAAAAGTGCAGGTAGGGGTCTGTAGGGTTACAGATAAAGACCCAAGTGCAAGGGTTGCTGGGAGGCAGTGCAGGTGTGCAACTGGCAGGGCAGGGACCTGGGGCCAAAATCCGAGGGTAGCCAGGTGACCAGTGCAGTATCAGAGAGGAAGATAAAATCCAGAAGCAAAGAGGAATGTCTTGAGGTGCTTCTGGAACCAGAGATGGTTCTCCTCAAGTTTCAGAGAGGCAGAGAGGCTGTTCCAGAGGAAGGCCCGAGCAAATAAAGAGATCTACCACAAACTTGTTGCTTGGAGAAGCGACTGACCGTGAGGGAGTTGGAGGAGTGAAGAGCTCGAATAGGAAGGTATTTACGAAGAGAGAGTTGGAGGTATTGAGGACCCAGGCCCCAAAAAGCCTTGTGGACAATCCAAAGGGGCTTGAACTTAAACCTTGCAGCCACTGGGAGCCAATGCAGAGATTTCAGTGCTGGAGAGATACAATCCCTGAGGCCAAGGACAAGTCTCGCAGTCCTGTTCTGGATGAGTTGCAGAGGGCGGAGAGTAGAAGCAGGCAGATTTAGAAAGAGGCTGTGGCAGTAGTCCAGCCTAGAGAGAACCAGAGCTCTAGAGACGGGGAGCTTCTGGGCGAAGGAGAGGAGATTAAAGGAAGAATATCTCTGAGGAGGTGCAGTTGGTAGTTTGACTTCTTAGAGATGTCAGAGATGTGAGGAGAAAAAGGAGAGTGTGTAGGCGAAGATGACCCTGAGGTTCTTAGCCTCACAGGTGGGAGCAGGAAGAGGGCCAAGGGAGGCCGGCCAGAGAGTGACAGGAAAGAAGGGTGCAGGTGTACGATGAGGAGAATCTCTGTCTTACTCGCATTATGAAAGAGATTGTTGGCGGCACACCACTCCTGGATAGCAGACAATCGGAGATGAGAGAAGAAGAGGTGGCAGAGGGGAGCCTGAGAACAAGTCGACTGTCACCCTCATAGCATTGAAAGTTGGAGCAGAGAGCGGCAATGTAGTGGGCAAGAGGTGCCAGGTATTGGTTGAACAGCCAGGGAGAGAGGTTAGACCACTGGGCAACGCCACAGGTACAGAGTGAGATAGTTATTTATTAACATTTATAAAGCACCTAGCAGCCCTGAGGCATAGCGGCGCTGTTACAAATAAAACAAGTCCTTGCTGTTGCTGGTTACAGAGAAAAATTGAGTTACATGACAGTGAGGTAAAATATGCATACATGGTTATAAGCGGGTACAGGAGCATGCATGCAGAGTAACAATAATGAAGGGTGAGGGTTAAGGAGGGGGTGTTAGTTAAAGAGTTTGGTTTGGAGGCCTTTGCGGAATGTGAGGGTGGTCTCAGCCACCATCCACTGCAGAGTCCCCCCGGGCTCCTGCACAGCACCTATTCTCTACAGCCTGTTTACAAAATCGCTCTTCGACAAACTGGACTCCCTCGGCACAGCCTACACCAACAATGCCGACGATACGCAAGTACTCCTCCCTCTTACTGGATCCTATGGCCAAGACTCAGCAGCCCTCCTTAAAATATATACCACCATTCAAGCTTGAATGGCAGCCAACAGGCTGTGGCTCAATGGAGACAAGACAGAGATCATCCTCATAGGCCCCAAAGAAATCCTGTCCAAACTCAACCAAAAATACTGCAACTTTTCCATCGACAACATCACTATCCCTTTCTCCTCCTTTTTTGCTTCAATCGGGGCTATGGCGTCAATGGCTCTGGTGAGGGTGTGCGAGTAGATGTCGGCGAGCAAGTTGGGGTCGCTTGCAAATGGAGGTTTAAGTTCCGGGACATCCAGGAAGGGAAGAAGGTTCTCCTTAGTAAATTTTTTCGAACATCTGACCATGGCTGGAGGAGCGTAGGAGAGTACTTTAGTGGTAGGATCGGTGGGAATTGAGAATTGAATGCAATTGTGATCAGTCCATGGGTAGGTAGTGTTGGAAACGACGGAGGAGGAGCAATTGAGGTCTGCCTCCCGGTCGAGGGTGCAGCCTTTGCAATGAGTCGGGCCTGTGACTATTTGTGACAATCCAAGGTCTTTGAGATCTTTGGCTAGGGCTTGGGCTGCTTTATCTTTAGGGCCATTGAGACCTAGATTGAAGTCTCCGAATAAGATGCTTTTAGTGGAGCTTTTTAAGTGTTACCTAGAATATGGAGGAGATGCCCTTGGAAGTCGGGGGCTGTGCCTGGAGGCCTGTAAATGTGTACATTTAAAGTACAGTTGGGGAACAAGGATAGTTTGGCTGAGAGGAGGTTGGTGTTGCCTTCTCAAGGGTGAAGGCACTGCCTAATGGAGAGTATGTCCTTAGATATAAGGGCTATACCTCCACATTTTGAAAGCTGACGGTTCTGTCAAAGGATCGAGTATCCCTGGGGGAGAGCCAGGGAGATGGCTGGGCCAGAAGCCCCATGGAGCCAGTATTCTGTGATAGCAAGCAAGTATGTCTAGATCATGCGTGGTGATGAGGTCATTCATCTCGAGTGCATGGGCGGGGAGTGAGCGAGCGTTAATGAGAGCACATTTGAGGGCTCAGGCGGGGATGTTTCTTTTTGAGGTTGCGGTGGGGCGGGGAGAGCTAGTGGGGGGGTGGTGTCTAGGGATGGGCTGGAGTGACGAAGTATGGCGGTGGGGGGGGAGAGTGTGCAGGTGGGTTTGGTGAGGAAACACAAGGGTGGTGGCCAGTGTGCTGGAGCTTGCTAGTTGTGACAGGGCTTGGTCTTGGCGTTGAGATGAAGCGTATGCGATAGTTGTGCGAGAGCCACGTTTGAGATTTATATTGGCTATGGAGATGGGCAGGCTGTGGTGCAGGGTGGGCTTGGTGCGTACCCTGGGCCTGGAGATCCTAGAACTTAGGTAGGTTAGGGAGTTGGCAGTAGGGATGCTTGCAGGGGTAGCGTTGACTGAACACGCAGGCTGATGGGGAGAGAGGGTTGAGAGGTGTGTGATGGAGGTTTGCATTATGGCTGTATTGGTGTGCCAAAGGGTGGCTAATGTGAATGTAAGAGAAATTAGGAGGTGTGAGAGTGGTGCAGGGAGTGTGCAGGAGATTGGGCATGTGAGATGGCAGGGATAGTGTGGCAGGATACATTGGTGAACAAATGAAGGGGCATGAAGCTGTGTGGTGGGTGGTGAGTAAGCGAGGTGTAGTGATAATGTGATGGGGCAGCAGTGACTGGCAGGAGTGATCAGAGCGTTAGAGCTGACTGTCTTGCAGGTCCATGGTTGAGTACGATGCAGCTAACGCAAGATTGGTGTCAGTGTGATTGTGGTGTAGACTGGGCGCAACACAACATGCGTACAAATTAAGTTTTAACAAAAATAGTCACCAACCATACATAATAGGGTATGTATTAGCATGTGTAGCAGGGAAAAATATGGAGGTAGTGCAGTCACGGTAGGCAGCTAGCATATATTATCAGGGCTGGCCTAGAGCAGAGGGTCGGCTGGTACAACTCCTATGGAGTGCTAATACGGAGCTGGCTATCAGAGTGGTAAAGCCACAATTATGATAATAGAGCAAAGGAAGGACCTAAGTTGCACCTGGGAGGGTCGATCAGAGAGGAACATGGTCAGTGATACCCAGATTATCACAGAGACGATTGAGCAGGATGGCGTGGTTGACCGTGTCAAAGTCAGAAGAGAGATCGAGTAAGACTAGGACAGAGGGAAGATTAGAATCAAGGTTAGAAAGCAGGTTTTAACGGATGCTCAAGAGAGCAGTGTCTGTGCTTCCGGCTGCTCTGAAGCCAGACTGATGGTCATGGAGACAACCAACAGATTCAGTGTGAAGATTAAGCTGGGAGTTAGCCAGCTTTTCCAGGAGTTTGCCCACGAAAGGAGTAATGGAGATCGGGCGATAGCTGGGCAGGAGGGGTCGGCTGAGGTTTTCTTGAGAAGAGGTTGCACAAGAGTGCTTCAGGGAGGAAGGGAAGGCTCCAGTGACGAAGGAGTGGTTGCAGAAGTAAGCCAGGGCAGGAGCGAGGGTGTCTGTGGTCTTTGATGGTTTTGGAAGAACAGGGAAGAACCTATTTTGATGAGACTTTCATAGATCGAACTTGTCTGGAAACCTAGTCGGGGGAGAACAGAGGTAAGGAAGAGAAAGAGGGAGGAGAGGTGGCCACAGGGGGGGCAGAGGTAGAGGAGAGAGGAGAGAGTAGAGAGAGGAGGAGAAGAGGACGAGAGGGTAGACGGGATGTCCTGGGTTTTAGAGATGAAATGAGAAGTGCAGAGAGCCTGGGAGGGGACAGGAGAGGTAGAGACTGCAGCAGGATTGGCCAGCTCCTTGCAGATTTTAAAGAGTTTAGCCGAGTTGCTAGATGCCGCAGAAACGCGGGCTTGGATGTGGGCTCTCTTCTTAGTGCGGACAGAGAGCAGGTATTGCCTTCGGAGCAGGCAGCAGGCCAAGTTTGTCAGAGGATGGGCAAAAAGCTAGCCATTTCCTCTCGGCCACCCTGCACTTGCGTTTAAGGGTGACAAGGTCAGAGTCATACCAGGAATTGCACTTGGCTTTGGGCTTCAAGCGGATCCTCATGACAGGGCCAGAACATCAAGAGTATCAGTGATAGAAGAGTGGAAAGGGTTGTGTCAGGATCTGAGTCAGCCAGAGGAGGACGGGGAGAGAAAGTGGCGGCGAAAGCCTCAACTGGCACACGGTTCATGGGTCAATTGAGTGGCGGATGGGTATTCTTTGCCATGGTGCTCGCACCCGCAGGCTTAAAGAAGCTTTGTTTTTTTTTTTTTTTTAATCAAAACATTTTTATTGTTTTTTAAAGGCATGAATAAACACATTACAATCATCTCTCTTCATTAAAGGGGGGGAAAGTGGGACATTACTAAAATCAACATATCCAGGGGCGAAGGGGAGAAAGGGAAGAGGGAGAGAGACAAACAAAATCTAAAGAACCTTCTCAGAACTCAGCATCAGGGACCCCAGTCCAACAACATTCGGAAAAGCATATAATGTAGTCTTACAGATCAGGCTCAGTCTGCCCTGTGTTACAGAGCCTCACACCGTCCCCATCTCTGTGGCGACGCTTCTGGTAGTTAGGCGGCCTCCTCCCACCGATTCCATATCTTGTTCTCCTTTTGCAGGCAGCCTCTCGCCTTGTACACCCGGTGTCCCATTGCAGCGCAAATGTCCACATCCGTGACCCATTGATCGTAGCTAGGAGTTCGTTCAGAGCCCCACAGTTGCGCAATGTTCCGCCTAAGTATCGCTGTTGCAGTCGACCAGAGCAATTTCTCATAGTGGGAGAGGTCAGTTTCACCGGAGATCCCTAGAAGCAGTTGTTTCGGGCACCTTTGTATCGTTTTACCTATAACGCCGGACAGTTTGTCGCAGCATCTCCGCCAAAGCTGCTGAATGTTGCTGCATTCCCATATGATGTGGAAGAAGGTGCCCTCCTCCCGCTTGCAGCGAAGGCAACGCGCGTTCGACGACCTGCCCCAGCGGAAGAGGGCCACTCTCGGATAATAGGTGCGGTGTAGGATTTTCAATTGGACCAGTCTGAGTCTTGAGGAGATGGCTACCTTGCGTGGGTACATCAGGGTCTCCACCCAATTTTCTGGTTGAAGCAGTCCAACATCTCGTTCCCACTTGGCTTTCAGGCTGGTTAGTTCTGGTGTCGCAAAGGAAGTTATCATGTTGTACATTGTCGAGGTGACTTTCCGTTCCACTCTGTCAGACACTATGTTCCTTCCGCTCTAGAGGGGAGCTTTCTGGCATGTCTCGTATGTCCTGTTGGAGGGCGCCCCAAGCGTGTTTCAGTTGAATGTAGTGGTACCTTTCTGTGGCAGGGAGGAAAAACTCTGCCTGTAGCGTCGCAAATGATGCCAGATTGTCCTCCCGTACCACATCTCCGATTCTGGTGATTCCTCAGTGGACCCACTCAGGCCATCTAGGCACTTTTTGTATTTCGGGAAGGTAGCGGTTGTTCCATAGGGGTTGTGCCAATGTCAGTTTCCCTTCCCACCCTAGATATCGATGTGTTTCCTTCCAGATTCTCACAATATGCGTTATCATGTCTTCTTTTTGTGTACGGCTAACACCCCCATATAGGTGCTCTACCGGGGTTGTTGTACTGATGGAAGTGATCCCTTTAATGTGTGGCAGATTTGTGTCCCCATGAAGCACATCGTTCACCAACGCCATCTGACTAGCCCAGTAGTATGATTGCAGTCTGGGCAGCCCGATCCCCCCCCTCCCAGATGGACCTCTGGAGAGTAGAGAGGGCAATCCGCGGGTGTCCTCCTCCCCATATCAGCTTCCGGAGGGTGTAGTCTAGTTTGTGAAATTCTAGATATGGGATATATAGTGGAGCATTTTGCAGTATGTACAAAAATTTGGGGAGGGCTATCATCTTGTACAGGGCGGCTCTGCCCAACAGCGTCAGCGGCAAGGAGATCCAGTGACGAGTGTCCTCTGCGAATCTTGTAACCAGGGGGGAAAGATTCAAAGGTGTGTAGTCATCGAGTTGTTTCGAGATGTGTATCCCCAGATTTTGAAACTGGTCTATTGCAATCTGATAGGGGCTGGTCGATAGGTTTGCCACCGAGACACCTTTTATTGGAAATAGGATGGACTTGGCCCAGTTCACACGTAGGCCACTGAATGCCCCGTATTGTTCCAGCATTTGCATGATTTTGGGGCAGGAATTGTCTGGATCTTTTAGATAAATAAGCAGGTCATCAGCGTCCCATGTATTAGACCAACGGAAGCCCTCCCAGGTCGGAGAGTGTCGCAGGAGGATCGCCAGTGGCTCAATTATGATTGCAAAGATTATGGCCGATAAAGGTCAGGCTTGCCTTGTACCTCTCCCTAGACTAAAAGGGTCCGATCGCCAACCATTCACTCTGGTCCTGGCCAGTGGGCGTTTGTATAATAGTCACACCCAGCTCATGAAATTCTCGCCGAAGCCCATGCGGCGCATTATGTCCCAAATAGCCTCCCATCTCACTGAATCGAAGGCCTTTTCGAAATCGATTGCTAGTAGGGTTAGGGGGCCTTGTATGCCGTCGGGTCTTTCCAGGGCTGAGAATAGTCTATTTAGGTTCATGCGTGTTGATCTTTGTGGCATGAAGCCGCACTGGTCCGGGTGGATCAGGGAACGGATAACCTTCTGTATGCAGTCTGCTAGTAGTTTTGCTAGTATTTTGCTTTCGCCGTTGATGAGGGAAATTGGCCTGTATGAGCTGCAGCTTTCAGGGGGTTTTCCAGATTTGGGTATGACTATGATTGTTGCTTCTCACAGATCTGGAAGGAGAGTGCCTTTTTCGCGCGCATGTTGATACATCCGTAACAGGTGGGGGGGCAACCACGTTAGCCCCCACCTTGTGCCATAGTTCAACCGGGAAGCCATTGGACCCTGGGGACTTAGCTGTTTGGAGGCCGGAAATGGCACTTAGGACCTCATCTTCTGTGATCTCCCTCTCCAGGAGCTCCTGCTGTGCTTCATCTAAGGTGGGGATGTCGATTTCCTCCATAACTGTGGTGTCCATTTGCGTCGTGGGTTCCCTATAGAGTTCGGCATAGTATTCCGCAAAGCCCTGCGTTATGTCCTGGTCTGACACACATGTGTTTGGCCCTCCTGTTTCTAGTAGTTGAACATGGCTTCGTCCTAGCTCTCTCCGTTCCAGCCATGCCAGCATGTTGATACATCCGTAACAGGTGGGGGGGCAACCACGTTAGCCCCCACCTTGTGCCATAGTTCAACCGGGAAGCCATTGGGCCCTGGGGACTTAGCTGTTTGGAGGCCGGAAATGGCACTTAGGACCTCATCTTCTGTGATCTCCCTCTCCAGGAGCTCCTGCTGTGCTTCATCTAAGGTGGGGATGGCGATTTCCTCCATAACTGTGGTGTCCATTTGCGTCGTGGGTTCCCTATAGAGTTCAGCATAGTATTCCGCAAAGCCCTGCGTTATGTCCTGGTCTGATACGCATGTGTTTGGCCCTCCTGTTTCTAGTAGTTGAACATGGCTTCGTCCTAGCTCTCTCCGTTCTAGCCAGGCCAGCATTTTGCCAGCCTTGTCCCCCGTTTCATAGATCTGTGCACGCATTGCGGTATGCGCTTGTCTAGCATTGTCCATTGCTATATTTTGGAGCCTTTTCTGTGCCAGGAGTAGCTTACGATTTGTGTCCGGCGTATCCTCACGTATATGCTTTTCCTCCGCCAGTTTCACTTGCTGTTCGGCTTCAAGTGCCTTACTTAGGTGCATTTTCTTTTTTGCAGTTGTCCAAGAAATCAGCTCACCCCTTAGTACTATCTTGTAGGTCTCCCACAGCACCTCTGGGTTTGATGCAGTCTGTGTATTTAGCTCGAAATATGTGCTGGTGGTCTCTTGGAGTCTATCTACTAACTCGGGGTCACCCAGGTAGTAAGTATTCAATCTCCAGCTCGGTGGCGGGAGTGGTCTGGATGTTATGAGTTTTAGCTCCAGCGGGGAGTGGTCAGAGATACCCCTGGGCAGCATGTTTATTTCTTGTGCCCTGTGTAGATCTGTTGATGGAGTAAAAAAGTAGTCTAGCCTGGAGAGCGAGGCATGGGCGCCGGAGTGGAAGGAGTATTCTCTCTGTCTGGGTGGAGTTCTCTCCATACATCACACAGGCCAAGTGCATTAGTGAAAGTTGCAAGCCTGGTAGATATGTTAGGGTTTCTATTACGCAAATGTGAGTGGTCCAGGGTGACGTTCATGACTTCATTGAAGTCTCCTCCCAGCAGCATCAGGTTAGAAGTGTCATTTGTGATCAGGGGGGCAATATCCGAGAGAAGTGGCTCTAGTAAGGTTGGGGGTGCATAGATGGCAATTAATGCTATCGATTGGTCCCATAACATACCTGTCGCATAGACGTATCTGCCGCTGGTGTCGTGGGACACTGAGACGAGATGGAAGGGCAGGTTTTTGTGTACCAGTATCATGACTCCCCTTGAGCCCATCGTGAAGCCTGAGTGGAGAGCCATCTTATAATTTGTGCGTTTAAAAAGGATGCATTCAAAGCTTCTACATAGGTGGCACTATGATCCACTCAAACTCTCTAAAATGTCCCAGTCAATGAGCCCGAGGTGCTGGAGACATTGTGGAGAAACTGCCAACTACTGGCACATGTGGTGGAGCTGCCCACACATCAAAGTGTTTTGGACCGAGGTCCTGGGATGGATTAAGGAGGTAGATGGAATCCAAAGGGAGCTCGACCAATGCCTTATACTGTTTGGCCTCGAAAGGGACGAAGAGGATTGGATCCGGATGACAGGTCTGGTCCCCCAGCTATTGCTAGCGGCGAGAGCCCTGATAGCGATCAAATGGAAATCTCCTCTAGCCCCAGGAAAGAACGAATGGATTAAATTGGCCACGAACATTTATGTGATGGATTCGATAACGGCCTCCCTACACAATAAATCAGCAAAATGTGAAACCCTATGGATGGACTTTAAAAATAAATATATCACACCTATTACGGACTCCCAGTTGGAGGAACCCTCAGAAGGCTGACCCAGTGACGCCAACCTCAAAAGAACACTACAAGGGGTCAGAGACTCACTCTCAGTCGACAGAGTACCGGCAGATGTTCCAGTGTGACAATTATGCACTCCCAGTGCTTATGTTAAAAGATTATACCAATGATGTTCACTACTCCAAGTGGGGGAGGGTGGTGGGAGGGGGTTGAGGCGAACAGTGTAAGAGAGTTACCCAGGCAAACTGAACTGCCACGAAACTGAGTGACTCCAATAGCTTCTTTTACTTTGCTTTGATTATTTGACATGTACCTCGGGAAGATGTATAATTTCCTTTGAATACTGTTTGCCTCTCTTGTTTTTGTAAAACCAATAAAGAAAAAAATTTAATAGGATGCATTCAGTGCCCGCAAGATGGGTCTCAGACAGAAATACTATATCTGACTCCCGTCTCTCTTTAGGAATTGGCGATCAAGCCAGTCAGCGCTTGATCACGTTGACGTTCCATGTCATGAGCCTGAGTGTTCTGCAAGCGTTTGTGGTGGTGCTATGTGCAGCCATATTTGCGTGTGGAGGGAGAGGCGTGTGCTGCTATAGGTGGCGATGTACGCCAGGGGGACTTGAGCCCCTGGGGTATGACTGTCTTACCTAGCCATGATGTGTATTGTGATTGATTGGTCCCGTCTGCTGCTAACCTTAACAAACCCTTTACCATCCTCCCCATACTCCTCCCAACTAGAAGCATCGGTCACCCGAACATAAGAACCTCAGGTGTCAACTGGCCACCTTACATGCACTGAACTTAGTTTAGGTCTAGGTGGTGTCCCCTAACGCAGTGCGGCTGGGGGTAGCACCACTATTGCTGTCGGCCGGTAATCTCTGCAAGCGGCGCTTTCATTAGGGCAACTGGCACGTAGACTTCTTATGGGTGTTTCCCAACGTCCCGCGCCCACCGTCGGTACACGGTGGGCGTGCTCAATTGAGAAGAAGTTAGAGAACGTTTTTTCCCTGAACATGTCTGTGAGCCACTGCTCAAGAAATAGCTCCATGTTCGGGCCCTCTGCTTTTTCCAGAAGCCTCAGGATTCTGACATTATTGCACCTGGATCTCCCCTCACTTTCGTCTATTCTCTCCTCTATGGTTTTAAGGCGGGTCATGACTCTGGTCAGTTGTTCTACATTCCTTATTCCGTCTTCCGCACCAGATATGTGTTGCTCTGCCTCCCCGGTGCGCGACAACAGTTTTTGGAGATCGTGTCGAAGGAGGGAGACGTCCATGCTGATACCGTCAATTTTCTCCTTCATGGAGGCAAGCGAGTCAGCTATGGCCACCATGATGTCTTTAAGCGATATTGTGCCTTCTGTTCCCGCCATGGTATCTGGTTGAGCATTTTCCTGCTGTCTGTTTGCTGTCGGGGAGGTGTATTGGTCGGTTTATAGTGAAAAGACAGAAAAAAAAATATCGAATAAAAAGGTTGAACCAAAAAATCTCGGAAAAAAAAAATAGAATTTTTATTTCAATACGTTTTTTTTTCGAAATGCGGGAGTTCCCCCCAACCCCCCTTTTTTCATTTTTTTTATTTTACCCCTTTTTTTACTTACCTGACCCCAAAAATACATATAAATAAATAAATAAAAAATTCAAACATAAATAAATAAATAAAAAAAATTCAAGATTTTTTTTCCGATATTTTTGTCATTCGATAGTTTTTTTTTCAGCCTTTTGACTGACCACCGTATTGGTCGATCCGACTCTGGGAGGTCAGCCTTTTGGTTTTGTCCTTACCCATCGTGGGTATCGATAGTTAGGTGTCTGTGTCCGTGTCGTCGCTTGCTCTGGGTGTGCAACGCTACGCACTGTCTCGCCTCCGTGACACCCCCTCCGCCCACTGCGATCGCCTCTGGTTAGGCCGTGTCGTGCACCCGCTAGGCTGTTTGGGAGCTCTGTTCGCCGCTTCTGGGCCAGCGCTGCAGGCCGGTGTCAGAGCGTGGGCTCTTCCGCTTAGGGGGATCCCCCTTCACTGGTGCAGGCTGCGTCCGTGCTTTGGTGGGTCCCTCTCATCCTCCGCCTCCCTCGCGAGGCACCTATGCTCGTATGCCCGCTTCAGTGCCCGGCGGGCTGTCTTCCACTTCTCCCCGTCAGTCAGGCGATTCCAGCAGGCTGTGCGTGTGCTTTGTCCTGCTGTCCCTTTGCCTCGGCCAAATACAGGTGGGCTTGCGCTCACGCCTCGGCGCAGAGAATTTGGGAGTCGGTGGACTTCAGTGTGCCGGGCGCGGCCATTTTGTCTGCGTGGTGCCGCTGCCGAGCCGGCTCCTTTCCGCAGCTCTCATTCAGGGGAGCGCGTTTTGGGCCAAAGTTTCGTCCACTGGCACTCGGGATAATTCTCTTCTGAAGGATATGCATATCTTTAGCTTTTGCCATTTTTGCCGCGGTTGCAGGAGCTCCCGGGGCTTACGTCCTCATCGCTCTGCTGCTGGCCACGCCCCCTTAAAGAAGCTTTGTTGCCTATGTGACACACTTGGAGTTTGTTGATTTTCCCCCACTTTGCGATCTGTTGGTAATGTAACTTGTGTTGTTTTCACTGATTCACGCGGAGTCCCAGAAGCATTTGCACTCCCTGTAGTAATTGAGGGTTGTTTTGCCTCTGCAATGCCCAAGCCAGCACAAATAGCATTCAAAAGAAATGTTTGTTGCTGTAATAGAACTGGTACTGCATTCACAGAATTAGCCAGGCTAATCAAATCCCACGACGTTATGGCCAAGACTGCTTGGGATGGCAGTACTAATTCCGGTGATTGAGTCTTGGATCGTTTTTTCTGCTTATTAGTTTGTCTTTGCCGAACCCTGACTGTCAGCGTAGATTGCTTCTTTGTTGTTTGAACAGGCGGCATGACTGAGTTTTCAACCTGATGGTATACTATTAGTCGTGCCGTAAGAACTTGGTGACCAATTTATCCAGGCGTATCAGGTTTCTACCCCTTTGGCTGTGGCCAAGAAGCTCCAAGGCCAATGCCCGCAGTCACTTCTCTCCCAGGCCGCTTAGGACTCGTAATATAGACCAAGGGGTACTAGAAAGGGCACGTGAGTCACATAGGTCAATGCCTCTTTATGCATCGTTATGCAGTCAGGCTCCTCTTAGGTGACTAATGGTGCTTAGTATACCTGGTACTCTCCAATATCCTGAGTATCTATCAAGTACCCACTAGGCAATGGCTTTAATGGGTCTCCCCTACTACTACTACTGCTGCTACTATTTAGTTCAATTAAATTCAAGGAGAATGGAGCCGAGTGTAAGCTCAAAGGCTCTAGTAGCCTGCAGGCACTTCCTTTCTCCCCTCTCTTTCCTGAGGGAGAACAGAGTCACAGAGTTACTCCCAGAATTCATTGTATACATTGCAGCTCATCTTATCTCCTTCAACCAGTGATGTACCGAGGAACTTTGCTTCAGTTCAGTTCAGCAGCAGTCACAGTCAAGTGGAGCAGGGTACCACTGTCCTCTGTTTTACTATGGACCATTGCAGACCACTTTTGTAGCCACTGGATATCCAATGGGGGAAGTCTCACAGAACAGGCAAAAAAAGATTACGCCCCGGGCACCCGAAACTGCTAGCACGAGACCGTTAATGAAGAGCACAAGTGTAAGCTCCAACGGTTTTGCCGTGGTGGATAGAACAAAAACAAGACGTCGGCATTACACGAAAACTAAGTTGCAAGGGATAAAAGTAATGCGGCTTATCTTGCTTGCAAGCGGAAGCCTCACCGCCGCAGCCCCACACCCGAAACACACTGCTGCACACTGTATTAGAATCGCAATTTAAGGTAATATACAGCTGAACCTGTTCCATAAGCGCAGAATCCTCAGCCATAGGACAGATAGGTGTGCTGCCAGCCAGGCTTGGTGGACTATTCTGCTCATGCTGGCAAACAAATGTGAGTGGAGCCGGACTGATAGACGACAAGATTTCAGACACCAGTTCACAAACGTCCTGACTACTCAACAGTATTTTTGCAGGATGGCTTGATGACACGCATTTACTACAACAAGCACACTCTCCATAACCCAAGACAGCAAAAGAGCAAAACCAAATAATTATCTAAAGCTCACCAATAAAACCAAAGAGCTCTAGCAGCACTCCTCACACTAACCAGCATCCGCACCCAACTGATGCGCCTAACTAACACGCCTGACGTGAAATATGTATGTTCCTGACTGCAAAGGAGCTGGGGAAATGTAGTTTACGCAAATCACTCTCAATGAATCTCACAGAACCACACAAACGCCCAATTCCTTATGCGGTTCCCTACTTGCGGTGCAGGTGAGAGTACAAACTATGTGATAATATCTAACAGATCCTATATTTAGATTAATACGTATATCAGGCCCACACAATGGCCAATCGTCTAGTAACAACACGCTGTACAACCTCAGCACAAACCAGCATCAGCGTCTAACTGACACCTTCTTATACTGCTAGCATGAACCCATTAAGACATTTGAGTGAGGAGATGTTGCCTGCAGCATATAATGGAGGACACCATCTAGGTAAACTCTGCAGCTCCAAGTCCGTCCAACATATCCAAGCCATGCACTGGCTCACAAGGAAACTCAGCAGATTGAGGCAGTGTAGGTGGTGCTGGGGGCCCACTTCCTGGGCCCCCACCAACACAGAGAAGATGCCCACACCCCTGTTCTCCACAGAGCCACAGGTGGTCTCTAGCAGTCAAACGAACAAAGCTCTGGGAATGGGTGAGCCACGATGGGGGAGGAGTGGGCCCCTCAGGCTCACATGTCACTTGCCCATAAAAACATGGATCACCTGACTCAGAGGAGGACTCCTTGGGTCTCTGTGGCATACCCAAAGCTGTGATTGTCCCCAGCCACCACATCACGCTGCTTCCCATACACGGCGCTGGAGACAACCGAGCCATGGCAGGGGAAAGGGTAGCTAGCTGTGCCTGCGTAAGACACGTCCAAGACAACTAAGAAGCACCGGCTGGGTGAGATCAGCCCTCAGCCTCCAAAGAAGTTGCATCGAACCTCTATCCTTTGTATGCAGCTAACGGCTCCCTCATTACCTGTTCAATGTGGGTGATTAGAGGACTCTCCCACCTCTACATTCCCATGAGCTCATAATCCACCATTAACACCCACTATTATATGTATATATATATATATACTGAGAGAAGATGAAAGACAGAAGTTTCTCGCAAGCAACCTAGGCCGAAGTGGTGGTATGACTGAGAGTTGGTGGACATGGAAGTCGGATAACGTTGCTGAGACCACTTACCCAAGTGCACCGTGAAGCATGCACAATGAAGAAGAGAAAGAAGTGAGGCATTGCAAGATGAAACCTTTTGCGCATTCATGAAGGAGACGATTAAACGCTACTTCGAAATCAATACTGGCAGCCTAGCTGCCGCTGGCACGTTATGGGAAGCCTTCGAAACAGTGGTTGGGGGGAAGCGATAACTAAAATGGGGGGATAGAAAAAGATTTAGTTCTAGACATATCCTGGGCAGAGATTGATCTAGAGGCGAGAAAATATGGAAGCAGAGACAGCTGCCCAGCACCTCACGGAATTGAGACAGAAATGTATAGCAAGCAAGCTTAACTACGCCAAATACCCTTGAAAGCTGAATGAAGGTGGGGACAAACCAGTTTGACTATTGGCCTGGCTCTGCCGGAGTGAGACAAAACGGGGAATTATTTATTAAATTCAGGATGAACAAGGTGTCACTCGAAGAACACAAAGCATGATTAACAACACCTTTTTCAGATATTATAGTTCTTTATTTATTTATTTATTTATTACATTTGGATATACGTCCAAACCCTCGGGTATCACGGCGTATGTTACAAGAATACTTAGTGCTTAGTTGGTACACGATAACTTAGTACTTAGTGGGTACATGTTGGCTTATTTGTGAACATACAGCGTCTGAGTACCGAAGCGGCAGAAATGTTGGATGCCGCAGTCACCGCCGACGAGCTGCAGGCTTCGAATTGGAACTTTGCCTGCTGACAAAACTCCGGAACAGATGGTCCACCGGGGGAATTCTACAAGGAGTTTGCGGATGACCTGGTCCCGTCGCTCTTTGAAATGCTAACAGAAGCGTATGAGGTGGCTGAACTTCCTCTAAGCCTGAGAGAATCCATTATAATATCCATACCCAAACAAAACACAGATGGAATGTGGCTCCTATAGACCCTTGTCCATGGCAAACCAAGACAGCAAAATTATCACCGCTTTATTAGCAAACTGACTGAGGGGGGTAATCGGGAATATTATACACTCAGACCAAAATGGAAGCTGCAACGTTTACACACCTAATAAATAGGACTACATCCTGGGAGGAGCATAACGCAGTGTAATCATTGGATGCCATCAATGCATGCGATTATGTCAGATGGGATTGGCTTTATGCCACCCTCAGCCAGTTAGGCGTGGGGAAAAGATATTTACGGTTGGTCAAATTGGTGTACACCTCGCCCAAGGCCGGAGTTAATACAGGCCACTGTATTTCAGCGGCATTGGAACTGGAGAAGGGCACCAGGTAGGGATTGTCCGCTCTCCCCAATGCTTTTTATTCTAGCACTGGAGACAATTGCTGCATTCCTCAGCAAAGAATACGTAGATGCAGGTATATCCATAGATGGGAAGAAGCATGTAATCTCCATGTGTGCAGACGATATGCTTCTCTAGCTGGACAGTTTCCATTCACAGTGGGCTGGCTGGCAGATGACCCTAGACACTACACTTTTGCAGCCTACCATAAGACACTATTTCATGAGGGAAATGTTGCATATTCACATCTTGATCCACTCCTACATCTTTTGATTTTGGGGTAACTATTTTGGCGCAGGGCTTGCAGAATTTTTGGCATGACGGACCCCCTTTCGCTGCAGATCCCTTTAGTTGCTATAATGTCAGGGAAGCAGCACTGCGTATTGGGAATCCGTCAATAATGGGAGAGTTGTGGAGTTATTATGGTGGGCGACCTGCTCCAAGATGGGAAATTGATGGATTTTAGCACTCTAGTAGAGGAGACTGGTATGCGCAAGGGACCATTTCTTTTGCACCTTAAACTGTTGCGCACATTGGAACGAAGGTGACCGGAATTCCAGGAGGTCTTGAGGGAAACACTGGGATAGAATCAATATATGATATGACAGAAGGAGGGCACATAGTGTCCAGACTCTATGAGCTGCTCTTGAACAGCCTGTGCAGTCAAGACTTGGGACTATGGGTTAAGTGGGAATCGGACTTGGGCAGACCTTTTGTGGATGCTGAATGGGTGAGAGTAGTGTGGTATCCAAAACCGGTATCCAGGTACGCTAGACTGAAATTCCTACAGTTATAGGTAACTCATAGGGCATTCTTCACATCCCACAAGATTTCCCAGTTTAATGGTGCAGGTAGGCAATCTTGCCCCAGATGCATGGAGGAAAACGCGGGCATGTTGCACATGTTCTGGTCTTGCTGGAAAATGCGGAAGAACTGGGCAAAAATTGCAAATAGAGTTGCCAGAAGAGGGATAGAGCTAGCTATCAGGTACCAGGAAGCGTGTTTGTTATGAGTGTTCGTGTGCCAGCGTGGTGCAACGCATATTGTAAAAATTAAGGGTCTCGTCTATAGGTTGGCCAAGCTCTGAATCGCAATGTCCTGGAAGTCTGTGGATGGCACCAGGATGGAAGCATGGTGGATTGACTTGCAGAGATGGGCTGTGGCTAAGACTGTGGTTTGGAATAGGACACTGTACCAAGGATTTATGGAGAAAAGCGACAATGTAATATCCTGGAATGTTTTAACACAGACGGTGTTTGCACCCCCAGACTTCACACTGGAGGGCCCGGAAACCCCTACATGACTAAGTGCGTACATATACATGGCGGACGGCAGGTGGCACTGTGGGGTGCACAAGGGGACAATGGGTCTATACTGGACAATAAAAGGCAAAGTTTGAGGGTTTAGGGGGGTGGGAGGGAGGGATTACGTGCTTACAGGGAGTTGTGATGTTTTGAGTTAACCATGCCAAAAGAAGTTGTATATTTCTGCAAATATGATATAATGGAAAAATTATTAAAAGAGCAATAATAAAATGAAGAAAAGAGGGAAATAGAGAGGCGAGCAGCCACGCTGATAAATGGAGAAGAAGGTCCCGTCCTGACTTTAGGACCAGTGATGCTAGCCCTGAGAGCTGAAGGTAACTGGGAAGGTTGGAGACCTGGGAGAGAAATTGAGAATAACTAATTGAAGAAGCATACTTGTCCCAGTGAGGAACAAGTGTGGAGGAGTGAGAATCATTACTTGGCTACTCGTCTCAGTGAAGAACAGGTATGTAAGAAGAGAGAGAATCAGTACAGGAACCCTCATCCTAATCAAGAACTAGTGTCAGAAAGACATAAGGACACAGAGTTGTGATTTGACCAGCATTGGTTGTCCTAATCAGGAAAAGGATTGGACATTAAGAGAGAGTTCATTATTTGTATACAAAGAAAAAAGCAAAAGAGCGTCAAGAGAGAGGAACAAACAAAACCAATAAAAACACAAGAGAACAAAACCCAAAAGAGAAGTGGAAAAACCCCATTGATGTATTATGTAACTTAATAAAAGTAGTCACCAAGAAGTACCTACGACTACTTTATTAGAGTGATCTGCTGAATAAATCAGGCCATAGGAGAAAGGACTCACTCTCCTGTGCCTTAGTTGTTTTGATAGGGGAAAGTTCAGTATAGATTATTGCAGGGTTGTCCAAATTCAGGCCTCAAGGGCCAGAAACATGTTTGATTTTCAGGAAACCCCTCAATAATATTCATGAGAAAAATCTGCATACAAGGATTCTAAATGTATGCACATTGTTTCTCATGAATATTAATGAGGGATATCCTGAAAACTCATCAGGATTCTGCTCTTCGAGGCCTGGAGTTGGCCAACCCTGGATTAGAGTTTTGTACGGTGAACAGATCTTTCTTTTGGACTCACTTATGACTGACGAGCACCATAGTTTCTTTTGGTTAGGTAAGTAAACCTAAGTCATGCATTTTAATTTTCTTTAAAATAAAGATTTTCTAAATGGAAACTCAAGTGTGTCCTTCTTCTGACCCGCCACAATACACTCAGATCAATCTGGATTTAATCCCCAGGCCGTTCCACTGCATTTCATATTCAGACTGTTTAATGTATTGACCAAAGTGGATTTATCGGTCCAAGCTGTTGCAGCCACACTCAAGCCCAGAAGGCGTTCGACTCGCTATCTTGGCAATTTTACACACTCTGCTGGAAAAGTGTGTATTCGGCCCTCAATTTATTTTGTATGTACGCCTATTGTACACAGAGCTGGTAGCAAAAATCACTATTAGGTGTCTGAAATGTACCGCTCTCCTACTCTACTATTGCCGTTTTGGGAACGGTCTCACGGAGGGGGTGCAGCAATCATAATATAAGTTGGGGCCATGGTGGAGTCGGCCCTGGAGAGCTCCTGAGACATGTGTGCATGGAGGTCCCCTGCTGAATAAAAGGACTTGAGTATTTTTTTTTCCCTACCTGCCTGCAAAACGCCTTGATTCTGCCTGCACAAAGAGGGTGTGCTCGCTTTAATTCGCCCGCCGGCACTTGCAAGCACACGTGTAAGCAATTTACAGTGAAGCGTGAATACAGAGACGGGGCGTGGCTTGAGAGCCATGGCGTGAGACTTGTCTTCCTTGCTGCTCCGAACGATCCGTAATGATCCTGCATTGACATGCAATGGATTTTGGCATAAAAGGCAGGACTCTTAGGCTGGAAGTCAGAGTCGCCACTGGAACTACAAGAACAGAAGAGAAGTGGAGAAGAAGACGGTTGCTGCAACTCCTGGATCCCGGTGAAGCCCTGCTGCAGTCCTGAGCTATCTACCCGTCAATGACAGAGAAGATCCAGTCCAGAGTTTTCTTCCTTTGGGCACGGTGGGAACAACCAGCTCACCTTCTACAGGCAGAGAATCCTCTTCTGGGTCGAAATCGCTGCACTGAGCTGTAGTGGTCCGGATAGCCATCAGAAGAGCCCTCTCCTGTTTTAAGGCGTGCACTTTTTATTCATCGTTGCTTTGCTGCTGCTGGCTTCATCCCTGGGTAGTGCTCCAGGCGTCCTCCTTCTTGTCCCCACCACTGAAGCTTCAGGAACCGTGAGTCTGCAGAAACTACCAAGAATAAATGCCGTAGCACCAGCTTTCTTCATCCGAATAAGGTACTGTGTCCATTTGGTCGTTCTCTCCGTCCGACCTTGAGGAATCGGGGTGAACCCTTTTCCTTTCCGAAGGTTTGTCCTTTCTTCCTTCTGTCTTATAACTTTTGCTTCCCTTTGACAATATCCAGTACTCCTGGCAACTTTAATCGTGAGCTATTCTAACCGTGTGATCCTCGACAACAGAGCCCCTGCTCCATTTGACACTGGCGCAGGCCTATTGACTTTTATCTGCCTCTTAGAAAACGTCCTCTGTTTCTATTGCCTTGACAAAAGTATTGCCTATGATGTTTATCCACTATTCCCTTGTTTTAATTCTGTGTGCTAAGTTTGTTTGACTTCGGGTGTATTTCTTCCCGCATGTACGCTTTCTTTTCGTAAGACCGAACTGTCATTACTGTCAAAAAGTGATCGCGTATTAACCCACGGTAACGTCTTTGTTTCGAAACACTGGTCTGTCAAATCCTAATGTACTTACCTTGAATTGACCTGAACCAAAGGAATTGGTTGTGTGTAGTATATTTAGAGTGTGGTTTTGTTTAATAGAAGTAAAGTGTTTTGTGAACAGATGGTTTAAAAATAAATGTGCTTATATTTTTTAACCAGAAACCTTGAGTCAGTGTTTGTTTGAGTGACAGTAATTGTAGTCCTTTGTGTAATCCCTATTACTGCTAATTTGCTCTTGAGATAAGTCTGGCTGCCACTTTACTGTGTAGTGCAGGCTTGTACCAAAGGTGAAATTGTATTATCACTTGTAGTCTTAATTGTATGTAGTGTTCCCTAAGGGTACTGCAAATGATTCTGCCTAACACAGCCCACAATGGGCACAAAGCATCCAACGCTGTGTGGAACATATACAAGTATCCGAATAGAAAGAGATACAATGTCGCACCTCATGTCGAGCGAAGAACTGGCCCAGCTGTGAGTCGGGAGTGACTGAAGGGAGCAGCACACAAGAGCTTCGAGAACAACTGGGAGCCCCCAAACGGCGACCCAGTACGAGGGATCGGGGA
This sequence comes from Ambystoma mexicanum, assembly GCF_040938575.1. Classification (NCBI taxonomy): domain Eukaryota; kingdom Metazoa; phylum Chordata; class Amphibia; order Caudata; family Ambystomatidae; genus Ambystoma; species Ambystoma mexicanum. The sequence continues at coordinate 13,476,121 of NC_090924.1, read as the reverse complement.
ACGCTGGGAAGACGGCACAGACGGCGGAGAAGTGGCAGGTGCCTGTCCTGAGCGTACCCTGCGGTCGGGGCAGGATTCCACCTGCCCAACTCATACTGCAGACCAGCAGATGGATGGCCCGTAATGAACGGAAGCTACAGTGAAGTGCTTCCTCGCGCTTACACACACAGAATACACTGTAACCCGTAGCCCAGGCACTGGAAGAGGCCTGGCTGTGGAAGGACAACATAGCGGCAGGTGGCTACTGCTGGGAGCGAATATATTGGAAGCCCTGCAGCGCCTCCCGGCCTGCGGACCCTGCGTCTCCCAACATCCGCAGAGGGAGCGCAGGTACAATATGTACAGGCTGGTGGGGCTACACTTAGCAGACACGTTGCCTCACAGAGGACAAAGGCAACCCCTTGGGGCTTGGGGATAAATGAAGGCAGAAAAGGCATTAAGCATGAAAATGGAAACAGAGGCATAAAAGCGGAACAGAGAAAAACTGAGAGAAGCGACGACCAGCGGCCTCTGTGGCCCAACTATGTGCTCGATAGGCGCCCTGTCAGATGAAAGGAGCTAGGGGTTACTGGAAGCTCGCCCCTATGAACTACAGTAAACGTATATACGAGGCGGGGTCTAAATAGGGCCCTCACGTGGGCATACACACGGCAACTGCAGTGTGTGCGCAGACACCCAGAGACTGCTCAGGTGGAGGTACATCACAAGCAGCGCAGAACGGCAATCCGCTCACTCCGCCAGCACACAGGGAGTTGGCTTGTAGCGAAGGGCCACATGCCCACCAGGCACGGAAGGGTAGCAGTACACTGAGACTGCGACAGGAGTCAACGCCCAGGCAGGTTGGCGTGGAAGGCCACGTCCAACAAAACATGACTAATAAACAACAGAAACAAAAGGGGAAGCAACAGACAATGGAATAATTCACTAAATCCCCTCCTGTGGAGGCAGGGGCTAGACACAAGGAGCAAATTGCGCAGGGCGTAACACCTCCAGCTCAGCACGCATTGACCGGCAATTCCTGGATGCTATTGCTGACTTGAAGGTGTCTGGGGAGAATAAGTTTGATGTAGCAGTTGCGGAGCTTAAGACTGCACTGGAACTCAAGATAGATGTGGTGCATATAGATGTTAACCTGCTACGCCAAGATGTGAGAGTGCAGGCAGCGCGCACAACCAAACTTGAGACTGAGGTGAAAACCAACACGGTCACCTGCATAGCGAATGCCGCGGAAATCCAGACACTGATACGACAAGTGCAGAATTTGGAGGGCAGAGCTGAACAAGCGGAAGGGCGGGCGCGCAGAAATAAAGTGCGGATAGGAGGTTGCTGTTGCGCACAACAGAAATGGCCACTGTCACGACCACTGGGTTTCCCACTAGAATCAACCCCAAGGTGTCTTGGTTGGTTGCATATCATTCCTGGGTTAAGGGTAGATAGGACAATGTTAGGCTATCTAAGAATTCGGCACTTCCTCATAGCCCATCATGGCCACCGGGTTGTTTTCTCTGAAAGCGGCTGTATGGGTCTAGTTGTTGTTGCTGCTGACTGAGAATATAAGCCCCTCCCCTTTGTTGTTCCGCGCTTCGCGCCGTTCTGCAGTTGCAGTGGACGCTTACCGCGGTTCAGCCTCCTGACAGGAATTCCACAGCACATTTTTTCACAGTGTTCAAAGTCTTAGCAGCCCCATTCCCTTTCTTGCCTCTCCGTAGCTTCACAGTTCACGGTTCCGATTGTTAGGCTGTAATTTCCTGTCTCTCCTGTCATAAAAGTCTGTGAAGAATTCATGTGCTAATCTGACTGGGAGTTTCGTCCTGAGTCTGTTCCGACTCCTGTTTTCTCCACACCGCAAGTATCATTGTCATTGTTAAACGCGCGCGACTGTGTTTTCTGCGTTTCATGGTGCCGCGTGTGTTATCATTATAGTTTCCTCACGAGCGCATGTGCATTTTAGGAACGCTCTTTTCAGTGTGTGTGTGTTCTAGGATTTTCCTTGCTCCCAATTCAGACCACATTCATCTGTATACCATTCATGGAAGGTTCTACCTACTTGGCCATACTCGCAGTCTCCCTTCTACAGAACATGCGGCCCTGTGCAGAAGCAGGATGGAGAACCCGCCATAAAATAAGTAAAGGCAAAGAGGGTGACAAATAGAGAGAGAGGGTGGCCAAGAAGGAATAGAAGTTTAACTCTCATGCTGCTATTTTAGAATTCTTTATTGAGAAGTTCCTTGTGTATTCCCCAGATTCATGGTGGCAGAGAAGGAAGAATCTTCAGAGGCGAGATAGCAACACACACCAAGAAGAGTCTTAGTTTTGACCTCGGGAGTGGTGTCCCCGCAGAGTTTTAAGGTAAGCGTTACAGCCACCTGATTTCAGAGCTCCCGCTCCACTGAGAAATCCTGCGCCTAGATATCTTTTCTGGAGCCACCTGATGCGCTATAAACAGCAGTGCGGATGGCCCAAGCATCCGTGTATATTCCCTGAAACTCCTGGTAAGCTACGATCAAAAGTGCCGAAGTTACGGCTGTACGAGCCTCAACTGACACACGCTGCTGGCCCCATTCCGGCTGGGAGTACCGAAGGGAGCCAACCCAAAGCCGTGGATGCAGAGGGGCGGAAGGCTGCGGATGGGCGGAGCCTGTGCCTGTAACCCACGTCAGGCCTGAATCCTTAACACGCGGCTGGTGTGCGGATGCGGAGAGGGTGAGCGGAGCGGAGTGGAGGCGGACCGGCAGATCTCCCGATACGACCAGGGCTCGCAGCGCTTTCGCGCTGCTGAGCCCCAAGGCCGTCCCCATATCCTGCTGTTCACCGCGGTGAGGGACGTACAACAGTGCCACGATGCCACAGTGAGCAGAGACCTGGAGAGATAACAGCATATGCTGCTCAGAGCCAAGTAAGGGGGTCGGAGGTGCGGCGGAGGGGGAACGAGGCCACACAGACACGATTTGACCAGCAAGGGCCGGCGGACCCCCCACTGGTGAGTGGCTCGTCCTGTACGGGCCAATGAAAACACTGTTGCCAGCGCGTAACACGGGTGCGGCTCGCCCTGCTGAAGGCACGCTGCTCCCGGTGTCTCGATCCCGTCCCACGCGGGCTGGATGGCAGGCCTCTAGGGGACCATAAGAACTGATTGAATAGGCCCCGGGGCCCTCCTCATGTGCAGCCCTGTACAGGCCACTGTGAACATCCGCATACAATAGCGCAAAACGGTGTACAAACGTGGACCACCGCATGCGTTAAAATGCACAACAACGCAGAAGTGCGAGATTCTTAAAATTGCACACTGGTGATGGTCCCACAGACGTACCATAACATTTAAGGGTATACCACCCCGAGGGGCGGGCCGGCGGGAGAGCGCAGGACTCATATTAACTGTCAAGTGGTGGGAGCTGAAGGCTCATGGAAGATTAAAGTGCCACAAGCTAACACAAACTTCGTAATCCGACAACAAAATACATGGGAGGACGCAGTCCACCCGTGGAGGACGCAGTCCACTCGTGGTGAACAAGCTCCCAACCCTTGAGCCTTGTCCTAGTCCCCACACAGAAACATCATACAAGGAGCAGAAGTGAAAGGGCACAGGAGTGTGACGAGCCCAAAAATACCAGATCACCGAGGCCAATAAAACAGAAAATAGGACAACAACATTATGGGTGAACCACACAAAGCAGGGAAAGGGGCCAAGACTCCTAGCAAAAAGAAGAAAGGCCAATGGATGCTTATACTGGCAGCCAAAATCAAACTACTACTGCGGACGTCCACACTAGCTCTAATGAGGCCTTGGACCCAGAAATCAGAGATCAAGAAGACAGGCTGACAACAATAGTGCAAAATGGATTTCGTGCAGTGAACATGAAGCTGGATGATATAGTATCCACTATTGGCTCCCTCAAGGCCAGAGTGGACAAAGAGAGTGCACGTGTCACGGAAACTGAAAATAGGATAAGCACTAATGAAGACACCATTGCACACCACAGCCGTGACATCACCCAGCTTAAAGACACTATGTCCAAACTACAGAATAAATGCGAGGACCTCGAATCTAGATCAAGGCGAAACAACATACGGGAGGTGGGCGTGTCGGTATCATTTGGAAAAGGCCAAATGGAAAAGCAACTTGAAATGCTACTTAAATCCTTGTTTGGGCCAGAGGCATTCTCCGAACACTTCCTAGTCGAGAGAGCACATCGCACATTGGCCCCAGCTCCCAAACCAGGCACACTGCCACGCACGATAATTGCAAGACTCATTAATTACAGGGACAGAGACTCAATCCTGCGAATGGCGAGGTAGGCTGGAACACTCCAATATGAAGAAAACCGGATACACATATACCCGGATTATTCAGCCGGGGTTCAGGCGAACAGAAGATCCTACGAGCCAGTTAAGACTCCTGAAAGAATGTCAAATCCCATATGCCTTGATGTTCCTGGCCAAGATGAGGATACAACACGCCGGAAGGGCGCCCTTTTTCTAGTCCCCGGCCGAAGCTACGCAGTATATAGAAACCTCCATACCCCTGCCTCCCAGAGAGGGTAGACTGGTACAGAATAACCGGCCCCGGCCGGCGGACTAAGAGACACTTAATGGACAAATATATGCTAAAGCTACCGTCTCCTTGAGGCTGCAGCCTCGACAATTTGATGGCTAAGGCGGCCCCACGCAATGTGGTCAACTGGAGTGCTGGAGCCAAGTCGGCGGCAATGTGGAGCAACATGGCTACCCCTGGAATACTCCATGAGTTCCGACGGGAACATCGTCAAGTTGGGGGTGATGATGAGGGTGAGGGGGATGGACGAGGGAGCTGAATTTGTTGTTTCTGATTTGAAATGGACCTATTATGGAACAATGGAGGGATTTGTTGCCACTGGAAGGCATTCTGTCCAGACGGAAGGTTGACAGAGGTTAACTGTTTGTTGAATATTAAAAATGTGGTTGCACTGATACTGGCGCTGGCCGGGTCGCACAAATATCATAACCCTGATAGACGAGACAAAGTCAAATATCTCCCTATAATGCACGGGTGACGGGTTGAGGATAAAACTGTTGACATGGAATGTACGGGGATTAAATAACCAGATGAAAGTCAAGAAAATTGGCAATTACGTCACTAGGCATGGCCCCCATATCCTAATGCTACAAGAAACGCATACAATGGGAGTGAACAACGTGCATATACTGCCAGAGTGGGGGAATTTTAGGTTCCATACTGACTACTCCTCCCAATCTAGAGGGGTTATCACTCTTATTCATCCAAGTTTGAGATTCGGATTGGAGGGCCACAAGGTTGATCAGTTGGGTAGATATTTTATGGTATGGGGGAAGGTTGCAGGCCAGCAATTGCTACTGGTTAACACATATGGGCCCAACATAGACGACCCCGCTTTCTATATGGATATGTACCAGATGATTGCTTCACTTGGTGTGTCCAATGTGATTTGGGGTGGGGACTTCAATGTGGCTCTAGATCCCGCACTGGATTGGTCCATGAAAACTATCGGAGCTCCGAGCAAGACAGCACTGATTCTGGGTGACATTCTTCTGCAGCTTTCACTGGTAGATGCCTGGCAGGAAATACACCCTGGCAGCAGGAGATACACATACTACTCTTCAGTTCACGATTCTGAGTCTAGAATTGACTATTGGTTTGTTTCTTCGGTCATGACTGCTGCAATGAAAACGTGTGAATTCTGCTCTACACTATCAGATCATTCCTCAGTGTCGTTGGAGCTAACACTCTCGGGTGGCCCCTGTCCTACAAGGAGGTGGAGAATGCCGAGTGGAATGCTAGGGGACCCCGGGGTGGTGGAATCACTACATGTCGAAATAGCAGAGTTTTTCACTAATAATGTAGGATCGGTTGGTAAACTCTCCACAGTGTGGGAATCCTTCAAGGTCTGGATCAGAGGAGTCCTAATGTCCAAGTCAGTTGGCATGCTGGAGTGTGTGCGGGCCGAGCTAATGGACATTGAAAGAAAATTGGATACATTGGAAGAGGCCTACACCCGTACACAGGACAGAGAAATATTAGGTGACATACACACACACACCTCCAGGAATTTGATAAGCTGGCCATCAGAGAAGTGCGCTATGTGGCAGCCCCTATACGGGCGCGCAGATACGGGGAGGATAACAAGGCTGGTAGAACACTGTCCAACTTACTCAAACATGATAAACAACCAAATCAGATCACCAGCATACAAACTGAACAGGGAGAGGTACTCCTGAAGTAAGAGGAGATAAACAGGGAATTTGTTAAATTTTATAAAGAATTATACGCAAATAAGGATAAGAAATTGCACGCAGAAATTAAGTCGTACCTTGCAGCTCTCTCCCTTCCAAAACTCCCTGATGAGGAAAGCTTGGTAATGGATCAGCCGATAACTGCAGAGTAAATGACGGAAGCAATCAAAGCACTGTCATCAGGCAAGGCACCAGGGTCGGACGGGATAGGAGCCGAATTTTATGAAGAGTTCCATGAGGAACTCGTTCCGATATTAATGCAGGTATGGGAGGAATCCCTCGAGAGTAGTATATTACCCCCAACTATGAGAGAGGCTGTGATAACTGTGCTCCCCAAGCCTCTGCGACCACCACAAGATTTTTCGTCCTATTGGCCTCTGTCCCTTATAAATACTGACGCCAAAATATTTGCAAAAGTGCTGGCCAATCGACTTCTAACGGTAGTACCTACACTAGTCCATCCCGACCAAAACGGCTTTATCCCCACAAGATCCACGACCCTGAATCTCCGCAGGCTCTTTGGCATAATGGCACAAATAGACCCGGGGAGAAGCGCAGTGGCTATATCCCTCGACGCCAAGAAAGCCTTTGATTCGGTCTCATGGATCTATCTCCTGGCTGTACTGGAGGCATTTGGGATGGGCCCCAATTTTATCAGATACGTAAAACTATTATACACTGATCCTGGTGCACGGGTGTTAACTAATAGATCCATCTCCGAATTGTTCCTGTTGGGCAGGGGCACTAGACAGGGATGTCCATTCTCGCCCCTGTTATTCGCATTAACCATAGAGCCAATGGCGGCTGCGGTCCGACTAAGGCATTCAGACAGGGGGATAAAAATGAAAGGATCCACTCAGTTGATTTCATTATATGCTGACGATACGTTTATTATATGTCTGGGTACCTGCGATAAATTTAGCACCTATCATGGCAGAAATACAAGAGTTTGCAACGTATTCCGGGTATACTGTGAATGGGGCCAAATCTGAAATATTTCCGCTTACACCGGCCACCAGATGTCCCGACATAATAAACGGACTCAAGTGGTCAGAACAGCACATTCGATATCTAGGGATCCTTGTGTCCAGGGATAGAGTCACATTATATACAGATAATCCCGAAAGCGCACTGCAAACACTACATACAGAACTTCAGATGTGGGGGCGCCTCCCAATTTCGTTATACGGCAGGGTCGCCATACTTAAAATGGTAATTTTACCCAAGCTGCTTTACTTCTTTGTCAACATCCCCATATGGCCTGGTAGGACTTTTTTCGCCAGACTCCGATCCATGGTGGTAACATTACTTGGGAATGGGAAGACGGCGAGGATAGGGTGGGAAAAAATTACGGAACCATACTCCTCAGGTGGTATAGCTGCCCCTGACTTCGAGCTTTATTACTAAGTCGCCCAAGCGTAATTTGCAAAATACTGGTATAATGCTTCAGATAGAACAACCCACATATGGATAGAGGAATGCACCACACACCCCATGAACATACAGTCAGTCATTTTTGATTCACGATACAAGGACACCTGCGAATACAATCCGGTAAGCTGCACTGTCAGGGTGTGGGAGGCCATATACGAAAGGTTGAAACTGGAGACACCCTATAACCCGGAAATACCCTTATGGAATTTCCCGGATATACCACCTACGCACGACAACAGCATATAAGAGTCCTGGGGCCCAAATAGTGAGATGAAAGTGGGTGACATGTTTATCAATGGGAAATTTGCGACCTTGGGGGAATTGCTGAGGGCACTGGGAGATGGGCCACTTAAGACACTTCAATACTACCGCATGAGATCTGCATTTCAGAAAAGATGGCCGCTATTCACAGACGAGCCTCCACCACACGCATGTATACAGTTGGTAACCGCTAAAGATGGCCTGGGAATCTCTAAACTGTATTTGGCAGTGCAGACCCACACCCCCACAGTAAATCAAATTAAAGAAAAATGGGAAAGGGACTTGCAGAAAGCCCATTCAAGAGGAGAAATGGGCCAGGTACTGCTCACTCACTAAGAATCAAATGGTTCTAGTCACTGGGTCCTCCGCACCTTTTAATGTGTTCTCACAGCAAAAATCAAATGAGATGCTTGAAACTCAAAGTACTTGCCAAACAAAAATCCTTTAATTAGTTCCATTCATTTAGATGTATCCTCTCTTTAGAACTCAAAATCGATTCAAATTGTTTAGAACATTCCCTCGACACGTGTTTCCCCAAGTACATTGGTTCTTCAGGAGGGTGTAAACATTTTTCTTACATTTCGTTTCACATGCTCAAATTTGTATCCAATGTATTGTTTTTCATACACTGCACAATTCTCTGTTGGAAAGTTTAACCAAAATAAATTATTAGCAGTTGCATAACAGAAGTTCATATAAAAACATTAATGATTCGTTTTCAGAAAGGTTGCTAATGTTTATGCATGGCGAGAACAAGGCAGTTAATATTTGTTTCACAATTTTAATTGTTTTATGAATGTGCAATGTTTTAAAAATGCGCTCTAGTCTTTTCACTTTCTTCATAGAAATGGAACGAGATGTTTTAAGTAATAAAGAAGTGTTGCAACAGGGAACAGGATATTTTGGAAATGCATTTGCTTTTGTACATGCTCACCTTAATATTGTCTGAATACATCAATGAGTAGAAGTTTGAGTAATGCCCCTTTCTTTTAATCCACAATTTACGGATTTGTGATCGGCATTGCTTTTGTATTAGCTTTTTGTATTGCGTATGGAAACTCGTGTCGAGGGAATGCTCTAAACAATTTGAATCGATTTTGAGTTCTAAAGAGAGGATACATCTAAATGAATGGAACTAATTAAAGGATTTTTGTTTGACAAGCACTTTGAGTTTCAAGCATCTCATTTGATCTTTGCTGTGAGAACACATTAAAAGGTGTGCAGGACCCAGTAACTAGAACCGTTTGATTCTTTCCCAGTTCCTGAAACACTCTGCAGCCTGAGTGATCTAGTCATCCCTTAGCAGCACCTAACTTACTCCAAACAAGAAGATGGACATCTTTATTTATCCAGCTCGCCAACAGTTGTTCTTTAGGCTGCAAAAGCATTTGCACTCACTAAGAATGTTTCACTTAACGCTGGGCTACGGCTAATCCAATAGACTACATTACACACCAGCAAAAATAGCAAAATTGGCACCAGAGAGCTCGGATGCTTGCCCTAAGTGCAATGCACCTCGAGCCGGAGCCTTTCATATGTATTGGGAGTGTCTGGTTGTGGCAGGCTTTTGGAATACTGTGGCTGTGATGCTGGAAGAGGTAACGCAGGTCCCCCCTGAACTAACTCCTCAAAAATACCTGTTTGGGGACATTGGCAAGCGCTCGGAGAAAACTAGAAGATTGTTTAATATCTCATGTGCGGTGCCTAAAAAGTGCATCCTACAAAAATGGAAAAACGCAGGTCCACCCATCATGGAACAATTTCTTCGTGAATTAACATATGTCAATGAAACAGAAGAACAATATGTCTTGACACAACCAGCGGCATGTAGGCCAAAAGAAATTTGTGGCCCTTTCAGAGGGTATTTATGTAACATGATCTCTGATGATGACGAGTCTCTGTAAAACTGAATGTACAAATGAATCAAATAATGTTTTTTTATTTGAGGTGCGATGTGGAATGGTGCCTTGTATCTCTGTGTGACCACTAATAAAAAGAGTTTAAAAAAAATAAATAAATAACGTGCGGATCATAGGACTGCCGGAGGGTGAGGAGGGAATGGACCCGACCAACTATATTGAGACCATGTTACTACAAGAAATTAAAGGTGGGCGCTCACCCAAGGATTCGCTGTTGAGAGAGCACATAGAGCACAAGTCCGTAAACCACCACCGGGAGCCCCCCCGCGGCCGATCATCGCCAAGATCTTAAATTATAAAGACAGAGAGAGGATCCTGGAGCACATCCGGAGGGTGGGACGATACACAGAGCGTCAGCATCTGTCACAACGTAACCTTATTACACCTTTTTGGTACAAAGACAGCATCTACAATTTGGTACTTTCAAGAGTAGGCTCTGCGACGCAGGACACAGGTACATGTTGATGTACCCTCCGATAGTAAAGGTGTTCCACAGAAACAGGGCTTTCTTCTTCGAATCCCCGGTGGAGGCCACGGAGTGATTGGACACCCAGAACTGTCCGGCGACAGCAGATGATCAGACGGATGTCCAGGTGGATAAATGATCCAGAGTACTCTGACACGGGTTGGTGTGTGGACGTTGGACCTTGGGACTGGAATATAGTGCGGCAAGTAATTATGCAGGGTACGGGAGAGATATGACGGTTGTATATAAAGGGAAGATAGCTGAGTATTCAATGCAGGGAAGGGGTCTGAGATTATCAACGTAAGGAGGCACACTCTTACCCCCTCGGTTAGGTTAGATTGGATACTGTTAGATCGGTATCCCCCTGCTGGGCTCTAGGAAGGTGTTACCGGGTAAGGGCCAGATGCGGGAAAGCCTGAGATCCAGGGATGGTACTGGTCATCAGTTGGGGATGGGTGGGGTGGGGGAGGGGGTGAGTTTGGATGGGGGTTTGGTTTGGGTGGTGTTGGGCGGGATTAGTTAGGGAACGAGCTTACACCCACGCGCTACTGCGCATGAAGTGGATGACAAGGCAAGATAGAGGCGCGACTGGGTATGGATGAGAGATGGGAGACCTTAAGATAACAACCTGGAATGTCAGGGGGCTCAATAGTTATTTGAAGAGGAATAAGATCATGATGTATCTAAGGAGGCAGAGAATAGACATCGCCCCATTACAAAAAACTCACCTTACGAAAGAAAAACAGGATGTGATAAGGAAGAAATGGAAGGGGACCACCATAGGGGCAACGTATTCAGCATACACCAGAGGGGTAATTACTTGGATAGCACCACATGTCCCCTTTCAGTTATTACAGTCCACCGTGGAGTCTGATGGGAGGATGGTGGTGATACAGGGATTGATAGAAAATAGAGAAGTGTGTATCATTAACACATATGCCCCGAACCAAGATATTGTGGCCTACTTCAGGACCTTATATAGCACAATTAGCCTGTACCACGGGGGTGCAGTTATATGGGGAAGAGACTTTAATTGCACGCTGGATCCCAGTGTTGACAGATCAGATAGACAGCTAGATAGACCTATCCCTGCAGCCAAAACCTTGAGCACCCTGTTGGGAGACTTTCATCTGGAAGATGTATGGAGACTGCACCACCCACATGAAAGACCTTATTCTCATTATTCTGCCCCACAAAACTTGTATACACGCCTAGACTATATGTTTGCTTCTCCGGAGCTGACGGGAGAGTTAGTGCAGTCGGAATACAAAGCGTGGGTCCTCTCAGACCACTCGCCACTGATCTTAACATGGCAATACTTGCCCCCTAGAGCTAGAATACCAACGTGGCGTCTCAGAGCCGAAGCATTGAAAGATACAGTGTTCAGGGGGGACTTGAGAAAAGAAATAGTAGAATATTTCGAAAATAACACTGGAAGCGTAGATTCGGCTGGCACTCTATGGGAGGCATTTAAGGTGGTGGTGAGGGGAGCAGTTATATCTAAATCCAAAGGTCTGCAAGGAGGTTTAACGCAGGATTTGCAAAAGGCAGAGGTGAAATTAGAGGCAATTCTGCATAGAGGCGAGAACTCCCTGAGGAAGTTGAAACCATAAGTCAATTGCAGCAGGAGTGTGAAGGGCACTGGGATAGATTATGCAATTTGAAATACATAGAGAGGCAGCATGCTGGTGGGGACAAGCCGTGGAGGTTGCTAGCATGGTTGTATAAAAATTAGACACTCAGACCAACGATTAGAGCAATAAAGGGGGAGAATGGACAAACACTCGACACCCAAGAGGGTGTGTACGGTGGGTTCCTTGAGTTCTACCAACAACTGTGTGGAGACGTTGAAGGGGGTGAATGGAGTGAGACAGTTGAAACACTGGAGGATATTGGCTTGCCTAAATTGGGAACGCGAGAGAGGGAGAACCTAGAGACGCCAATCACGTTGGAGGAACTAGAAGCAGTAATAAAGTTATTACCTACTAGCAAGCCCCGGGAGCGGACGGACTCCCCAGGGAGTTCTACAAAACATATAAGACGGACGTGCTCCCCCCGTTACTAGCAATGTTGAACGAAGCGTTAGAAACAGGGATACTGCCGGAATCCCTGAGAGAGGCAATTATTATTCGGTTTCTCACACCTAACAAGCCGAGCATGAACTGCGGGTCGTATAGGCTATCAATGCTGAACCAGGACAGCAAGATACTCACGGCTGTGCTGTCAAATAGACTGAGACAAGTTATTCAAAAACTCGTACATCCTGATAAGACTGGATATGTTCCGCACAGAAGCATATCCGACAAGCTCAGAAGGCTCCACCATGTCATAGAGCAAACAGAAAGGGACTCGCATGAAGTCGCAATTATTTCATTAGATGCGGTGAAGGCCTTGGATTCTGTCAAATGGCCTTGACTGATGTCAGCCCTAAAAGAATATGGACTAGGGCCCGGTTACCTGAAGTGGGTGAAACTACTGTACAGTACGCCACTAGCCATAGTCAAGACTGGAGCACTCATTTCAGAGAGGTGGCAACTCAGTAGAGTCACTAGACAGGGGTGCCCTGGTCCCCGATGCTGTATATCCTTGCACTGGAACCCATAGCGATATATCTGAGGCAACAATATGAGGAGGTGGGGATCTGCACAAAAGAAGGGCCACATTTAATATCGATGTATGCTGAGTATCCTGAGGAAAACCTCCAATATATCTTTAAAGTAATGGAGCGATTTGCTTTACTCTCTGGCATTACAGTCTATCCTAAGAAATCATGTATATTCCCCTTGGGAGATATAAGGGGATTCTGCGAGAAAGTCTGAGTATTACAAATACATTGGGAGACCCGAACCTTTAGATACCTGGGGATTGCTATTTATCACACGGTAGAGGATGAATATAAATATAACACAGAGAAGGCAGTGGCAAACATTGAGAATAGCATGAGATTCTGGGCTAAGCTCCCTTAGGCCATGATAGGGAGGGTGGCACTGTTGAAGATGGTTGTATTGCCGAGGTTGTTACACTTTGTTGGGAATATACCATATATGATACCCAAGCGAATCTTTGTTAAACTTCAAAACATATGTAGAGGGTTCATATGGCGCAATACCAGGAATAGAATAGCCCTGTGGAAAATGCAGAACATGTATGATAAAGGGGCATAAAATTGCCCAACTTCGAGGTTTATTATTTGGCCAGTCAACTACAATATGTGGCTAAGTGGTTGACGGAAGACTCAACATTGGAGTTTAGATTGTTGAGGTCTGTATGTGTTCCATTTTTTTTGGAAAGAATGGATATGGCTGCCAAAACCAGAGCTAAAAGGGGGCACGAGGATGTTAGAACTGGGTCTGAAGATGTGGCGCAGGGCTTGCCAGGTCATGGAGAACCCGACCACTTTTTCTCCACCACAAGTGCCGCTAGTGGCATTGACCGGAGTGGACAAGCAACTTAGGAAGACAATTCATAGGCATTGGGAACCGGTGAGCATTGCAACGCTGGGAGATGTATGGCAAGATGGGACGTTATTGGAATTTAACGTACTTGTAGTGGAAACTGGTCTTCACTCAGGGCAGTTTATTACCTACACCAGATTGGTGCGGCGGGTGAAAGAGACATTGTCAGAAATACTGCTGGAAGGTCAATCCGACACGGCCATAGAAACAATTTGATATCTCAGAGGGGGATGGGGGGTGGCACAAGGTCTCTAGAATCTATGAGCTGCTAATGTCCAGGGTGGGGAAGGTGGTGACCCAGCTGAGACGGGACTGGGAAGAAGAATCAGGGGAACCCATGAATGATGGGTTGTGGGTGAGGGTTCAGAGATACCACAAACATGTGCCAAATGTGGGGAAGTGAACGCAGGGATGATGCATATGCTCTGGGCATGGCCGGAAATTGGGAAATTCTGGGCAGAAGTAGCCCACCGCTTAACCGAGAAAGGGATCATACTAAATGTGAAATCTGTGTGGGCATGCATGGTGGCGGGTTTTCTAGACCGCGCAAACTGAAACACGTGAGTAAACTCAAGGACTTGGCCTACATACTGGCCAAGCGCAGAATTGCCATGGGTTGGAAAGCAAACTATAGACCAAAGGTGGATGTTTGGTGGCACGATCTCCATAAATGGGCAGAAGCGGAAACAGCGGTATGGAATGAAGTGGTCAATAGAGGGGGGTGGGGCGGTGAGGAAGCGGAAACTTTGATGGCCTGGAGACACTTATTCGTCACACTTTCTGAGTCCACCCAGACCTGCCTAAGTGAAATGGATTCCTCCGGGGATACAGAGGGGGAGGCACCCCTATAGGAAACAATGGCAGATGGCCAAGTGGAGTAAGCTCGAGTTAGTGGGGAGGGTAATGGGGAGACAGTGGACATTTTACGATATTGTATATGATGCTTGACTTCACATGACACACACTTTTGGGTTTGGGTTTTTTGTTGTTGATTGGTGGTTGCAAAAGTTAATAAAAATTGTTTTTTAAAAAAAACGTGAATACAGAGACTTACCGAAAGAAGACAAAGCTGAGCACGTTGTGTGAACGTGAAAGTGGACTGCAAACCGATAGGCAGCAGCAGCTGGCGATACAGATATGGCCACAATTCACTAGCAGAGTGGGTGAGCAAAGAAAACATCACTTGTTTTGTTTGTGTAGTTGCTCTCTCGTTTGGCATTTCATCACGAGTATCGGAGTATTTTTGCAGATTTAAGGATTACCAACAAATGGAAAACATTCACATTCTCGGGTCAGGGGCACAGTGTTTGGCAAAGCAGGGGTGAACGGCTATATCACCAGAAGTCCTCGATTCCAGGATCTATCGCAAGTTTCAGTGCCGAGGGCTGGACAAGGTGTAAGTGAACCCTACGACTCCTCCTGCACTTTATTATTGTTACATCGCCCCTTTGGACTCGTGACTTGTAGCCACTTGTAGTTTTACGCATTTCCAGCCTCCATAACAACTATTGGTGGATTTAGAGGAGGAATAGAGAGGAACTGGGAGTGTACCAGCTCAACACGAGTATCCCAAAAGGGAATTTTAAGGGGGCTATATTGGTTTGTTCACTTAGCCCATGAACTCAGGACGCAAGATGTCCAAACGCAAGGCTCCAAGTGAAATTGGACCGCTGGAGGCCCCCAAGAAAATCTATAAACTCTTTAAGCCAATTAAGGATATAAATATCCTCATTACAGAAATTAAAATCTTGCTCCTTGATATCAGAGAAATAAATGACACCGGGGAAAAGGGAGGTGGGCAAACAAAAAAGGAGTGGCTACCTCGATCTGTGCAGTGAGTGCAGACAACATTTATGTGATTGGTGTGGAAAATAATTCCTCAGAAATGACCAAAGGCCTCCACCCTGGAACGCCCCAACCCACCTATGACGTCAAGGAAGCTTCCTACCCTCGATCCATTGGCGGTCTTTGTAATCGAAAAGAGGGCCGGCCAAGAAGGTGGCAGGCATTTTTCTATTCCAGCATTTTGTGTGCGTCCCCAAGGCAAACAAACTGACCAAGGCAGCAATATGATTGAGTTACATGTGTCATCATCAGGTAATTGCCCTGGTCAGTTGGCAAATGGAAATCGAGTCTATCTCCCTGACCCTGATACTAGACTGATTCCAGTAGCACCAGCAAAAGTGGCTGAGCCCTTAGCTCCAATGGCATCTGATAGACAGAACCCTGTGCAAGAGACTTAAATTTAAATCTCAATTAGTGCGAATGTACAAGTTCTATTATTACGTGGCAACCCACAAACGGAGTAAAACTATCCAATTGATATGATGTATTAGGAAATGCCAACCAGCCTGCTGGCTTACCCAAGGTGGATTTTGAATCCCGGTCCTCGGGTAAAGGGAGTGGGCATGGAGGCCCAGGGCTTGATATCTTGCAAGATAATGATAACACTAAACACAGTGGACCATCGAAGAGTACGTGTGGTGAGAGTCCATTTGACAACCCACTGTCACGCAATACAATAGGAGTGGCACAGTCACCAACTCATGTACACAAGCCAGTGGGCTCAGCGAGAACTCAGCCAAACTCAAAGCCATGTAGCTCTCAGCCCCTGTGGAATGTGGGTATAAGTGCTCTAGTGAAGTAGACATCACTCTGATTAAGGCTAATTTATTGTGCTTGAAAGACACTGTGGTGTCTATTCTCGCAAAGATGTCCCAGCAAAGTGGTTTTCCCCTGGTGCTCCCTGTTAAGAATAAAGAGGGCATCCTTAAATCGAGTGCCCAAAACACAGAAATGATTCAACAGAGGACTACCGGCAGCCCGAGTAGGCCACCGATGCAACAGCCTAGGGCATCTAATGGTCCACTAAAGGCACCTAAATACTTGCAAACAGGGGCGCGCTAAACTCCCCGTCATGCCTTCGAGGATGGGGGGATCTGTACATCTACTGGAAACAATAGATATGTAATCTCAACCCCCCCCCTCTCTCTCCAGAAGTGTGATAGCGCGAACAATAGACACCAAGATTCACGTGATCGTCCTGCTTCGGTTGGAAAAACTACGCCACTTAATACAGAAGTTCAACCGAGGAGGAGAGGGGGATATGTCTACATATATAATGTGCCCAGGCTGGCCACTGGCTGTTATGAGAGCAAAGATTCCTTGTTAAACAAGGCAATTCACTGGTTGCGATTTATCAGGTGTTGCAAATCTGTCATCGGAGAAGATCTGGTCCAGTGTATCCGGCGTTCAATGCCCAATGGTATAGATGATTACATCAAACTGGAGCTAGAAAATAGCCAATTGGCAGAGGGCCTAATTTACATCAAACTTTGAACTTATCCCCCCAAAGATTCGAGAATCACTTTAAGGCCCCCCCCAACTCCCCTTCAAACCTAATATTACCAACATCAACAAGGCTGGAAGAAAAGACTCAGCTAAACGAGATGGAATATGAAGAGGATTGTGAAGGGGTGGATTGACTAAATAAACTCCCAACCCCATCCAACATAGTCACTCCCAAAATGCCACAAGAGAGCGCAGTCTTTGATAGTTGCAAGATTTTGTCCTGGAACATAGCGGGTGTCGCTAAACATCTGGTTGACCCTGATTGGCTGCACTATATCCAAGGCTTTGATATCATTGGCTTACAAGAGACTTGGGCATTGGAGGTTTTGTCAATTCAGGGGTAGAACACCTTTTTCATCCCAGCAACTAGTTTGCCTAAAGGCAGGCCCAAAGGAAGCCTGCAGATCTGGGTGGCATCAAAACTGAACTGGACAGTTAATGAATCTACCCTGGCCAGCGCGAACATTCAGTTTATCGTTGCCCACTCCCCCGATAAAAGGTGTATCCATATAGTTATTGTATATAATAGGCCGGGTGGGAAACCAGCAAATAAACCCCTGCAACTATTGTACGATGTTGTAACTAATTTGTGTACCCAGTCCACCATTCAGCCGATTTTGTTGGTTTTCAGAGCTTTTAATGTCCAGTTTGAACCTTTGCAAGTTGTCGAGGACATATGGGATGATGTAGATCATGCTTGGGAATATCAACCTTGGTGGCCACGTATCCCAAGCGTACACATCCCCAGGCTATTGTGGTAGCCCGAATTCTATCTAGTTTGAACCTGAGAGCCTGCAATGGAAGGTTTAAATCTGACCAACCAGCTGCGAATACATTTTTGGCCCATAATGGTCCCTCTGCAATCAATTACGTTCTTGCGAGTATAGACGAATGGACATTAGCTGAAAACTTTGCTGTTATTAAGCACAATGAGAGTGACCACAGGCTACTTACTGTTTCATTGCGTTACCTAGGTAGACAATAGGTAACTGAAGGTGTTGAGCAGCGTACGACTGATCTCCGTACTGTATGACAAGCCAGGAAAAAGGTGAAATGGGCAGACATCCTGAGGAATGTATACCCATATATTGACCAACATCGAAGCCATTTCTGGTGATATACCAGGCAACCAACTTATATTAAATCAATATGATGGAATGATGCTTAGCCTTCAAGCTGTCTTTACAAAACCATCTAGAGGCACAAATAAAAGTATTCCTAGGTTAGAGAGATCGTTTGATGATGACTGTCGAAGGGCAAAGAGGGATCTCTTAGATTGTGCTAAGGGTGGCCAGTTGGTATTGAAAGAGGAGTTTCAAAGGAAGAGGGCATATTATAAAGTGCTAATTAAGGGGAAGAAGGAGTCCTATCAACTTTATAGATGGTATGCATTAACAACGGCATGGAGACAAAACAACCTTTGTCTTTTCTGGAGGATGGTTGCAGGCTAGGATAATATGGCTACTAAAACATTGTATAGTAAATTGCCTCAAATCTGGCACAAGCATTTTGGAGAACTGTATTCGGAACTCGATCCGAATTGTATGACTAACCAGGAGGAAGGCAAGGGAACGAATTCTGGGATTTTGCCTCCGATCATGATAATAGTGAGGGAGGTGGAGTGAGTCATAAGGGCCCTCCAATGTGGAAAAGCTCCAGGCCCCAATAAGATTCCCATAGACCTCTTTAAAGACAACTTTGAGATCTGGGCACTGGTCCTTAGTAGGGTCTTCAACGTGGTCATCAACACAGGGATGATCCCTATGTCTTGGCACCTGGCAGAAATCATTCCAATCTTCAAAAAGGGCTGCAGAAACCCACTGGGCAACTACTGCCCAATCACTCCTCGATGGACCAGGTACATTTTTTAGAAAGGTTCTGTTGTAACACCTCCAGGGGTGGGCTGTGTCTGTAGGGTTAATAAGTAAATTGGAAGCCGGGTTCCAAGAGCAGATTAGCATGGTTGATCACTGTTTTTGCTTGGTGCAGATCCTGAATAAGCACACCGTCCTAGGCAGAGCTACGGTCTATGCATTTTTCTTGGACCTTAGAACTGGCTTTGACTGTGTTCCTCAGGATTTGCTCTGGTGTGCATCGGCCAGGAAAAATTAACCCCCAGACCTCTTGTCATCAATTCAGCTGCTTTACAACTCTAATAGAGCAACATTTAAATGGGGCCCTGGATGGGAAACAACTGAGCCAATTGGAGTACAAAAAGTAGTTAGGCAAGGATGCATACTGGTACCACTCCTTTTTTTAACTTGTATATCAATGATGTCATCGAAGAGCTCGAGGCACGGAATTTGGACCCGCCAAAGATGGGCAATCTTATTTTTACCTGTCTCCTCTTTGCCGATGATCCTATTTTGTTGGCAACATCCCAGATGGGGCTCCAATTATTCCTAAATAAGTGCAAGGAAGACTATCACTAAATAAGGAAAAAACTAAAACTATGGTGTTCCGACATAGGTTGGCCAGAAAGATTAACCTTGTAATGTCTGTAGATGGTGCCACCCTGGAGCAAATTTCCATCTACAACTTTATGGGAATCAGGTTCTCAGATAATGGATTATGGCCCAACCAGGTAGCAAAGGCTGCAGCAACCCTTGAGAAGTATAGCAGGGTCATATTATGTTTCCACAATACCCATGCTAGTGGGGCCATAGTCCAGCCATTCAGTTATACCGATCACAGGCTCTTTCCTCAGCACTGTACGGGGCAGAAATATGGGGGTGCGCTAATGTTTAAGTTCAGGGATTTTCCGAAACCACATTTTTAAAGCATCTGTTGTCACTGCCCATAAGCACGTCAGGAGCTAGCTTACGATTTGAATGCAATCTCCTATTAGTAGAGGTCTTTATTAAACTGAACCCAGTATTATTATGGGCAAGACGTTGGTCCTACCTGTTATAGAGAGGTTGTGAAACACATGTTAACCATGGAGGGGGCTAAATCCCTGCCATGGTTGAAGCATGTTCAAATATGGCTGACGAAGCTAAACCTAATCAAACAAGCGTGCGCAGAGTGCTCTAGGCGCTCCATGGTGGCAGCATGTGGAAAGCTCTCAACTGGAATTAGTCACTTTAGGTCCAAGCCAGTTTTTGGCTTTGAACCATACCAGGATGCTGTGAGCCCTCACTTTGCATCCCGTCTGTAAATAGAATTTCAAAACCATACCCTAAAATTGGGGTCCCTCACAAAGGCCTGACTGGAGGCAGCCGAGTCAACTCGTCCAATATGTAAGGACCCGGATGAATCATTGGTTTGGGCGTGCCTATGTGGTTTTCACAGTTACTAAATATGTACATACAGCCTGGCTGAGGAGGTGAAAACGGAGGGTTTGCTCTGTGCGTTTTAGTGGGCCTTATGGGTATGTTGAGTTTGTACCACTGAATTGCATTTTATTAACCATTTTTAGCTGTGATTCTATCAATTTTGTTCTGTATCATGTTCCATGAACATTTATTTTATTTATGCTTTTTAACGCCGAAATAGAGCAGTATTGATTGAATTATTAAAAATCACTACGAATGGTGAACTCTTGCATGCAATTGAGATCGGGAGGGAAACGCACCAATGTTGCCCCCCCTACCCCGATTACTCGTATACCGTGCTGACAATGTGATTTTGTTTATTAGAAATACAAATACAAATTTGGAACCTATCATGGGGGATGTGGTGGAGTGGCTTACAGATAATTCCAACGAAGTCAGAATTATTTCTACTCACCAAAGCCACGGTTCAGCCGAATAGTGCTGCAAATTTTGCATGGTCACCTGAGGGAGTCGCTTACCTGGGGGTCAAGGTGTCGGATAATTGGGTATCCTTTTACCAATAAAATTATGGGAAGTACCATGAACAATTAAGGCTTAAAGTTCAGCACTGGATACCTTGAACAATTTCAGGCTATATTTATTTGTTAAAGATGGTGGTTCTACCTAAATCTGCAGATGAGATGTTATACTAATAGCAGTGGCACT
Source organism: Ambystoma mexicanum (assembly GCF_040938575.1). Classification (NCBI taxonomy): domain Eukaryota; kingdom Metazoa; phylum Chordata; class Amphibia; order Caudata; family Ambystomatidae; genus Ambystoma; species Ambystoma mexicanum. The sequence continues at coordinate 13,455,009 of NC_090924.1, read as the reverse complement.
ATGAGGTCACGACTACTTGTCCCCACTCTCACTGCTAGGAATCAGATTGATCTGATGAAGGTTATGTGAAGATTCACAAGATGTCGTCACTTCTACCCAAGGGGGAGCCCTTTTCCATGAGGCTAGGGAGCTGCGGCCGCTATCCAATAGTCCCCCAGGGGTGGTTTAATGGGGGATTCCCCCTATGGGGACAAGGATGATCACCTAGGATACAGCCCTTTGAGTAATGCCATTCCCCAACATTCCCTAACCCCTTCCTCCATTCAGAGCCATTTCATTGAGAGTAAACCCATGTATATTTGTAACACATGGAATATAACTAAAACAGAAAATACTAGGACAAAGAGCACTGAAGATCACTACTGACTGTACTAGTACTGGTACGAGGTGGGCCCAAGAAGGCATGAAGATAAAATTGTCAACAGAAACAAAGGACTTTGACAGTCTGCCAGGGCGGGTCTGGTAACATTGTATAAGAAGAGATGATGGAGGAGGGCATAGCTAGCAGCGGACACCATTGGATGCCTCTGCAGTGAGCTCCTGCAGCCGGGCCTACTCCTTGTGCCGCTTTCCCCTCTCAGATGACGATTCCTCTTAAAAATCATGTGAGTGGTGACCGAGATTACCCCCTGAAAGTTTGGGGAGATTTTGTTAGCGGGACTGCACAATTTTGCTGCCCGAAAATGCAGCCCGTTGGAAACTAACATGGAAGCCGGGCTTGGCTCTTCTAGTTCTAACGGCCGCTGTGTCTGGCCTTTGAGTGGACACCACCCACCAGTTTGTAGCTGGTGTTAAGACGGATTTCTGAACTCTGACCTGGTGGGCAGAGGCTCAGAAGGCCAGCCTAGTTTCTTGGAACAGGGTAACCTCTGGACAAGCCAGACCAATCAAGGTAGCTATGGCAGGCGGTCAAGACTATGGGCCTCATTACACGTTAGGGGGTAGGGGTTTACCGGTACCGGTAAGGGCACCGGTACCGGTAAACCCCTACCGACTTACTACGAGTTCCCTTTGCGGGACCCGACTTTAACGGCTGGTTTTACCAGCTGTTAAAGTAGGGTGCCGCAAAGGGACCTCGGAGCTAATTACAGTACCGCAATTTGCAGTACCGTAATTAGCACCTTCCCCATTCCCATTATGCCCTATGGGGGCAAAAATGGGAATGGGGTAGAGCCTTGGTGAATGGGGAATTACCGCCCCCGCTCACCTTGGAGTAGGGCGGTAATTCCGCCATCCACCAAGGCGGACACAGTAAAATACCGGCGGCAACCATGGCGCTAATAGCGCCATGGTTACCGCCTACTGTGTAATGAGGCCCTAAGTCTCAGGAGGGGTGAGGGTGACTGAAAGGCCTCAATGAGCACACAGAGCAAGGACACATACAAATTACTCCCAGACAGGTGTATATATCAAAAATATAAACACATTTATTACATGGCCTTTGTAACTCAACACACAGTAAAAGAATCACAGCAATCTTACTAAACCAACACAACACAATCAATACAAAATATATACAAGACCATTGGGGTCTAAAAGCTTAACAGGCACGAAGTATATTCACAACCTAGAGGGGAAGGAAAATAGGCAGTGCAGATAGTCTTTAGTCCCATTCAACATCAAACACACACCTAACTAAGAGGCAGTCCAAACCCTAAGAAGAGAGGAGCCTTATGCTCAATAGTACATGTAGTGCAGGCGCACGCGGTTGTTCCAATGGGCAAAACGGGGTCTCTTCAGGGGTCTCTAGCAGCTCAGGAAGGTGGGTGAGGCGATGAAGAATAGATTCCCACTATTCGAGGAGGGCCTCCACTTGAAGGCATAGGTGATTCCAAGGTTCGGGAATAGGTTGCTAGTTCGCACTAGCAGTGGAAAAGAGAGGGACCCCCAGGGGCCACTCGTGCATAATAATGGATGGAGGTGCTAGAGGCCACCGGTTAGGGTTAGGTTTACTCACTGACCCCAGGCACACTCCGGACCAAACTTCGCCAGTCGAGTCCACTTCGGTTGCGGGTTCTACTGTGACAATATGACGGCTCTGCTGCTTTTAGTTCCAAAGATACAGTGAGGATTCCCAAACAGGACAGTGATGATTTCTCCGCTCCTGATGGATGGATCCGGCCAGTTTCACTGCAGCAGGCTTCAGGGGCAAGAGAGTCACAAAGGCAGCGCACCTGCAAAGTTCTTCACAGCGGCTGGGCAACACAGTAACCGCATTTTCTCCGGTCCTGGCGCACTCGTCTCACTTCAGACCTGGGAATGCCAAGTGTTCGAAATTCGTTGCCGGGGAAACAGAGCTAGCAGTATAGCAAGTTTCGAGGGCCTCCTCGAAACGACAGTGGAGACAGAGCAAAGGTCCTGCGTGAACTGGTCAGCCCACTGGTTGGCCCAGGGACACTTCCGAGAAGGTTTACTTGCAGGTTTTGGTGAAGGTGCCGAGAATAGTTAGTCCCACTATTCTAATGGGTCAAAGCGTTTTCGCAGACCTTCTAGGACGACCAGATGCAGAGGGGTCCCACGGGAAGACAGTGGGCTCAGGGTGCCAAACCTTCCAGCGGTTCCTCGACTCAGCTTCTTAGTTTCAGGATATTTGGATCCTAGCCTTCGTTCAGTGAGAACTCCAGAGATCGACATGGTATAGGTGTTTTTTCGGCCTCCTCTTATCCAAAGTTCCCTTCGTGCCAAAACAGAGAGGACCCAATGGGAGATATGCTTACAAACACACACACTCCATGCATGGACCAATCACAGACCACGGTAGTCCCAGGCATTCACAGCACTCCAGACACTCTGGCACCCAGGATGTGTATTGGGGACAGACACCCCAGCCCACATCCTGGAGGCACACACACCAGGCATGCAGAAGCCCGCGAAAGCTTGCCATTTTGCAGGAAACTGCAGGACCAAATAAAGACTGACCCGGGTTGGCTCGACCTGGGGAAGGCAAATGGGCAAGATGGCCAAAGGACAGGACAAAGAACCTTGTGGCATGGCCATTTTGGAGCCAGGCCACCTATTTGTGGCAAACACGGTTAACGCGGTTTAAATGGCAGGAAAGGGTTAAAATGACATGAAAAGATAAGATGCCACCAGCCCTGTCCATTACACATCTGCACATCTCCAAAAAAATCCTATGAGAGTATCTAGGGTCTTTGTAATTGACTGAGCCCCAAGTGCACTGTACTGTAAGGTACATTGTGCACTTGTCACATGTTGCACAAGAGTTGCAGCATTGGAAAAGGACTAAGGGAAGCAAAGTTTCTGAGTACTGACTGTCTTAAGGGCATGTCAGTTTCCCCATAAAAAGTGAGAAAAAGCCCAGAGGAGTGCAGCAGAAGGCCGTGCTCCCCTGGTAAAGTCAGACTAAGGTGTTTAAACAGCAGCAAAAAGTTTGGGGGTGTACAACTGGAGGGTAAATTACATATAAAAATGAAATATTTCCTAACAGCGGGCCCGCAGTGGGGGGGGGGGGGTGCTGATGGACATTTGGCCTGTGGCTGATGCAGGGTACAGGGTGTCTCACTGCCTCTGCCTTGACGGCAAGGACTGAACGGGACGTGCAGCGCGGGTCCCTCTTATACAGAGGGCTGTCTCCCCGTGCTGCTGGAAGGGAAAGAAACCCTGCCATAGCAGTAATCTGATGACATGACCCTGCCGACTTGCCTGGTGTGGTTCCTGAGCCTGCATACTGCCATCCAGGCACTGTGAGCATGAGGGGTGCCTGTGTTGGTAGACACTGCAGAAGCCAGTAATTGACTGCTGAGCATCTCCCAGACGGAAGGCACTGGTTCGCACAGTGCTAGTACAGTGGATCCATCAAGCAGCATTGATCGGAGACAAATCATCTGCAGGTCGCTCCCATGAGTTGGAGGTTGCGGAGCCCGCACATGGAAGACTTCAAATACTCAGTGAGTTTGCAGCAAAGGGGGTGCGGCAAGCATGCAGGAGTAGATGGCAGACAGAGCACAGTCTGGAGCAGCAGTATGAGGGTGACAGGTGGCCGGCGGTGAAACACATTGAGGGATTATGAACTTTTTATTTTTTTTTCAGAACATTTTATTGGGTTTTACAGATGAGCACAACATCAACAGCAATGCAGTAATCAATAGTCCTATCAAGGTGATTGTTAGGAAGAATTCTCCGTTTAGGCTGAATTTCCTAACCTAGTGAGTCCCCCAGCAGCTTTGCTGGATTTTTGGGGTTTATTTTTTTCTCCTGCCAAGAGTGAGACTCTTTTACCCTCACTCTTGGACATGACTTGAGAGTGTTTCTGTGACTTGCTATGTGCTTATGGGCTAGGGGGTAATTTTCCCCATAGGCCATCATTGGTTTTTTGAATGTGTGTTACACAGCACCCTCAGTGCAGTAGCACAGGGGTGTCCTAGAGACCCCCAAACATAGACTCCACACCCTGGGACTGACTACTGTCTCCCTGGGTCTGTAAAGTTACCATTGACTTTACTAGTCTTAACTTAGGAACTTAACCAGTACAAACCATCTTACTGTGGAAGTACTGGTAGGGGCAATTAGATTGCCCCTGGGTCTGTTGTCGAGGGGGCACTGTCCCGTCCCCCCTCGCCGAGTTCTGGCTGGTGGCAGTGGATACAACGGAAATATTCCACCAGAATATTTCCCAATGGGATTTCCCATTGTTTTTAATGCACCACTTTTTGGTGCAATGTTAAAGATACCGCCGGGTTGTTTAATTAATATAAATTCACCGGTTGGGATTTTTTGCCAGAACTCGCCGCCAAAATGGCGTCTAGGTTCACTTCAGTAACCCTGAACCCGAGTCGAGCCTTTGTTCCACTTTTGGCGGGCTTCTGCACAGAAGCCCTCCAAAGTGGTGCCATTCTGTCTGGGTACCACAGGGGGTGTGGGAGGGGGTTTAGGCACCCTGGACTGAGTTGCCTTGCCAACTCATGTCGCACTCTAGTGTGATTGGCCCAAGTGGTAAGCCACCCCGCTCACCACTTAGCATGTTTGAGTGACAGCTAGGCTGTATGAATGGGGGTTTGCTGCATAAAAGCAGGGTTTTTGGGACTGGTTCTTCAGAAGTCGCCACAGGACCGAAGAAGCCGAAGAGGGAGAAGCCGAGCCGACCTGCCAAGACGACACCACCGGTGAAGCCCTGCAGAACCGTCTCACCACTTTTCCCGACGACAGAGGAGATCTCCCGCCGGAGAGTCTTCTTCCCTTAACTGGTGGGGACAACCAGTTGCTGCCTTCTTTTCGCCGTCCCGAAGCATCTCGTGGCCGCCTTGCCTGTGCCAAGCACCCTGGCAACCGGGATACCACTTTTTACCTCAACCGCGAAAGAGGGGTAAAAATCCTTTGTGACCGGAAAACTCCACGGCTGGCCTCATCCCTGGTAGTGCAACGACCTGCCGCCTTCCCCTCCGTCGAGAGCACCTCTTCCTCGGGACGACGCCGCGACTTGCACCCACTACCAGGAACGACTACCACCGCTGGAGGAATCTTTCCACTTTTAAAGGTACTGTGTTCCGCCCGGCCTCCCTTGCCACCAATTGTACGGGGTAGATTTAGCCCTCGGCTCTCGAACCTGGGTAGGCCTGGAACACCCTAACTAAACTTTTCAGAACCGTAGTAAAGCCTTTTCTCTCACCTGCAAAGACTGATGACATTGTGTGATCTTGGGCATATTTTTCGCCTGGCTCCCTCTAAAGCGGGCCCCGAACTAATTCTCCTTGTTCCACCATTGACTGTCTTTGCTAACCTTATGTGGAAAGTGTTTTACCTTACTGCTCTCTTTATTTCTGACTTTTCCCTCCCTTTTGGTAATACTTGTTGGAGTGTCATCTAAAGTTAAGCGCTCACCTCTGTTTGGAAATAAGTGGGGTTAACTTAGAATTGTCCAACAAAGGATTAGGGATGTACATATGAGTAATAGTAACTGTGTTTGACTTTCTTATCTTTTCTATTGTGCTAGTGTAATTTATGAGTGTACCTTTAATAAATAAGTTTATACTTTTACACCTAGCTCTGGTCAGTGTTTGCTTGTGCTACTGTGCCTCTGTACCTATTATGTATTCTCTGTATACTGCCTAACTCTTCTTGAGGGAAGTCTGACTGCTCAGCCACAGCTACCACAGTGAATCTGTGTGGTGCAGACTGCTACCAAGTGGGTTTACTGCCAACACCTGTAGACTTAAATCTTTTGCAGTGGTCCCAGAGGGAACTGCACAGGTTTCTGCCTAACACTGGTGTACAGCGGTGGGATCTGTATTGAGTATACACTTTAGAGTACTTTTGAGATACCTTAGTGCAACTAACCACAAAGCTTAAGCACAAGAAAGAAAAAGTCATTTTTAACCTGTCTACTATGGAAAGTTATAGTCAAGAGTCCCTTGCTACAAAAACTGCTGATTGTCTAAGACTTCTCTGTAAGCATAAGAATCTCATGACTAAAGGAAAGAAAATAGATCTAATAGAAAGGTTGTTAGAAAACCAAAGTCTGGAGGATGGTCCAGAGGAACCTATCACTCCAGCAAATGTAGAAAGCAGCAATGATCTTGATATGGAGCAAAGTATTGATGATCTTGGGTCAGAACCAGAAGACGAGGATGAAACTGTTGTAGATAGTCCCTCTAGGCCTCTGTCTGCTCTACCAGCTGTACCTACTGGACCTTTGCCAGGTCCCACATTTAGCCCTCAATACTTTGAACTAGAGAAAATGAAACTTGAATTAGAGTACAAGAAACTTAATGCTCAAACCGACAAAGAACTAAGGCTAAGGGAAATGGAGCTCAAGTATGAGCTAGAAATGAAGAAATTGTCTGTTGAGAATGCTTCTCTCTCTGGCTCCTCCAGAAGTTCCAGTCCTAAAAGACCCCGGATGCCTAAGGAATTGATTGGTATGTATGAGCCTAAGTTGGATGTGTTGGATTGGTTGTCTATGTTTGAGTATAATCATGGGCTCCAGAACATCACAGGTAATGAGTTACTCACCTGGTTGTTCTCTAGGCTTCCCCCTGTTGCAACTGATGTGGTAATGGAGTTGGGGGAGGAGGATAGGAAAGAGTATGAATGTGTGAAACTAGCTTTGATAGCTAGATTTGGGAAGACCCCTTCCCAGTATCTTAAGAGGTTTAGGAGCCTCAAAAAGCATGATGGTACCCCTTGGGCTACCTGGGTGTGTGAAGGGTTGAAAAACTTAGAGGGATGGATTAAGGGTTACAAGGTGAACACTTATGAAGGAATGAGAAATCTTGTAATGATGGAGTCAATTTATGATGCCTGCTCTCCTGAGCTCAGACAGCACTTGGCGGATTCACAGGAATTAGATCCTAGGAAGCTAGCTAAGGCTGCTGACTTGTGGGTTGCCAACAGGGCTACTCACAAGGATTCTGGGGTAACTCAGAAGAAGGATGAGGGAAGACAGCCTAAGAAAGACTCCAAAGAGAATTCTAATAATCCTAATTCCAAAGAGGGCCCCAAACAAAACCATAAGGGTAAGCCACCTGGGAAACCACAGCAGAGTAGTATACCTTCTGGTGCTAAACCAGAAGGAGGTCAGAACAAGCCTCCATTCCAAAGGACCTTTGGGGCCTGTTATGTTTGTAAGGCTACTGACCATGTGAAAGGAGATCCCAGATGTAAGGGTAAACCTTCAGGGGTCCAACTTGTCTCCTTAGCCTTCGCTCCAGAGGAGGAAGTCACTATGGCAAGTGGAAACTTTCTACTACTGGCTGATGAACCCACTGGAGTCTAAGCCAGTGTTTCTTTAGTCTCTCTGGGGTTGTGGGAACAACAAAATTTAGATGTGTATAATTCTATCCCAGATAATACTAAAGAGTATTATAAGGACAGTGTCCACGTGAATGGTCAGGAGACTCCTGCCATCAGGGACACTGGGGCCAGCATAACTGTGGTGGATGAATCATTTTTCAAGGCAGAGGATGTTGCTAAGGCACCCAAATGCCTCACCAAGTTAGCTGGAGGGCCTGTGCAGATGTGTCCCCAGTTACCAGTTCTCATCCAGTGCAATGATATGGCTATGAAGATACCTGTCAGTATACAATGCGAAGTGCCAGGAAGAGTTCTGCTAGGAAATGACTTGAAAGCTCTGGGAGTTGTGTCACATACCCCCAGACCTCCTAGTAAAAGGTTACAGGAGCTCACCAAATCTGCAAGAGAGAAAACCCTGCGAGGTTTATCTCAGGAGATGACAGAAATCACTCCTCTCCCACTGGAGCAACTTACTGCAGTGACTACCAGATCAGGAGCAAAGGGGCCACCCAAGACTCCTAGGAAAAAGCCTACAGCAAGCACTCCAGTGCTTCCAACCAGGACTTCCCCGAGGTTGTCCAAAGTTACACCTGTAACTCCACCTCCAGCTGAGGCTGAGAGGGAGGTACAACCCTGTTTGGTTGAACTAGACTCTGAAGAAGAGCTAGTAGGAGGCCCAGAACTTATTGGAGACCTGGACCCGGCTGACCATCCTGAGCTGCAGTCTTTACTGGCAGAAGGTGGACCCAGCAGGACAGCTTTTCGTAAGGGACAAAGAGAATGTCCAACTCTGGAGGGCCTTCGCCAGCAGGCAGCTTCTCAGGCTGATGGGCAAGAGCCTTGGAAGTATAGGTTACACTGGGAAGATGGCCTCTTCTACAGTGAACCAACTGAATCTGAACCTGGAGCCTACCAACGCCTGGTAGTGCCCCAAGAGAACAGACAACAGTTCTTGCAACTAGCCCACGAGATTCCTTTGGCTGGTCACTTGAGTTTCAAGAAGACCAAGGAAAGGCTCTCTCTCTACTTTTATTAGCCAAAGATGGGGGCTGAAGTAGATAGATATTGCAGGAGCTGCCATACCTGCCAGACTTCTGGTAATGTTGGTTCCAAGAATGTGGCACCTTTAGTGCCTCTCCCAGTTGTGGGAGTCCCATTTGAGAGGGTAGGGATTGACATTGTTGGTCCCCTTGATCCCCCAACCTCCTCAGGCAACAGGTTTATCCTTGTTGTAGTAGACCATGCTACTAGGTACCCTGAGGCAATTCCTATGAGGACTGTTACGGCTCAGGCTGTGGCTAAGGCCCTCCTTGGTATCTTTACCAGGGTTGGGTTTCCTAAGGACGTGATCTCTGACAGGGGGACAAATTTTATGTCCAACTACATGAAAGCCATGTGGAAAACCTGCGGAGTTACCTACAAGTTCTCAACCGCCTACCACCCTCAGACAAACGGGTTGGTAGAAAGATTTAACAGAACCATGAAGAGCATGATAGGTGCCTTAGAAGAACCCCTTAAGAAGAAGTGGGACCTTCTACTGCCATGCATTCTATTTGCTTATAGGGAAGTCCCTCAGGAGGGAGTAGGTTATTCTCCCTTTGAACTTCTCTATGGCCATCCCGTCAGAGGCCCCTTCGCCCTGATTAAGGAGGGGTTGGAGAGTGCTCCTTCCCCCAAGCCAGTCAGAGTGACTGACTATGTGATAGGTCTCCGAAGGAGAATGTCACACATGATGGCAGAAGCAAGTGACAACTTGAAAGCTGGCCAAGCTCTGATCAAACATTGGCATGATCAGAAGGCTAACATGGTTGAGTTTACTCAAGACCAGCTAGTTCTAGTTATGCTTCCAACAAGGCAGAGGGCCTTGCAAGACAAATGGATGGGACCCTTCAAGGTTGTGGGAAAACTTGGAGAGGTCAACTATCTGGTGGATCTGGGCAAACCCAGGGAAGCTCCCAGAGTCTTCCACACCAACCGCCTCAAAGCCTATGTCTCTAGACCAGAAGTAGGAGCATTGCTTCTAGCTTCATCAGAAGAGGAGGAGGAGAGTGAAGCTCTACCTGACCTCCTGAGAGGCTTACCTTTGGACGAAAAGGTTGAAGGAGTTAATCTCTCTTCAGATCTGACCCCTGAGCAACTGGAGGAGTGCAAAGCTATGTTAAATCAGTTTGCCCCCCTGTTCTCACTTTCACCAGGCTTGACCCCTTGGGGACAGCATGAGATACTCACTGGTGACTGCCTGCCAGTCAAAAGCAGGGGATATAGGATGTCAGAACATGTCAGAACCCACATAAAAGGGGAGGTCAAGAAGATGCTTGATCTCGGGGTAATAGAGCCCTCTACTAGTCCATGGTCTAGCCCAGTAGTGTTAGTACCAAAGGCAGGATCCAAAGAGTTGAGATTCTGTGTGGACTATAGAGCTCTTAATGCAGTCACCAAGACTGATGCCCACCCTTTGCCAAGGACAGATGAGTTGGTGGATAAACTTGGTGCAGCCAAGTACCTCAGCACACTGGACCTTACGTCCGGCTACTGGCAAATAGCCCTGACAGACCATGCCAAGGAGAAAACTGCATTTTCTACCCCAGTTGGCCTATACCAATTCAAGGTTATGCCTTTTGGACTGAAAAATTCACCTGCAACATTCCAGAGGATGGTGAACCAAGTTCTGGCTGGGATGGAGGACTTCTGCATGGCATACTTGGAGGACATTGCAGTCTTCAGCCACTCCTGGGAAGAACATGTGACCCACTTAGGACATGTTTTGCATGCTCTTGAGCAGGCCAATCTGACCATAAAGGCAAGCAAGTGCCAAATTGGTCAGAGTAAAGTGGTCTACCTTGGACATGAGGTAGGAGGTGGAGAAATAAGGCCTTTGCTCAGCAAGATTGAAGCTGTGCAAAATTGGACAACACCTACTACTCAGACCCAGGTGAGAGCCTTCTTAGGCCTCACTGGGTACTACAGGAATTTCATTGAGAACTATGGGACCATAGCTTCTCCTCTGAATGTGATCTCCTCTCCAAAATTCCCTAAGAAGGTCAAATGGAATGAGGAATGCAATCAGGCCTTTGAAAACCTGAAGAAAGCTCTCTGCCAAGCTCCAGTACTCAGAGCTCCTGACTACCACCAAACTTTCATTGTACAAACTGATGCTTCCAATGTAGGTATAGGTGCAGTGCTTAGCCAACTGGATGAGAAGGGTAGGGAACACCCCATTTGCTTCATCAGTAGAAAACTGAAGGATCCTGAAACAAGGTGGGCAACAATCGAAAGAGAATGCTTTGCTATTGTGTGGGCACTGAAGAAGTTTAGGCCATACTTGTATGGTTCTACTTTTGTCATTCAGACTGACCACCAACCCTTGAGATGGTTAATGCAAATGAAAGGGGAAAATCCAAAACTATTGAGATGGTCAATCTGCCTTCAAGGGTTTGATTTCACCATTGAGCACAGGTCAGGGTGTCACCATCAAAATGCTGATGGACTCTCTAGGATGTATGTCATCGACTAGAGGTATGAGGTTCATCCAGGAGTGGATTAAATCCTGCTGTCCCTTAGTCTGGGGGGGGGGGCGAGTGTTAGGAAGAATTCTCTGTTTAGGCTGAATTTCCTAACCTATTGAGTCCCCCAGCAGCTTTGCTGGATTTTTGGGGTTTATTTTTTTCTCCTGCCAAGAGTGAGACTCTTTTACCCTCACTCTTGGACATGACTTGAGAGTGTGTCTGTGACTTGCTATGTGCTTATGGGCTAGGGGGGAATTTTCCCCATAGGCCATCATTGGTTTTTTGAATGTGTGTTACACAGCACCCTCAGTGCAGTAGCACAGGGGTGTCCTAGAGACCCCCAAACATAGACTCCACACCCTGGGACTGACTACTGTCTCCCTGGGTCTGTAAAGTTACCATTGACTTTACTAGTCTTAACTTAGGAACTTAACCAGTACAAACCATCTTACTGTGGAAGTACTGGTAGGGGCAATTAGATTGCCCCTGGGTCTGTTGTCGAGGGGGTACTGTCCCGTCCCCCCTCGCCGAGTTCTGGCTGGTGGCAGTGGATACCACGGAAATATTCCACCAGAATATTTCCCAATGGGATTTCCCATTGTTTTTAATGCACCACTTTTTGGTGCAATGTTAAAGATACCGCCGGGTTGTTTAATTAATATAAATTCACCGGTTGGGATTTTTTGCCAGAACTCGCCGCCAAAATGGCGTCTAGGTTCACTTCAGTAACCCTGAACCCGAGTCGAGCCTTTGTTCCACTTTTGGCGGGCTTCTGCACAGAAGCCCTCCAAAGTGGTGCCATTCTGTCTGGGTACCACAGGGGGTGTGGGAGGGGGTTTAGGCACCGTGGACTGAGTTGCCTTGCCAACTCATGTCGCACTCTAGTGTGATTGGCCCAAGTGGTGAGCCACCCCGCTCACCACTTAGCATGTTTGAGTGACAGCTAGGCTGTATGAATGGGGGTTTGCTGCATAAAAGCAGGGTTTTTGGGACTGGTTCTTCAGAAGTCGCCACAGGACCTAAGAAGCCGAAGAGGGAGAAGCCGAGCCGACCTGCCAAGACGACACCACTGGTGAAGCCCTGCAGAACCGTCTCACCACTTTTCCCGACAACAGAGGAGATCTCCCGCCGGAGAGTCTTCTTCCCTTAACTGGTGGGGCAACCAGTTGCTGCCTTCTTTTCGCCGTCCCGAAGCATCTCGTGGCCGCCTTGCCTGTGCCAAGCACCCTGGCAACCGGGATACCACTTTTTACCTCAACCGCGAAAGAGGGGTAAAAATCCTTTGTGACCGGAAAACTCCACGGCTGGCCTCATCCCTGGTAGTGCAACGACCTGCCGCCTTCCCCTCCGTCGAGAGCACCTCTTCCTCGGGACGACGCCGCGACTTGCACCCACTACCAGGAACGACTACCACCGCTGGAGGAATCTTTCCACTTTTAAAGGTACTGTGTTCCGCCCGGCCTCCCTTGCCACCGATTGTACGGGGTAGATTTAGCCCTCGGCTCTCGAACCTGGGTAGGCCTGGAACACCCTAACTAAACTTTTCAGAACCGTAGTAAAGCCTTTTCTCTCACCTGCAAAGACTGATGACATTGTGTGATCTTGGGCATATTTTTCGCCTGGCTCCCTCTAAAGCGGGACCCGAACTAATTCTCCTTGTTCCACCATTGACTGTCTTTGCTAACCTTATGTGGAAAGTGTTTTACCTTACTGCTCTCTTTATTTCTGCCTTTTCCCTCCCTTTTGGTAATACTTGTTGGAGTGTCATCTAAAGTTAAGCGCTCACCTCTGTTTGGAAATAAGTGGGGTTAACTTAGAATTGTCCAACAAAGGATTAGGGATGTACATATGAGTAATAGTAACTGTGTTTGACTTTCTTATCTTTTCTATTGTGCTAGTGTAATTTATGAGTGTACCTTTAATAAATAAGTTTATACTTTTACACCTAGCTCTGGTCAGTGTTTGCTTGTGCTACTGTGCCTCTGTACCTATTATGTATTCTCTGTATACTGCCTAACTCTTCTTGAGGGAAGTCTGACTGCTCAGCCACAGCTACCACAGTGAATCTGTGTGGTGCAGACTGCTACCAAGTGGGTTTACTGCCAACACCTGTAGACTTAAATCTTTTGCAGTGGTCCCAGAGGGAACTGCACAGGTTTCTGCCTAACAGTGATAATGTCTCTCGAGGTGACTAGTAGGGGATGGGAGTGTTGGTGACCTGATCGTTGTTGTCCATGACCGTCTCTGATTATGAACTCTTTAAGGCATAGTGTTCACTGACCCCATTCAAGATTAGTGGAGCAGTCTGTCTGGTGGTGGAGTTACAGCGAGGTTGCGACTTTAGGTCAAGTAGATCAATGCGATGAATGACCATTTCCCTGCATCGAGGCACCAGAGACACTGCACCCTCATCAGCTTCCCCTGGCCCCTGTCCAGCCAGCAGCGAGTTTGTACGCTCCTAGAGGGCGATAGCTGTGAATGAGGTAATCTGGGACAGGGAGGTGCCGGGTTAGCCAAGAGGAACAGAGGGAAGGTTGGCCCGAACCTGGGGGAGTTGGTGACCTGACGCAGGTTCTGCCCAGTGGGGGAGAGCAGCGCCTAACTGAGGGATCACAGGAACACTGGCTTGTAATCCTATGGTGTCAGGCATTTCTTGACCCCCCGGATCTGCCATGGTGAAGCAGTCCGCTAAGCAGAAGGGTCCCATGTCGGGGGACATTAAGGCGCTCATGCAGGGGTCTGATGGTCAGAAGTGCCTGCAACAGCTAACGGCGACCGAGGTGCGCTCATCCCCACTCCCCTGTTAACCAACCGGAGATCAATTACCCACTATCAAGGAGATCTGATTTAATGGCAATGCTGATGGAACTCAAAGGTATTAAGGATTGTGCAGCCACCTCACTAAAGCCATTGCAGATCTCAACAAAAACGTCTTTGCGGTGAAGAGAAGGGTGGATGAAGTGGAAACCACGTTACGTGAGCAGGGTGCATGATCACGATAAACTGGCACGGCGAGTGGGTACCTTGGAGCAGCAGAAGGAGTTAGTCCTTAACAAACAGGAAGACGCTAAAAATAGTTCAGTGGGATTCCTAAATCAGTGCCAGATGCGGATATACAGGAATACATGGCAGCGTTGTTCCATCATATTTTGGACTCTATAGCAGAGAGATAGCTAGTCCTGGACCGGACCCACCGTGTGTACTGTTTAAGTCAGATGAGTAGGAACCTGGCTCCTGATGTCTTGACTAGAGTTTTGGGTTTTTTTTATACAATTTTTATTAACTTTTCACAACCATAAATCAATCACATAAAAACTAATCTTTGCGGTACAAGTTATACATTTTATCTAGTTTGTATCACATTTAAACCATAGACGCTTCAAACCTTTTACCCTCCCCCCTCAACAACCCGAGCCTATTCCATTTCGCCGTCCACCATGTCCTCTGAGGATGCATCCTCTTCTGTGTCTTGGGAGGTATCATCTCCATTTGACCTTACCTGGGTAGACCCCGATAATGTGGCCACTAAGTGCCTCCAGGCCGTTAATGTATCCGCCTCTTCCTCCCCTCCTCTATTGGCGGCCTCGCTCCATACTGCGTTTCGGTTTCAGCCCACATCTTAAGATCATTCCACCAAACCTCTATCTTTGGTCTATTGCGCGCTTTCCAGCCCATAGCAATTCTCCGCTTAGCCAGTATATAGGGCAGGTCCTTGAGTTTACTCACATGCCTTAGTTTGAGTGGTCTAGGGAACCCCCCATCATGCATGCCCATACCGACTCCACTATTAGCGTCATACCTTTCTCTGCTAGACGATGGGCCACTTCTTTCCAGAATTCACCAATTTCTGGGCATGCCCAGAACATATGTGTCATCTTGGCATTCACTTTTCCACACTTGGGACATGCGTGTATTCCAGCGTTCTTAAATCGGGCTATCTTTTGGGGGGTCATGTACGCTCTGTGAGTTACATATAGCTGGATTTCTTGGAGCCTTGCATTCCTAGGCACCTTCTTAGGGTACCTTTGAGCCCTCTCCCACTGCCCATCATTCATACTTTCTCCCACTTCATCTTCCCAATCCTGTCTTAGCTGAATCACTTCCTTTCCCACCCTAGTCATCAATAGTTCCTAGATCCGAGAGACCTCATGCCCTCCCTCTGCAATGTCGTATATTGTGTCTATACCTGTGTCTGGTTGGTCTGCCAGCGCTATTTCAGACCATGTTTCTTTCACCTGTCGCAACAATCTGGTATACGTGATATATTGCCCAAGATGTAGGCCAGTTTCTCCAGCATGGGGTCTGGCATGGATTCACATGCTCATGAATATTCCCCGTCGTCAGGCTGGGAATCCTCGGTAAAGAAAAAACCAGTATCAGTTTCGTTTCTGATCTGTCTTTCGTAGTAATAACCAATCACTGGTCTCTGCGTCATACTGACCACAGCCAATGACTGCCCTCTACCTAAGCACCGCCTCTGGCAGCCATCTTCAGATTTTTACCGCACGTTCATGTGTTGGGATCCTCGTGCTATTGCTCTCGAGCGTTAGTGCTATTTTTTCGCGCTTTTTACAAAAAACTTCGATTCTTTCGGTCAAAAGAGCCTCAAGCTCCACCGATCCTACATCCGATCAACGGGGACCCGTGTCGGATTCATCTGTGCCCCTCAAGGGTGAAGATTTCGTCGAGCTACACTTCGGAGGACTCCAGAAGCTTCTCAGGCCCTGTCTCGGAGATGGCCCAGGAGAAGGGAAGCTCGACGCCCGGAAAGCTGTTCAGGGTCTCCCTGGATGCCAGCTGCAGAACGTCTTCAAGGAGGACGAACACTCTTTCTGCCTTTACTGCCTTCATGAGGACAAGACGCACGTGGAGAAGGACTGTGCGTTTTGCGGCAACATGTCGGAACGGACCATGAAGGACCGCCATCAACGTCTCGCCAACTGGCTGGAGGGTAAGAGCCCGTCTGGCGAGAAGAAGAAGAAATCCGAGCGGTCTTCTAAGACCTTTGAGGGCGCCCCGGCGACGGGGGCCCAACATAAGGCCAAGCACCGCGAGTCCGCTGGCACCGGGAGCGCCGAACGGTCGGGCTCTACGGGCGCCAGGCAGGGCGCACCCTCCCCGGCACCATCAACCACGAGCCAACGCTCTGGGTCGGGTAAGAGGAAGGCCGAGCACCCGGCGAAGCTCCTGGAGAGGCCCCGGTCGAGCTCTAAGGCAGAGGAGGAGCGTGGCAGTGCCCCCTCCCTCAAGGATAAGGCGGTGAGCGCACCTAAGGTGGTGAAGGCCTTGATCCATCCGACCAAGCCCTCTATCGAAACGGTCGCGGCGGCCCTGGCTCAGCCTGTGGTGGCTGCACCAGTGGTGGCGACCTCAGGGCCCAGGATCTCCCTGCCTCCTCGGAGGGAGTCTTCCTTTGTGCCCATCGATAGGACCCCCGTGAAACCCTCCGTGGGGAAGAAGAAGGGGGGGCAGGGCGTCGTCGTAGAGTCGGCCTCAACCTCAGAAGAGGAGCTGATCGAGGTCTTAAGCCACGGCCTAGGCGTGGAAGAAGGCCAGCCCGTCGGAATGGACCCCGACGCAGGTGACGACGACGACATCGTCGAGGATACCGACGGGGCCCCTGCTCGCCCGTCGGATTCCCCTCTGCCAGCGCCGCAAGACAACTCGGCGGCCATTTTGTTGGCCATACAGTCCTTATGCTCCGAGATAAGGACGAGGCTACCGTTACCGACGGAGGAACCTCTCCCGTCGGGGGATCCAGAACCGGGACCTTCTGGTGTTCCCCCTACCAAGAAAAGAAGGATCCATCCACCACCTCCTTTTCAACCGTCGCGCCCCTTCCAGCCCTCCTCCCCGTCCACCCGAGGGGATGATACGGGGACTGACACGGCAGCGACGGGTACGGACGACGAGGCATACGACGAGGATTTTCCGTCGTCGCCTCCCACCAGGGCCTCTCCGCCCGACGAGATCGGATCTTTCCACTCCATGATCTCCAGGGCTTCCGAGCTTTTCCAACTCTGCCCTGAGGAGAAGAAAAAGGAAGGCTTCCTTTATCAGCGGCGCGAGGCCAAGAGGAAGACGGTCCTCGCAGTGCCTCTGTTGGACGACATTTGGGATGAGGGCCTTTCCCTCCTCAAGAACCCTTCCACGACGCCAGCTAGAAGAGACCGGTACGAGAAAAAGTACCGGGTCCCGGACACGGCCCCCCTATGCCTCCGGGCGCAGCCTACCCCGGACTCCGTCGTCTCCGCGGCAGCCAGGAAGAAAGCGGGGGGGGGTGCGGCCTCCACATCGACTTCCCCGCCGGACGGCGAGGGAAAGAAATTGGATACTATGGGGTGTAGAGTCATCTCGTCGACAGCGACGACGATTAAAGCGGCCAACGCCTTGGCTATCGTGGCCCGCTACGACAGGGAGCTCTGGTACAAGATGGCTCCCCTGCTGGATTTTCTGCCGGACGACAAGAGGGCGGAGGCCCTTGAGATCCTGCAGGAAGGTGAGGTGGCCTCGGACCACGCCATCACCGTGGCGACGGACATCGCCGACACTAAATTCCGCCAGCTGGGCAACGGTGTTTGCCTTCGACGTCGTGGATGGCTCAAAGCTACGGACTTCCGGCAGGATGTCCAGACCAGAGTCCTGGACATGCCCTTCGACGGGAACAACCTGTTTGGGAAGACAGTGGACGATTCCCTTCAGGCCATCAAGGCGGATACTGAGACGGCCCGGGCCCTTGGAGTCCTGCAACGACGGACGCCCTTTCGGAGCGGCGGAGGCAAGGGCGCCTCCAAAGGTTCCGGCGGCAGTTTCGCTTCCTACCGTCAAGCGGCCCGCTCGTCGTCGCAAGAGGCCTACAGAGGACGAGGCAAGTCTAGCGGACCCCGCCGTCGTCGCCAAGGAGGTCAAGGCGGCAAGGCCGCGTCCAAGCAGGATTGAACCGGCCTTGAGGTCGGGCCCCCACCGAAGCACCCCGGTGGGAGGCCGGCTGGCGGACTTCGTCAGCGTGTGGGAGTCCATCTCCACCGACCGTTGGGTGCTGGACGCCCTGGCCCGGGGCCACGCGCTCGAGTTTCAAAGAAGGTGCCCGCGCGTCCCCCCCGTGGCCAGGAAAGAACTTCACGTCCCTCAACTTCTCCTGGAGGTAAAGGCGATGCTCAGAAAGGGCGCCATCGAACTCGTCCCAAAGAGGCTTCGGGGCTCCGGAGTCTACTCGAGATACTTCCTCGTGAAGAAGAAGACGGGAGGATGGCGCCCCATCCTGGACCTGCGACGTCTGAACAAGTTCATCAAGGCGCAGAAGTTCCGGATGGTCACCCTCCAGCACGTCCTGGGTCAGCTGGAGGAAGGAGACTTCCTATCGTCGTTGGATTTGGAGGATGCCTACTTCCACATTCCCATCCTAAAGGGGCACCGCAAATTCCTCAGATTCGTGGTCCAAGGGCGTCATTACCAGTTCAAAGCCCTTCCCTTCGGACTACGGTCGGCACCCAGGGTATTCACCAAGTGCGCCGCGAGGGGATCCACGTCTACCCCTACCTGGACGACTGGCTCATCCGCGCCAAGACGAGGGAGCTCGCCGTGGTCCACACGGCAAGGACCGTCCAACTCCTCACGGACCTGGGATTCTCCGTGAACTACGCCAAATCCCACCTGGTGCCCGCGCAAGTCGCACTGTTTCTGGGAGCGAGGCTCGACACAGTGTCCCTTCTGGCCTCCCCGTCGGAGGAGAGGACCAGGACCATCTTGGGCAAGGTGCAACGGATGTTGGTGGCCGACGCGGCCAAAGTGAGGTCCATCAAGTCCCTCCTCGGGATGATGTCTTCCTGCATCTACCTCATTCCCATGTGCAGGCTCCGGATGCGCCCGTTGCAAGAATTCCTGGATGCGCGCTGGATCCAGACGACGGGCAGCTTCGAGGAAAGGATCAAGCTCGACAAGAGTTTCCGACGAGCGATACGGTGGTGGGGCACCCGCGCGCATCTGACGGCGGGCATGGACTTCCAGACCCCAGCCCACCGGGAGACTGTGACCACGGATGCCTCCCTGGAAGGGTGGGGAGCGCACACCGAAAATCTGCACGCAAGGGGACTCTGGCTCCCGACGGAGAAGTCCCTACATATCAACGTCCTGGAGCTCCGTGCAGTGTTTTGGGCCCTCAGGTCCTTCCTTCCGTCCCTCAAGGGCAAGGTGGTGAGGATCTTCACCGACAACACCACCACCATGTTTTACATCAGGAAACAGGGCGGAACCAGGTCCCCAGCGCTGTCCAAGGAGGCGCAGGACCTGTGGCATTGGGCCGTCGCCCAAGGGATTTTTCTGGTGCCGTTTCATCTGGCAGGGATAAAAAACACCATCGCCGACTCACTCAGCAGGGAGCTGCGCTCGTGCCACGAGTGGGAACTACGGCAGGATCTGGTGGATCGCCTCTTCCGACGGTGGGGCACACCCCAGATCGACCTGTTCGCGACGGCGACGAACACCAAGTGCCGGAGGTTCGCCAGCAGGTTTCCCCAGACGAGGAGCATGGGCGATGCTTTCTCGTTCCCCTGGGAGAGCCTGTTCCTTTACGCGTTCCCTCCCTTGCCTCTGCTAATCCGGCTCGTCAACCAGCTCAAGAGGTCACGGTGCAGGATGATCCTCGTCGCACCTGCGTGGCCGAGGCAGATATGGTTCCCGGACCTTCTGGACTTGTCAGCGTCCCCGCCGATCAAGCTGCCGGCGGACGCGGATCTACTCTCCAGGGAAGGAGGCGCCATCCTCCACCACGACCCGAAGTCGCTGAACTTGCAGGCCTGGCTCCTGCAGCACTAGAGTTTGGAGGATACGACATACCGGCCGATTGCAGAGAGGTTCTTGCAAAGGCCAGGGCGTCCTCGACTCTTAAATGCTACGGACACAAATGGAAGAGGTTCTCTGTCTGGTGCCACGCACAGAAGATTAACCCTCTACGGATTACGGCTCCCCAAGTACTGCCGTACCTGCTGACGCTGGCCATAGCTGGTCTGGCACATGCGTCCATCAAGATTCATCTTGCTGCGATCTCCCGATACACCAGAACCACGGGCCGGACGTCCTTGTGGTCTCATCGTCTGGTGAAAGAGTTCATGAAGGGACTGTTCAGATCGTTCCCGCCGGTGAAGGCTCCGGCCCCGGCGTGGGAGCTCAACGTGGTGCTGACCAAGCTCATGGGACCTCTGTTCGAGCCTCTGCACTCGGCCCCGTTGAAGTTTCTATCGTGGAAAACAGCTTTTCTTGTGGCCATCACCTCCGCACGACGAGTGGGAGAGATCCAGGCCCTTTCCTGCAAGGCCCCGTACTTGACTTTCCACGACACGAGGGTAGTGCTCAGGACGCACCCCTCCTTCATGCCCAAGGTACCGTCGGACTTCCATCTCAACGAACCCTTGGTGTTACCTGTGTTCTTCCCGTCGCCTTCGTCGCCGGCTGAGAGGACTTTGCACTCGCTGGATGTAGCTAGAGCGCTGAAGTTCTACGTGGACCGCACGAAGGGTTTTCGGAAGACGTCACAACTCTTTGTGAACTTTGGACCTGTCAATCAGGGGAAGGCTCTCTCGAAGGCTTCCATCTCCAGATGGCTCTCCGGCTGTATCATGTGCTGTCACCGGTTGGCAAACCGACCGCTGCCTGGCCGTCCGAGAGCCCATTCCACCAGAGCGATCGCAGCTACCACGGCGTTCCTATCTGGTGTGCCCCTGCTGGACATATGCAGGGCTGCTACGTGGAGGTCGACGCACACCTTCACGAAATTCTACTGCGTCGACCGGGATTCCAGGGAGGAGTCCAGGGTCGGCCAAGCAGTGCTGCGCAACCTGTTCGCCTGAGGTGAGCCTGGTGAGGAGGTAAGATGCTTAATGTTGAGTTGATGTGATGCTTAATGTTGAGCCTTTGCCACCTCCCGTGGTTGTGCATGTGTGTACTGCTATGTATTCTTTATTCATGAGCATGTGAATCCATGCCAGACCCCATGCTGGAGAAGGAACAAGTTACTTACCTGTAACTGTTGTTCTCCAGCATGGGTCTGGCATGGATTCACATGCGAACCCTCCCGCCTACCCCTCTGCGGCTCTTCACTTGGTCATACTGCCACTTCACGTGCTTCCAAATCTGAAGATGGCTGCCAGAGGCGGTGCTTAGGTAGAGGGCAGTCATTGGCTGTGGTCAGTATGACGCAGAGACCAGTGATTGGTTATTACTACGAAAGACAGATCAGAAACGAAACTGATACTGGTTTTTTCTTTACCGAGGATTCCCAGCCTGACGACGGGGAATATTCATGAGCATGTGAATCCATGCCAGACCCATGCTGGAGAACAACAGTTACAGGTAAGTAACTTGTTCCTTCTTCAACCAGTGCGTTGAATTCCAATATATTCCCATCTTGCCATATATCTCCCAATGTTGCAGTACCCATCGGTTCCCAGTATCTGCGTATCGTCTGCTGCAATTGCGCATCTCCTTTGGTCAGTGCCACCAGTGGTACTTGCGGAGAGCACGGGTTGGGTTTTCCATGGCTTGACAAGCCTTCTGCCACATTTGCCATCCTAGTTTCAGCATTCTCGGGAATCCCTTCAGTTCAGCTTTGGGCAGCCATATCCATTCTTTCAAGAAAAATGGGGCACAGTCTGACCTCAGCAGTCTGGATTCTTCTGACAGCCATTTGGCCACATATTGCGGCTGGCTAGTCCAGTAATAGATCTCGAAATTGGGGAGTTTTATGCCACCTTTATCATATGTATTCTGTAGTTTGCACAGGGCTATTCTTTTAAAAAAAATGTTTTGTATTTATTTGTTTCTGACTCAGTGAGTCTTTACAAAAAAAAAGAAAAACAAACAAATAACAAACATTTTTGTGTATAAACAGTTCGAATTTGAATTTCTCATTTCATACATTTCGTCCTAATTTTTACCTGGCTACTTATTTTGATTTGTTAAGGCATTTATACTGTTGATCTTTGTATTCTCATCATGCTTCTAAAAGGTCAACATTAGTGAAGAACTGTTGTGTCGAGAACATAAACAGGGTAGTTCATAGAATTTCGCACAAAAGTGGCGCACACGGCTGGCACACAGTGTGCGCGTGCGAATGTCTGCGCCAGCCGCGTGCGCTAAAATCGATATCTGCGCACAGCGTATTCATGGATTTTAGCCTCCAAAACCAGCCGTGGTGCAGAGGGGCGCAGCGGCCCTGCAGCAGCGCCAGTTACGCCCCCAAGAACGCCCTTGCGCAAGGAAAAGCCATCAAAATTCCCAATTCAGCGCAAAGGGCTGCGCTAACCCTGGACCAGTATACAGGGCTGGCAAACAGCAAACGCCGAGCGGGGAACGTGTATTTCTCCAGCATGGGGTCTGGCATGGATTCACATGCTCATGAATATTCCCCGTCGTCAGGCTGGGAATCCTCGGTAAAGAAAAAACCAGTATCAGTTTCGTTTCTGATCTGTCTTTCGTAGTAACAACCAATCACTGGTCTCTGCGTCATACTGACCACAGCCAATGACTGCCCTCTACCTAAGCACCGCCTCTGGCAGCCATCTTCAGATTTTTACCGCACGTTCATGTGTTGGGATCCTCGTGCTATTGCTCTCGAGCGTTAGTGCTATTTTTTCGCGCTTTTTCACAAAAACTTCGATTTTCGGTCAAAAGAGCCTCAAGCTCCACCGATCCTACATCCGATCAACGGGGACCCGTGTCGGATTCATCTGTGCCCCTCAAGGGTGAAGATTTCGTCGAGCTACACTTCGGAGGACTCCAGAAGCTTCTCAGGCCCGGTCTCGGAGATGGCCCAGGAGAAGGGAAGCTCGACGCCCGGAAAGCTGTTCAGGGCCTGCCCTGGATGCCAGCTGCAGAACGTCTTCAAGGAGGACGAACACTCTTTCTGCCTTTACTGCCTTCATGGGGACAAGACGCACGTGGAGAAGGACTGTGCGTTTTGCGGCAACATGTCGGAACGGACCATGAAGGACCGCCATCAACGTCTCGCCAGCTGGCTGGAGGGTAAGAGCCCGTCTGGCGAGAAGAAGAAGAAATCTGAGCGGTCTTCTAAGACCTTTGAGGGCGCCCCGGCGACGGGGGCCCAACATAAGGCCAAGCACCGCGAGTCCGCTGGCACCGGGAGCGCCGAACGGTCGGGCTCTACGGGCGCCAGGCAGGGCGCACCCTCCCCGGCACCATCAACCACGAGCCAACGCTCTGGGTCGGGTAAGAGGAAGGCCGAGCACCCGGCGAAGCTCCTGGAGAGACCCCGGTCGAGCTCTAAGGCAGAGGAGGAGCGTGGCAGTGCCCCCTCCCTCAAGGATAAGGCGGTGAGCGCACCTAAGGTGGTGAAGGCCTTGATCCATTCGACCAAGCCCTCTATCGAAACGGTCGCGGCGGCCCTGGCCCAGCCTGTGGAGGCTGCACCAGTGGTGGCGGCCTCGGGGCCCAGAATCTCCCTGCCTCCTCGGAGGGAGTCTTCTTTCGTGCCCATCGATAGGACCCCCGTGAAACCCTCCGTGGGGAAGAAGGGGGGGCAGGGCGTCGTCGTAGATTCGGCCTCAACCTCAGAAGAGGAACTGATCGAGGTCTTAAGCCACGGCCTAGGCGTGGAACAAGACCAGCCCGTCGGAATGGGCCCCGACGCAGGTGACGACGACGACATCGTCGAGGATACCGACGGGGCCCCTGCTCGCCCGTCGGATTCCCCTCTGCCAGCGCCGCAAGACAACTCAGCGGCCATTTTGTTGGCTATACAGTCCTTATGCTCCGAGATAAGGACGAGACTACCGTTACCGACGGAGGAACCTCTCCCTACCAAGAAAAGAAGGATCCATCCACCGCCTCCTTTTCAACCGTCGCGCCCCGTCCAGCCCTCCTCCCCGTCCACCCGAGGGGATGATACGGGGACTGACACGGCAGCGACGGGTACGGACGACGAGGCATACGACGAGGATTTTCCGTCGTCGCCTCCCCCCAGGGCTTCTCCGCCCGACGAGATTGGATCGTTCCACTCAATGATCGCCAGGGCATCCGAGCTTTTCCAACTCTGCCCTGAGGAGAAGAAAAAGGAAGGCTTCCTTTACCAACGGCGCGAGACCAAGAGGAAGACGGTCCTCGCAGTGCCTCTGTTGGACGACATTTGGGATGAGGGCCTTTCCCTCCTCAAGAACCCTTCCACGACGCCAGCGAAAAGAGACCGGTACGAGAAAAAGTACCGGGTCCCGGACTCGGCCCCCCTATGCCTCCGGGCGCAGCCTACCCCGGACTCCGTCGTCTCCGCGGCAGCCAGGAAGAAAGCGGGGGGGGGTGCGGCCTCCACGTCGACTTCCCCGCCGGACGGCGAGGGAAAGAAATTGGATGCCATGGGACGCAGAGTCATCTCGTCGGCGGCGACGACGATTAAAGCGGCCAACGCCTTGGCTATCGTGGCCCGCTACGACAGGGAACTCTGGTACAAGATAGCTCCCCTGCTGGATTTTCTGCCGGACGACAAGAGGGCGGAGGCCCTTGAGATCCTGCAGGAAGGTGAGGTGGCCTCGGACCACGCCATCACCGTGGCGACGAACATCGCCGACACTGGGTTCCGCCAGATGGGCAACGGCGTTTGCCTTCGACGTCGCGGATGGCTCAAGGCTACGGACTTTCGGCAGGACGTCCAGAACAGGGTCCTGGACATGCCCTTCGACGGGAACAACCTGTTTGGGAAGACAGTGGACGATTCCCTTCAGGCCATCAAGGCGGATACTGAGACGGCCCGGGCCCTTGGAGTGCTGCAGCAACGGCGGACGCCCTTTCGGAGCGGCGGAGGCAAGGGCGCCTCCAAAGGTTCCGGCGGCGGTTTCGCTTCCTACCGTCAAGCGGCCCGCTCGTCGTCGCAAGAGGCCTACAGAGGACGAGGCAAGTCTGGCGGCCCCCGCCGTCGTCGCCAAGGAGGCCAAGGCGGCAAGGCCGCGTCCAAGCAGGATTGAACCGGCCGTGGGGTCGGGCCCCCACCGAAGCACCCCGGTGGGAGGCCGGCTGGCGGGCTTCGTCAGCGTGTGGGAGTCCATCTCCACCGACCGTTGGGTGCTGGACGCCCTGGCCCGGGGCCACGCGCTCGAGTTTCAAAGAAGGTGCCCGCGCGTCCCCCCCGTGGCCAGGAAAGAACTTCACGTCCCTCAACTTCTCCTGGAGGTAAAGGCGATGCTCAGAAAGGGCGCCATCGAACTCGTCCCAAAGAGGCTTCGGGGCTCCGGAGTCTACTCGCGTTACTTCCTCGTGAAGAAGAAGACGGGAGGATGGCGCCCCATCCTGGACCTGCGACGCCTGAACAAGTTCATCAAGGCGCAGAAGTTCCGGATGGTCACCCTCCAGCACGTCCTGGGTCAGCTGGAGGAAGGAGACTTCCTATCGTCGTTGGATTTGGAGGATGCCTACTTCCACATTCCCATCCTAAAGGGGCACCGAAAATTCCTCAGATTCGGGGTCCAAGGGCGTCATTACCAGTTCAAAGCCCTTCCCTTCGGACTGCGGTCGGCACCCAGGGTTTTCACCAAGTGCCTCGCACCGGTGGCGGCGCAGCTGCGCCGCGAGGGGATTCACGTCTACCCCTACCTGGACGACTGGCTCATCCTCGCCAAGACGAGGGAGCTCGCCGTGGTCCACACGGCAAGGACCGTCCAACTCCTCACGGACCTGGGATTCTCCGTGAACTACGCCAAATCCCACCTGGTGCCCGCGCAAGTCGCACTGTTTCTGGGAGCGAGGCTCGACACAGTGTCCCTTCTGGCCTCCCCGTCGGAGGAGAGGACCAGGACCATCTTGGGCAAGGTGCAACGGATGTTGGTGGCCGACACGGCCAAGGTGAGGTCCATCAAGTCCCTCCTCGGGATGATGTCTTCCTGCATCTACCTCATTCCCATGTGCAGGCTCCGGATGCGCCCGTTGCAAGAGTTCCTGGATGCGCGCTGGATCCAGACGACGGGCAGCTTCGAGGAAAGGATCAAGCTCGACGAGAGTTTCCGACGAGCGATACGGTGGTGGGGCACCCGCGCGCATCTGACGGCGGGCATGGACTTCCAGACCCCAGCCCACCAGGTGACTGTGACCACGGATGCCTCCCTAGAAGGGTGGGGAGCGCACACCGAAAATCTGCACGCAAGGGGACTCTGGCTCCCGACGGAGAAGTCCCTGCATATCAACGTCCTGGAGCTCCGTGCAGTGTTTTGGGCCCTCAGGTCCTTCCTTCCGTCCCTCAAGGGCAAGGTGGTGAGGATCTTCTCCGACAACACCACCACCATGTTTTACATCAGGAAACAGGGCGGAACCAGGTCCCCAGCGCTGTCCAAGGAGGCGCAGGACCTGTGGCATTGGGCCGTCGCCCAAGGGATTCTTCTGGTGCCGTTTCATCTGGCAGGGATAAAAAACACCATCGCCGACTCACTCAGCAGGGAGCTGCGCTCGTGCCACGAGTGGGAGCTACGGCAGGATCTGGTGGATCGCCTCTTCCGACGGTGGGGCACACCCCAGATCGACCTGTTCGCGACGGCGACGAACACCAAGTGCCGGAGGTTCGCCAGCAGGTTTCCCCAGACGAGGAGCATGGGCGATGCTTTCTCGTTCCCCTGGGAGGGCCTGTTCCTCTACGCGTTCCCTCCCTTGCCTCTGCTAATCCGGCTCGTCAACCAGCTCAAGAGGTCACGGTGCAGGATGATCCTCGTCGCACCTGCGTGGCCGAGGCAGATATGGTTCCCGGACCTTCTGGACTTGTCGGCGTCCCCGCCAATCAAGCTGCCGGCGGACGCGGATCTACTCTCCAGGGAAGGAGGCGCCATCCTCCACCACGACCCGAAGTCGCTGAACTTGCAGGCCTGGCTCCTGCAGCGCTAGAGTTTGGAGGATACGACATACCGGCCGATTGCAGAGAGGTTCTTGCAAAGGCCAGGGCGTCCTCGACTCTTAAATGCTACGGACACAAATGGAAGAGGTTCTCTGTCTGGTGCCACGCACAGAAGGTTAACCCTCTACGGATTACGGCTCCCCAAGTGCTGCCGTACCTGCTGACGCTGGCCAAAGCTGGTCTGGCACACGCGTCCATCAAGATTCATCTTGCTGCGATCTCCCGATACACCAGAACCACGGGCCGGACGTCCTTGTGGTCTCATCGTCTGGTGAAAGAGTTCATGAAGGGACTGTTCAGATCGTTCCCGCCGGTGAAGGCTCCGGCCCCGGCGTGGGAGCTCAACGTGGTGCTGACCAAACTCATGGGACCTCCGTTCGAGCCTCTGCACTCGGCCCCGTTGAAGTTTCTATCGTGGAAAACAGCTTTTCTCGTGGCCATCACCTCCGCACGACGAGTGGGAGAGATCCAGGCCCTTTCCTGCAAGGCCCCGTACTTGACTTTCCACGACACGAGGGTAGTGCTCAGGACGCACCCCTCCTTCATGCCCAAGGTACCGTCGGACTTTCATCTCAACGAACCCTTGGTGTTACCTGTGTTCTTCCCGTCGCCTTCGTCGCCGGCTGAGAGGACTTTGCACTCGCTGGATGTAGCTAGAGCGCTGAAGTTCTACGTGGACCGCACGAAAGGTTTTCGGAAGACGTCACAACTCTTTGTGAACTTTGGACCTGTCAATCAGGGGAAGGCTCTCTCGAAGGCTTCCATCTCCAGATGGCTCTCCGGCTGTATCATGTACTGTCACCGGTTGGCAAACCGACCGCTGCCTGGCCGTCCGAGAGCCCATTCCACCAGAGCGATCGCAGCTACCACGGCGTTCCTATCTGGTGTGCCCCTGCTGGACATATGCAGGGCTGCTACGTGGAGGTCGACGCACACCTTCACGAAATTCTACTGCGTCGACCGGGATTCCAGGGAGGAGTCCAGGGTCGGCCAAGCAGTGCTGCGCAACCTGTTCGCCTGAGGTGAGCCTGGTGAGGAGGTAAGATGCTTAATGTTGAGTTGATGTGATGCTTAATGTTGAGCCTTTGCCACCTCCCGTGGTTGTGCATGTGTGTACTGCTATGTATTCTTTATTCATGAGCATGTGAATCCATGCCAGACCCCATGCTGGAGAAGGAACAAGTTACTTACCTGTAACTGTTGTTCTCCAGCATGGGTCTGGCATGGATTCACATGCGAACCCTCCCGCCTACCCCTCTGCGGCTCTTCACTTGGTCATACTGCCACTTCACGTGCTTCCAAATCTGAAGATGGCTGCCAGAGGCGGTGCTTAGGTAGAGGGCAGTCATTGGCTGTGGTCAGTATGACGCAGAGACCAGTGATTGGTTGTTACTACGAAAGACAGATCAGAAACGAAACTGATACTGGTTTTTTCTTTACCGAGGATTCCCAGCCTGACGACGGGGAATATTCATGAGCATGTGAATCCATGCCAGACCCATGCTGGAGAACAACAGTTACAGGTAAGTAACTTGTTCCTACTGGGGTGCGTTGGAAGTTCCACACGCGATTTCAGCAGGGTACGTGTATTTCTGGGGTACGGGGAAGTTTAACACGCGGTTACAGCAGGGTACGTGTATTACTGGGGTGCGCGGGAAGTTCCACACGCCATTTCAGCAGGGTATGTGTATTACAGGGGTGCGCGGGAAGTTCCACATGCAATTTCAGCAGGGTGCGTGTATTTCTGGGCTGCAGGGAAGTTTAACACGCGATTTCAGCAGGGTACGTGTATTACAGGGGTGCGCGGGAAATTACCACACGCGATTTCAGCAGGGTACGTGTATTACAGGGGTGCGCGGGAAGTTCCACCAGCGATTTCAGCGGGTACGTGTATTACTGGGGTGCGGGCAGGTTTCACATGCAATAGGCCCTGTGCGAGCGGGGTACGTGTATTTCGGGGGTGCAGTGGAGTCCTACACGTGAATTGGCAGTGTGGGTCCTCCCAGGTGTTCCCTCTACACCCTCCACAGCCCCTGCAGGCAGACCACACCACAGGGGACTACCCTGCACCCCTGGTCATGTCCCGCAGGCAGCCCATCCACCATGGGCATGCCCCCCCAGCCAAGCCACATGTCACCTTGCATTCCCCCCTTGCACCCTCACCCCACAGCAGTGCAGGGCACCTGCCAGCAGGCCCCCACTCATGTCCCCCAGCACCCCCACCCCCTAAACAGTGCAGGGCACCTGCCAGCATGCCCCCACTCATGTCCCCTTGCACCCCCACCCCCCAAGCAGTGCAGGGCACCTGCCAGCAGGCCCCCACTCATGTCCCCTTGCAACCCCACCCCCCCAGCACTGAGGGGCACCTGCCAGCAAGCCCCCACTCATGTCCCCTTGCACCCCCACCCCCCAGCAGTCAGGGGCACCTGCCAACAGGCCCCCACACATGTCCCCTGCACCCCCACCCCCCAGCAGTGCGGGGCACCTGCCAGCAGGCCCCCACTCATGTCCCCTTGCACACCCACCCCTCAGCAGTGCAGGGCACCTGCTAGCAGGCCCCCACTCATGTCCCCTTGCACACCCACCCCCCAGCAGTGCGGGGAACCTGCCAGCAGGCCCCCACTCATGTCCCCTTGCACACCCACCCCCCAGCAGTGCGGGGCACCTGCCAGCAGGCCCCCACTCATGTCCCCTTGCACCCCCACCCCCCAGCACTGAGGGGCACCTGCTAGCAGGCCCCGACACATGTCTCCCAGCCAACACGTCATCACAATCTAGATCCCTGGCCCTTATGGCCAGCCTCCACATGCCAAAGACCCACCCAAGTATTGCATCCACCCACATAGAAATGCAAATTACATGATACAACCCCAATGGCAAGTATGTAAATGAACACATGTCCGTCACACACACACAGTGGGTGCAAGTGAATGTCAAAACCCATATCATGACATGCATGAAACCAATGAGATGATACCACAAATGGAAGTATAAAAAAATATATATTAAAGATAACATGAACGCAAATCAAATTAAACACACAACAATGGGAATAACAAAAGAAATGGTCCATGTACGATAAATAATGAAAATCAAGAAAACATAAGCAAAAGAAATCCAAAAAGAAATGTCCAAAGTCACAGTTCAAAAAATCAAATCCAAGGGAAAATAAAAAGTAAAAACCATTGCTCCATGGTGAACACAAAACAAATACCAAAAAAGATTAATCCAATGTAAAACTATGTACAATTGAAGAATCCAGGGTCCATGAGCCCAACTTAAGAAATGAAACCTACCAAAAACTACTACCTAATAAAAAAACTATATACAAAAATGTGGTCCATTGTCCAAGCGGTCCAAAATAAAGAAAAAACCAAAGGAAACCTAATACTAACTAACTATTTACAACAGCAGCGGGCAAGTCCAACGGCTCACATGTTGATGTTCCGGGCCAGGGCATCATCAAACTCCTGCTCGATGTCCCGGAGGCGGTCCTCTTCCATGGCCCCGAGGGTTCGCAGGGACGATGACATCTGGAACTCCAGGTCCCTGCAAATGGCCTCGAGGCACTCGGCCCGCCTCAGGGCCCTACGCATGGAGTTCTCCGCCCTGACCATCGTGAGCCGTGCCTCTTCCGCCCGCTGCCGCTCCGCATCTATCGCATGGCCCAACCGCTGCCACAAGGAAGACACTTCCCGTCCAGGGTCCTCCTGCCCTCCGGCCGATGCCTGCCCCTCCGATGTTGATGGCCCCGAGCCATCATTGCTCCCACCTACAGCTTGCTCCTGCTGCTGCTGCTGCTGCTGTCCATGTGCCCTGTCCGATGGTGCCTGCACATCCTCCATCTGCTGGTCTCCAGTTGTGGTGTCCACCCCTGCTGGACCGCCAACTCCTGACTGTGGCAGGGATGGGATCTCCACCAAGCTGGCTGTGTTCGTCAGGCCAGGTCCACAGGGGGCCCTGGTGGAATCTGGGCCGGAAGACGATGTGGAGAACGACCGGCCCATAGCCTCCACAGAGGGAGGAGTGGACCATCAGAGTGCGCGTCACATGTAGGAACCCACCGACCAGGGCCCCTCCCAGCAGTGCCACGTCACGATGCTGCTCTTCGTGATGGCGTGCGTTCTCCGCCCAGGAAGAACGCACGTCATCACGAATGACACGCATGCGCAACGCGACACCCACCAGGACGGATCCCATACGGTCGCAGGACCCCTCGCCCGCAGGTAGTGGAGAGGCAGGTGATATGGCACTCTTCCCCTACCTGCGGACGGGCCTGGGACGGGGCCTCCCTGCTGGTGCATGATGGTGCAGTCACAGGGTCAAGGACAGCGACATGCACAGGCCCCTCCACGGTGACCTGTGCTGCCTCCTGACCCTGGCCCTGGACTGCACCACTTGCACCAGTGGTACTATCCCCACCAGGCCCCATGTGCGGCTCAGTAGCGAGCTCCTCCTCTGTGGAGACCACCAACCTGGATGTCTCCACACCGTCTTTCGCCATTGGAAGCCCCTGTGGGGGCTCACCCGGCCCTTCCGCCACAGCCGTTGTGGCAGACGCAGCACCAGCCCCCTCGCTCCCGGATGATGGTAATTCCTGGGAGGGTGGCTGGGCCTTGCGTCGCCGCCCAGTGGAGGCATCCCCGCCGCTTGGCTCCACAGCACCGTCTCCGCCCTCTTCTTCACTTGACGCTGCGTAGAGGGAGACATAGAACACAAGCATCAGGGTACAGTACAAAATACCCTAGACAGGAAGCAATAATACATGAGTGGCACTGTCAAATGTCACTTCCATTCTGTCATTCCACAACAAATGGGTGAATGCACACAACACACATGCAGAAACAGTCCTGGCGCCTGCAATCAACATCCATGTAGAAGGGCCCCTGTAAACCAAGATGTTGCCTTCAAAGTCACATGCATCCATGGCGTTTCAAAGTCACACACACACACTTCTCAGGCACACACACACACATGTGCACCATACATGTACATGACATCAGCACCCATTCCTCACCCCCCCTCCATGTCCAGGAACAGAGACAGCCATGCTTTCATGTGTGCATTCCACATAGAGCTCCCCATGTTGCATTAAAACACATGCACCAACCATGTGGTTCACACATAACTGATCTCACATGCATGACCATGATGTCCCTGCACACACACATCTATACATGGCCTATGTCACACATACAGGCAAGCATCAGACTACAAGCACACTGCAACATGCCCTGTCTCACATAGCAATGCTTGGCCACTTATCGCTCAACTCCAGACGGGTCTGCCTCCGAAGGATCTGGGCGTGGAGCGCTGGGCCTACGCGTTCCAGGACCCTCATCTGGATGGTACTCGGGCGTGCCCGGCCCCCCTCCGCGAGACGCCGGGCCTTGTGGAGGGTCCTGGACCTGAAGTTCTCCCAGCGCTTCTTGATGTGCTTGATGTCGCGGGTTGCCACCCCCTCCGCGTTGATGGCAACCACTACGTCGTCCCAGATCCTCTCCCGTCCTTCCTTGTTGGCGCGTGTTGTTCCGAAGAGGACATCATAATGCCCCAGGACATGCTCCACCAGGACACCAACTTCGGTGGCATTGAAGCTGGTGGCCCTCTGCCTCTCTGGCTGGGGGTTGCCAGTGGTGCCAGATGGAGATGTGCCCGACATGGCAACCCCAGAGGCAGGAGTGGGTGGGCAACTGGGTCCTGGGGCTGGGCTGTGGAGCGATGGAATCCCAGTCGGGAGTCTTCTGTTCCAGCAGGGGTGGACACAGCAACTGGACCCCTGCAGATGGCTGACGTGCAGGCACCAAATAACAGGGCACGTGGGCCGCAGGCAGACAGGCAGCAGCAGATGGCTAGTGGGAGCGTGCTCGGGGCTCTGGGGGGCAGGAAAATGGCCTTCTGGGCAGGAGCGTGGTCTTCTGTGTGTGTACGCGTGGCCAGATTGATACGGAGTGATTTGGCACGTGAAAATCTTGCACGTCAGCGTGTAATTCGAGGAAAGGCCCTTAGCGTGTAAGCGCGTCAGCACACGTAAGCGATATCATTGGACCAAAGGCCCTTAGCGCGTAAGCGCGTCTGTGACGTATTGTGCACGGGCGTTGCCCTTTCGCGTGTAAAACTTGCCGCGCACCCCTGAAATTCACGTACTCCCTCAACCAGGGTCCTTTCGCGTGTGAAACTTCATGCGAACCCCGTAATAGACGTACCCTGCTGAAATCGCGGGTGAAACGTCACGTGAACCCCAGGAATACACGTACCCTGCTGAAATCGCAGGTGAAACTTCACGCGAACCCCAGGAATACACGTACCCTGCTGAAATCGCGGGTGAAACTTCACGCAAAGCCCGTAATACACGTACCCTGCTGAAATCGCGGGTGAAACTTCATGCGAACCCCAGGAATACACGTACCTTGCTGAAATCGCGGGTGAAACTTCACGCGAACCCCAAGAATACACATACCCCGCTCGCTCGCACAGGGCCAATATTCCTGGGGTTCGCGTGAAGTTTCACACGCAATAGGCCATGTGCGAGTGGGGTACGTGTATTACTGGTGTTCGCAGAAGTTTTACCCGCGATAGGCCCTGTGCGAGTTGGGTACGTGTATTTCAGGGGTTTGCGGGAAGTTTCACACGCGATTTAGCTGTCAGAGCGGGGTACGTGAATTTCGGGGGTGCACGGGGAGTCCTACACGTGAATTGGCAGTGTGGGTCCTCCCAGGTGTTCCCTCTACACCCTCCACGGCCCCTGCAGGCAGACCACACCACAGGGGACTACCCCGCACCCCTGGTCATGTCCCGCAGGCAGCCCATCCACCATGGCCATGTACCCCAGACAAGCCACCTGTCCGCTTGCACCACTGATCACCAACTCATGTCCCCCTGCACCCCAAGCAGTCAGGGGCACCTGCCAGCAGGCCCCCACTCATATCCCACTCATGTCCCCTTGCACCCCCACTCCCCAGCAGTGCGGGGCACCTGCCAGCAGGCCCCCACTCATGTCCCCTTGCACACCCACCCCCCAGCAGTGCAGGGCACCTGCCAGCAGGCCCCCACTCATGTCCCACTCATGTCCCCTTCACCCCCACCCCCCAGCAGTGCAGGGCACCTGCCAGCAGGCCCCCACTCATGTCCC
This sequence comes from Ambystoma mexicanum, assembly GCF_040938575.1. Lineage (NCBI taxonomy): Eukaryota > Metazoa > Chordata > Amphibia > Caudata > Ambystomatidae > Ambystoma > Ambystoma mexicanum. The sequence goes on along the minus strand of NC_090924.1, from coordinate 13,420,745 downwards.
ACTCATGTCCCCTTGCACCCCCACCCCCCAGCAGTGCGGGGCACCTGCCAGCAGGCCCCCACTCATGTCCCCTTGCACACCCACCCCCCAGCAGTGCGGGGCACCTGCCAGCAGGCCCCCATTCATGTCCCCTTGCACATCCACCCCTCAGCAGTGCGGGGCACCTGCCAGCAGGCCCCCACTCATGTCCCACTCATGTCCCCTTGCACCCCCACCCCCCAGCAGTGCAGGGCACCTGCCAGCAGGCCCCCACTCATGTCCCCTTGCACACCCACCCCCCAGCAGTGCGGGGCACCTGCCAGCAGGCCCCCACTCATGTCTCCTTGCACCCCCACCCCCCATCAGTGCGGGGCACCTGCCAGCAGGCCCCCACTCATGTCCCCTTGCACACCCACCCCCCAGCAGTGCGGGGCACCTGCCAGCAGGCCCCCATTCATGTCCCCTTGCACACCCACCCCTCAGCAGTGCGGGGCACCTGCCGGCAGGCCCCCACTCATGTCCCACTCATGTCCCACTCATGTCCCCTTGCACCCCCACACCCCAGCAGTGCAGGGCACCTGCCAGCAGGCCCCCACTCATGTCCCCCTCCCCCCAGGTCATGACGATCCTCAATCATGGCCCTTATGGCCAGCCTCCCCAGCCCAAAGACCCAACCAAGTATTGCATCCACCCACATAGAAAAGGCAATTACATGATACAACCCCAATGGCAAGTATGTAAATGAACACATGTCCGTCACACACACACAATGGTTGCAAGTGAATGTGAAAACCCATATCATGACATGCATGAAACCAATGAGATAGTACCACACATGGAAGTATGAAGAAAAAAATCTATTAAAAGCAACATGAATGGAATTAAAATCAAACAAACAACAATGGGAATAAAAAAAGAAAAGCTGCATGTCCGTAAAAAAATGAAAAACAAGAAATCATAATCCAAAGGAAAGGTGTCCAAAGTCACAGTCCAACAAAGCAAATCCAAGGGAAAAACAAAGGTGAAAACCATTGCTCCATGGGGAAATCCAAAAAAAAAGATGAATCCAATAGTGAACTATACACAGATGAACAGTCCAGGGTCCATGATCCCAACTGAAGAAATGAAACCTATCAAAAATACTACTTAATGAAAACTATATACAGAAACGTGGTGCATTGTCCAAGCGCAACCAAAATAAAGAAAAAACCAAAGGAAACCTAACACTATCTAACTATTTACAAGGGAAGCGGGCAAGTCCAACGGCTTACATGTTGATGCCCCGGGCCAGGGCATCATCGAACTCCTGCTTGATGTCCCGGAGGCGGTCCTCTTCCATGGCCCCGAGGGTTCGCAGGGACGATGACATCTGGAACTCCAGGTCCCTGCGAATGGCCTCGAGGCACTCAGCCCGCCTCAGGGCCCTACGCATGGAGTTTTCCGCCCTGACCATCGTGAGCCGTGCCTCTTCCGCCCGCTGCCGCTACGCATCTATAGCATGGCCCAACCGCTGCCACACGGAAGACACTTCCGTCCAGGGTCGTCCTGCCCTCCGGCCGATGCCTGCCCCTCCGATGATGAAGGCCCCGAGCCATCATGACTCCCACCTTGTTGCTGCTGCTGCTGTGCCGCTGCCTGTGCCCTGGCTCCTGCTGCCTGCACATCCTCCTCCAGTTGGGGTGCAGTTGTTGAGGTGGCCACCCCTGCTGGACGTCCGACTCCCGACTGTGGCAGGGATGTGTCCTCCACCAGCCTGGCCGCAGGGTCAGAGGCAGCTCCACAGGGCACCCAGGTGACACATGGGTGGGAAGATGGCACAGAGGACGACTGGCGCATAGGGGGTTCAGTTGAGGAGGGGGTCGGAACAAGGTCCAGAAAACGGAGGAATCCGGCCCTGGTGAGCTGTCCCAGTGGGTCAATGCGGTCAACGAGCCATGCGAGAAGACGTGCAGTCTCCTCATGAAAAGACTGCAGGTCAGCTCGCATGGCACGTCAACGTAACGCCACCCCACCCAGGACAGGCTCAACCCGGTGCCGGATAGCCATATCCGCAGGGAGAGGAAGGCCAGTTGGTGTAAGCCAATCCCCTCCCTGAGAACGGGTCTGGACGTAGGTATCCCTGCTGGTGCAAGATGATGCAGTCACAGGATCGGGGACGGGATTACACACAGGCACCTCCGCGGCGACCTGTGCTGCCTCCTGTCCCTGCCCCTGCACTGCACCACTAGCACCAGTGGAATGCCCACCTCCAGACCCGTCTCTGTCCCTTGCACGGCCGCCTCCTCCACCAAACCCCCCACCAACCTGGATGACTCCGTGCCATCTTCCTCCGTCGGGCCCTGTGGGGTCTCAGCTGCCCCTTTGGCTGCCGAGGAGTCCAACTCCAACCTCCGCCTCTTGGACCTCCCCTCGGCAGCTGCGACCTAGGACGCGGCACCGGACTCCTCACTCCCCGACGAGATGATAACCTGGGAGGGGAGCCGGGCCTTGCGTCTCCGGCTGGCGGTGCGATCCCTGCCGCTGTGCTCCACAGCACCTTCTCCGTCCTCTTCATCAGTTGACGCTGCAGACAGGGAGAGATAGGAGACAGGCATCAGGGCACTGTACAATGGACTCATACACACATGACAGTTGTACATGAGTGGCATTGTCAAACTTCAGACATGGCATCACAATCCCCAACACACATGTCATTGCAACTCACACACATGAGCTATTCCACAGCCATATTGCAACAGCCAGCACCATCCATACACATACAACAGCATGAGCAGCCAAAGGTGAGCCAGACATCACATGAAACACAGGGAGTGCACTAGACATGCACACACGCCACCACAATTACATGCATGTGTACACCTCTGCCAACTGTCGCAGTGATGAGATTGGCATCCATGTCACATCTGGCAATCAGTCCTCTACATATCAGTCTCACATGCATCCATGTCGCATCACTGTTGCACACATGTCAGATACACACACATGCACATGTACACGGTGCAGATACATGCAGCTGGAACCAACATCCATGTGTGACACCACAACCATGCCAACTTACATACACAGTAAATCCGAACATCTGTGCTCACACATCTGCTTTTGGCCTGCATGCTTACCCACACATACACCATCCATGTGTCTCACACATGAAAGGACTTGCATGTGTCAGCCTCACAGCCCTGTACATACACATCCATACATGGCCCTACAAAACCACATGTACAACCTGCACACTACTGGCACACCACCACACGCACAGCTTCCAATCAGGATGCATGTACACTTACCGCTCGACTCCAGACGGGTCTGCCTCTCAAGGACCTGGACGTGGAGTGCTGGGCATATGCGTTTCAGGAGCCTCATCTGATGTTCCGACAGGTGGCCCCGGCGCCCCTTAGCATCCGCTGCCTTCAAGAGGCGCTGGGCCTTGTTGAGGGTCCTGGACCTGAATTCCTCCCAGCGCTTCTTGACATGTTGGAAGTCGCGGACTGCCACCCCCTCCGCGTTGATGGCAGTCACGATATCCGTCCAGATCCGAGTCCATCCTTCCTTGTCGGCGGCCGACCTTCCGAAGAGGGCATCATACTGCCCCAGGACTTGCTCCACCAGGACACCAGCTCTGGTGGCAGTGAAGCTGGTGGCCCTCTGCCTCCCTGGCTGGGGGTTGCCAGTGGTGCCAGATGGTGTAGTGCCCGACATGGCAACCCCAGAGGCAGGTGTGGGTGGGCAACTGGGTCCTGGGGCTGGGCTGTGGAGCGATGGAATAGCAGTCGGGAGTCTTCAGTTCCAGCAGGGGTGGTCACAGCAACCTCACCCCGGCCTGACGTGCCGGCAGCAAATGGCAGGGCACGTGGGCAGCAGGCAATCAGGCAGCAGCAGATGGCAGGTGGGAGCGTGCTCGGGGCTCTGGGGGGCAGTAATTCGGCCTTCTGGGCAGGAGCGTGGTCTTCCATGTGCAAACGCGTAGCCAGCTTGATACGGAATGATTTGGCACGTGAAAATCTTGCACGTCAGCGTGTAATTCGAGGAAAGGCCCTTAGCGCGTTAGCGCGTCAGCACGTGTACGCGATTTCATTGGACCAAAGGCCCTTAGCGCGTAAGCGCGTCTGTGACGTGTGCGCGCGGGTGTTTACCTGAACCCGGGTGCATGTTACACGTCCAAGAACTGCACGTCCGAGTGTCAGCTCGTGTAATTGGAGGATAGTGCCTTAGCGCGCATACGCGGAAGTGATGTTGGACGTGTGGGCCGGTTCAAAAGGTATGTGTAGGACGTCATTTCCTTGTACGTGCTTTTCGTGGAGAGCGAGTGGGTGAATTCTGTACTTTTTGTCGGTTCACACGCGATTTACTTCACAGCGTTTCTAGTTCGTACTCCCTGTTACCTCTGACAGCTTTTTTCTGATTTTCTGTTGGGCCTGTTTCCTCAAACAGCGTTCACTTCTTCTTTTGTCCTGTCTCCTCAGACAGCGTACGATTCTTCTTTTGGCAGGGGTGTTGCCAACGCGCACACGTGCATATTTTTCACGCTCTTTTTACAGGCAAACGGTGAGTCGCGCACATATTTACCAACTGTGCTTGCCCCGTGTGTCGCGTACCCCTTCAGAGGTCATTGTAGGCTGCGTGTAACACGCGTACGTTCATTTTTGTGTTTCTGGGTGCCACAGCGTAGTGCGGGTTCATTTTTCCACGCACGTGGTCTACGAGGGGTTGCGTGCACGTTATTTTCTGTTTTTGGGGTGCCTGTGCGTTGCGTGACCCGTCATCTTTCCCCAGGGGTCACATACAGCCTTGCTAGAGCACAAGGGTACGAATTCCATCTAGTACCCTACCCCTTTGACCCCCAATTGCCCAGGACAATAGTTTACTGCAACTCCCATACGCACGACAACATCAGTGCCATGGTTGGGAGGCGACCAAGCGATAAGGGTGGCAAAGGTGGCCGAGCCTCAAGAGGTGGGCGTGGTGGGCGCGGTAGGGGACGTGGCCGGGATTTGCAGGGTACCCCTAGCCCCCCATGTGTGGAGGACCAGTCAGGGACACCCATGTCCCCCTTCCCCCCCATGGTTGAGGGAAACGTGGCTGACACCATCTCTGCTCAGCCCTTGTTGGACCGGCCCATTGTGGCACCTGACCTGGCACAGGGTGACTCCCAGGCTGACTTCCAGGTCGCCAAGTCTAGGCCACGTGTGGCGGTGCAAGTTGGTGGCACCAGGCCACGTGGATCAGGGTCAGCTATGTCATCTGCTGCCCCGAGTAGGCAGGGTGGGGAGGCTGCAGGGGCAGCTGCAGCTCCATCCACCCCAGCTCTGACTCTCCCAGCCAGGGCAGTGTTGGTCCCAGTCCATCTTGCTAACGTTCCCCCTGACTATGTCACACTTCATCCAATGCCTGCACCAAGTCCCATGCTCAGTGTGCATTCCCACACTCCAACTACCCAGTCCACCGGTGCTCCTGCCCCTAGTGGCCAGAGCGGCGTAGGCCACTCAGGATCCCCACCACCTTCCAAAAGAAAGAGGAAGAGTGCTCGTCCAGTACAGGCTGATACCCCAGACACGGCTACGCAGTCCGGCACGCCAAGGAAGCCTAGCTTCAATGATGCCGAACGTGATGCACTTGTGCAGTATGTGTCCGCACATGACAGCGAAATGTTGATCACTTCAGGGTGCAAGACCACACCTGCTCAACGTCAGGCACACTGGCAGACCGTCGCGGACATCATAAGTGCGCTTGGATTTGTGTGGCGCACAGCTGGTGAGTGCTACAAGCGCTGGAATGACCTTAAGCGCAGGGCAAAGAAAAAGCTGGCCTCAAGTCATGCCGCTACTCTGGTGACTGGAGGTGGGTCTCCACAAGAGGACATTGAACTCACTGTACATGAGTCTGTTGCTGGGACCTACGTCACAGAGGAACAGATCCAAGGTGTGGGAGAACTGCCAGATTACGAGGCATTGTCCGGTGAGTGCACATGCATGTGTGTGATATCCATGTGTATGTTGTGTGTGTGAGGGGTTCTGATTGAATGCCAGGTGAGGGTGTGTGTGCGTGAGTGGTTTGGGTCACCCATGTGCTTCATCCAAAACATTCTGCGCCCCTGGATTTGGGTATTACAGTATACCTTCTGCCCACAGTAGACATTTTGTGCAACATCAAATCAGTTGCCCTTGAAGTGGCATCTTGCAACAACATTGTTCCGTATTTTTCAGTGTTCATTCAGGCTGATTGTTTCAATTCCCACACTTTCACTACGCATTTCTCAGCCCTATTGTCAAACAATATGTGACATGCCTATGGTACATGCCATCTGTGTGATGGCATGTGTCATGCATGTGGATTGGACATGCCACTCACAGGCCAATGTGTGATGGCATTGCTAGCCAGCATGCAGCTAATGTGTTGCTCTTCCATCTTGGTGTCATCAGTGTCTGACATTTTCCTCCCCTTCAAACTCAGTGACAGTGCATGCATGGGAGGGTTATAGTCATGTGGGACATGTGTCAATCAAGTACTGGTTCTGTAGCCTGTCGGGCCTAATTGTGTGCTATGGTGCTAATGCCTGTTTCCATTTTTTGTCTTTCATGTTTTTGCAGGGGATGACGCACTTGATGCTGTTGAGGGTGAGGAGATGGTGCAGACCCAGGAGGGATCTCAGGCATGACCGGGCACCAGTGGGGGACGGGATGTGGTGGTGGGTGAGAACCCACTCTTGCTGCAGACCGTTCTCTCCAGGGGTTTCTCTGGGTGCACCTCCCCAGACCTCTATTCAGGTGTTGATTCGGATGATGAGACCTATGTGGCTTCGCAGGTAGGTGTTTCTGGAATGGATTCTGTTCTGTACGACCCAGCTGCACCAGGGGTACAGCCCACTATGGGGATGTCAGTGTTGGTAGGTCCGCCTTTGGTGGTTACGGATGCAGGGCCACACTCTGCAACATCTGATCCTGTTCCTGGGCCAACAGATCAGAGGTGGAATGCAGTCCTGCAGCCTCAGGCAGTACTGACACAGCATGGCACATTTCGCCTTGCTCCAGACAAGTGTGTTGCCCGCCATCGCGGTGGCCGTACGCCACCAGGCAATACCGCATGGGAGCAATCCATATACGGTATGGCAAACCAACAGGCAGCATCATCTGAGATGATGGCTCAAGCAATGGAGAGGGTGGCCACTTCCATTGTCCCCCCAGAAAGGCAGATGGAGCAACTACAGCAGGCAACAGACTCCATTTGCCAATCACTCAGGGAGGACATGTTGGCGTCCAGCAGGGACAGAGGGGCGGCCCTGGACACTCTGCGGGAAGCCATTTCTTTAGAGTCCCAGGGACAGAGAAAAGCCCTGAGGGTAGAAGTCCATCACCTCAGGCAGACTCTTGTGGACCTTGAGGCTTCCACTGTCACGAGGATAGAACAGCTGCTGGAGCGGGTCACACGTACGCTCTCAGCAGAGATGCAGGCAACTCGGGAGGAGGTCCGGGCATCACGTCAGGTGGTGCATGGGGATCTCCGCACCATATTCCTCCAGAACGAGACCTTCCACACCCGCTTTCTTGCTGCCATGGAAGACCAGACTAGTGCTTTGCGTGGGCTGCCTCCCATAGCAACACCACCTCCTGTGGCGGCAGCAGCACAGAGTGATGAGAGCGACCACAGCGATTCTGAATCTCTCACGATAGCGTAGCCGTGCAGGCCATGAGCCCATGGAGGTGTTTTTTTTTGCAACATCCACACAGGTGGCTGTTGGTGTGCACCCTGTCCTCGGACCTCCTGGGTGGCCTCCCCACCCCCCCCTGGGCCCCACATGGCCATTTTTGATTTTTGATTTTTTGTTAGTGTGTTGCCTTGTGTGGCTCCCGTGGGCATCTACTGTATTCCGGCTGGGCACATGCAGGCTTGTCCTGAGTTTGGGTTAGATGCTTGGGTTCGTGAGTCACACACCCCACCTGCTTCCCTTTTCCATGGGCTTGCAAAGGGTGTGCCCAAGTGACAGTGACTTACACAGTGACGTTGGACTCCCATGACATGTGTGGGCAGTCTGTAGTCAATACTGTGTATACATTCCTAGTGCATATTGTCGTAGTATTGTACACTGCATGGTGTATTGATGTGTGCTTGTGCATCCATGTCTCCCTCCTAATTTGCAGGTTCATTCCTCATGTCTTCACAAGGCCGTCAACTTTGGAGATGGAGTTCATGTTGTAAGCAGTGCACTTCCAGATTTGCGTGGCACCAACACTGTACAGTTGGAAGTGGTCGATGTGCTAGCATCACCAGTTTGTAAGACTATGTATCCTTTAACTTAGTACTGTCATGTGAATGCTATGTTTGGGGTTGGGTAGCTGCATTGTAGTGTGTTAAGTATTTGGTCATGTGTGTTGTCAGTTATACATTAATGGGAGCATATTGTGTGTGGCCAGTTTCCATTTGGGACACTGTACTTTGTGACACTTGTGTCATGTTTTGGGGATTCCTTTGTTTGCTCTCACATAGCATGACATGCCATGGTGTGTTGGGTGGCGGTGCTGGGGAGGGATTGGGTGACATGGCACTGTTGTCATGTTGTATCTTGCAAGGGGGTAATGATTTTAGCAGCATAGAAGTGTGTGTTTTGATGACACAGCATTGGTGGTGTTTGTGTAGGTAGGGATGCACACAATGGAACACTTCCAGGTGAACAATCTCAGGCTGGTATGGTTGTGACAGTTGACTGTCACTTGACTCATCATCATTTATAGTCAGCTGGTATGTGCCAGGGCTGTGTGCAGTCCACAGGGGTGTGATTTTAGGTGGAGTAATTATCCACCAGCTGCGTACGGGCTGCCTCACCCCGTGCCCTTTCCCCTCCCATGCACAGCGGGCGTGCATGTGGTTGGAGATGTGGGGGCACCACCATGTCCACGGCCAGGCCCCGGCGTGTTGCAACGTTGTGCAGGACACATGCTGCCACTATGATCCTGCACACTACTGGGGGAGCGTATAACAGCTGCCCGCCAGAACGGTCAAGGGAGCGAAAGCGTGACTTGAGCACTCCGAATGTGCGCTCCACTATGCCCCGGGTTGCAATGTGGGCTGTGTTGCATCTTACCTGGGGTCGCTGGTGGGCTTCCGAATTGGCGTCATCATGTGGGTGCGCAGAGGGTAGGCACTGTCCCCTGGGGAGGTGGTGATGGGTATCATTAGTGGGGTTGTGACATTACTCAGTATCTGACATGCATGGATGTGCAGTGCCATTTATACTCACCAAGCAGCCATGTATCGCCATGCCGCCCAGCTTCTAGATCTCGGTTTAGGGTTGACATTCTGTAAATTAAACTGTCGTGGGTGGACCCTGGATAGTTGGCATATACTGAGGTGATGATTCCCTTGGCATCACATACTACCTGGACGTTGATGGAATGCCAGTGCTTGCAGTTTCTATAGATGTGCTCAGATGCCCTGGGGGACGTAGAGCCACATGGGTGCAATCAATGGCACCTGGCACTTTGGGGAATTGTGCCACCCCGTAGAAATCCTGGGCGGCAGCCTGCCTTTCTGCAGGTGTTCTGGGCAGGTATATGTGCCTGCGGACTGATGGGCGTGTAGTGATGATGGCCAAGACCTGGTGTAGGCAGCGTGACTGCGTGGCCTGTGACACCCCCCCCCCCACTATGGCACTTGTCCACTGAAATGATCCAGTGGCCAAGAAGTGCAGTACATTAAGGACCTTCTCCAGGGGGCTGAGTGCTTGGGAGCACAGGGTGGGTGATGTGAGGTCATCCTCCCACTCACTGACCAGGTCATGTATTATGTGAGGTGGAAACCTGTACCTCCCATACATGTGGTCATCAGGCATCCCAAAAAGGCTGGTTCTGGGTGTGAAAATTCTGGCCCTGACTATCCTCCTCCTCCTCCGGTATCCCATGGCCACTGCTGCTAGGGACGGTATATTCATCCTGGCATCTGAGCTTGTTTGTTGTTTGCGCACACTTTTATGATGCGCGGGTCGACGTACGCCTGCTTCCTGCTGGCTTCCGTGTTTCCGGATTGGCCCGTCTTTTTGGGCGCATGCCTTAGCCACGTTCGATTCCATGAATATGTGTTGTAGGCGAGCGTGTGAAACTTCCCGCGCACCCCAGTAATACACGTACCCCGCTCACCCAGGCCCGATCGCGTGTGAAACTTTCCGCACACCCCTGGAATACACGTACCCCGCTGCCCCAGACCCGATCGCGTGTAAAACATCCCGCGCACACCCGGAATACACGCACACGCTATTTTTCACACAGCGGGTGTCGCTGTTTGTCGCGTACCCCTTTGCACGTCATTTGTCCTATGGGGCCACAGTATGGGACATTCATCAGAGCTATATATTCGTTCTTTTTGTTAGCGCAGATTTTGGCGCACATTTTTTTCCAGCGCAGGGATGCTACCGCCTGCCTTCGTGTGGCGGACGGGTTTGGGTCTGTGCGCGTCTTTGCCCGTGCGCTGGTTTGCCCTATTCGATTCCATGAATACGTGTTGTAGGCGAGCGTGTGGGCGTTCCGCGCACTTGCCTCCTGTACTTCCCCCGTGACGCCCACATTTTCACGAGTTGTTCCCCATTCCGAGTGTTACGCCCCGTGTTCCGCCTACTTTTGTTATTTGCGCCGCGCTATGTGCGCTTTCGCTGTGGCCTTAGCGCACGCCATTAGATGACCTGTGCGCCGGTGTGCGCCGCACACTTTTTCAGCGCACATCCCTGATTTTACTTGCACACGGACTTCCATGAATAGATGTGCGCTGGTTTCCCTGCGATATTCGCACTTTCACTGCGATTTTCGCTCTTTCACTGTGAATTGCACGTTTTCGCACGCTTGCGCCGAAATTTTCAGCGCACATTAATTCCATGAATCGGCCTGAAAATCTTATAAGTTAATTTCACAGTTGATTAACACCTGGACTGCGGCCGATGATAATGCAGCATTTGTACCTGAGGTGAGTCTGTCCCACAAAAAGTCTGAAGTAATATCCTCCTCTCGACGCACAAAGTTCCTGAAAAGTCTTGAATGATATTTCCATGATCATTCACAGTCCATTAATTAATGCCTTAATGGTTGTTTGGCTGGATTTGTGCAAATCAAACATAATTATTTTGCCTTGTCCCCTTGATTGCGCTTTTCCAACACCTCCCCACAATGGACCAAGTTTAGCCTCATTCTGAGGAAGTTTGTACGCAGTTTCCTATTAGGGAATTTCATTAAGTAGCTCAAAAGGCATCCAAGTTCTTTCCCCCGCCCCTCAAAAATGGGTTTGGAACTGGGACCATTCTGACCTTCTCTACTGTTTCTATCCAATCTAATAGCTCCTGTTTTAAAAAAATTTTAAGCGGATTTGAGACCAGAGTTTCCTCATCAAGGTCAATTTTACCAAGAGCCTTAGTTACTTTTTCCCCCAATCCCGATAGAATTGCTGATTTACCCCCCAACCATTGGCTCCTAAGGTTACCATAGGGAGTAGACGCTCTTCCTGTGATCTCTCGAAAAAGAGAAATCAATTTCCAATCCGCCATACATTTCAGAGATTTTATGCCTAACTCAAATCTCAGGCTCCCAATAGGTGTACAACTCGGGAGTCCTAGGACTTTTTTCCACAGCCACCCTTCGAAGATTTCCCAGTTTATTGACCATAGACCCGATCTAGCTTCCAGTCCATATAATATCACTGGGACTACTTTAGCTAGATAGTACCTAACTAGCGGAAGAATGGAGAATTTGCAAAACTTATAGTTCAGTTTGATCATTTGTGATCCAGCTTGTGATATTTTGTCCTTGGTCTCGGTTTCTGCCTTATATAAGGCTGGATAGGCATTTACATTATAGCCCAGGTATTTTACAATTTCTAATAGTTTTACAAAGGTAGCGGGCGCCCCTCTCTCGCAAGAACAGACATGATAACCTGTTCAGTGGTTATTAACCACTTGAGAGTTCGCAGCCACTGCTTTTACTCACTGTGCCTTTCACAGATGGGAAATATCCATTTGCATATCAGTCTTTGTCCTGCCCAGGGGCAGTCCAGCACCGAAATACAATGGCAATTCCAATCTGAACGAGAGTACCACCAGCAACCCCAAAACTATTTTACAATTTCTACAACTTTAATATTTTCTCCTCCCAGTTTCCAGCTAATATGCTTAACTTTTTTCTTAGGATGTTTAAATATAAGAATATTTGACTTGGCAGGATTGATTGTCTATTGATCCCAACATACTCGTTCAGTCTCGTAAGCAGACGCTGAAGACCGATTGGTGTTCTGTCAAGAAGTACTATGTCGTCTGCGTAAGCCAGCCAACACATCTTTCTCCTATTCAAAATGGGGCGGCCAACGTAGACGATTCCAAGAAAGGTCCCATGTCTGCCAAAAACAGGTTGAAAAAAAAGGGGTGCTCCTAAACACCCTTGTCTGACCCCCCCTATTTACTTTTATTAGTTTTGAGAGGTGGCCCGCTGCGTCAAGGCGAACTCTCAGCTTTGTATCTCTATGTAATTCTACCAGTATAGACAGTAGTGTGGCCGGCATGCCCCACCCTCGCAGTTTTTGCCAGAGTAAGGCTCTTTCCCCTTGATCAAAAGCTTTAGATAGACCGATCCATGCTCCATACAATGGGAGCGATTTCTTTTTCTCTGTCTGTTCATTCAACAGGTTTAGGATCATACCATTTATTGATGTCGACATGCCCTTTCAGAACCCTGTTTGGAAACGTAATAAGATATCAAACTCTTCTACCCTTTTTGAAACTTGATTTAGCAGGAGTTTAATGAATATTTCTTTATTTTTTTATTTACTTGATTCAATTTACAAGAAATGTTTACAAGAGAGAAAGAAAAAAAAAGGAACAGGAAAACTAGTTTTTTCCCCTCCCTCCTCCCGAGCTGAAAAAGTTCCTTAAAACAAAGGAAATTTAGAAAACTTAATCCATATCTCTCAGTCAAGTCTCAATTACAGTCCTGAAGCTTCAAGTTCATAAAGAATTGGGAGACTGCTATCACATATTAAGTATTTTCCCCCTCTATTAGTCGGCTCTACCACTCCTCTTCTCCACATATTCTCGGCTCTGAATAGATGTCCCAAATGCGTGGTTCCCAGCTTCGACATTATTGTACATGACAATAAAAGATGTCGGATTGTCACCGTTTGATCCTTGTTTTTACAGAAACGGCAACTATTGTCAAGTGTTTTCTTATAGCTCTAATCTCGTTAGTTGGAAGAAGATTCATTCGTACTCGTAAGAATATGTTTCTCAAAGTCTTATTTGGGAACTTATTTAAGTACTTCGGTAGATCGTTTAAGCCACTTGTTGTTGGTGGCAGGTGGCTTATCAGTTTACTTCTGTATTTTAAGGAGGTCGTCTGTATCCAATCCTGTTCCCACAATTTTTGTTTTACTTTGTTTGGATTTTGAATGAGTTCTTCTTCAGAGCCATCTATCTCTTCCAGGGCTTTTTGATTTTCTTTCACCCAGGTCATCAATAGATTGCTTTTTTGTTCTTTAATTTCTGTGTGAATGATGGTTGTTAAACTTGGACAGTTGCTAATTATGGTCTTCCTGTATAGCATTATTGTGTTTCTGACAACCATCGACTCCAATGATTGCAGACACAGTTCCTGACGTATCGTTGATACTGGTGTTGATGCTGGTAAATTCAGAGTTTTTCTCTATGCGTTTCCAAAATTCTTGTGGTATCATCAGCATAGCATCTGCATCATAGATTAAGGAGGGAACCACCTTTCCCTTATAGAATTGAACCCGGGGAATTGCTGTAAATAGACAGTATCTTCTGTCTATTGCTTTGGACTGACTTGCCAATTTCCTCGCTCTTTCCAAGAGGTGGTTTTGCATTGGGCGCTCTTATTTGTTATTATTTAGGATTACCCCCAAGTATTTCAATTCCTTGACTTGTTCAATCTTCTCCCCTTCCAGGGTCCATCTAAAGGTCTCAGTACGGTTGCTTTGTTTCTCCATAGTCATGACTTTAGTTTTAACCTTATTGATTTCCAAGTTGTTCTTTTTTATATAGGTCACCAGTTCATTTAATTGGCACTGAAGGCCAATTGGGGTGTAATCCAATAAAGTAGGGTTGTCCGCGTAAAGCAGTCTTGAGATCCTAGTCTTCCCTTCTATTGGGGGGAATGAGCGGACCTCCGATTCACATTCTTTAATGTCCCAAAGGTACGATTTGAAAAGCTTTGGCGCCTTATTTTACTCCTCTGGCCGTAGGGATTTGCTCTGATAACATCCCTCCTTGATCTCTAACATCCCCTACCCAGCAAATCTTCTAGAAACCTATGTATATAAACTAACCCAAGAACACGTTGAAAAACACCACCTTCTAGATCAAGCTCAAATCGGTATCAGACCAGCGAGAGGAACGGAAACAGTGCTACTATCCATCTGGGACGACCTAAAAACTAACGCAGACTCGAACACTACCTCAGCCCTTATTCTGCTCGACCTCTCCGGAGCCTTTGACACAGTGAGCCACGACACCCTGACTGAAAGACTAGAAGACATAGGCATAACAGACACAGCACTACGCTGGACCAAATCATTCCTAGCAGACCGAACAGAAACCGTATGGATCAAACCTTTCAAATCCACTCCACGAGTTAACGACTGTGGAGTGCCACAAGGATCCTCACTATCCCCACTGTATTTCAACATCTATCAGACTCCAGTCATCAGAATCTTCATTCAAAAAATACAACATTACATGTTACAACTACGCAGATGACACTCAGATCATCTACAAAATCAAAGACACCGATGCCGACCATTCAACCCTAATTGACTGTCTAAAAGAAGTCTTCAACTGGATGGATGCCAACAACCTGAAAATCAACCCAGGAAAGACAGAAATCATGATCGTATCCAAAGACCAAGAGAACGAAACCACCATCCCGTGGCCTATGGAAATGGGAAACTCACCAACACCATCGAAGGTAGTAAAAAATCTGGGAGTCCTAATGGACAACACCCTAACCCTGGAACCACAAATAAATGCAACAGTGAAGAAATGCTTTTTCCTCCTCCACACGGCAAGAATTCTACCTTTCCTCTCCACGCACAAAACACTCACTATCGTCGCCCTAATCATGTCAAAAATCGACTATGCAAATAGCCTTTACCTCGGAATACCAGAATACCTCCTGAGGAAACTGCAACAGATCCAAAATGCAGCAGCAAGACTACTCCTCAAACTATCCAGAAGAGACCACATCACTCCAGCCCTAAAAACACTACACTGGCTCCCAGTAAAACATTGCATCAACTTCAAAACAATGTGCATAACGCACAGGGCAATCAGCGGACAAGGAGCAGATTCCTACAAAAGAAAATAACAGTCTACAAACCAGCAAGACCCCTCCGATCAAGCAACGAAATCCGCCTGGAACTCAAACCATACCTCTTAAGAAAAAACTTGGAGGCTCCTCCTTCTACCACTTAGCCGCAAAAACCTGGAACAACATCCCAAAAGAAATTAGAAACACTGAAGATCACCTAAAATTCAGGAAACCACTAAAAACCTGGCTCTTCAACGCCACAGACTAAATCTAGAAACCGAAAAAACAAAAAATGGATGACTAAAGGAAACCGGAAAGGACACAGACATCCACGACCCGGGAGGGTAGCTCCCACGGCACCTGGATGGGTGACACCAGACAGACTGGAACACAGGCGGCACGCACGGAGACTGAGTCAACTACCCCAGACAATCCCACCAACACTTTCGCCCACCACGTAGTTATCAGCGGGTACCACAATGGTGTGGAATTGTTGCGATACTGGAAATCACCACACTACCTGAGAGGTTGACATTGGCAGGTGCAATACCCACAAGAGTATGAAGGGAGGATAAGGAGGGCTATGAGAGAGCATGTTAGACTTGGGGGCCAGAGGTGTAAGGAACCTTTAGGCAAGTCGGACCCGGATCAGGGCAGAGCCGCATCAGGGGAGGCTACGCAAGCCGAGTGCCTCAACCAGGATAGAGACGCAAACTAACCAACCCTACTAACAAATTTCCCTTTCAACATACACCTCTCAAACTCCAAACCAAACACACCCAAAACCTACAGCACAACAAACCGCACAAACTTCACTATATTGCAACAACAAAACAAAAAGACACAGTCTTGCACAACAGTACACGACGACTACCGGCCGCAAACACCCCAGGCCCAGCCAACGGACCCACCGGGCTGAGGCCGCCAACAGCACATCACTGCTCTCTTGCGCTTTTCCTGCTTCACCCCACTAACTCAACCTCCCCTCCTCTTTCAGAGCCGCCGGGGCGCCAGGGGACCACTCCGGTGGTGATAGTGTGCGGGACAAATGTCCTTTAACATTAACAAACATTTAAACGTACCCTAATGCAGGAGTCTTGATGGAGAGCTCTGATAGGTCCTAGGATGCTTTCCGGACAACTTCTTGCTCTTAATTTTTCCCAGAGAATTTCACAGTTGACCTGGTCGAAAGCCTGGACCAGGTCAACAAAAGCAAGGTGAATTTTTGGGCTTCCTTCATGGATCTTACTCTTTAAGGTGCATAGTAGAAGAATATTTGGTGCTGTTCCCGCGTCTTTTACAAACCCAGATTGAAGTGTGTCCTCATGTCCAGTTGACCTTGCCCATTTTTGAAAGTTCGCCAGCAGTAGCGATACATACACTTTCCCAACAACATCCAAAAGTGCTATTGGACGATAGTTCTTAGCTTGATCTCTGGGTCTGTGTTTATAAATTGGTACGATTGTTGCTGTTTTCCATGAGGAAGGTATAGATCTGGCTTCTGTGCAGTTTATTACCTCGTAGATGAAATCTGCCAATTCTACCAGATGTTCCTTTAGGTCAGCGTTCGTAATACCATCAGGCCCCGGGGCCCTTGAGTTGTTCAAAAAAGCAAGTTTTCTCTTTGTTTTCCAGGTCCCAGGTTTTCATCCATGGTGTATTTGACACGGCTTGTTTAAGTGGGTTAATATGCCCGACTTTCTGGAATAGATTTGTGAAATGATTCAACCAGGCTTCTTCTCCTACAAAATTATTTATCGGGTTATTTTGAATCCCTGACGTTGTTCTGATTAAGGTCCAGAAGTGTCTCGTTTTTCTACTGCACACTGTCTTTAGCATTGCAACTGCATCTGCTTGATTGATAGTCTCTCTTTGTTGTTGTAACCAACTTTTATATATCCTTGTTGCAGCGTTTACCTGGTTTGCGAGCTTAGAAGTGTTTGCTTTTTTTGCTTGTCGTTTTAATTTCCTTAATTTTTTTCTCTCTTCCACGATACGTTTGTTAAATTCGTGTAGATGGATTTTTATCTCACTTTTTGGCCAGGCCTTTCTTTTGATTTCATAGACTTTTAACAAAGGTTGATAATCAATGTTGTCTTTCAAGCCTACTTGCTGCTTTATCTTGCAAATGTTGGTATATGTATCAGTCAATTCTACAACTGCATTTGCCGACAGTCTTAGCTTTGTTCTTCCCTTACATGCCTCAATCTCGACTGCCATGCTCGGTCTGGAGTTCCTTGTGCAAGCCCATTTCGAGTGGATTGTGTCCTCCAACGTATTCCTCATCTTAGATGTATTCCATCCAGCTTTGCTGCTCTTCAGAAATTTTTTCGGCAGAGGGCGCCGTGTGTCGATGTCGTCGAGTCGATGGTCCCTCGAAGGCCTCCGTCGAGAGTGACGTTATCGGGTGTATAAGTAGCATGTGCGGCGCCCGTTGGCCTCAGTTCTGTTTTTCCGCAGTGTACGTTGCTTCGGACATTCAGCGCGCCTCGAGTTCTGTGAGAATATATAATAACGAAATATGTCCGCTGACCACAACCCCGAAATCCGGATTCAAAAAAGTGTTAATCGTGCGGGTCAAAAATGTCGATCACGGCCCGCATCGAGAGTGTTTGTGGTGCCTCGGAGAAGGCCACGACATGGAGGCCTGTAGCAAGTGTCAGGCGATGACGTGGAAGGCCTTGCGAAAGAGGAGAGGAAAGCTACAGGTAGTTCGAAAAACCAATCGAAAAACCTCTAACGTTGAGTCGAGATCCCGTGAGGAGAATTCTCCTCGACGTGAAAGGCATCGATCGAGGTCCCGTAGCGATTCCCATCGCTTGTCGTCTTCATCAAAAAGATCAAAGAAACTATGCCACAGGTCTCCCTCCACCTCGTCGTCCGAGTCTCCAAAAAAGATGAAATGCCCCACGAAACATTTGTCTGCCGAAGAGTGGGAAGCATTCAGGGTCAAAATGATGGAGGTGTTTGAAAAAGCAAAGCCTCGGTCTGCGCCTTCTTCGGAAGCCGGCCGGGAACGTCATCGCTCCGACACTCGCGCGCCCTCGAGCCCGGGTGATTGAAAAAGGAAGGATAAGGAACCTTCCAGGACGTCGAGTGAAAAACGCTTGAGTCGAGTCGACCGCTCGAGGTCATCGACGCCGTCCGAGACCCATCATACCTCGAAGGGAAAATCTTTGAAGGTCGGCTCGACACCCTCGAAGCAGACCCTGTTGATGACCACGGTGTTGTCGACGCCGTCGAGGCCGAAACCCTCAGCGCCAAAGGCTCCAGCCATGCCAGGGAAGCCAGAAAAAGAGAAGGATGAGGTTACAAAACCTGTATTGTCCTCAGAGCCAGGTACTAGACCTCTTCCTCCTCCTCTCCCAGAGAAGGTTTTCAAGCCTCTCCCCGGAAAGGAGTTTTTCAAATCGCTGACCTCAATTTTTGAGGAACAGGAGAGATCTGATGAGGAGAATGTACCTTTTGGGCTGGAATATGGCACCCCAAATGTCCCAGAATGCTTGATTTCAGAAGAAAGCAGAATGAGGGACTTGGTGGAATCATTACGCAATGCAAGTGGCATTGACACATCTCCTGAAAACGACTTTGGCAGACCAGAACCAGGAGAGCATGCCAGTCCATCATACCGTCAATTAATGACAAAGGTAGTAGATTACTTAGGATGGGCTGGACCATCAGCCCAATATATCCAGGATGATTTAACAGACATATTGGACCATGGTCCCACCGAAGACCCAGTACTACCCTTTCATGTAGCCCTGCAAAATAGGGTGGCCAAGAATTGTGAAACTCCGGATTCTATTCCTCCGGTAAATAAATCCCTCACCTCAAAATACCGCCTGGCCAGTAGCGACCCCGGCTATCTGTCCAAAACCCAACTCCTGAGAGTCTGGTCATACAGGCAGCCACAGCTTCTAACAAACTTGCATACCCATCTATCCCTCCAGACAGGGACGATAAGCGTGTGGATGGTTGGGCACGGAAGGTATTTTCAGCCGGGAGCATGGCATTAAAATCTGCCAACTCCACATGTGCCTTGGCAAAATTTTCGTACACTCTTTGGGAGTGCATTGCAATGGCGGCGGAGCACATATCAGAAGGGGAAGAAAGGGAAGGGTTCCTAGCCATCCTTAGAGATGGAAAGGAAGCCATGCAGGAATCCCTTCAATCTGGATATGACACTGCGGATAGTGTAAGCAGGTCCATGGGCACTAGCACGGTAATGTGCAGATTTGCGTGGTTACGGAAGTCGGGTTTCGCACCGGACTTACCTTCTGAACATGCCTTTTGACGGGTCTCACCTTTTTGGCAACAAGGCTGACGAGAGCCTTGAGAGGTTGCAGACCTCAAAAGCAGCTGCCAAATCTTTAGGAGTTGCTATTAGGCAACCTCAACCTTTTCGTGCACAAGGACAGTCATGGAGGGGACGATCCTATCGTTACTACACCCTACACCTCATATAGAAAGGCGAGAGGAATGGCCAGTCAAAGGGGCCAGAAAAAGGCCACTCGTGGTGGACGAGGAAAACGTGCTAAACCAGCTCCAGCTACAGCCTCTCTGCCATCAGCGGCTGCAACATCCGCCACAAAACCGCTTTGAAGACTTGCATCACAAAACACCTGTAGGGGGCAGGCTGTCACAGCATCTGCAAGAATGGTGAGCCATTACTTCAGATGTTTGGGCTCTAGAAATAAAAGCCCAAGGTTACTGCCTTCCTTTTGTAACGCAACCTCAAAGCAATCCACCAGGGAGACACCCGTTGAAGTCTACAAACCCGCTCCTACAGCAGGAAGTTTTAACCCTGCTGGAGAAAGGTGCTATAGAACCAGTACCTGCAGCGGAGAGGAACAAGGGAAGGTACTCCCTGTATTTTCTTATCCCCAAAAAGGACGGAGGACTGAGACCCATCTTGGACTTAAGAAACTCGAACAAGTTCCTCAGAAAGGACAAGTTCAAGATGGTTACCCTTTCTCAGATCCTTCAGGCGCTTCAACTTCAGGACTGGTTGGTGTCATTGGACCTCCAGGATGCTTATTTTCATGTGCCGATTCATCTCAAACACAGAAAATACCTGAGGTTCGTAGTTAGCGACTCACATTATCAGTTTCGAGTCCTGCCATTCGGGTTGACCTCCGCCCCGAGGGTCTTCACCAAGTTAATGTTAGTGGTGGCAGGAGAGGGGGGATTCATGTCTACCCCTACCTGGACGATTGGTTGATCAGAGAGCGTTCTGCCGAGCAAGCACTGGATCATCTGAAAGTCACCTGCCACTTCCTCCACAAACTGGGCTTCTCCCTCAATTTCAAGAAGTCACAGATGACACCTTCCCAACAGCTTCAGTACATAGGAGCTATATTAGACACGTCCTTGGGAAAGAGCTCGCCTCCCAAGTCAAGGGCTCAAGACATTCTTCAGATGGTTTCTAAATTCCTAAATCTCCAGGCTTACGACTTTTTAAGGTTGCTCGGCCTCATGGCATCCTGCATCTTTCTGGTGCCAGAGGCACGCTTGAGGATGAGATCCCTTCAATGGGCCCTAAAGACTCAGTGGTCCCAGTTCTCGGGTCAAATGACGGATCTTCTTCAGATTCCGAACAAGGTCAGACAAGACCTTCTATGGTGGACCTGTACAGAGAACATCCTAAAAGGAGAACCTTTTTGGCAACCATGGCCGGAGATCACAGTAGTGGCGGACACCTCACTCCTGGGGTGGGGAGCTCATGCCAACGATTTGACAATCCACGGTCGTTGGTCTCCATCGGAGTCCAAACTACATATCAACCTTTTAGAGCTGAGGGCAATCAGACTAGCGCTGAAGGCCTTCCTGCCATCTGTCAGGGGAAAGAATGTCCTGATAATGACGGACAACACAGTGGCTATGCACTACCTAAACAAGAGGTGGTGTGGGGTCACTACCCATGTGCAGAGAGGCAATGCAGCTCTGGTATTGGCGATTCAGGAGGGAATCTCTTTAACAGCAATTCATCTAGCCGGGGAAGAGAATATGACGGCAGATGCTCTGAGCAGGCAGAGCACGGTATCCCACGAATGGGAGCTGGCTCAGGAAGTCATTCAAGAGATCTTCGCACTTTGGGGAACCCCTCAAGTAGACCTGTTTGCAACCGGAATCAACCGAAAATGCGAAAGGTATTGCTCAAGGGAATTTTCCCTGAGAGGAGCCCTGGGGGACGCATTCGTGGTGGAGTGGAATTTCCCACTATTGTACGCGTTCCCTCCGATTCCCGTCATTCCTCAGGTCATCAGGAGGCTGAGAAGGTTTTGGAGCCGCACGATCCTAATTGCCTCGGATTGGGCCAGGAGAACGTGGTACCTGGACCTTCTAGACATGTCCATTTGTCCTCCAGTACGTCTTCCTCAGAGAGAGAACCTTCTCTCTCAAATGGAGGGTCAGGTTCTCCATCCTGAGGTCAAAACGCTCAACCTTTGTGCTTTGTATCTGAAAGGTTGAGATACAGGGATTGGAACCTTCCAGATGATGTTATGGAGGTGTTGCTTTCGGCAAGAAGGCCAGCAACAAAGTCTCTATACCGTTGCCGTTTGAAAAAGTTTTGTAACTGGTGCAGAGAAAAGAATGTCGATCCTTTTCTATGTTCTATTCCGGAAGTATTATCTTTCCCTCTGACCCTAGCACGTAGAGGTCTGAATATCGGAACAATAAAAGGTTACCTTGCGGCGCTTTCCATTTTCAAGCGCTCATCAGAAGAATGCTCCTACTTCAAAATTCCTTTGATAATACAATTCTTAAAAGGACTCACTAATGTGTTTCCTGCTCACCCATTTCAAGTACCGATCTGGGATCTAAATTTAGTCCTAAATTTCTTAATGTGCGCTCCTTTTGAGCCTATGCACACATGTCCATTACGATTACTAACGTGGAAAACGGCCTTCTTGGTGCTCGAACATCAGCAAGAAGAGTGAGCGAATTGCAGGCACTGTCTTCTGGGCCACCCTATACTGTGTTCAATAAGGACAGAGTTGTGTTGAGGGTAAAACCATCATTTTTACCGAAAGTAATGTCTGATTTTCATTTAAGTCAGAAAATTGTCTTACCCGCATTCCATCCTCCACCCCATCCTTCGAAGGAGGAGGAAAGATTACACAGGTTGGATCCGAAAAGAGCTTTAAGCTTTTACATCTCTAGACTTTCCAGAGTTGGAGTGGACAACCAGCTGTTTATAGTTTACACAGGAAGGAAACTGGGTCAATCTGTGACAAAACAGACAATTTCACACTGGATTGTGCTTTGCATTTCAGAATGCTACAGGCTAGCTCAAAAAGACCCTCCGGAATGGTTAAGGGCTCATTCCACCAGAGGCATCGCCTCCTCCACAGCCCTTCAAAGAGGTGTTGTAATAAGATCCATTTGCGAAGCAGCAACTTGGTCTTCGCTACACATCTTCTCAAACTTCTATAACCTGGATGCTTCCCAGTCTAGGGAGCTAACTTTTGGAAAAGCAGTACTATACTCAGCCATCTAAGAGTATCGAAATATCTACCCCCTCCTCCAGAGGAATTGTCCATACTGCTTTGGGAGTCTATCTAAGATGAGGAATACGTTGGAGGACACAATCCACTCGAAGAGCAAGTTACTTACCAACTGGTAACGTTCTTTCGATTGGATGTTCCTCCAACGTATTCCTCATCGCCCTCCCAGCCTACCCCCTTGTAGATTTTTCCGGGTTATTGCCATCTCAAATCTCGCAAGGCTCATAACTGTCTGCCGGCACAATCTACACAGTACAAGATCAAAGATAAAAAAGGGGAAAAACAGAACTGAGTCCAACGGGCGCCGCGCGTGCTACTTATACACCCGATGACGTCACCCTCGACGGAGGCCTTCGAGGGACCATCGACTCGACGACATCAACGCACGGTGCCCTGTGCCGAAAAAATGTCAGAAGAGCAGCAAAGCTGGATGGAATACATCTAAGATGAGGAATACGTTGGAGGAACATCCAATCGAAAGAACGTTACCAGTTGGTAAGTAACGTGTTCTTTACCTTTAAAAGGTTATGATAGCTATAGGTTGTTCTCATGGCCTCAAAATCAGTTATAATCTTCAGCATCTCATTTGAGACAAATATATGATCTAGGTTTGCGCTCTGATTATTTCTTTCCCATGTCGGGATTGTAGGACTGGATCTAGGTATTGATGTTTATAAACTTTGTAAGTCCCAAGAGGTCATCGTCTTGACCCATAAATGTTCTCGGACCATATTTAGGGGGACTTTATTCCTAATTCCTTCAAGGTTTTTAGATTTAGCGCAAACCGCATTGAGGTCTCCACACAGAATGATGAATTTCGGTGCCCATTCTATATGTATTTTTTCCAAAATGTTTTCTGTCAATTCCAGATAATCTTTGTTCTTAATCACTGCAGGATTCCAATATGTGTTTATCAGAATCACAGCTTCATCCTTATTTAATTTTTTTTTTTTCTGTGTCTTGCTTAGTCCAGTTCAGAAGGGACACTTAGAAATGGATATTTGATGTCACTGTTTTTATATAATGTAGCCCCAATCCAGATCTAATAGCTGTCAGCAGGCCAAATGAAGGGCGGCTTCTTTCAGATCGTACCGCTGGGAAAAGGTAGGTTTCGTAGCCTTCCAAAAATGGCTTTTTAGTTAGCCACGTCTCTTGGAGAGATAGGATGTCGAAATCCCCTAAGTTGACGTCGCTTGTAGCCAGAAGATGTTCCAGCATCCCATTACAATGGTATCTTTCCCCGGATCCTTGGCTACATCACTCCTGACATCATCTTCTCTATCCATCCGTGCCAGGCATGGCTAGCTTTTTTTTTTGCTAGAGCCTTCGAAATCCACGACCATCTGGAATGGTCACCTTTTTCACAGCCCTTATGTGTTTTCAATATTGATTTTTCATTTTCCATGTCTGGGTCTTCTTGTGCAAATGTAACTGTTAACTTCTGGAGAGGACCCTTTGGAAATCGTCCAATATTCAAAGGATCCAAGTATGTAATTCCTTCCAGTCCCACTGTGTTCAGCTCTGCTCTTTGACCAGACCTTCAGGGGGTTCTAGTCCGCTCCACAGTTGCGGTCTCTTCCTCTTTTTGTGTCAACCCTTGGGTTGATCGAGCTGAAGACTCTTTGGTACAAACTAATGTAATCACTTGCGTAGAGTATGTGTTCTTTTGATGTTCCTGTTGTCTTTTTAGGGTTTCTTTTGCTTTATTATTCAGAAGCTTTTCTTGTTGTGCCTTGTCTCCTCTTGTGCGGCAATCAAACAAATCGTAGCCCATCTTTTGAAAACTTTCCTGTTCCATAATCCACATTCACCTAGTTATTGGAGAAGGGATGTGTAGGTAAACACAATCTCTTTTACCGGTCGAGCTGAATTCTACGATTTTAATGTCTTCAGAGTTAATCTGCCTCAGGTTTGGAATGCATTTGATTAGGGCCAAGATTTTTTTCCTATTCAAAATCAAATTATCTCGGATCTCACCCACACGTTCCAGTTTAAAAGTCCCTTCACTGGCCAGCTTTTTGCTGTATGAGATGTATCTATCTTTTTCTCTAATTCGGTCATGACTGTTTTTCTTTCTTAGATTTCGTCCTTGACTTAATTCCGGTAAGGCTTTCCTCTTTTGTTCTTTGTTTCGGTGGTTTACTGATTGGCCCCAAAGCTGGCTGTTTGTATCTCTTCTTGTACAGGGTGATCTACTCCTGTGTTGTAAAATTTGTGGGGTTTCTGAATCCGAATTTTCTACTGAGTACACCGAGAGGTCCATAAGATCTAAACTTTTTTCAGGATCTTCAATCACCATTTGTTGTTTGTTTAAAGTGTCGGCCTGGCCTACTTTTTCTACGTTAAGTGGCTCTGAGTCCTGGAAAACCACAATTCTGTTTCTCGGCTGTTCTTTGCTCTGATTATCTTTTAGGTTCTTTGTTGCCTCTAAGTGAGTTCGCTGATCTTCTGTTATTACCACTCGGTTTCCTTCTTTTTTCGTATGTCTCTTTTCATTTGCAAAGAGCGGATATGATGTCAGTTCCTTACTTTGTAGATCAGTATTTCTTTGTTCAGGGATCCCTGGAGGTTTCACCCTTGAAGGCTCTATTTGAGGGTCAGTTTCCTCAGAGCGTTTATTTCCAAGGTCATTATCACGCATCCATTGACTGGTTGCTTCTTTGTTGGTATCTGCTGATGAACTCCCTGTGGTTTTAGTGATTTTACTTTCTTAAACGCTTCACGATCATGGGAGTGGAGAGCTCTGTTTGTCTCTGTCAGTTCGTAATTCACTTAGCTTTTGTCATTCATCTATAACAGGTATGTGCAAAGCTGTTGTTAGTATCTCCTCGGTCTGTGATGCGACTGAGGTTTTTTGCTGGTTGCTCTTCTCTTCTTCTAGATCATCTTGTTGCTTTGATTCTCCATTAGTATAGCCTGATGTACTGTTGACTATACAAGACCCTCCTCCCCTTGCTTCCAACGCCTTGATATAGCCTTCTATATAGATCATTTTCGTATGCAGCACAGCTGCCAGAGTTGTATGGTCCTTCAAAGTATCGTGGATAGATTCATATAATTTACTGAAAGGAGCCAGGGCAATTTTTACAGCTGACATTACAGCAAAAATGTCTGTTTTTTTGTTGGTGTTTCTTTCTCGTTATTGGAAATCAAGGTTAAGGATCTTCTATTTCGTATTGGTGACCATAGGTGGGGACAAGTCGTAGGACTCGTTCGAAGGTCATTACTCTTTGGTACTTTTTCTACATGATTTCCCCTTTCCAATATCACTTTTGTTGGTATGTTTTTTGGGTCCTTACCCACAGGGGAAATCTCATATGGTATGTCTTTTGAGTTTGTTTCACTCAGTGGCAGGTCGTTTTCATATGTAATTGGCCCGCTATTTTCCTGGGAGGAAGAGGAATCGACGTCCTTGGTTCTGTTGTCATCAATGTCTACTTGTGGGTGAAATATAAACCCTTATGCCAAGTGGTCCTGGCTTGCGGAAGGGGTATCTCTTGATTTCTCTAGTATTTTCTCTAATACTTGGTTGTTTGGCACGGACAAACCCTGACTGTCCAACACCACTTGCGATTCCGGATCTTTAAAATATCGGATCCCAATTTTTAACATTGCACATGGTGTGTCCATTCTCATTCCTGACCAAACAAATCTTGACCCTTGTAAGGTGTGATTTGTAGGCGAAGCTACTCCTTCTAATAGATCCACATCAGACAGTTCCTCTGTTTGAATTCGCTCCTTAATTAGTGGTTTTTGAAATAATCTGGCCACAGAGTTTGGAGAAAAGGACTTTAATCCAGGAGTGATCTTATGTAGCACCGTTTTGTTTTGCAGGATTGTATTCTTTTTCTGAGTCGCTTTCCCAGGCGCTATTGTTGCCCTTTTAGTTCTACCCTTTTGTTTTTGTGTGGGTTTTTTTTAGAGATTTTTACTGGAGTTTTCGTAATCAGTGTCTCATCACAAGCTGAGTCTGGTTCATTACACACAGGTAGGGCACAGGTTTTTAAAGGATTGCTTTCGCCAATCTCGTTTTCCATTTCTAAATTCACTTCTTGCTCGTTTTTTGCCTCTGGATGTTTCGTGTTTTCTTGTATTATAAATTCATCAGGAGAAACCACGTTTTGTGGGCTCTTCAAGTCCGGCCCTGTCATCAGAGGGTGGATCTCTATAGTAATACTTACTGATTTGTTGGGGTTAGCTGTTGGCGCCACCTGGAGGATTTCCAAGTGCGCATCATTATTTACATTTCCATGGAGGTCCGGGTGCGGATTGGCCAAGCTTGAAGCAGGGACCTCCCCCGCCTCACCTCCCGGTGGGCTCTCCCACTGTGTGCGCACTTCGCAGTATACATCCAGCGGCGCCTCTCCCTCCTCCACCCCCTGTCCGAACTCACTCTCCACAGGGACCGCTCCCGGGCCCTCCCTCGCATCCTCCCTGGACTCTCCGCCCAATGGGAGTCGCAAGAATTTGGACGGCTCCGTCGACTCCTCCCACGACTGCTCGGTCGCTCGCAGCCACTCACTGATCTCCTCAGCGGCCCACAAATGCCTGCAGTCCAGCCCCTCCACTCTGCCCTCTCCCTCATCAGGTAAGTGAGTTACAGGAGTCATTTGGAGAGTTTGCAGATTTTCTTGTGCGCCGGAACTCGCAGAGTGAGTTGCCGGTCGCATTGTTTTTGTCTGTGGGCATATAGGGGGGGCAATCAAACGGGAAATGACAGAGTTACTTGAACTCATTGTAGAAAGTTTAGCTGAATGCTCTGAATGTTTAAAAGCATGTTGATCCATACCAGCATTTGACAGTGTGTTAGGCGTTGATGCAGAAACAAAGCGCCGTTGTCGAGGCAGGTTTTTCAAGGGACTCCTCAAATCCAAGCCTGAATTCTCTCGGCTTGGCCGTTGACTTCGGAGGCGTCGCCCTGCATCCTCCATTCTTAGGGGGGCACACACTGCCCCGTGCTGCCGCGGACTGCAGCAGACTGCTTCCACCTCAGCTTCAAGCTCCGCGGCCGCTCCGTTATGTGGTGGTTTATGTAGGTTTGTCACCTCCCACAGGCACCAGTAGAGATAGAGAAAAGACTGTCAAACACAGGGTGACTGCAGCAGACTGCTTCCACCTCAGCTTCCAGCTCCAGCTTCTCAGCTTACAGCTCTATGTCGAGCAGAGCTATTCGTCTATAATTTGCTGCTGCTCGACGATCCCCGCTTTTAAAAAAGGGTATAACCAATGCAGTTTTCCAAGAAATTGGAATTGCCCATTTCCTAAGGATTTCCCTGAAAACACAAGACAATAGTTTTGACCATAATTCCGGTTGATTCCTAAGAATCTGGTAAGTCAGACCGTTCAGTCCTGATGCTTTGGAGGTCGAAGAGTTTGTTATGATCTCACAAATTTCCTTCTCATCAAAATTAAGTTGCCAGGATATATCTGGGTATATCGCAAATTGAGAAGTGCTATGGCTCTTATAGGTCTCTGTTAAATACTCAATCCAGCCTGCTTCTGAGACTAGATTACAGTGAGAGTTACCTGTTCCCCCCTCAAATTGACTAAGTGTTTCCCAGAAACTTTTGATGTTATTTTCTTTAAGTGTTTTAAGTACATGCTCCCTGTCTTTTTGCATCCGGGCTTCCTTTTGCAAAAATGACCAGGATCTATAGTTGGCTTTTTCTCATTTTATTTCTACATTATATATCTCTGCTGGAAGCCCTGCTGTCTTGATTTCTCGCAGGGCTTTCCTATACTCTTTTTTTTCCTCTGGGTTGCTTCGTCAAATGCGTGGAGATGCTTTTGATTCACTCTCCCTACTAGATCTTTAGGTGCTAAAGTGGCCCACAGAAATTTGGTAAATCTCTGTGGGTCACATTCTGATTTCCAGAGGTACTCCGGGATTTTTTTTAAGCGCCCGTTGAGTTTTACACCTCCACATTTATATTTCACTGCCCTGATATAACCTTTTTTAACCTCCAATTTCTGATTTTCTCCATCTGACATGAGTCCAAGAATGTTGGAGAACGATAGCTCCAATCTACTGTGGTCACTGCCCCCCTCTTGTTTTAACGCGAGAGCTGAGGGTAATGTGTACAGTCTCTGGGAAACAAAAATATAGTCTAATGTGGAAGCCGATTTTCCTCTATGCCATGTTGTATGTGTTCCTTGCTCTCCCCCCGTTGAGCTATTTACCATTTTAAGTTCCCAACGTTCCATGGAGTGCAGCCACATTTTTCCCCTTCTTAGCTTCTCAGCTACACAGTGTTTGAAATCATTACTTTTTAACTGTAAGCAATTTGTGTTAAGGTCTCCGGCCAAGATTATATTACTACAGACCGAATCCAATTTCACTGCTTCCAGTAGGAGGCCCACATTTTCTAAGAATATGTTTAGCTTTTAACTGGCGCGGTTCCAATAGATATTAATCAGTACCTAAATTGAGGGTTGTCCTTTTTGATGTATTTCTGCTCTACAGGCTTGAATACCTAATGTGTTTTCCCAAATTGGGACTATATTTTTAAATATTTGATTTTTTTAAGGCTATGAGCAAACCTCCTGATGGTCTCCCTTGTGCTTTTTGTGATGCCGACAGGCATAGTACAGTGTGCCCTTCAATGTTTAATGGGTTCACTAACCAGGTTTCCTGTAATAAGACAACATCTCCCTGGTTAAAAAAGTGTGCCTGCATGTCTTTTGCCCTTATTGCCCTTATGGTACTAGAACCCCGCGAGTTCCAACTAATCACATTTAAATCCTCCTTTCTAAAGTTGCTGCGTACCTAACCCTAGTTTCTGCAGCACTTAAGAGAGAATCTCCGGAAGGAGTGATAGAGTGTTTTCCTGTGGACTCAATTCCACCTCTCTACTCCCCCCCCCCCCGTTTTCAATTTCAACTCATTTGACATTCTCCCTCCCATATGATTTTGTATAGGAGAGTTACAATGAGTAGCAATAGTACTACTTTCTGAATCATTGAATGAGACGTCTAGCCCGTAAGATTCCAACTGCCTGGATTCTTTCAGCATAGCATTTTTTGCATTTACCAAGGTAAGTACTAGTTCAACCAGTAAGGGGTCCTGTGACATCGGAAATATAAAACTTTCAATATCTTATGATGAAAAAGAATGTAGGTTTTTTACTTTCTTTATTATGCCCAATATCACTGCACGACTCAGCGATTTGCGACACCCAGTGTTGGAGCACAGTCTCATCCAAAGTCTTGGGACAGTGTAATCTTTAAAGGAATAGTTTGTTCAGAAATATTATTGGCCAAAAAGATGGGCAATAATAAAACAAATATCTAAAATATATATTTTTTTAAGTCCCTGTGGAAAGTTTCGAGTAAATGAAGCTCAAACTTTAAAATTGCAAGCTCTAGGGGGCATCCATTTTGTGTTTGTAGGCAGCCTCCTCGGCTCTGCCCTTGCGGCACTAAACAAGCAGCAAAAGCCCCGTACTGGGAGCTTTTGCTTACTGCAGTCTGAGCAGAGCTGAGGAGGCTGCCTTCACTTTCATTTTACATTTTCTGTGCTCCCCAAGCCCAGGGAAGCACAGAAAACGTAAAATGAAGACAAAAAGCCAAGGCGCACCAATTAAAAATATAATGTTGTATTTGTGATTGCCGTGGTTGGAAAACCACGGCAATCACAAATACAACAACGTTGTTATTCTGACAGCTCCCCCAACCCTGAGGGAGTCCAGGAGACTCCCAGCAAAAAATGCCGCATTCAGAAGTACAACGTTTTTGGATTTGTAAATGCTGCAGCATTTACAAATCCAAAAACGTTGTATTTCTCACTGTGGCAGCTTTCGCTTGGAGTCTCCTGCACTCCCTCAGGGTTGGGGGAGTCCAGGAGACTCCACGCGAAAGCTGCCGCAGTGAGAAGCACTGCAGCATTTCTAAACACCCACGTTGTGTTTCTGCCTACAGCAGCTTTCACTTTTGGGCTCTCTGGCTCCCCACAGGGAGCCCGAGAG
This sequence comes from Ambystoma mexicanum, assembly GCF_040938575.1. Taxonomy (NCBI): domain Eukaryota; kingdom Metazoa; phylum Chordata; class Amphibia; order Caudata; family Ambystomatidae; genus Ambystoma; species Ambystoma mexicanum. The sequence continues at coordinate 13,390,007 of NC_090924.1, read as the reverse complement.
CCCCAAAGTGAAAGCTGCTGTAGGTAGAAACACAGTGGCATTTCTAAACACATGTGTTGTGTTTTTGCCTGCAGCAGCTTTCACTTTGGAGCTCTCGGGCTCCCCACGGGGAGCCTGAGAGCTCCAAAGTGAAAGCTGCTGTAGGCAGAAACACTGCGGCATGGAAACACAACCGCATTGTGACTTTGGGTCTCCGGTGCTCCCCCACGGGGAGCACCGGAGACCCAAAGTGATAGCCACGGCAGGCAGAAACACAACGCGGTTGTGTTTCAAAAACGCTGCAGTTTTACTTTCCAAGTTTCTCAGGCTCCTCCGGCTCCAAGCTGAAGCTGAGAGGGCTCCAAGCTGAAGCTACTGCAAACATAAATACGTTTTAAAAGCTGCAGTTTTATTTCTAAGTTTTCCGGGCTCCTCCAGCCCAGAAAACTAAGAGAAAAAAAACGCAGCTAGTGCTCATTTAAAAAAAAAAATAGCACTTACCGAGATGCAGCTGCAGCTTTCCTGCCTGTATTCTCTGGTCCCCGTCCTCCGAGTCCGGCACCAATGAAGCAAAAGCCACCCAGTGGTAGCTTTTGTTTACTACAGCTGGCTGGCTTTTTCTTCATTAGTGCCGCAAAGGCAAGCACAGGCAGCATCCATTTCACAAAATGGATGCCCCCTAGTGCTTGCAATTTTAAAGTTTGAGCTTAATTTGCTCGAAACTTTCCATAGGGACTTAAAAATAAATATATATTTTAGATATTTTTTTTAATTTCTTTGTTTTCTTTTAACAACAAAACAACACATAACATACAAAGAACTTTAACATAAATGGCTTATTGGCACTTCGTACGGATCTCGCCCTTCCATTGTAGTTTCATAGTTTCCCCAGCAACCTTATCAGTTCAGTCCGGACCTCCCATTGCGTCGAGCACCAGGTCTGGTACGCATAATGTTCTATTCTTGGGCTTCGTGCTTGGCCTTACTATTTCACCTATGGATCCTCTGTTTCCTTGGGATCTTCGGAGTTTCCCTCCTCCGGGTGGCCAAAGAGGTCTTGTATTAATGTGTTCCATGCAGTCAACTTGTGCGCAGTTTCATCTTCCCCTCTTACCACTGCTCTTGTCCACACCACTGTCTCTGTGTGCATCCACTTCTGAAGGTCGGACCACCATGCCTCCACCCGCGGGCCCTCCTTTGACTTCCATGTCATTGCTATCCTTCTCTTGCCCAATATACTTATTAAATCTTTCATCTTCGCCAGATGAGATTCATGCTTACCCGCTCTCGAGAAGAGGCCCTGTAGGTACTTTTCGGGATGATCCACCTGGATTTGAAGTCCGCTTCCCGCTATCTTGAGTCTGATCCCGTCCCAAAACTCTTGTATCACTGGGCAGAACCAGAACATGTGTACCATGTCCGCTCCTTCCAACGAGCAGCGGAGGCACCCGCTCTGGGCTCCTGTCTGGACTTTATTAATCTTTTTGGGTGTGAGATACGCTGTGTGCGTTACATATAGCTGCACCTGCCAAAATCTTGCATTTCTGGATACCTTTTTTGGGTATCGTAGGGCCCTAGTCCATTCTTGATCGCTGAGGGGCCTCCCCAACTCTTCCTCCCAACGCTGCCTCGTGTGTTGTTCCTGTGGGTTTTTGGCCTTCAGTAGCTGTTCATACAACCTGGAGGTTGTGTGCGTTCCCTCTGCAATGTCATACCATACGTCTAATGCCGTTTCCTCATCCTGGTCTTCCCAATCTGGCCATCTTCCCGTGATGTTTCTCAGCATGCCGGTATATAGGATGAATTGACCCATATGTATTTCATATTCATCTACCATTTCGTGGAAGTCCGCCCACCTTCCCTCCCTTCTCAGGTCTCCGATTTGTGCTACACCTTTAGCCTCCTAGTGTGCTCGATATGTTGCTAGTGTATTTGTGTTCCCTCCCAGGAGACCCGGTAGAGGGATTTGCGTTGACTGCGGATCCTTTACCCCTTGGAGTTTCCACACTCTTTTCCATAAGTCCACTGCAATATTGAGCATGTTCGGCAGGGTTCTGAACCGGGGTCTGTCGAGCCATAGTATTTCCCTTAGGTAATACTGTTTCAGTGCTGGTTGGAAAATGCGAGTGTCTATTGTTTCGTCTTCTCCCAGCCATTTTACTGCAAATTGCAGCTGCCCCGCTAAATAGTACTTCTCGAAGTCCATAGTCTGATACCCCCTTCTTCGTAGACCTTCTGCAGGGTCCTTATTGCGATCCTATTTCTCCCTCCCCCCCCCCCATAGGAATGAATGCGTTATTGTATTTAGTTTAGTGAAAAAGGCTGTGGGTATGCTGTATGGGATGTTCGTGAGGAACATAGGTGGGGCAGCACCATTTTCAGGAGGGCTGCTCTTCCCATCATTCACAGTGGGAGTGTCCCCCCAGAAAGTCATTGACCGCTGTGTTCTTTCTAGAGCGACAAGCGTGTTGGATGCATGGGTATCAGTCGTATCATGATGTATCCCTGTACCCAAATATTTGCAGGTGCGGGGCGCCCATGTCAGACCCATGTCCGGCAGACAATGTGGGGGGACGTGTTTCAGACCTGCCAAAGGGAAGAGGAGGGACTTCTCTTTATTAATCGCTATGCCTGAAAGCCTAGTGTACGCCCCGATCGCTTCTAGGAGGCAGGGTAGGTTTGTGGTTGGCTTGCTTATGAATAGGAGTATATCATCCGCGTATAGCAAGATTTGGTGGAGTACCCCATCTATGTCCAGTCCGGTGTCTCTATATTCTGCTCTAAGGAATACCGCAAATGGCTCTAGAGCCAGAATATATAACATTGGCGATAGCGGACACCCCTGCTTGGTTCCCCTATGTATCTTCCACTCCTTGGAAATGAATCGCCTAGTTTTCACCCTTGCTCTGGGTTCCTTGTATAGTAACCTGATCCATCGGAGGTAACCCTCCCCGATACCAAAGTGGGTGAGTACACCCATCAGCCATTCCCAATGCACAGAGTCGAAAGCTTTGACAGCGTCCAAAGACACTATTACGCTCTCGTCTTGCAGTCGATTTGTCTCATCTATCCTGTGGTGAAGTCTGCAGAGGTTCCAGGACTTGTTCCTTCTGGGAACGTAGCCCGTTTGGTCGGGGTGGATCAGCGTGGGTATTACCTGTTTTAAACGGTTGGCTAGGACTGCCGTTAGTATTTTAGCGTCCTGATTAATAAGGGATATCGGCCTATAGGAGGTGCATTTCCTGGGGGGCTTCCCTGGTTTGAGAATCGGGACAATTGATTCCATGGCCTCATATGCGTCTTGGAATGTATCTTGCAGTTTCGGGGCAATGGCGCTCTTGTACGTCTTGTAGAACTCTCCCGGAAGCCCATCCGGGCCGGGGTTTTGCCGGTGGGAAGTTCTGCGATCACCATCTCTATTTCTCCCACGTGAGGGGTGCATCCAGTAGCCGAGCCTGTTCTTCCTCTAGCCTCGGCAACCCTATTTCTACCAGTGCATCTGTTATGTCCTCCGGGTCTATTTCCGGATTCGGGGCGTACAGTTGCTCATAGAAACGCACACACATTGCGTTAATGTGCCCTTGGTCCCTGATCTCTGTCCCGGTGTGGTCTTCTAGCACCGTATGGGATCCTTTTTATTCTCCTGTCTGGTAAGCCAGGCCAGGAGCCTGCTAGGTTTATCCCCTTCCGCGTGTAACCGCTGTAGGTACCTCCCATAGTTTAGCCTCCCCAGTTTTTCCCAGAGCAACATACATTTAGTCCTCAGCTCTAACACCTCTCCAGGTTCCCCCCCCCAGCCCCACTAGTTGTTCTTTCAATTCGATCACCTTCTCGAGTTCATTCAACTCCCTCATGGCCGCTCCCGTCAATCCTCCTGTTTTGCCTATTGCCGCTCCCCTTATTACCACCTTGAATGCGTCCCATAATACGGCGCCACTCTCAACACTGCCCTCGTTTTGCTCAAAATAATCATCAATCACCTCCTGGAGGTGTTCCTCAAACTCACCCTCTCTCAGGGCCTCTGCTCGAAGTCGCCATGTTGGGATAGGGGCTTTCCTATTGGTGTGTGCCAATTTCGCCACTATTGGGGCATGATCAAAGAGTGTGCGTGCTTTAATGGTGATTCCCGTGATATCTTGTAGTGATTCCCTGCCCACGAATATATAGTCTATACGTGTGAATGTTCCATGTGGTGCGCTATAGTGTGTATAACCCCTCCCCATGTACCTGCCTCCATACGTCTATCTGTTGCTGCTCCAGGATCCTATGCAGTTCTTTGGCTGGGGGCGCCGGCTTCTTGTATTTATTATCAGATCTGTCGAGGAGGGGATTCAAGGTGCAGTTGAAGTCGCCGGTCCAAATGAACGTAGCCTCCCTATATTGAGCTAACTTTGGCGCTAGCTTTTTGAAGAAGTCTGTTGCATCAGTATTCGGTGCGTAGGTGTTGACCAGGCATACCACTTGTTTTCTAGAATGCCATGCACCAATACCAGCCGTCCCTCTGTGTCGATCTCCTGCTTGAGTAGCTGGAACGGGACCCCCGGGGCAATCCATATTAGTACACCTCGTGCGTAATTTGTATATCTGTCCTCCCCATTTCTTGTCCACCTTGGCCTGCCTGTCTCTTGTGAGGTGTGTCTCCTGTAACATCGCTATCTTGATTTTCATCCGGTTTAGCCAGGCATAAACCCTAAGTCTCTTGACATACGCATTGAGTCCTCTCACATTCCAGGTGGCTATTGTCAGTTCATCTGGTCCCATGATCTTCTTTGTTTGCCTGGCTTCATTGTCCCACTGCCATGTCCTTGCACCCTTGCCCTTTAGTCTCCTCGTGCCCATCTCCCTCGGTGTCCTGGTCCTGGACCTATGCCTCTTGATGCAGCCACTGCTGCTGTCACATGGTTCCTCTTCCATGTTACTCCGGTCGCTTATTGTCTGTATTATTTCAGTGTGCTTTACAATAGTCCTTCCGTAGTTTGTGCCTTGTTCTGCCCATTCACTCCATTCAACGTCCTTAACTTCAACAAAAACTGGAAAACTAACGCCCAGCCACCCTCCCCCTGCTCGGGCTCCGCTGCTTCTCTCGTCATGCTCCTGTGAGGGGGGCAGACTCGCTGCAGCGTGATGCCTTAAAACTGACATCCAAACTAGTAGTTCATGCTTCCCGGGGGCGCCGCTTCTCTCAGCCAATACAGCTAAAGTGGGGCTGATAGCTCTTTTAACTTACGTAATGCTTATTTTCTTTGTTCCAGGTTGCCTTTATTACTCCTCATCAGGGTCTATTTCCAGGATTGCTAGCGTTTCTCTGCCTCAGCTGAGGGATGCCTTGTGAGTCCATCCAACTGTGGGCCTCTTCGGTGGAGTCGAAAAAACATGTTTTGCCTTGGTGTATCACCTTCAGTTTAGCGGGGAACAGGAGCATGTATCTCACCCCAGAGGCGTTCTTTTGTTGGGCCGAACTGTGCCCGTTGCCTCTGTACCATGGCCGTATAGTCCGGATACATTGTGTTCTTGGAAGAGTTCTTGATGACTCCCCCCCCCTTGAGAACGCTAGTATTTTCTCCCCGTCTTTGTAGTTTATGATCCTAGCAATCATCGCTCTCGGGGGGGCACCCGGCTGGGGTCTTCCGCTCAGGGCTCTGTGTGCCCTTTCTACCACAAAGCCCTGGGATAGCACACCTACTCCGACCTCCTGGAGGAGCATGTTTTCAACGTACTCAGTGGGGTCTTTGCCCTCCTCACCTTCCGGAATTCCAATTATGCAGATGTTGTTCCTCCGCGCTCTCCCCTCTGCGTCTTCCGCTCTCCTTTCCAGAACCTTAATTCTCTGTAATACCTCTGACATCTGTGTCTGCGTTAGAGCAACCCCTGCCGTATTTTGCTGCACCTGCTGTTCCATCGCCGTCACTCTCTCTGTTAGGTTCCTCGCATCCTGGCGGAGAAGGTCCACATCTACCATTACTGTATCCAGTTTATTTTCTAGAGATGCTTTCAGGGCCCCAATTGCTGTGTCCATTTTGTTTTCGAGCGATGCTTGCATGGAGGCGATTGCCTCCAGTATCGTGCCTTCGTTAGCAGCTTCTGCTGGGCGTGAGGTGGCATCCGTGGCTGCTGCCTTGTCCGCTGACGGCAACAGTTTGTGTCTGGACACCTTCGTAAAAGTCTCCATGCTTACTTGCTTGGTTTTCCCTTCTGCTTTCTTGTTCGGCATCGTGGGGGAACCGTCCTCTGCCTGTGTCGCCAGTACCAGTCTTGGCTGTGCCCCATGTGCCGTAGCCCCTGCTTCTTCTGCCACTCTGCTCCTCAGTGTTTACGGGTCTCTCCTTGTAATAGGATTATTACACTCTTCCGGCAGGTATATACGTTAGGCCCTCGTTGCTCCCGGCGCTTTTTGCCGTTGGATGTCTCCTGTCGGGCGTCGCTTCGGGCTCAGGGCTTTCCCGTGCCTGCTGCGTATGTCACCTCACCGTGTCAGGGGCCTCCCCGCTTCTGCGTCCCACTTCCACCGGTCGTGCCGATCTTCACGCCGTGGGGTTGACTCAGGCTTGGGTCTGCCCCGCACTGTTTTCTGCGTTATGCGCGGGATGTGTCCCTCTCACCGATTGTATAGATCGTGTAGATTCTCCGGCTCATTCTGTATTACGCGGCCGGGGTCCTCCCACAGCTCGCGCGTCCGCCATTTTCATTTCACGGGACGATTCCCCTCCGGCGGTCTATCTTCTTTTCCACCGCCCGGTTTCCTCCGGGGGCTTTGCCGGGTGGACAGCAGGTGTTCCGGTCTCTGTGGAGAGACTTTGGCGGTCTTCTGGAACCAATTTATGCTAGTTTTTATCGGATTTCGTCAGGATCGCTCCGGAGCTCCTCAGCAGCATGTCTCACTACATCGGCCACTTAGCCACGCCCCCCATATATTTTAGATATTTGTTTTATTATTGGCCATCTTTTTTGGCCAATAATATTTCTGAACAAACTATTCCTTTAAGACTACTTTGGCTCCAGCATTCAGAAACTTTTGATGATGTCTGTATTGCCAAGCAAACAACCTCTTGGCTCCTTTGGTCGGTTAGTATGACGGACTTCCCTTGACCGTTTTGGACATTGTCTGCTTCTGTTGTTTTCGGTTTTGCAGAGTTCAAAGTTATGTCAGTAATCAGAGTTTTTGAAAGATCACAATCTTTTTTACTGATCTTTTGGCTTGCTATTATGAAAATTGGGGCTATTTTGCTGTGTACTATCAGAGCATCACTGGGACTGTTACTCTTTCTCGAGTACTGTAAATCTTTCCGTAAGAAGATCAATGCCCATTTTATTGCTTTTGGTGCAATGTTCTTTTGATGAACTCCTTTTAATGCTTTCATGGTCTGTAGATCTTCTATGCTTGTTTTACTTTTGGGGATGTTCTCCTCTGTGTTGGTTCTTAGCTTGTTACTCACACCTAATTTAGCATTGGTTTGGAGACCAATGCTTACTTTTGTAATTGCGACAGTTTCTCCTGGTTTCTCACAGTTGCCCATTATGACCTTTCCGATGTTCTCTTTGATTTTTTTCTGGGTTCTCTTCTCCTTAGCTTTTATGTTCTTCCCAAAGGAACCACTTGAATCTTGAGGATTGCTTGCTAGATTTTCTGTTGCCTTAACATTTCCAGAGGTTTTTGGGCTTGGCTGACAAATTACCTTTACCTCTGCAATTTTGGTACTTTTGTTGTCCCCCCCAAACCCCCTTCTTTCTATTCTTCTCTGTTTTGGGATGTACTATTTTTGACCTTTCCCTTCCAGCTAGACGTTTTCTCATATTTCTCCTGCTTCTTGAGGTCTGGGCGCAGGGATGATGCCAATCTGAGACTGTCTCTGTGTGTTTTCCTGTAATCATTTCTGAATGAATCTTTGACATCGCCTCAATAGTTTCCATTTCTCCTTCTACTGCACTGGCTAGCCTTCTGAATTCCTCCAGTACATATTCTGAAAGTGGTGTGTCATCAAATAAATGCTCCTGAATGTTTTCTTCTTTTCCCTCTATTAGATCTAACGTTGGATTTCCTTTCAAAAGATGGAGAACTTCTCCCAGTAGCTTGTTGTTCTGTTCTTCCATTTAATTTTTTTTCTTCAGAATATACTGTATAGAGGAAATATCAAGTCCTTGTTTTACCACTTCCAGACTCAGGTCTCGAAGAGGTGAGTTCATATTGTTTGTTTGTTTGTTTGTTTGTTTATTCATTTGTTAAGCGCACCAGACTCGTAAGTAAAAGGGCGCAATGACAAGGAAATGCAAGGCTTACATGATTACACAGGTTACAGACAGGATATATACAATATGAACAATAGGACTGTGGCTAGTTTGCATGAATGCGGGAAATATACAATATGAACAATAGGGCTGTGGCAGTATAGTATGATTACAGGATATATACAATATGAACAATAGGGCTGGATCAAAGGTGCGTGCACTAGGATATAAAACTTATATGAGTACACATGCATGGGCAGCAGTATTTACATAAAGAGAGAGTATAGCAAGGTATACTGTTTCTTGATTGCGGGATAGTGTCCTCAGGGAAGGGTGAAGGGTAACTAAGGATTGGTGGCAGTGATATGCTTTATTAAGTTTTTCCTGAATTAGTATTAATTGCAGCCACTAGCCCAACCAAAGACGAATCACATGATGACACCTCTTTTGTCACTTCCAGGAGTGTGCCAGTTTGTGACTGCACCTCCATTTTGAGCATTTCGAAGACCGATACTAATGAGTTTAAAACAAAGTTTAATGCTTTTAATGTTTCAGTGTTAGGTTCGGTCTTTTCCGTAGATTCTTCACGTTGAGCTGAATCTTTCCGCTCTTCTGAGTTTATGTTTTTAGGGAACCAAATACTTGGATGCGAAGGTGACACTTCTCCTTCCTCCCCACTTAATATGGAGATACCATTCCCCAATTTTGCTGGTGATAAGAGAATTTCTGTGCTTGAGGACTGAGTTTGGGAAAGTCTTGGATTTTCCCATAGGATAAGTGATTCTCCTTCAACGTCACTGTGGCTTTTGTGCCTTTTTTTACCAAAGTGACTTTCTATTTTTTGTTGGATTCTTTTTGTTGTTACTGTGTACTCTAGTCCCAGTTTCCATTTGCTTGTTAATATAGTACTCAGATTTTTCTCTTTGTGACTGTCCGCCAATGTTTCGGGTATTTCTTCTGCATGTATTTGGACCTGAATTTGCTCTGGGTTATTTGAATGTATGTTTTCCGAAGTTTGTGGGTTGGTGGATATATCTGTTCCATAGTTCTCACCTAGCTATTACCCATCCCCTTCTCCCTCGATTTCTTTCGTGCTGTGCAGTTTAATTGCCAGTGTCCCTACTGAAACCCTGTTTAGAGGTTTAGCAGTATACCCTGAACGGAGGTCAAGCACGAGCTGCATCAAATAGGTTGTTCTCAACGTACGATTGTCTGAATTCCCTAAGTCAATTACTTCTCGCGTCAGGGTTTTAGACACAGCGCCACTCTATACCCCACTGGCCCACAATCGGGCAGTTCAACACAAGGGCACCATGAATATGCCCAGTCTCTATAGTGTGATACTGGAGGCAAGGTGAATCTTGTAGTGCTTTTACTTCGGTCTGGTCTGTACTTTCAGGGAAGCGGGATCAAAGGAGTTAATTCCTGCAGTCTCCCACTCACCCTGATTGTTATAGTTATGATGTACACAAGGGCTTATTGTTCTCCTTCTGTTTGTTCAGCAGCCTGCTTGATCCCAAATTCTGGTGCAGCTAAAGCCCAGCACCCCAGCACAACAGCAGAACTGTTGCCGCGAGGGCTGGGGGTGTGGTTTAAGTACCTCCTGTTCCTGGAGGGTGTGGTCTCCCGGGCTTCTAATTACGAAAGAACAGCTGATCCAACAGCAACTCCTATGCGCAGCCTCCTCATGCGTGCCGCGTGAATGATTTCACCAGGCTCTAAGACGCTGGGCACCAAGCACTACACGGCGCGGCTCTAAACACAGAGACAGCCTTTCCCGCTACACAGTCCACACAATCCACAGCGAAACAGCTTCTGAGTACGTGTTTGCTGTTTTTTGCATTCAGGGCTATTCTATTTCGGGTGTTGTGCCAGATTAAACCTCTACATATGCTCTGGAGTTTAACAAAGAACCGTCTAGGTATCAGATATGGTATGTTCCCAAAGAAGTGTAGCAACCTGGGCAACATCACCATTTTCAATAAAGCCGCCCTTCCTATCATAGCCAATGGGAGCTTAGCCCAGAATCTCATACTGTTCTCGAATATTTGTCACTGCCTTTTCTGTGGTGTATTTGTGGTAATTTTCGACAGCATGGTAGATGTCTATTCCCAGGTATCTGAAGATTTTGGTCTCCCGGGGTATTTGTAGATTGGGCAGGTGCTCTCACGGGATCCCTTTATATCTCCCTAGGGGGAATATGCTCGACTTTTTAGGGTTGACTGCAATACCTAAGTGCAACGCAAAACGTTCTATTACTTCTAGGATGTATTGCAGGTTTTCTTCCGGGTATCTCAGGTATAATAGCATATCGTCTGCATATAGTGATATTAGATGTGGCCCTCCTTTGGTGAAAATCCCAACCTCTCCGTATTGGTGCCTTAGGTATATAGCCAGGGGCTCTAGTGCAAGAATATATAGCATCAGGGACAATGGGCATCTCTGTCTGGTACCTCTGCTGAGTTGGCATCTTTCTGAGATGATTTAAATATATTTATTATTTTCCATATCACAAAAAACAGAAACATCAGTCGTGACTGAAAAGCATATCATAAATGACAGGAAGAAATGAACACCCAACTCCCCATTCCCCTCCCCCCTCCCTCCCCCCACTAAGACCACGGTAAGGTCAAGTTCCTCAAGAGTTCTAACAAACGCTCAGGTCTGCATCTCCCTCAGGCTCCTTTTCAGGTGGTTCAGGATGAAGCAAAGGAACTTTTAGGGCCACCCAACGTTGTAGCTCGTCGCTAGAGTCCACTCTTTGCACCTGAATCGCCATCTCCCATGCAGCCGTCTCAGCCGAGGTCCATTTTAAGAGGTCTCCCCACCATAAGGGTATAGGCGGGCCTCTGGGGCTTTTCCAGCTCATGGCTATGCGCCTTTTGGCTGTGATGTATATGAGGTCTTTGAGTTTGTTTAGTGGTTTGTTCTTCCTGTTGCGCTTAAACCTGCCCAGGATACATGCCGAGGGGTCATCTACCTCAATGTCAATGTCTGCCCCGGCCACTCTGTCCTTCACTCGCGACCAGAACTCCCTTAGCACTGGGCAGCCCCAAAACATGTGTGTCATAGCGGCCCTGGGTTCGCTACATTTGGGGCAAAGTTGGGTGCCAGCTCCGGTGAATCTAGATATAGCTTCTGGGGTGAGGTATGCTCTGTTAATGATATACAGTTGGACGAGCTGTAAGCGGGCATTACGGGAGATCTTTTTGGTGGTGATAGGTAATGTCCCCCCAAACAGAGTCTTCGAAAGCCAAGCCTAACTCAGCCTCCCATTTGTTCCGGCTTTTTATGTCATCTTCGGTGGAGCCCTGCAGTAGGGCTTCGTAGATACGTGAGGTCTCATGGCTGCCTTCAGCAGCGTTCAAGATCGTTTCAATGCATACATTTTCCTCTATTTGGTCAGCAGCCTCAGGCCACCTACCAACCAAGGCCCGTGTGACCGCTCTATGCAGTAGAAATTGTCCAGTGGGGAGACCAGTGGCGTCGCAGAGGTCGGGGAAGGCAATGAGTTCCTGTTCCTGAATCAAGTCTCCCAGCGTGGCCACACCAAAGGGCTCCCAAAGCGTACGAGTCTCAAGGTGCCCCCATGGTTGGCCAAACATGAGTGCTGCGATGGGGATCTGCGGGGAGTACGGGTCCTTAAGGCCCACCAGCTTACAGGCTCTTTCCCAGAGGCGTATCCCAAGCTTGGCGAGGTAGGGGCAGTGTACGAGGGTGCCCCTCCCCTTCCAGAGCAAGTCCCTGAGAAGTAGCTGGGGGAGGGCTGGCTGGAGTAGGCGTGTGTCTATTGTGTCCTCGTCCGCCATTCACTGCACAACATGTCTCAATTGACCTGCGAGAAAGTATAGTTCGAAGTTTGGGATCTTCAGTCTGCCCTTCTCGTATGGCCACTGGAGGGTCTCGAGTGCTACCCTGTGTCTGCCACCCCCCCAAAGGAAGCCCCTACAAAGTTTATTGAGGTCCCTGAAGAAAGAGGAAGGGATATTGTAGGGAACGTTGGTGAAGGTATGTAGTAAGCGAGGGAGGGCTACCATTTTGAGGAGGCCTGCCCTACCTGCCATTGAAAGCGGGAGCCGGCCCAAAAATCCATGGATTTCGAAAGCGAGTTCTTGGCCCTGACGGTGTTAAGGATATGTTCTGTAGCAGGGTTTCTGTGTATGGTTATCCCTCAATATTTGAAGGAGGTAGCTTGCCATTCCAAATCAAGTGGGGGGGAGAGACACGTAACATTCGCTTTGAAGTGCAGCTAGGGGGAAGAGGCAGGATTTGCTCCTATTGATCTGGATCCCGGTGTGCTTGTGAAAGCAGTCCAGAGTTTCCAGAATATAAGGTAGGAGGTGTTCGGGGTCCTGCAGGTACAAGAGAGTATCATCGGCGTACATGGAGATGAGGTGAGTCGTGCCGTTGATATGAATTCCTCCATCCCCGTATTCCTGTCTCAGGTAGGCCGCTACGGGTTCTGCAGCAATGATATAGAGCATGGGGGACAGGGGACAACCTTATCGGGTGCCCCTGCACAGGGACCACCTTTCCGAGTAAATTCTATTGGTGCGTACCCTTGCAGTGGGGTTAGCATAGACCAACTGCGTCCATTTCAGGAATACAGGACCTATCCCCATCTTGGCCATGGTGGCGTACAACCAGTCCCACCTTACGGAGTCAAAAGCTTTGGTGGCGTCCAGTGACGCCACTGCGAGCTTCTGTGATCTCCCCTCTGTACTATAAATAACACGGTGTAACCTACGCAGGTTTTCGGTAATGGAACGGCCGGGAACATAACCGGTCTGATCTTGGTGGATCAGCTGAGGGATCACTCTACGCAGTCTGTTAGCAAGCAGTGCCGTAAGGATCTTGCAGTCTACGTTCAACATAGAGAGGGGTCTATACGAGCCGCAATCGTCTCTGTTTTTCCCCGGTTTGAGCAGAGGGATTATCACTGCCTCACTCAGGGAGTCCGGGAGGGAGCCACGCTCGAAGGCCTCGTTAGACCTTGGTCAGTATGGGGGCGAGTGTGTCCTCATAAGTCTTATAAAACTCCCCGGGGAGGCCATCAGAGCCCGGGGTCTTCCCAGCAGGCAGCGATCTTATTACCATCTTGACCTCGTCAGGGGTAATAGGCTCATCAAGGGTCTCGGCCATATGCGAGTCCAGTTTGGGCAGGTTGATGACATCTAAAGCGTCCTCGATCTGTGTGTCAGAAGGGAGCGGGGTCTCGGAGTACAGGTTGTGATAGAAGTCGGAGAAAACAGAGTTTATTTCCTGTTGGGTATGCACGGTAGTGCCGTCAGGTGTGGTTATGTGGCAAATGGGTGGTCTGGGGGTTTCCCTTTTATAAAGCCATGCTAAGAGCTTTCCCGGTTTGTCCCCCAGGGCGTGGATTCTTTCTGTGTTTGGCGTGGCTTAATTTGCCCAGGGATTCCCAATGGGTTAGGCAGGTTTGTTTAAGTTCGGTGATTCTACGTAAATGATCAGGAGAAGAGTCGGCCCTCGATTCCAGGACCCTTAGGTCGATCTCAGCCTGCTCCAGCTGGGTTGTGATGGATCTCTGGGCACCCCCAACCGCTGCTATCATCTCCCCCCTCATAACCACTTTATATGCCTCCCAGGTTGTGCTCAAGTGTTTGACGCTATTGAGGTTAAGTTGCCAATATTCTTCTGAGCTATCCCTTATGGGTTCCCTGAAGGCAGTATCGAGAAGGGCTTCAGCTCTCAATCTCCATGCGGGTATAGGGGGCCTAGGCGGAAACACCTCCCAAGCATTCAGCAGGGGGGAATGATCCGACAGCACCCGAGGCAAATAATGTGCATCAACGAATGTGGATTGGTGTGTTTGGCTGAGAAATATGTAATCCAGCCTGGTGTGCACGGCGTGCGGCGGGGAGTAAAAGGAAAACCCGCGTTTCTCAGGGTGCTGATCTCTCCAAATATCACAGAGTTGTAGCTGTTGGACCAGTTTGGACAGGATTTTGGCTGGGGGGGAGGGGCGATCGTGTTTAGTGTCGGATCTGTCCTGTATAGGGTCGAGGGTGCAATTATGATCTCCTCCCCATATTATAATTCTGTTCATGTAAGGGGTAAGCCGTGGATAGAGAGAGTGGAAAAAAAACAGTTGCGTCGTGGTTGGGTGCGTAGGTGCTAATTAGACACAGCTCTCTGCCTTCAATAGAGCCACACACCACGACCATCCTCCCCTCATTGTCTAGTTTGGAGCTAGTAAGTTTAAAGGGGACCGAAGGGGCGATCCATATTAAGACCCCTCTGGCATAGGAGGAGTAAGCGGAGCCCACTAGGGTGCCATGCCAGGACTTGGACAGGGCTTCAAGCTTCTTGGCAGTCAAGTGGGTCTCCTGAAGCAGGGCGATTCCGATCTTGCATCTCCTAAGGTAGGATTGAACACGTCTTTGTTTAACAAAACTATTCAGGCCTCTAACATTCCAAGTGACGATCTTGACTGTGTCATCCATTGGTGCATTATGGGCAGAGGTTTGAGGCAATCTGAACTCGAGGTCCAGTAGTTCCAGCATCGCGTATAAAGAGTTCCCGTGGTCTTGGTAATTTTAGTTTGTGGTACCCAACTATAACATTAACTCCCCGTATCCCCTCCCCTCCCCATAACTGCAACAAAACCCAAAAAAGAACTCGCCCAGCGAGGTTTCCCTCGTTATGACATTCCCGTTTCTGCCCCTGGTGTCCACACATTGGTTCCCATGTGCCCTACGGGTGGGTATATATAAATACCCTAAAAAAGGGGGGGTTACTTTCCAGGGGTCGGAGTGAACATTGACTCCAGCGTCTCCGGGTGAGGGTCTAATCAGCTGTGTAAAAGCTTGGTCCGCCCACTGGCGGAGGGCAGAGTCAGCATCATTCCCATTAAGACTGCGGAGGAAACATTATCTCGGTTTATGCCGTCTGTCCTCGATATCAGGTATTTGTAGACCATCCATCCAGTCTCTGGCCTGAGCAGGAGTATCGAACAGGTGTGCCTTATTGTTGTGCAGCACTTTGAGTCTTGAAGGGTACAGAAGCATATAGCGTAACCCAGCTGCCTTCAGTCTAGCCTTTGTATGTATGAACTGGGCTCTGTTTGTTTGAACCTGGAAGGTATAATCGGGATAGATTGCGATTTTGGCAGAGTCCCGTTTGATTTGACCCCCTGCTTGGGAAAAGGCCAGGATTACCTCTCGATCTTTGTAGTTAAGAACTTTTGCAATCACCGGCCTGGGTGGGGCGCCCGGTGGAGGTTTCTTAGCAAGAGATCTGTGGGCCCTTTCGATGGCGAAGCCTTGGGAGAGTTTGCCAGCTCCCACTTCCTGTAGCAGGAGGTTCTCAACGAAGTTAGTGGGGTCGGAGCCTTCAGCACCCTCTGGCAATCCGAGGAGACGAATGTTGTTACGGCGGGCCCTACCCTCCGCCTCCTCTGCCCTATCCTCCAGGTTTTTGACCCTTTGCTGGAGCTCGTCGACATCTCGGAGGAGGTGTGTTTTTGATTCAGTATTTTCCTTGACTTGAGCTTCAAGCACCTCCGTCCTGCCCACGAGAGAGCGGAAGTCTGGCGCAGGAGGCCCAGGTCTATGGCGACGGCATCAATTTTATGTTCCATCGATGTTTGGAGCAATCTAATGGCTTCAAGGAGCTGGGCATTGCTGGGTTCAGGCGTCGTCGCTGCCGCGGGGTCCGATGGAGCATCCGCGGTCACACTGTCCAGGTTTACAGGGTTCGGGGGCTCACAGGCCGCATAAGTGTCCATGGTGGTCTGTCGCTGCTTGAGCCTGCCATTTTTGCCAGCCATCTTGTGAGAACCCAATCCACTCACACCCAGGTCGACAGGGGGAGCGGGCGGCAGGCCAGAAGTCCCCGCCGTGGGGGGGGGGCTCTCCCCGAAGCTGCAGGGCCAACAAGTCCGTCCCGACAGGGATCTAGGCAAGGGTATAAAGTTACCCGGGTGTCCGGGGGGAGTCCGGGATCTGCTGTGGAGGGAGGAGAAGCCTTGGCACGGCGTAGCAGAGGCTGCGCCCGTTTCAGGTTGCAAGAAGGGGGCAATACGCGGCCCTCCGGTGCGCGGGCTGCTCTAGGTGGTCCTGCTCCCCTGCGAGCGCAGGTGCCCGCGGGGTCAGTGTTAGGTAAATCGAGTGCGGTGGATCAGGTGCGATGGCCCGCGGGGACACCAGCCCGCGCGGGCGCTCAGGCCTCCCGGTGGGGCCGTCTTCAGTGTGGTTCACGGGCCCAAGATGACTGCAGGCGTTGGGGGATCACTTGGTTGGGGGGGACCCTCCCGCCCGCCCACACGTAGCGCAGCGGGCCCCCGCGGGGATCCGCTCCCGCTCCGCACCGGAGTATCAGCTTCGGCGAAGGGGCGGGGGGCCGAGGTCCTGGTGCCACGGGGGGGCAGCCCCGTAATAGGAGCTGCAGCCAGGGACAGGCACAGGTCCGTCGCGGTTTCGCCCGCGCTGCGCAGCGAGGCACAAGTCTAGGTAGGCCACTTCCCCACTCGCTCACCTCAGCGGTGCCGGCCAGCCGCAGGTCTCCTCCGGGCTTCACCGGGACTCAGGGGGCAGAACGCTGCAGCACAGCGGCTGGCCCGTCTCCCCCTCAACATGCCGAGCTGCTCCACCATCCTCGTACAGCCACGCAGGCAGGCTGCTTCAGTCTCCCCGCGGGCTCCAGCCCACGACGTCCGCCGTGGTGTTGGTGCGATTCAGTCCCTCGATCACTGGGACGCGGGAGCTGCCATTTTCCTTTCTCTGCTACGGCCCGACTCACACGGAGCACAACAGCGGCAGATGTTCCAGGCAGCACAAACGTCGGGTCCAACGATGGCGGATGAGGTCCGGAGGAGAATGGTGCAAGTTTCAGTATTCGGTAGTTACAAGAAACATGTAAAAATACAGCTTATGTTGGCACATCAAAGCGGAGGACTTCGGAGACACGTCCGCTCTACATGGCAGTTGGCCACGCCCCCGACCGCTCCTGTCTTAACCCTTATAGTACATGGAACGAGTAGGGAGGCGTCCTGCCACTTGTCTTTAGGTCTCTTTACCTATACATTTTGGTAAAGGGTGATTATTTTGCATGCAAAATAGGATTTGACATCAGCTTTGTTACTTGGCTAGCTGTCAGAGGGTATTCTAAAAAGATGAGCAAAAGAGGCCCTTGAATTGCAACATTTTTTTAAATTTTCTTTTTTTATTTTTTAGGGAAAAAGGATTACTTAGTGCTAGTAACTGCACAACATCTTCTATGCAATTGATTTTACAAGAAGATGTATAGGTGTTTTTTAAGGTACATCGTTCGTCAAAATACATTCATTTTCTCATTTTTAGAAATGCATTTGAGAAAGGAACAGAAAACAAACATATGCATGCAAAATAATCACCCTTTACCAAAATGTATAGGTAAAGAGACCTAAAGACAAGTGGCAGGACGCCTCCCTACTCGTTCCATGCACTATTAGCTCTTAAGTCCTTCCACTTATTCATGAGCTTACCCTTCAGTTATACCTGTCTTAACCCTTGCCAGTGGTGAGCCGTACAGTAGTCTGACCCATTTCAGATATTCAGGCCCTATTCGATATTCCTGTAGAGATGCCATCAGCCACGGCCATTTTACAGAATCGAAGGCCTTCACCGCATCTAAGGACACAATTGCAACTTCTTGTTCCCCTCCCTCTGTCTGTTCCATGACCCGGTGAAGTCTCCTGAGGTTATCGGCTATGATACTGTGCGGGACATATCCCGTCTGATCGGATGGATAGGTTTACTAATGACCTGTCTCAGTCTCCCCGCCAACATAGCTGTGAGAATCCTACTATCCTGGTTCAGCATGGACAGCGGTCTGTAGGATCCGCGGTCCATGCTCGATTTATTGGGTTTAAGGATCGGAACTATTATTGCCTCTCGTAGGGATTTTGGCAACATTCCTATTTCAAGGGCTTCATTTAGCATAGTTAGCAGCAGCGGGGCAGCACTTCCGTCTTATATGTTTTATAGAACTTTCTAGGGAGTCCGTCCGTCCCCAGGGCTTTGCAGGTGGGTAGTGTCGCAATCACAGCTTCTAGTTCTTCCAGTGTGATTGGGGCATCTAAGTTCTCTCTTTCCTCAGCGTTTAATGTGGACAGGCCAATGTCTCCTAGTGTTCCCGTTATCTCATCCCAATCGCTCCCCTCTGTCTCTTCATACAATCGCTTGTAAAATTCAAGGAATCCCTCATTCACTCCCTTTGGGGTGTCAGGTATCCGTTCTTCCTCCCCATGTATAGATCTAATCGCTGGTCTTGGTGTCTCACTTTTATATAACCATGCCAACAACCTCCGAGGTTTATCTCCGCCTGCGTGCTGTCTTTCCACATATTTCCTGTAAATTAAGTTACATAATCTCTCCCAGTGCTCTTCGCATATCTGCCATAGTTTGTTAATGGTGTCTGCCCCTTCCAAAGTATTATCGCCTCTTCGCGTCACCGCCTCAAGTTCCGCCTCTGCCTTCTGCAGCTCTTGCAATATACCTCCCTGCAACCCTCTGGATTTTGCTATCGCAGATCCTCTTATCACCACTTTAAACGCCTCCCATAGGGTGCCAGCCGATTTTACACTCCCAGTATTGTTTTCAAAATATTCTGCTATTTCCTCCCTCAGGTCCTCTGTAAACCCTGTGTCTTTTAGTGCTTCAGCTCGCAGCCGCCACGTTGGAATTCTAGCTCTGGGGGGTTGGTGCTGCCATATCAAGATTAGCGGTGAATGGTCTGAGAGGACTCTCACTTTATATTCTGTTCGCACTATTTCTCTAATTATTTCTGGGGAGGCAAACAGATAATCCAACCATGTGTGCAAATTATGTTGGGCTGAGTAATGCGAGTACTGTCTATTGTGTGGGTGTTGTAGTCCCCACATGTCTTCTAATTTAAAGTCCCTCAGCAGGGTTT
Source organism: Ambystoma mexicanum (assembly GCF_040938575.1). Lineage (NCBI taxonomy): Eukaryota > Metazoa > Chordata > Amphibia > Caudata > Ambystomatidae > Ambystoma > Ambystoma mexicanum. The sequence goes on along the minus strand of NC_090924.1, from coordinate 13,370,888 downwards.
TCAGGGTTTTAGCTGCCAGAGTGGGTTTATCTAATTTCTCGTCTGACCTATCTACCTTGGGGTCCAGCGTGCAGTTGACGTCACCTCCCCATATGACCACACCCTCTAGGAATGGGCTAATCTTACTATATAATGTCTTAAAGTAGGTCACAGTGTCTTGGTTCGGGCCGTATGTATTGAGGATACATACTTCCCTGTTTTCTATCAGACCCCATATCGCTACTAACCTCCCATCCGGATCCAGCGCTGATTGTAGTATCTGAAAGGGGACATGTGGTGCTACCCAGGTAACCACCCCCCTGGCATATGCTGAATATGTTGCCCCGACAGTGGTCCCCTTCATTTCTTCTTTATCACCTCTAGTTTTTCTTTGTTGAGGTGGGTTTCCTGTAGCAGAGCAATGTCTACTTTCTGCCTCCTCAGGTACATCATGACCTTGTTTCTCTTCAGGTAACTATTTAGCCCCCTGACATTCCAGGTAACTATCTTGAGGTCTCCCATCATTCATCCATACCCAGACCCGCCACTATCCCCCTTTTTTCTTTGTATCTTTGGCCCCGGCACGTGGACATAGGCTTGTTTCCTAACTAAAATCACTGCACACTCCCCAACTCCCTTCCCACTCCCCTCTCTTCCCGTTCCCAACTGTTGCCCTGCTCCATCCCTGGATCTCAGGCCCTCCCGCATTTAGTCCCTACTCAGCAACGCTGGTGCTAGGGTCACAGCAGGGGGTTGCCACACTACCGGCTACCCAACTAAACTAATACTGGGGGTATAAGAGTGAATCCTTTGTGCTTCCTGCAATTATACTCCATTATGCCATGCTCGCGCAAATTTACATGCTTAACCCATAGCTCGACATTTTTCAGGTCCCTATTGCCCTGTTTTATATTCGAGTCCCAATGTCACAGTTCATACAGCACTTTGTTTACTGGAGTCGCTGCCTCACTTATATGCTCCGGTCTCCTTGTGACTGTCTGTTTCTGACAGGCAATTCTGGGCATCCAGCCATTCTGTCACGTCCTCAGGTGTCTAAAAAAACAAGGCCCTGTTCTTAAGGAGCACTTTCAGTTTAGCCGGGTACATTAACATGTACCTGTAGCCCGCTTAACGCAATCTTTTCTTCACCGTCCCATAGTTCAGTCTTCGTCTCTGGACGAAAGGGGTATAATGCCGTGATGGACACAGAAGCTTTTTGTATTGTACCTCCTTTCCGGAAGTGTTCCAAGATCTTCTCCCTGTCTCGGTAATTCAATATTTTGGCGATTATAGGGTTTCGGGGGGGCCCCAGGGGGAGGTTTCCTTGCCAGGGCCCTGTGTTCCCTCTCGACTGCAAACCCTTGGGTAAGCGCTCATCCTCCTATTTCTTGCAGCAGCATGGTCTCTACATAGTCTGTCGGGTTAGGTCCTTCCTCTCCCTCCGGTAGCCCCACTATACGTATGTTATTCCTTCGGGCGCATCCTTCGGCCTCTTCTGCTCTATTCTCCAGATTGCATACTTGTTGTTTTAGTATATGGATTTCCGAGGCGTGGGATGCGCCTGCTGCTGTGTTTGTGGCCATTTCCTTCTTGAGTTCACCTGTGCGTCCTGCTATCTTCCGTACGTCCAGTCTCAGTAAATTGACATCCTCCTGTACTGCACCCACTTTAAGTTCCAGCGTTGCCTTAAGTCCGGCCATGGCTGCCTCTAGTTTAGTTTCCCACAATATTTTCAGGTCTGCAATTGCGTCCAGGATTTGCTGGTCACTGCTTGTGGGGGTTGTCCATTTGTAGATTTCTTTCCTCGCTTGTCTCTCCATCCACTGGTTGCGGTGTCCTTGTGTGTTATTCTAATGTGGGTTGCTTCCCTTTCGTTTTGGGCAGCTTGAATGCCATCCCGGCGTTGCTGTCTGTTCCGAGGCCGGATGACTGGGGTCCGGTTTTTTGATAATGGAGAACGTTGGAAGGTTGGTGCTTGGATCTGTGTGGGGGTTTTCAATCCCGCTTGTTCCATATCCCTTGTTCATATTTAGGGTCCTGGCATCAAATAGCTGCAAATCCTTCGCCTCTATCTTGCAGTCTGAAGCGTTTCTGCGCTTTCAGCAGGGGCTGCACGAGTGGCGGCCTAGTTGTGTTTGGGCAAAGTCTGGCGTATATGCCTTTCTTACTGCATCTTCAGTCTGCTTTCAGCAGGGTCCACATCCAGCCTCTGTGTTGCTGTGCTCTGATGTTGTCTTTTAGCTCCCGCAAGCCTGCCCCCAGCAGTTACTAGTTCATGTGCAACACCCGTTATATTTCTCATGGACGTATGTGCTCTGCTTCAGTTTAGGTGTCGCAGAAGCCCTATTTGGGCTGTATTGTGGTCTACAGAGCGTGTTGGCCACCATCTTGTGCCTCCTTAGGCGTCCTCTTTTGGCGCTGCTATCAGGGGGTCAGTAGTACCTTCTTGCTGCATTTTGCCAGAAGGTTTTCGTTTCACAGCGTGCAGTCTCTCGCACCCGTGTTGCGTCGCAGCTCCCCATATGCCTTCCGCTTGCAGACCTATAACTGTCCTCATCAGCCTTTGTGGTCAGATGCCCAGCCAAGTGTTGCTGAAGTGGCGGCTGCCTATTAAGGGTGCCAGGTTGCCCCAATGCAGCAGTGCAGTCCTCTTTATCCTGAGGAGCCTGCTGTTTTATGTCCCATTTCTTGCGGTTTAGCGCAGGGTCTGGAATGCTCGCCTCCGGAGCCCGGGATGGTGCCTCAGTGTATGCTGTCTGTGCCTGCTACAACCATATGGGCCCTTCTATTTCGGTTTGTGTGCCATCCTCCTGGGCCAGCAGTGTGTGCACCTCTGTTTTCCAGAAGGCATGCATGTGCCTTTTTCCCCTCCTTTCTTTTTTTTTCCGTTTCTTTTTCTTTTCAGGAGGAGTAGATTGTTGTAGATTGGTGTACGGTTTGAGATGCAAAAAACAGAGGGGGTCCTGGGAGTCCCTCTGCCTGACATTAGTCCTGGTTACAAGAGACTTACCCAGAGTCTTTAGCTCACTATCTTTCACAGAGGAGAACTATCTAAAACGTATCAGTCTTTGTCCTGCCCTTGGGCAGTCCAGCACCGAAATGCAAATTAATTCTCCTCTGAACAAGAGTACCAACAGCAACCCCAGACACGTGTTTCGGTCTAGTTGGACCATTACAAGCATCAGGGCTTTCTACGCCCAAGTCTCAAAAGTTATCAGTAGTTTCGTGCTTCAGAGGACCTGATGAATCAAACAAACAAAAGTTCCTTTCCAAGTAATGAAGTAGGGCGATTCACTATTCACCCTGGATCCCTCTCAGCCGGGCTCAGATCCCCTTTCCTTCCACAATTCCTTTTCGGGTGACTCGCAGTTCACCCCGCACCTCCCTCAGTCGGGCTCAGATGCCCTTCTATAAATTAGCCTCTCTCAGCAAGGCTCAAACCAATTACAGTGCGTATTAGCTATTGAAGACTTTTGAATGTGCACAGGGTTTGGCTTGACCCTTTGCAGGACCACTTCGATGTTACAGTTCACAATTTTACACTCTCAGAAGGATACCTAACGGAGACCTTCGAGTGAACACCCACGTGGTGCCGGACCACTCTGTATACGGTATCTTGGATTATCTCCCAAAATTCTATCACAGTGCTCAATTACTTCTTCAGTTCAAATTATACTCTTGTCCCCCATCGCCAACGCTTCACACACAACACTCTTTATACAGTTTTGTCACGTGCAGCCTTGGTTCTTACATAGACCAGACTACTATCAATCTCTCCAACTCACCGGCTGAGCTGACTTTACTGGCGCTGCTTTGTTGTGGGAGCTACAGACAGTACCACAGCGGCAATCGCTCCTCCCCACCTCAGCCATGGATGCGGCTCAGATGCCCTTCTATAAATTAGCCTCTCTCAGCAAGGCTCAAACCAATTACAGTGCGTATTAGCTATTGAAGACTTTTGAATGTGCACAGGGTTTGGCTTGACCCGTTGCAGGACCACTTCGATGTTACAGTTCACAATTTTTCACTCTCAGAAGGATACCTAACAGAGACCTTCGAGTGAACACCCACGTGGTGCCGGACCACTCTGTATACGGTATCTTGGGTTATCTCCCAAAATTCTATCACAGTGCTCAATTACTTCTTCAGTTCAAATTATACTCTTGTCCCCCATCGCCAACGCTTCACACACAACACTCTTTATACAGTTTTGCCACGTGCAGCCTTGGTTCTTACACAGACCAGACTACTATCAATCTCTCCAACTCACCGGCTGAGCTGACTTTACTGGCGCTGCTTGGTTGTGGGAGCCACAGACAGTATCACAGCGGCAATCGCTCCTCCCCACCTCAGCCATGGATGCGGGAGAGCCCCGCGCACCTTCGACACACAAATCACCTTTCTTCTGCTTTAATCCCCGGTTTTATGTTTCTTATTCTCAAGGGCTATTGAAAGTAGTGGTTTTCCTCTGAAAAGGCCAAGGTAACTTCCTCCTTGCAACTCTTTCTGTTCTTGCCGTCTTTCTCCTCATATTAAACTGCCACCTCAGAATGGCTACTTCATCTTGTGTTTTGCCTTGCTCAGAGTGTGCTTTCATACTCCGCCTTTTATCCGCGTGGGGAAGCATGATGGAAGGCAGGTCTGTGTAATTATCAGTAATTGCCTTACTCTGCCTGACCCTTGTGTTGGGACATGCCTGGTATATTCCGTTGTTGATCACGGTGAACTGTCTGTGAACCAATGTTCGTGTCGGGAAAAGGGGGGGGGGGATTGAGTTCCTAGGTATCCTACTTGGTAGGATGGGGAAAAGGTGTGACAAGGAAGGGGATACCGCGTCTCACCCTCCGGTGTCCCACTTCCACTCCCGCTGACCCCTCATCCAGGTGATCCTCCTGCACTTGTTCTCCCCCAGGAACTGGATCCAAAAGTGATGGCCGTGTCCTGGCCACCTGGATGACAGATCCCCGGGCAGTAGCAGGTGAGACACCTTCAGGTTTCTCACAAATTGTACAACCACCTTAATACTGAAACCTGGAAAGGACCTGACTGAGTGCGCCAGTTATCGTCATATCTCTTTTCTCAATGGGGATGCTAAGTACTATGCAAATGTCTTGGCTCATCGGTTAATGGGGGTGCTGCCAAAGATCATACATTCTGACCAAGCTGGGTTTATTATGGGGAGGTTCACCCAAGATAATATTGGAAGGGCGGTGAATGTGGCAATATGGGGACGTAAGACTGCAGGGCTAATCTTCACAATTCTATCCAAATGTATTGCATGGCTAATCTTCAGAAATCCATCTAAAGAATGAAGCTGTCCCCCCGATAAATTTGGCATAAGTGACCACATAATCCCACATATCCTACTCACTGCACAGCACCACATTCATTAGAATGCTGCTACCCCCCACAACCTATTCAGTCTAGCTGGACACATACTACCTGTCTCACATACTCTGCATGTCACCTCCAGCATTAGAATGCAGCTAGCCCCCACGATAAATCCAGCCTAGCTGCACACATACCTAGTGCACACATGCACTATTTATTTTTCTGACCAGTTCCACTTACATGGACTGCGGTCCCCAAGGGTGTTCAACCTACAACGCGTTGACACCATATCAATGGTGAAATGCGCTATACAAATGCCCATTAACATATCATAACATACAATAAAAACATCGTCCGCATACACAGAGATCCTATGCATTTGGTCATCTACGCGTATTCCTGTTTCAGGCATGTCCTTTCTGAAATAACTTGACAAAGGTTCCGGCACCATTGCGAATAGAAGCAGCGATACCAGACAGCCCTGCCTGATGCCCCTCTCTAAGAACCATCTACAGGATACCCAATCCCCAGTTTTAATCCTGGTCATGGTGCTTTCCTAACGTATACAGATCCATTGTAATATATTGGGGCCCAGCCCGAACCGCTGCAGAACCTAAAAGATCCAATTCCACTCTAGCGAGTCAAGTGCATTAGTCACATCTAGGGTTGCTATTACTAGTTCCTCCTTCAAGGTCCTGACCCTATCCATAATATGATGCATTTTCCTCAGGTTCATGGAAGTATTTCTCCCCTCGCCTCCCACAAACCCACACTGGTCTGGGTGAATTACGGCCGGTATCACGTTTAACAGTCTCATAGGTATATATATTTCCCAATATTTTGTCGTCTACATATATGGGTCAATAGGAATCATGTATTGTTTATTCACCTAAACATAGAAGTTGTTTTTCAAGTTACACATTGGGAGGGAGCACGCTTGACAGACAAGATTGATAGAGGGAACGGACACAAAGGGAGAGATGACCAAGCTTGATAGTGAATCCACTTTGACTGACTAACCTCTGGATAGTCTTCCTGAATGTTCAGGGACTAAACCTTCCTTTAAAACGCACAGGTCTTGTCTTGACTTACACAGCTAGGGTCACAAATCACAATACTTCAAACAACCCATCTTTTTAGGAGCAATGAGCATTGTGTGGGATCCAGACACTTTCCATAGCAATTCCGTGCTACTGGGTCTCAGGAGAGAGAGGTTACCCTTCCCTTTGCTAGAGATCTACCCATCACGAAACATTCCATTCTTTATTTTCTTTTTTAAATTAAACTTTATTAACATTTTCGAGCACTGTAAAAAACAATATGGCCAAATAGAAAATATAAGCCAGACATTAAAAGAACCACTTGGGAAGGATCCCCCCCATAGCTTCCTCCATGCTTATCCCCCCCTGCTTCCTCCCAATAGACATTAACGCTACAATCTGACCAGCGTCAAACCAAAGATGTTAAGATCCATCTCGTCGACCGCACATGAGATTGTGATTTTCTCTCACCACTCAATACCGTAGATAGTCTCCCCCCGCACACCATAGAATCACCACACCCAATTCTACTCCCTTCCTCAGGCCTCCATGCCCCCATTTCATGCTCACATATGCATGTACCTGGCCCGAAATTCAGCCACTCCAACTCCAGGTTTGCTCCTCTTTGCTCCTCTTTTTCATGTATTACCGCTGTGATCTTTTCCATCATTTATATGTTCCTACCCAAATTTATCCATTCCTTCTTGCATGGGAGCAATAGTCTTTTTCAGTGTATCGCTAGACATGCTCTTCCCGCTAACAAAAAAAAATGAGGCAAATGCGTCAGGCTGATATATTCCCCCTCCCGACTTTCCAGAACAAACCATACCAGTAACAGCAACTTTGCTCTGGAGACCCCATCTACCTCTTTAATCCATCCAAGCAACTTGTCCCAGTAGATTTGAACCCTCTCACAGCCCCACCACATGTGCCAGTAATCAACCCGCTCCCCGCATTCATGCCCTGCAACGCATTCTATGTCATAGTGCATCATCCAGTTCCAGACCCAAATCCCTCTGCCACTTGCTCCAGAGCTTTTCTGTAGTTCCCCAGCCAACTTCCACCAAGGCCCCATATAGGGAGGAAATCCAACCCTTCATCTCTGTTCTCGAGTCCAAGACCTTCTCTAAGGAGGTTAGCTTCCTTTGCACCATTTACCTCCCTTTCAACTGCAAGTATGAGAACACTGACTATTTCCCTATTCCCAGCTCCCTCTCCAAATCCACCAATGAGCTGATCTGACCTTCCTGCCACAGCTGACCTAACCTCGTCAGGCCCGCCTTGCACCATGTCTGAAACGTATCCATAATCGGGATCCAATCCCTCACCCCCGGTAACCACAAATGACTGAGCAGAGATGGCCATGTCGTAACGCCCCTCATCTCCTGGTCCTTCCGCCATACATTCCAAATAATCCCCAAAATGGGGTGCTTTGTAACCCTCTTCGGAAATAGTTTTTTGAGGATGACACCGTTGATGAGGCAAAGGTCTAGAGAATTCACCGAGCGGGGAGTTTGTGGGGGGTCTGAAGTCAGTCCTTGCTCGGTTCCACAACTAATCTGATAAGATGAAGATCCTTGATAAAGCAAAGCAGAGAGGCCGGTCATGTACGGCACATCCGGAGTAACTATTTTCCAAGGCCTTTCCTCCCTGAGCCTAACCAAGAGGAGGTTGTGCTCACCCCTGACTAAGTGGCTCAATGAGAAAGGAGTGAGGTATAGATGGGGGTTCTCCATCTCCTTTGAACTTGACGGACAAAATATCGACTTACGTCGGAGGAAGACATTCGGAGGATCACGGGGGAGTTGCTTGGAGAAGCCGACTCTTCTGAAGGGGACAAGAAATGGCTAATTAAGGGACCCAGGAGGAGACGGATGCCGGGATCTAGAATATATAGGAAATGGAATACATCGCCTATAGCAGGCACTTGATTCATAGCTCAAAGCAACCAAGGAGAGGACACAAGACTAGGGAGGTCGCTCTCACGTTGTAAGATGCTGATGTATGACCAGGAGGACCCTACTCTACTGTGTTATGTTAACGTGGTTTGTTGGGTAGGGGTATCTGCCGGCGGCGGAGGCTGGCCGTAGCCTGGAAAGTTGCTGTTTAGTTCGGTTGGGGGGGAGGGAGGAACACTAGGGTTTAGGCTACAATACAGGTCTTTTTGAAGTTAGGGTCTTCGGTTGTTGGGAGAAGGAATTATGGGTACAGGCCGCCCAGAGAGCTAAGGGGAATCGTGTGCGGGGGGAATGGCAGGATGGCTGTAGTTCCTGGTGATACTGGGGGAGGCTGCCTACATGTGGGAACGTTGAATGTAAAGGGAATGAACTCACCCGTGAAAAGGTCTTTGGTGGCCAGGGAATTTTGCAGAGCCAGCTTTGATGTAATGTTCCTGCAGGAGACTAATTGTGCTACAGAAGAGGAATGGAGGGTCCCCGGCAGTGTACTGGGACAGGAAATCTGGGGTTCAGGTCCCCTGAGGAAGGCAGGGGTGGAAATGCTCGTAAGTAAAGAGCTGAGAATGGAAGTTTCAAAGGTTTGGGCGGATGAAGACGGTAGGGCCCTCCTGGTTTCCGGGACCATAAATAAAGTTGGGTTCACATTCGCAACAATATACTGCCCGAACCAGGGTCAATTGAGGTTTTTGATGAAAACTCTCCCTAAAATAATGCTTGAAGCTACGGGCCATTTAATATTGAGGGGTGATTTCAACATGTGGGCAGATCTTAAACTCGACAGACAGGCACGGGTGGGGGGGGCGCAAGAGGTACTGAGAGTGGCATATGGAGAGGTTCTGGAAATGTTGGAGGGCAATGGGTTGTGGGACGTATGGAGGTACATGCATCCGAATGAAAGAGGGTACACCTTTTACTATGCCCCTCATGGCACTTTCACCAGAATTGACTATATGTACATCTCAAGGGGTCTGTGGGAGGAAGCTTTGAGCTCAGAGATTTCCCCGATTAATTGGTCGGACCATGATTTGGTATCAGTGGACCTGAACTGGCACGGGGGTCTACATGGAGATGCAATGAATCCCTATCGAAGGACTCAGTATTCCACGCTGAACTGACCAAAGATATTTGGGGAGTTTTTAAAAACAAACCTACGGGAGAGGTCTCGAAGAGAGTGGTGTAGGAAGCGGGGAAGGCGATATGGAGGGGAATCCTGATCAGGGAAGGGGCGCGGAGGAAAAGAGAGAGGATGCTAATCGAAAACCGGCTGCCGTCTGAGTTTGTCCAACTAGACAGGAGGGCCAAGGACACCACTAAAGGGGCGAGAGGAAAGGGTCATGGAAGCAAAGGGGAAAAGGGAGGAGCTGAAACTCCTGGAGTAGGGCAAAATAATCAGGAAACTGCAGTGTCTGAAACAAGCTTTTTATGAGAAAGGAGACAAGGCGGATGCATTACTGGCTGCGAGTTTGAGGGGACAGAGAGCCGAGCGGTGGGTGGATAACACACAGGACCCAGGGACGGATGGAATCCGAGATGCATTCACAACCTTTTATGAAAATCTCTACAAAACAGATGCCAATCCAGGGGTGGGAGAAATAACGTATTTGGGGGGAAGTTAGATGCCTAGGCTCTCCCTGGAGGAAGCCAAGGCAATGGAGGCCCTGATAATCGCCGAAGAAATTAAGATAGCGGTGGCAAGAATACCGTTGGGGAAGGCCCCGGGGGAAGACGGTTTCTCTGCGGTCTTTTACAAGGCTTTTGTGACCCCCCCATCCCATTCTTGGTATAACTGTTCAATGATATCTTGGAGACAGGGGAAGCCCCAGAATCCTTCTCCTGTGCACTGATAACCATGATACCTAGGGGGTTCCATGTCATTTCATCGTGGGATGTTTTCTCACAGGGTTTTTTATTGCGATTTTTATTTTAATTTTTTTAAATTAAAAAACCCATCAATTTTTTTTATTATTTAGGGGGGGTTCCCCCCAATCCCCCCCTTTGCCTTTAATGTTTTATGCATTCCTAAACACCCACACCCCATATATATAATTTTCTCCCCCCCCTAAAAAATGTGATGGTTTATTTTGTAAAACAATTTGCGGTTAATAAAACCCACGAAAAAAACACCCTGTGATGGAAGGACGTCGTACCACCTAGGGAGGGCAGGGACCCCCGGTTATGTGGATCTTATCGCCCCATCTCCCTTCTGAATGTCGATGCCAAAATGTATACACAAATTCTGGCGGCAAGACTTGAGCTATACACGCCCCAACTGATCATTCTGAGCAGGTGGGCTTTATAAAGGGGCGGCAGGGAACGGACACATTGCGGAAAACCCTGCTCCTGATTTATGAGGCGCGTGGGATGGGGGAGGGGGATCCGGCGCTTCCATCAGTCGATACTAATAAGGCCTTTGACAGGCTTGAATGGGGCTTTCTCAATGAAGTGCTTGGTAAGGTAGGTCTGGGCACTTGGATCAGACAGGGTATCATGGCAGTCTATACATCCCCCAGGCGTGTGTGGCAGTTAATGGTGGTTACTCCTGCTGGTTCTCCCTGTGCAGGGGTACGAGGCGGGGTTGCCCACTTTCCCTGATCCTGTTTGCACTCTCCCTGGAACCGTTAGCTCAAAGAATTCAAGGAGATTCCTCTCTAGGAGGATTCATGGTGTGGGGGTGTGGAGTATAAGGTTGTATTGTACGCTGATAATATGCTTCTGCATATTAGAAACCATCTAACCTCTATACCCAGGGTAATCGGGTTGATTGAGCAGTACAGAGACCTCTCGGGTTTCAAGATTAATATGGTTACATCAGTCCTTTTCCCGCTGAACAGGGACAGGGACGGAGAGATAAATAGGTTCGCCCCATTGTGATTACTGGTCAATCTGGACAAACTGAGCTATCTGGGGATTAACTTTACAAGGGACGTGGGAGGCCTATTTCAGGCCAACTTCCTCACACTTCTGTCTGGATCCCGGGCTGATTTGGAAAGATGGGGGAAACTGACTATATCATGGCTCGAACGCCTCAATGCCCTTAAGATGGTTTGCTTACCAAGGTTCCTATACATGTTCCACATGCTTCCGATCGGGTGACATTTTTGTGGCAGGGGACAAACCCGGAATATCTTTTGAGGTTCTCGCCTTACCGAAAGATAAGCGTGGGTGGGACTCCCTAATATGAAACTACTATGTAGCAACGCAGCGAAGGGTCCTCATACCTCATCTCAGAATGCAGAGGGAGTTCCAGTGGGTCGGTCTGGATAATCTGGATTATATATATACAACCCTAATTACTTATTAGACAAGTCTTAGTGAGAAACACCACTTATTTTCAGACAGAGGTGAGCGCTTAACATAAGATGGCACTCTAATAAGTTATTAAAAAGCGAGGGAAAAAGGCAGAGTTATAAAAGCACACACATTTCAATACTTTTAAAAGAACCACATTAAGGCAGGATAGGCAGAATTCTACTGGAGAGCAAGGAAGTCAATTGCAAGGCCCAGCTCTTGGACAGAGCAAACAGAAGGGGTCCAGGTTCATACAGTGGGGTTATGCCCAAAGAGTCTTGTAGATAGTTCGCACACAAAGGATGAAATTAAAGTCAGGAAAAGTTAGCTAGGTTGTCCCAGGCCAACCCAGGTTACAAAGTCGAGGCTTTACTATCACCCCGAACGATCTGTCGCAAGGGAAGCCAGGCGGGACACAGTACCTTAAGTGTGAAGGAAGCTCCAGCGGGGCAGTTGTTCCTGGCAGCGGGTGCAAGTCGGTGTTTCGTCCAGAGGAAGAGGAGGTCTCGCCGTGGAGGAAAGATGAAGGTCGTTGCACTGCCAGGGATGAAACCTGCCGCGGAGTTCTTTCGGTTAAAAGGTACTACCCTTCTCTTCGCGATAGTGGTAAGCCATGGTATTCCGGTTGCCGGGGTGCTTGGCACGGGCAAGGCGGCCAAGATTCTCCAGGAAGGTGAAAAGAAGGCAAAACTGGTTATCCCCACCAGTCAAAGGAAGAAGACTCTCCGGACTTGAGATCTCCTCTGTCGTCGGGAAAAGTGGTGAGACGGTTCACCAGGGCTCCACCGGTGGTGTCGTCGTTGCAGATCGGCTCAGCTTCTCCCTCCTCGGATTCTTAGGTCCTGTGGCGACTTCTGAAGTTCCAGTCCCCAAAGCCCTGCTTTTATGCAGCAAACCCCCATTCATTCAGCCTAGCTGTCAATCAAACATGCTAAGTGGTGAGCCGACCGGCTCACCACTTGGGCCAATCACACAAGAGTGCGACTTGAGTTGCCAAGGTAACTCAGTCCAGGGTGCCTAAACCCACTCCCACACCCTCTGTGGTACCCAGACAGGGTGGCACCACTTTTGGAAGCTTCTGTGGAGAGGCCCGCCAAAAAGTGGAACAAAGGGCTCGACTTGGGTTGGAGTCACAGAAAAGAACACAAACACCATTTTAGAATCGAGTTCTGGCAAAAAATACCAACCGGTGAATTAATATTAAATAAATAAACCGGCGGTATGTTCGAGGCTATAAGAATTAAATAATTAAAGTTGGTAGCCTCGAACAATGGGAAAATCCCATAGAGATGTATTTGCGGTCGAATATAAAAAGTAGCATCCACTGCCACCAGCCAAAACTCGATCATGGGGGACGCAGACGTGCCCCCTCGAACAACAGACCCCGGGGCCATCGAATTGCCCCGACCAGTATGTCCACAATATGATGGTTTGTACTGGTTTCTGTTCATAATTTGGGACTAGTAAAGCCAATGGTGACTTTACATGCCCTGGGAGACAGTAGTCAGTCCCAGGGTATGGCATCTATGTTGGGGGGGTCGCTACGACACCCCTGGGTTACGGCACAGAGGGTGCTGTGTAACCCACATCAAAAACACGAGACCCTATGGAGTAAAAGACCCCATAGCCCATAAAACACAAGGAAAGATAAAGGAACACCTAAAATCATGTCCAAGAGTGGGAGTAAAAGAGTCTCACTCTTAGCAGGAGAAAAAAATAAACCCCAAAAATCCAGCAAAGCTGCTGGGGGACTCACTAGGTTTGGGAAATTAGCCTTTACAGAGAAATCTCCCTAACACCACCGAAAGGACCCGTTCCACCGGCTCATCTACACAAACTCCTCCAAAACACGAGCCACCCACTTTCCGATTCCCTAGTGCCCCCCCCCCCCAATTCTCCCTCATCCCCCGAAGCTAATCAGTTCAGGCAAAGTCAGTCAGTTGACTTTAATTACATACATCTGATACCCATTAGCTCAACCCACACGGATAAAAGATGGAACACGAGAAGGAGCAGATCTTCCCAAGCTAAGGAATATGAATAAAGCTTGGGGAAGGGAACCCCTGCAAGTGCTGTGATTACAAGGTCCCAGCCGACCGAGAGAGACTTACGTGACCTATTTTTGCTATGAGAGTTCCGAGCAAAAATACTGAGGGTAACCTGCATGAACTTTTGTTGAACTGTGAAAGAACTTGTGAAATCTGGGATAAGTGACTTTACTGTGGAAGGCCAAGCGGGCCTCGATCCACATTTTGAACTGCCTTTGTTTTGAGAACCATGAGCCAGTGTGTCACATCCTGTTTACAGGGGCCGCCTTACTCTGTGCTGTCCAATGTGGGAAGGAGAGCTGACTCAGCCACATTGATTCTTTGTTATAACACTGACTTTCCTTTGCATACATATTTCCCTTTACACACTTTTTATATAAGATATAGGACAGGCATTAGGTTTTGTTAATATAGGCCATTTTTATTTGACATAGACTGACTAGGACTGTATTTTTCTTTATTATTTGATGGTAGAGATTACTCCTGTCGTAGCTGTAGGGCAGAGTAGGAGTTTCTCCAAACCGCAAAAAGATAAAGGTTTTGAAGCTTGTAACTCTTGTCAGTGTCATACTTGGGATACCATGCCTTCCTTACATCACTCACTCCACAGATCTGAGCACCCAGCACTGACCACTGTCCCTGAGAAACAGCTAGGGCCACTTCCCTCTCTCCTTCACACTTTACAGTATTTACCCAGTGAGGCAGGCACACGCCCCTAAACCGGGTCATGGGGCCTACACCTCACTGACCGGCATCCAGGATCCATGGCCTCCACCAGCCTCAGTGTCCCCTAGGAGAGTGTTGTGCCCCTCACTTCGGCACTTCCTGGTGCCAGAGGGTCCCCCAGTGTAGCAGCTTGTCAGGGCCACTCGGGTGCACCTCCCCCGGTGCGGCGCACAATTGCCATGTGTCAGAGCTGGGGGTGGGGGAAGAGGAACCCCCACCCCCATGATGGTGTGTAAGACCGACTTACAGGGAGATCAAAACAGAGGTTGGGAGGGGGGATGGGCCACTCACTTCTGAACACCAGAGTCCCCTGCTCAGGCGCGCTGGGTCTTCCACTTCCTCCCTGAATTCTGCTGAAGGCTACAGGCCGCTCCTGGTTCTCGCCTGCAGCTCGCCGTCACGTAGCTCTGTGTGGGCGAAGTTACTTTCACTTATCAGTGGCTGCTTCCAAAGCAGTTATCTTGGCCGACAGGGGCACGATTTACTTCATCTTTCTTCCCCATGTGCCCAGGGATCTTATGGTTCGCCCACACCAAGCGTTATCTGCCCAGGTGGGGTCAAATTGGGGGCTCAATCCAATTTACAGCCCGCTGGAACAGGAGTCACTCTCTCAGGCTGTTTCCATGAGCGCGCCCCCTAGTGGTCTCAAAACATTCCATTCTTAAAAATTCTAATCGATACTATCTCCTGGTTTGAGGCTCACTATTTGGTGACTTCATCACAATAATAGCACCTACATCCCCAACATAAAACAAGACTGCTTTTTCCTTAATCTGATCCCTAGAATCGACACTTTTGTGAAAGAGCATCTATGTGTGGGACTTTATTTTAACACAAATGCAAACCCTATATGTGACCAAAAGTTATCTGCTCATATTTTTGAAAACATTTTCGAATTATCATTTTGTCGAAAACATTTTTCCGAATTTCTTTTCCGAATGTATTATTTTTTATATTATGTTATTTTTTTTTAGTTTCGTAAGTAAAAAAAGTGTTTAAAAAAACAGGGGTTTGGGGGGTACCCCCCCCATTTAAATAAAAAAATAAAATAATCATTTGACATTTTTTTTTCGGCTATTTGGTGCCGACAAAATGGCATTTCGAAAATATGGCATTCGAAAAAATCACTATAAACCGTGACAAAATACTGCTGCTACCAATTATAAGAATGCTCATGCCTTACTAAAATTCATGAAATATTTAAACATATTAGATGTATGGAGATTTAAACGTGAGAATGAGAGGCATTTATTTTCTTTTCTCATGTCCATAGAGGATGCCCACAAATAGATATTATCTTGATCTCCTTCTCCCTAGTTCCGTACATCACTGAAACAAAAATATGCCTTCCCAGCTCACTCTCCCAAGGAGGCCACCCTACTAGTAGATTGTCTAAACCCTCCCTCTAAATCTATCTGGAGAATGAAAGACTCTACATGAATAGATCCCGGTATTCAATGAGAAATGTCACCCCACTGATTCTTATTTCATTAATAATACTAAACTAGAAATGCCACTCAACACAATATGGGAGACCTTTAAGCTTATTAAACACATCCTATATCAAAGCCAGTGACAAAGACTTTCTATCGCTTTGGAGGCAGAGGTCAAGATATGTGTGAGATGCCTCCAGTCTAGAATCTCTATCAAAGCTGTGAGGAGCCTGAAGGTGTCTCCCTGAGTAGTCTCCAGGGATCTGTCATCCAGGTGGACAGGACACGTCCATCGCTATTGGATCCAGTACCTGCCGGTGGACCAGTGAGGGAGCATCACCTGGATGGGTGGTGTTCGGGGAGTGAAAGTGGGACACGGACGGGTGAGATGCGGTATCCCCCTTCTTAGAACACCTTTTCCTCATCTTATCCCGTAGGTTACTCAAACACTCTACCCCCACTCCCCTTTTCCGACACGAACACTTTCACACACCACAGAAGATTACGGACAAACACCAGAGGTGTTTACCTGGCATGTCCCACCAAAAGGGTCAGGCAATTGACCAGAATCACACACACCTCTTACGCCCCTTTCCCTTCCCCACAGGGATAAAAGGTGGAGCACGAGAGGACAATACGAGCAAGGCAGACCGCACGACGAGAGAGCTAACTCAGCATGGCAGTTCAAGAGGAGGAGAAAGATGTCTCGAACAGAGAGGGTGACCAGGAGAGAAGCGACCTTGACTTTTCCGACTCAGGCCTGTGAAACCTCTGCGGAAGGAATCGTAAGACCGTGAACGATAGCCGGCGTGTCTTGCTGCAGATGTCAACGGTACACAGGGCCTTCCTCCACTGATAACCAAACCGAGTGGAGACGCTTGCCACTGTGGTACCGGCCTTGACTCCAGAGACAAGAAAAACTAAGAAAAAGCAAGCGGTTCATCACAGCGCACCTCTCTGAGAGGATTCAGCAGTCACCAATCAGAACAAAACCCATTACACTTGAGGTAATAAAGCAGACAGACTGCATCATTATACACTACTGAACATTAAAAATCGAAATTGCATACCACACGATGCAAATGGAGACCTATATTTTGATTGGACTCAAAAACCCAAATAGCATTCCGATTCGGATTGGACTCAAAAACCCAAATAGCATTCCGATTCTTCAGACAGTTAATGTATGGTGAGCCCACATCATTGGAAACTTCAAAAAACAAACGCACCCCCTAATTTCAGAAACCCAGTATCGTTTATTGGAGGCTCCTGTATCTGAAGAGAAGATTCAAGCCGTTATTAAAAATTTATCCTTCATAAAGTCTTGTCTACATGGATTCACCTTGCTCTTCGTAAAACATCCCGATCCTAACCCATACCTATCGTGACCAAATTATTTAACTCCTTCCCAGAGTCCACGACAGTATCCCCAACAATGGGATAGTCCCACTCTCACTCTTTTTAAAACCAAGCAATGAACGGACCGACTGTTCTTCATACTGACCAATCTCACTCTTAAATATAGATGCACACATCTATGGGAAGATCTGGTGACCAACTTGGCAAGTAACCTTTCTCATGCATCAAGAACAAACTGAATTTGTTAGTTTGGTCTTTACAGGCCATCATTCAATTGTCTCGTCACCTAATAGACCTTACCTCTTGCACCCAGTCCTGGTTAGGCTGGATCCCAGTAAAGCATTTGATAAGGTAGGCTAGTGCTTTTAGGCGATGAGGCGGGTGGGCTTTGGACTTAATTTTATAATAACAGTTAATACAACATTTAACTTTCCCACTTCAATGCTGAGGGTCAATAGTTCTCTCTCTGCAAATTAAACGAACTAGTGTTCGGGCATGCCTCCTCTCCGCCCTCCTTTTCTCTCTTTTCAGTGACCCCCAAGCCATGAAAATAATATCCAACCAGTATATCAAGGCTTCTACAGTAGGGGAAAGTACACATAAAAATGCCCTTACTGCAGATGATATTGTCCTTTTCTTGACTGAAAATGATCTCCCTTTCAGCGGTGATGGGCTGAACTCTCCACCTTTATGAGTGTTGAAGGATTCTCGATTAACTACACAAAATCTAAAGGCCTAAATATCCCTGATAGCGAGCCTAACATTGCCAGACTGAAAGATAAATTTGACTTGCAGTGGGAAACATCTGCCCTGGATTACTTGGCAGTTGATATACCTGGGGATGCTAAGACACAACTGCATCATAACATAAACCCTCTGTTTAAGGACCTCCAATCTGACTTGGATCGGTGGACCACCCAACAAATGTCCTATTTCGGAAGTATTCAAGAACTAAAATGAACTTGATCCTGAAATTGCTTTTCATTTTTAGTAGTTTACCAATAAAGAATCCAAGCCCGCCTTCCCGCCCCTATACAGCAAAAAATGTTGTGCTTCATGTGGAAGGGTACAACTCCTCACATAGCTTGGAAAATTCTATTATGTCCAACATCCTTTTGCGGTCTTGATGTTCCCAGGTATCAAACAATGTCTTTTATTTATTTTTTTTCAAAGTATTTTATTAACATTTTCAAATAAGCAGGCCAACAAGCCTAAACAATAAGAATCAAAAGGAGACAGAAGGCAGTTATACACATCATATTGCTATGCGACATTCTTTAAATGAAGAAATAGGAAAGAAAAAAGAAAGAGAACAATACTAAAGAAAGGGAGAACAAAGGAAGAAAGCGACAAGGAACAAAGCGTGATCGGGGCTTTGGGACATTCATTCCGGCACAGCCATGCCAAGAGCTTCCCAGATTGATCACCCTCTGCATGTGTGCGCTCGGTCTTTGTAGAGTAATCGAATTTCGACAATCGCTCTCAAGCGGCTTGGCACTCCAGCTGCGCCTCTGAGTGGTCGCTCAACTAACTGGTCTGCCGGTAGCCTGACTTCTAATCTCTGTATCTTATCTTCAAGTACATCTAGCTCTCGTTTGAGCTGTCTGTGGACACCCCCTGCTTTAGCAATATTCTCCCCTCTGGTGACCACCTTCAATGCCTCTCAGACCGTCGCCCACCTGCTCACGCTTCCAACGTTCTCCTCCAGGTATAGGGACAGGACCTCGCGATGCTGCTTGCGGAACGCTACATCCTGCAGGGCATCTGTGGGAAAATGCCTCATCGGGACTGGGGATCGAGGTGTGCCGAGGTTCCATACCACCACCAGAGGTGAGTGATCTGAGACCACTCGCCCCATGTACTCCGCCCCAGTTAAAAAGGGCAACTGTTCCATGCCCACAAAAAAGTAGTCCAATCAGGTGTGGAGATTGTGCAGTGGGGAGTAGTAAGAGAATTCCATTTGATCTGGGTGTATCTCTCGCCAGACGTCCACGACGGACAGTTCCGTCAGAGCCGCATTAAGTGCCGCTCCTGCTGTATTGCCCCCTGACTTAGGTGGTTTAGATCTGTCCCTGATGTCATCTCGCACACAATTGAAATCGCCCCTCCATATGAAAAAGGCATTCCTGTATGATGCTAGCTTATCTGTTAAACACTGGACATAAGACGCTATGGCATGATTTTGGAAATGGGAATTGACAATAACCACCTGTATCCCTTCGACATCCCCTCTCAGGATTACATACCGGCCATCCACATCACTGTCACAGCTAAGCTACTGAAATGGTAGTGTCCCACTAATCCATGTAAAGACCCCGCGTGCAAATTTGGAATAGGTGGCCTCGTACACTGCACCTCCCCAGTGCTTCACCACCGATTCCTGTTCTGTAGCCGTTAAGTCGGTCTCCTGCTGTAATGCAACTGTGACCTTCCTCCGCCGTAGATATGACTTGACCTTATTTCTCCTCATATATTTGCCGAAACCTCTGACATTCCATGTTATAATATTAACCTGTGTCATATTGTGTGGTGCGAAAAAGTCTCAATCTGCTGCCTGACCCTATATATATGGGACAATGCTTGTCGTGCAAAGCCTACCTCAGACCATACAATCTTCTGCACATCTCTGCACCTTAAGCAGTGTATGGCATTATCACCTGTGTACTGTATCATGGTTGTGTAAAAAAAGCATAACATACAAAACAAACAACCCCGGTAACATGGGGCACCAACTTTGCCCAGCAAATATAGACTGCTCGGGCCTGTGGGTGCCGACAGAAATGGACCAGCACCCACCAGGGGTCGCGACAGGGGCTGCCTGTTGCTCTTGCATTCCGGATAGGGGACGGGGGCTCCTGCTGTACTCAAGCGGGCCGGATCACCAGCCCCAGTGCAATAGCCACTGTGATTAAGGAGCCTTGATCTAGTAGCTTCATTAAGAAAGAGGAGGATTGGCCCTGGCCTCCCCTGACCATGTCCGAGTCACGTGGCCTGCGCAAGGGACCCACAGTACCCAATGCCATGCCCTGCTACTTTGCAGATTCCTTTCTCTGTGATGCTGTGTTATAATCAGTGTCCAAATTATTGTGCTCTAGCAACATAGTCACTGTCATGATGCCTACCCCCGGAGCATCAGGCCAGGCCCAGCACCCCCGGAAGCAGGCATCTTGCCCTCGGGTAAAAGCCCAGCGGCCCCTTATAGGGACTCTTTGGACTCAGTCCTGGCGCCTTTGGCGCCAGGCTCATGTTGGACATCAGTCCTGGCGCTCATAAAGGGAGGTGTTTTGTGCACTTACCTGATGCAGACCATGCTGCACGCTTCAGGCCTCCCTGAGACCTGAAAGGGACTATTTTTTCATAGGGACTATTTTTTCACTCGGGCGTGGCCAGGGAAGGATACATACCTAGTTGGGGAAGGATACATACCTGGGACTTCTTTGGAGGCTATTTAAGCTACGCCCAGACAGCAGCTCATGCTTCGTGTTGTTCTGCTTCCTGCAGCTTAACGCTCACCGTGTCTGCTCCTGCTCCTGGACTACAGCCAAGCCCGTCTTGAACCTGGAAGACCTGCAAGGAAGGAAGAGAAGAGAAAGGTGAAAACCAAGGATTATTTCAAGCTTCTTACCTGCATCCGGAATCTTCTCGCCAGCATCCCTGAAGGAAGACTTCAATTTAAAAGCATTGCGTTGCTCGCTGCAGCGCTACGCTTCACTCACCTGTCCTGTCCTCGAGACATCTCCCGGCTCCATCGCGGCTGTCAGCATCGGACGCCACATCTCTGCACCTAGAGGAGAGAGGAAGAAACAAAAGGTGAGCCGAAGGACACACAGAAGGAAAGCCTGATTAACAGCCATAATACTTACCGGCTTTTCTTCCACATTTCGGGTCGGCGCCGCCCCGTTGGCAGGTACCGTACCCCGGCCCCTATGGGGAAAGGACTAGAGACATTTCAGAGGAATGATAAGGACATCTAGAGGGATCGCCCTCATTACTACTCACCTCGGCAGGTTAACCCCTCGACGCATCGCCTTCATTCTGCACCTGAAATAAAGGACAGATCACAGGTGAGAAAGACAGCATAAAGGGGTCCTCACTTGAACTTTGAACTTTCATACTTACGGCGCATCGCTCAGGAAAGTCAAGTGGATTTTGCCAGCGCCATTCTGAAAACCAGTGAAGTAACTGGACGAACGCGCGCCCCTGCACCAGATGCAGGATGGAGAGTTCAACCTTCCAAACCATAAGGTGAGCTTAAACCGGGTTTGGAGGAATAGAGAGGAACGGAGGGGGTAAGGGGGGAGCTAGCACACCATTCTGCAGACTGTTAATCCCCTTTCTCATCTGCAGAAGGATATTCCTACGGGCCAAGGAAGCACGATTTGGAGGTCCTGTCCAATCGGTGTTCCGGGTCCTGCGCATCATGCTAGAAGAGGCTGCAGTAATCCAGACTAGATCAGCGCGCCTGTGGGAACCAGGTGGGCATTACAGTCACTGCTTCGGGACTCTAGAAGAATCTTGCCTTGCCACCGTGGGGATACATGAGCCTTGCGGGATACATGAGCATATATCGGATGCCCTTCCTGCCCTCTCAACCGAGAATCCTTGCGTCAGTTTTTTCTGCTCCAATTTCCTGCTGGAACAGAGTTTCAATATACATCGTGGGATCCCTGCCTTCCTCTCCCTCGTGAATACCCAGGATTCGTACATTGCTCCGGCCTCCTTGGCTCTCTGCTCTAAAAAGCGATCCTGGGTTTCTAGGGTCAGTTGTCTGCTTCAGTTGCTCTTCTGCAGTCATAACTCTCTCCGCCAGGGATCGCACATCGTGTTGCAGTTGTTGGACGTCAATTTTGACTTCATCGACCTTATGTTCCAACGAGGTTCGTAACGCGGCTATAGCCGCCTGTACCTTATCTTCACGTTGCGCCAAGGGCTGATCGACTTGCGCCTATTCCCCCCCCCCCCACTTTGTGAAGCAGCGGAACCCTGCCTCCGCCCGCTCCCAGCAAAGGAGTCCATGATGGTACGATTCTGCTTGTTCTTATTCTTAGACATCTTCCTGCTCAGTGTGGTTGGGGAGCACTGCACCACTTGGTCCCGCCACGAGTGAGGCCACTGGCGCCTCAAGTGAACTGCAGCTTACTTTCTGCGGTGGGGGGGTTGACTCCACACGACTCCGGACCAGTCACAACACTGCTGTCCCCCGGCGGCAATCCAGCACCCCACGTTGTTCATAGCAGTCGGGTATCAAATGGTGCCACCTGGGTGCACTCCAGAGAGTAGATCAGTGCTGCCGCATGTATCAACACACTGCAGCCCCGCTCCTTGCTGCCTCCCTCCTCTCCGTCATCACACTGGCCCTGTATCGCGTGCTCCACATAATATGCCCCAGTCTCGAAAGGAGGGGGCTGTCCGCAGTCCCCGATGCCTCCTCTTCTGACCGGCCCGCGGGGGGGGTCCCTGTTACCCCACAGGGGGGATCTAGGCACACTCTTTCTCCTGAACTGTTGTATCTAATCCAGGGACACCCCTACAGGCTCAGAGCTCCTCCATGCCTAATGATTGTGCACCTCACCAGCTCCTTTCACCAGACACTCCTGCTCAAAGCACAGTCCTGTTACAATAGTAGGGGTTACTCACTCAGCCAGGGCCATGTCCAGGGGGATGATACATGGAGAGCCAGGGGTCCCTCCACACGAAAGGCAGCACCAACCTCCGTCCAGCAGCCGCCTCCCTCAGGTCGCGCAGCACGTTGGTGTGTGCTGGGTAGGAGGCCCGGGGCCCACGCCGTGTAGCAGCGGGTGAAGCGCAACCCGCTTAATCGTTAACCCAACCTCCCAGGGGGGGCCAGGCTGCAATCCACCTGCCGCACCCCCATCGCCAGGCAGGCCGAGCCTCAGTTATCCAGGCTCTCCTCTCTCAGAGCGCGGGTCCGGGCACAAGCCTCGTCCCCCGCGTGGCCCGCTCCTCACCACAAGCACATGGCAGAGTGACTGCGATCCTCCTCCCGTCGCAACTGCCGCAGTTGCTGGATCCCAGGGGGCAGCCCCGGTCCTCGGCACGCTGCGATCCTCTTGTGACTGTCGGACTTTCTCCGGCGGGTGCGGCGTCCTCCAGGTCGGGCCTCGTACTCGGCACAGACTCTGCCTCCCCTCCACTCCGGCCAGCTCTGCCCACAGCTCAGGTGATATATTCGGCGGGGGCCCACCAGCAGGTAGAGGACGGGCTCCCAGCCAGCCCCCAAGCCCTCACACCACAGTCCTCCGCTGCACTGTCACTCCGCACCCCAAATTCGCGGGTCGGCCGCCATCTTCATCCTGTGTGCCTCGTTGTACGGGCCGCAGACTCTCCGCGATCTCCCCATCACAGGCTTGCCAGGTGCAGGCAAAACCACCACCAGCAGTGACCCACCAACAGCCCACAGTTGAGGAAGTATGGATTAGCAAAAGTACACAGCTCCGTTATTAGGATCAATAGAGGATTCCCACCGGAGCTCAGCCGAAAAACAGCCTCACACCATGAGCTCTAAGCCACACCCACATCAAACAATGTCTTGACGGCTCAAGTGGCACATATCTTCATGTGATTACATAATCCTTCAACCAATGGCTGGATACAGCTCGAACAAGCTTGTTCACAAGTTACACTAGCAAACTGAATGTTTTTGGGCACGAGTTTACGCCAAGCTGATCACGTTTTCCTCACAGCGACCACCTCTTTCCTTTACTGTTGGGACAAAGCCTAAAAGCTTTGGCAGGTAGGACAAGGCCTGAATTCCTGAATTCACACCTAAAAAGAAAGTGAAATGTTCCGGATCTCAATTTAAAAGTTTTATTTCGTCCCTTTTTTCTGTTTCTCCCTATACATTTATTTAATGCCCAAGCCAAAATGCACTAATTAGTTTACCCAAATCTCTTAAAGGTTTAGGCCTTGAATAGAGTAAACATGTGGGCGATTCAGACAAATATTTTGGCTCTTGAAGCATAGATTCAGTAGCCCCTACATACTATATGTGCCTCAAAATAGCCTTTCACTTAATTGTTGATTTAAAACCTTGAAAAGTCAAGATAATAACCTGGAAGTCTGGCATTTAATCCTGATCAAGAGCATTTTAGCTGGTATACAATTCGATTAATGCAATGAGACTACTTTGTCCACCAACAATTACATCCTTTTTTTTTTTTACCACAGTGACAACATAGCCAAGCCATTTTAAGCAATTCAAATCCATTGCACGTTTCATCAATTTCTCCCTCTAAGTGCCTCCACTAAAATTCACTGGGCATCTCTCCATACTGCCAACTCTAAATGCTTTTCTGGCTGGGCCCAATTACTCTGCCAAGATTCATTTCCAACATAGGTTAATGAGTACAATGTAACTCAAAAAGAAGACTGTGTAATGCAGAGTAGTTTAGTGCAAGCTTTGTATATACAAAGAGTACCAGCTTCAGCTCACTCTCTTGTATAGTAAAACCATAATTTATTCTAGTAACATATAAAACTAAGTCAGCCTCCTCAAAAAAGTTTCACAAGTAACTTCCCTCCTTCCCTTAGAAGCCCTTTTCCAACTTCCTCTCTCTTCCTTCTACTGTCTACCACCCCATGGTGATTGTGGGGCATTTTTTGCTTGGAAGATGGGTATTTGAAGTATCTTTAATTGTCTGGGTCTGAGAAATGACCTCTGTCTTCTGCAGCAATGGCCTGTTGCCCCTCATGCGCAATGGTCAGAGAACATGGAAAGCCCAATCTGTGCTCGATTTGTTTGGATCGTAGCTGTTATGGAGAATTCTCCTTCTAGGGCTAATTTCCCTCACCTAGTGAGTCCCCCAGCAGCTTTGCTGGATTTCTGGAGTTTATTTTTTCCACCTGGTAGGAGTGTACATTCTTTTTCCACTCTTACATGTGTTTTGACCTATGTGTTTTTACTTATTGTGTGATCTTGGGCACTGGAGCACACCACTCCAGGTGCCCCTGTTCTTGTCCGGGTTACACAGCACCTTCAGTGTAGTAACCCAGGGTTGTCTTTAAGACTTCCCCCTGACTCCATTTCGCTGGTGCGGACTACTGTCCCCCAGAGAAAGGTAAAGTTGCCATTTACTTTACATAGTCATTTTTACCACAGACCCAGTACACCCCATCTTACATGGAGTACTGGAAAGGGCTAATCTGTACCCCTTTTCTGTCTGTACCTCCCTGAGCATTGTTTCACTCTTTTAACATTTAGACTTGGCTGGTGGCAGTCGTATCTACCCTAACTTTTCTACTGCGATTATATTAAATAAACATGGTACTGTTCTTGGCTATTATATTAGCCTCGAACATAAACCTGCTTGACCAAATCGTCTTTCTTTTGGCTCCGGTTGGGTTTATTCGCTATTTCATTTTGTTAAAGTCCTTCTTGTGTTTTACTTTGCGCGGCAAACTAGTTTCGCCTTCTTTGTTCACCGTCTTTTGGCGGGCTTCTGCAGAGAAGCCCTCCTCTTGGTGCCTGGGTGTCTAGGTAGACAGAATGTGGGGAAGGGGTGTAGTCACACCCTGCACAGGGTATCCTAGGAAACCCAAGTCGCACTTTGCCATGATTGGCTGAGGTGGTTGTTCCAGCTGGACAACCCCCCTGCTGCGTGATTGACAGCCAGGCTGTGTGAATGGGGGTTTTGCGCATAAAAGGCAGGTCTCTTGGGCTAGAAGTCAGAGTCGCCTCTGGAACTACAAGGAACCGAAGAGAAGCGGAGAGAACGATGGCTGCTGCAACTACCCCGTCCCGGTGAAGCCCTGCTGCAGTCCTGAGCTATCTTCCCTTCAACGACTAAGAGGAGATCCAGTCCGGAGTCTTCTTCCCTTGAGCCTGGTGGGGATAACCAGCTCATCTTCAGCCGAAGATCTCCGCCGTGGTCGAAATCGCTGCACACTGCTGTAGTGGTCCGGATAGCCACCTGCTGAGCCTCTCCTGTTTTTAAGGAGCACACCTTTTTCATTGTCGCTGCTGCCGGCTTCATCCCTGTGTGGTGCAGACCCCCTTCAGACATCCTCCTTCACAACGAAGCTCCAGGAATCGTGGGTCTGCGGGAAACCAACAGGAACAACTGCCAGGGCCCCAGCTGCATCGTTGGAATAAGGTACTGTGCTCTACTCGAGGAAACTGGGTGAATCCCTTTTCCTTCATCCTCAAGGCTCGTCCTTGTCTTCCCTCCTTCTTATAACTTTTGCTTCCGAACATTGACAATATCCAAGTACTTTTGGGCTACGCTGAACCGTGAACTGTCTAATGGTGTGATCTTCGGCACAGTTCTCCGGTGTCACTCTGTCTCATTCCATCTCAGTATCCTCTGGCAAATTCATCAAGTGGCAAAATGAATCTTGAATACTGCCAAAAGCACACCTAGGAAATTTGCGGATGCAAATATTCTTGACATGTGATCCATTTTTTGCATTGTCTTGTTTTATTTGTAAGGATGTGTTGGGCTTCCAAGAGTTCACCCTGATTTGCTAACTCTGACAACTCATGGCCATGCTCCCAAGCACTATTCTCAATTTCTCCAATGTTTTTTTTCATCCCCTTAACCTGAACGCCAAAGCTCGGGATGGCCCACCATCACGCTGCAACCCAACTGCATGGCAATTCAAACAGGCTGCACCTTGCAGATGGCAGTGGAAGACGCTTAGGGAGATTCACAGCACTCCTGTGTCATCCCACAGGGCACCCCAGACATAGGTAGGAAACATTGCCAGAACTCACAAAACGGGTGTATAAAAGAAAAACCACCCACACTTTTGTCATGCTTGATCATCCCTAGTCACTGTGGTCTGCTTGGAGGCATTCTTCTCTATTTACATGCAACATTTTTTCTCCTAACATGGCGACCCCCTATTCCCATAGAAACTGTGCAGAGCAGTCTAGTTTCTAGGCAGTTCCCCAGCAGACTCCTGACTCTTATGCAGACATCCCGCAGCAATACGTGCCTCAGCGTTCAGTATTCAGGTACCCTGCTCAGCGCACATGAACTCTTTCCTTTTTCCCCTGCTCCATGTTACTCTCCCTTCTGTCCTCCTTGTTTCCTCCTGCCTTACTTTGTTTATTGCTTCTGCCGATTAGGACTCTGGGTTGCTTCCAGATTTTTCAGCTCTGATTGCCTTGCTCCGCTGCTCTTCATCTCGCTTTTAGAACCATCTTGTCCGTTGATCTGCCAACGCCATATTTCGTTCAACTTGCCATCTACTGGACAACACGTGCAGGGTTTTTTTCCCTTTCAGAGGATTTTCTTGCAACCTTTGGCAGTCTTCCAGGGGTCACCTTGCCTGACTGTCCTTCCTTTCAGGCACAGTGGCGTCTAGGGAAGCTCGCCCCTTTCTCCACGAGACCCGCACCAAGCTACAGTCCCCTGAGGGTAAAGACTCTAAGAAATCCATGCTAAAGAAAGCACAGGTGAGCTCCACTTCTGAAAGTATAACACTTGTGGAGATGGATCCCACGTTACAAGATCTTTTGCACGGAATGCTGGAATTATACACACAGGTCCAGAACCTCAATGCAGAAAATGCTGCCTTACGACAGTTGGTATTGTCACGAGAAGCCTTGGTATAGGAAGGTTCTTCTTTGCGAGGGATAGTAGACAAGTAGGACGGCTCTCCAAAGAAACTTTGTGCCTTCCTGGACTCTTGCATAGTTCATTTCACATTTAATCCATACTTTTACTCCAACGATGGCGCCAAGGTGGGGTTGATCATCTCACAGCTGTTGGGCAATGCCCTTTCCTGGGCCACACCTCTAATAGTCTCGGAGCATCCGCTATGGGACAATTGTGCTGGTTTTATGGCTCCTTTTCAGGCTATGTTTGACCGACCAGATATGGTTTTTGCAGCCCAGGAGAAACTTCTGGAGTTTCAACCAGGGTCCCAGGACATGTTAACTTATGTAATTCGTTTTATGCAACTTGCCAAAGATGCAGACCAATCGCCTGTTTTACCCTTTGCTAAAGATGC
Organism: Ambystoma mexicanum; assembly: GCF_040938575.1. Lineage (NCBI taxonomy): Eukaryota > Metazoa > Chordata > Amphibia > Caudata > Ambystomatidae > Ambystoma > Ambystoma mexicanum. The sequence continues at coordinate 13,342,749 of NC_090924.1, read as the reverse complement.
AGACCAATGCCTGTTTTACCCTTTTTCGGAAGGGTTTAAATGAGGAAATCAATGATGAACTAACCCGTGTTGCTAGGCCAGCTTCCTTCCAGCCCCTCCTTGTCATGGCTATACAAATTTATTACAGACTCCAGCAAAGGAGGGCTGAAAAAAGAAAATATTGCGTGCCATCACTTAGACCAACACCTGTGTTTCCCACGCCTCGTGCGCCACCTTTGACTTCTACAGGAGAACCGAAACCCATGTCGATGGGTGCACTTCGAGGACCACTCACTGCAGTAGAGAGGAGTAGACCCATTGAGATGGGGCTATGTCTATACTGTGCTTCTCCAAAACACATGGTTCACAACTGTACAATAGTCACCTCCCGTTCTTAAGTGAATCAGAGAACAGGGAGGTCGAATATTGCTCCTTTTTTCAGCTAACCTGGTACCCTCCTGTATGTTCCTTCCTTGGTGGTCTTGCAAGTCTCCTTGCGGTACATTCTCTGGAAGTCCCCATCTGTTCTTGACTTGGTAGACTGTGGGGCCATTGGAGTGTTCCTAGATAATGACTGGGCACAACTTCATCAAATTCCATGTGAGGATAAAGAACACGCCCAGAACGTTAAAAGCAATGATGAAAGCTCTTTATCATCAGGACCCATCACTCAACGTTTTAAGCCTCTTCTGTCAATCAACAACCACTGTGTCTTTGTTTTGACATCATTAAGGCAGCCCATTACCCTGTGGTATTGGGCATGCCCTTGTTACACAGGCACAATCCATACATTAAGTAGACTGCTGTTTCCTTGTTCCTGAATACTGTCTTTCACATGGTCTGTCTCAAGATTCGGACAGCTTTCCGGACCCTTTGATGGTCTGTACATGGTCTGGTCTCTCTCTCCAACCTAAATCATGTCCCCATTGAATAACACAACTTTGCTGATGTCTTCTCAGAATCTATTGTGAAGTCTCTGGCACCTCACCGTTTGGAAGACTTTGCCATCGAAACACAAGAACAAGACATTATCCCTTTGGAAGAATGTTTATTCTTTCCGCTCCGGAAAAGTTTGCCTTGAGAGAATTTCTTGAATTGTATCTCAATGGACTAGTCAAGCCATCAAAGTCTCCAGCAGGCACTTTGTTGTTTTTCGGGCCTGGAAAAGATACGTCAGACTTGTGTCCCTGTTTGGATTACTGGGTATTGAACCAAGTCACCCAGAAGGACAGATATCCCTTGCCCCTTATTTCACCAAGTCACCCAGGAGGACAGATATCCCTTGCCCCTTATTTCAGACATCTTGATAGCTCTTCAAGGAGCAGTTCTTTTTTCCAAGCTAGATTTGTGTGGGTCCAAACATCTTATCAGGATCAGAGCATGTGACAAATGGAAGACAGCTTTCAGGACACCCATCAGGCACTTCGAGTACCTAGTGGTGTCATTCGGATTATCCAGTGCCCCTGCTGTTTTCCAGTGGGTCATCGATCGACTCTTTTCTGACATGCTCTTCCACTTTGTCATCGTATATACTGTCATGCACCAGCCCTGGAGACTATGAAAACAATGGCAGCTCCAGTAGGTCCCGCCACGTTCTTTCTCCTGCGTCCTTGCAGCGGTCTAGTCTTTTCCAAGATGGCCATTGCAGGCTTATACTGGCAGCACATCCACCGGTCGAAGTGTTGCAACCCTCTTACACTCTTGGGTTAAGACGCTCGTAGTTCGCTCCCTTCCTTGGGTTGTTTTCCTCACTGTACATTGCCCTGCCTTTCCCCTGTGCTCCCGCTTCACAATATGTGCAGCGGGTGCTACTTCCTGCTGGCTCCATGTTGTGCGCAGCTTCGTTTCTTTCCTCTCACGCAGGAATCTCACGGTGTGCAGCAGTGCACTCCTCCCCAGCTCGCTCCCTTTCTGTGTGCAAAACTTTCCCTTCATCCTTGCAGGCATCTCATGGGGCATAGCGGCTTTCTTTCGCACCTGCTGACACTCTTCATTCTACCTCAGGCATCTCCCCTTAATTTCAGCTGTGCATTCTACATTCTTGCTGGTTGCATGGGTTTTCCTTTCATCTTGCCGCGCTCACTCATTGGAGGCAGCTCCAATTCCTGCGGCTGTGTTTACCTTTTCACACTCTGTGGAAGTTTCTCGCTATTCAAACTGGTGCTCATTACCTGACCTCAGTCCTTCCTCCTGGTTCCGGTAATCCTTATCCTCTTGCTGAGTAAACTGGAACAACCCAGAGTAAAGCATCCAAGGAACTTTCCAGTTTTGATAAAGATCTCCAGGGTTTTTTCTGCCACAAGGCTTTTTCCCTGGTCAGGGGTTGGCTCCTCGGAGTCCCCACTGCTTGGCGTGTTGCTCATTCAGGCAAAGTTGCCTCCTGAGGTGCTCGTCCTTATCTCCTCAAAAAGAAAGAAAAGAAGACTGAATCCAGACAGTGGAAGAAGAGTGAATCCCCAGAGGAATCCTCCGAAGATCCAGGTGAGGAGGTCAAAGAGGAAGCGTCCTCAGATTCTGAGAGATTGCAACGCCCTGAACCTACAATGGCAAGCCTGGCGCAATACCAGGAATTGTTAGCTGCCCTTCACGGATTGACGGTAGAAGTACAAAACCTTAGTGCTGAGAATGTGGCATTACCACAACAAACGGCCTTCAGGGATGATCAAAGAGGGGACCTCCCTCCCTTGGCATTGCCCTTTGGGAAATACGATGGCAATCATAGACGTTTAAAGGAATTCCTTGATGCGTGTTTGGTTTACTTCACCTTTCGCCCCAGGGCCTAAAATTCCAATAGGACCAAGGTAGGATTTCTTATTTCAAATCTTGTGGGTAACGCCTTGGCCTGGGCTACCCCCCTGGTTAATATGTCGGGTCCCTCTTTGAATGACTACGGCCTGTTCATCCAACAGTTTAAAGCTTGACTTGAGAGGCTGGAAGTCCAGTACTCCTCCTATGAAAGCCTGCTCAACATACGGCATGGGACTTCGGATGTACAGTCGTATGTGTCTATGTTCCAGATGGTGGCAGCTGAGGCCGGATGGCCAGAACCAGCACAACAGACCATATTCCGGCGCAGATTACAAGAAGGGATTAAGGATGAATTCACCCGGATTGCCAGACTTGCTACCTTCCAAGAGTTGGTAACCCTTTCTCTCCAAATTGAGTTTAGTTTGGCAGAATGGAAACTCGAGAAAAGGAAATCCAGACAGTTCCAACCCGCACCTACACCCTTACCCCTTTCAGGCAGAGAAGCCGACAGCGGATAAGCCGATGCAGATCAGAACCGCCAGAGGACCGTTAACTGCTGCTGAACGTAAGAAGCAAAAGAATAAAGGCTTGTGTATGTACTGCGTATCTAACAAATATCTTCTAAGGAATTGCCCTGAAGTACCCCACGTCGTCAGGGAAACAAATTCCCCCGACCTTAATCAGGGCTAAGGTAGGGGAGGACAACACTAGAGCCTGCAATCACACCCAAAGGCAAGAAACATCAAGTAACAGACTGATGGTCTTTTGTGTACAGCTGCTACTGGAAAATCACCCACCCATTGAAGTCTATGCCATGTTAGACTGCGGAGCAGTGGGAATGTTTATGGACATAGCATGGGCCCAAGAAATGAACATTCTGCGACAAGACAAGGTAGATCCCATTCCAGTTGAAGGGGTTGATGGCTCCCCTTTAACATCAGGGCCCATCGTTCAGGAAACCTGCGCCATGCCAGTCTCTGTGTTCCTCCACAAAGAAATCATCACTTTTGACTTGATTCGTGCAGCCCACTTACCAATGATATTGGGCATATACCCTGGTTGCGTAGGCATAACCCCAGTATCGACTAGACCTTGAACACTATCAGATTCTAGTCACAGTACTGTACACAATTGTGTCTGGAGCAGGAAACGGAGAATCCCCAAGTGGGAGTACGGTTCCTTTGTCCGCCTCAGTAGTTCACTCTATTCCCCTGCACGATTGAGACGTCCAGGATGTCTTTGAAGATATGACAACCGGGGAACTACCACCACACAGGAAGGAAGACTTGCGCTATTGATCTGCAACCGGATTCCACGGTACCTTTCAGTATAATGTTTCCTTTGTCTTTACCGGAAAGAAGAGCACTGAAGGAATACTAGACTGTAACCTCCAAAACGGCCTTATTAGGGAATCTAAGTCGGCAGCTGGGGCATCTCTCTTCTTTATTCTCAAGAAAGATTCTCAAGAATTAAGGCCCTGCATAGACTATTGCTTGCTCAACAGTCTCACACTCCGAGACAGGTACCCCATGCCTCTCACTAAGGATGTCCTAGAAGTTGTACAAGGAGCTAGCATATTTCCAAAACTAGACCTCCAGGGAGCTTTCCGCCTCCTAAGAATCAGAACCAGGAATTAATGGAAGACGGCCTTCCTGGTCCTTGGGTCATTTCGAGTACCAAGTAATTCCATACGGACTAGTAAATGCCCCGGCCGTATTCCAGAGGTTCATGGATAGGTTTTCTCTGATCTCCTGTTCTCCTCGGTGGTGGTCTACCTAGACGATATCTTGGTCTATTCCTCAAACCTGGCAGAACACTGAAGACACGTTACAGAAATTCTGCATCGACTATGGCAAAACCAGAAAAATGCACATTTGAAGCCTCTACTGTCTCCTATCATGGGTTCATCCTTTTAAAAGAAGGGATTCCAATGGATCCACGCAAGACCAAGGCCTCCAGTGGCCAGAACCAAGAACCATTAAGGATATCCAACGATTCCTAGGGCTGGTGAATTTCTACAGAAAATGTATTCCAAATTTCTCGGAGATAATTTTGCCCTTAACAGGTAAAGAAGGGCGTTAGGTTTGAATGGTGTGCCGAGGCTAATGCCGCTTTCCTAAAGCTCATGAAGACCTTTGTTCCTGCACCCGTTCTCCATCAACCAGACCAGACGATTCCGTTTGTTGTTGAAACCAACGCCTCTGGAGGCGCATTGGGAGCTGTTCTTCTGCAAAAAGAAGGAGACGGGATGGAGCATCCGGTGGCATTCTACTCAAGAATCCTTACCCTGAGCGAAAGGAACTATTCAGTCCTTGAAAAACTGCTGTCAATACGACAAGCTTGTGAAGAATGGCACCATCTTCTACAAGGAGCAGCCTTTCCATTTTTGGTCCGCACAGATCACCGTAATCTCTGCATACGCCAACAGATGGAGTGTCGAAAATCTCCTGACACGCCCGATGGGCGTATTACTTCTCCCAATTTCACTTTACAAACACATATATACCGGGTCAAGAAAATATCCTAGCGGATGCACTGTCCCGCAATCTCAGAGAAGATTCTGGGAAATACCAAAGCCACGATAAGATTCTGTCAGGAAACAAATTCCTGGGAGAGGTTAATGCATTCCTATAAGATGTCAAACATGCCACCATCAAGTATAACACCTCTTAACTTCCAAGACACCCCTTATATCTAAGGAAGGGAATTCTGTTCAGGAATGAATCCCTGTTTCTACCTTCTAAAGAATTAGACATTGGCAATATCATGGTGCCATGATCTCCCCACTGCTGGCCATAAAGGCCAAGCTGCTACTTTGGATCTGGTTTCATGACATTTTTGGTGGCCCTCAATCAATAGAGATGTGAAGGAATATGTCTCATGTCCAACATGTGCCCAGAAGAAATACTCTACAGCCAAGCCGTTGGGCCTATTACAACAAGAATCTTCCCCTTCTGGACCCTGGCAACACCTCTCTACCTCCCTCCCTCCCCCTCATAGGATTATACTGCCATGATGGTAACCATTGATTCTTTTAGTATTCTGGCACATTTCTCTCCTCTGATGGGACTTCCTTCTGCTCCCACGACTGCCACTGTGTTCTTGAAAGATGCAGTCAGGTTACATGGTCTTCCTCTCACTATTGTGTCTGACATAGGTACGCAGTTCACCTCCATTTTCTGGTCTACCCTCTGCAAACAGCTAGCTATCCATCAAGCCCTTTCTTTGGGATATCACCCTCAGAGTAATGGACAAACTGAGAGACTCAATGCCACACTAGAGCAGTACCTATGGTGTTTTTACAACCAAAGACAAGACTGGGCAGACCTACTCCACTAGCTGAATTTGCATATAATAACACCAAGCACACAGCCATAGGGATGAGTCCTTTATTTTGTACTTATGGATATCATCCTAAACATTGACCAGCAACTGGATTCTCTCCTTCCAAGATACCCTCAGTCGGCCAACTCTTAGAGACCCTAAGCCATACCCACAAGGAAGCTCTACAAAACCAAATACCTACCTAGTTGGGCACATCCTGGCAAGTTCTCTCCTCGTTTCATCGGTCCATTTCCCATTGAATCAAGGGTCAAACCCGTGGCCTTTCGATTGAAACTGCCTCACAGATTAGGGAGGATGCATCTGGTATTTCATACCTCTCTCCTCAAGACCTATCTACCAGATCCTTACTCGTGTATGGTAAGAAGGCAGGGGAAACCCAGGACAGACGGACCAGAAGAATACAAGGTATCTAGACTCATAGATTCCCGTTACAAGAAAGGGACCTTACAATACCTGGTACATTGGAGAGGCTATTCGGATGCGGGGAGAACATGGGCGCCCTCTCCCAACATTCGTGCCCCCGCCCCCCGGCTTATTCGCCAGTTCCACAGACATCATCCAGGTAAGCCGGGGGACCCCAGGGTTGTACTGTCCTGCACCAGCCCTGGAGACTATGGAAGCAATGGCGGCTCCATTAGGTCCCTCCACGTTCTTTCGCCCGTTTCCTTGCAGTGGTCTAGTCTTTTCCAAGATGTCCGCCGCAGACTTATACTGGCAGCACATCCGCCGGTCGGAGCGTTGCAACCTTCTTACACTCTTCGGGGTAAGACGCTTGTAGTTCGCTCTCTTCCTTGCACTGTTTTCCTCACTGTTAATTTCCCTGCCTTTCTCCTGTGCTCTCGCTTCACATTTCGTGCAGCGGGTGCTCCTTCCCGCTGACTCCGTGTTGAGTGCAGCAGCATTTCTTTCCTCCCTCGCAGGCAACTCACGGTGCGCAGCAGTGCACTCGTCCCCGGCTCACTCCTTTTCTGTGTGCAGCTGTTTCCCTTCGCCCTTGCAGACATCTCACGGTGCATAACGGTTTTCTCCCACACCTGCTGACAATCTCTTCATTCTACCTCAGGTATCTTCCCATTCATTTCAGCTGTGCGTTCTACATTCTTGCTGGTTGCATGGATTTTCCTTTCATCTTGCTGCACTCACTCATTGGATGCAGCTCCAATTCCTGCAGCTGTGTTTACCTTTTCACACTCCGTCGAAGTTTCTCACTATTCAAACTGGTGCTTATTACCGGACCTCAGTCCTTCCTCCTTCCTCCTGGCTCCGGTAATCCTTATCCTCTTGCTGAGTGAACTGGAACCACCCAGAGTAAAGCATCCAAGGAACTTTCAAGTTTTGATAAAGATCTCCAGGGTTTTTTCTACCACAAGGCTTTTTCCCTGGTCAGGGGTTGGCTCCTCGGAGTCCCCACTGCTTGGCGTGTTGCTCATTCGGGCAAAGTGGCCTCTGGAGGTGCTCGACCTATGCTCTTCAAAAAGAAAGAAAAAAAGACCAAATCCAAACGGTGGAAGAAGAGTGAATCCCCAGAGGAATCCTCCGAAGATGCAGATGAGGAGATCGAAGAGGAGTCCTCCTCAGATTCTGATACATACTCATTTATTCTCAATATTTTGCTCAGCACCAGTATCATGTTACAAGGGTTCTAGACCGTCTGCGGGAGAACCAGTTACTATCCAAAACCGCGTGGACCCAAACAATGGCTTGTCTATAACCTCTTGGCCTCAACCTGCTATGGTGAAACAGATTGAGTTATTCTTGGAACTCGACAATTTCTATAGTAAATGTATACCTAATTTCTTGGCCATTGTTCAGCCCATTACTCATCCGTTAAAAAAGGATGTTCCCTTTGTTTGGTCAAATGAACAAGAGGCAGCCTCTTCCTTGTTGAAGAAGAAATACACTGAAGGCTTTATCTTTTGACAACCGGATACTACCAAGTCTTTCCTAGTGGAGACAGACTCGTCTGAAACCGCTATTGGCGCAATACTCAAAACAGATACAATATGATTCGGAGGAACACCAAGTTGTGCATCTTTCTAGGACACTTACGGATTGTGAAAGACACTATTCAGCATTGGAAAAGGAGTTACTGGCTATTCATCAGGCCTTCCTTGACTGGCGACACCTTTTGTTTGTTGCAAGTCACCCGGTGCAGATCAGGACTGATCATTGAAAACTTCAAGTGCTCCAATCGATGGAATGTAGAAATAGGAGACAGGCTTGTTGGGCTTATTTATTTGCACAAATTTAATTTCAAATTTCTAATATCACAGGACAACAAAATATTATTGCAGATGCTCTCTCCAGTCGTCCAGATCTTTTCACAGATTATGGATTTTCGGGGGCGTGGCTAAATGGCCACGAGCTAGGGCATGATCTCCGTGAGCTCCTACTGATCCGTCCGTGATCCGACAAAATAAGAATATCCAGAACCGACGGAGAGCCGTATAAACACATGAGAGGCCACATGAAGGTGTTGGGTATGCAGCGGTGCTGAGCTTCGTACGAATAACAAAGTGAGAGCTGCGCAGTGAGACCGCGAAAACCAGAATAAGCAGTCCGATCAAGAAAGAAAATGGCGCCCTGCCAAGAAAAAAGGGGTAGAGGACCGCGGCTGGAGCAAACAAATGTGAGATGAGGACGTTGCCTGACACAGCCGACTCGTGGAACCGAAACGACAAGGGCGGAAAGGACTGGGCTGTGGGACTGAAGGTTGCAGCTGGCGAGGGCATAATATGAACCAATAAAGCGGAGCGCAACTGAGCAGTGGACACATTGTTGCGCTGGCCAAAATACACTGCAAGCGGGAGCTGGCACAAGTCATACAGCACGGTGCCAGAGACATTGTAACAGAGAGGAATGGAGTGCATGTGATCGCCGACAACAAAAGTGTGTAAATGACAGCATACGGTTTACAGGAGCAAGCAGACAAGTGCCGTAATAACACAGTATCACAATTGAATGTGCCACGTGGAACCCTGCAGAGAAACCGGTGACGACGTGGCGCCACAACCAGAGAGGGGAACATAGCTGAAACCTGACCTGAGGGTTGAGACTTGGAGTCAGCCGAACGAAAATGCACCAATAAAAATGGACACTGTAATCCTCCCACGGCGTGTTGGCAAAGATAGTGCTAATGATAGCAAGTGAGCAACGGCGACAGAAGCAGCCATCCGGAGCCTGAGAGATCCTGACTCTTTTAGGCGGAATGTAGAGCACACCACGAACGTGACACGCACTGTGGGGAACAAATGCGGCAGTGGTGGTAATAGCAGTGCACAGCAGAGTGCACATAAGGAAGATCAGACACCCTGCATAAAAGACACTGGAGTACACCGAAGGGCTGGCTGAGGCAAGGTGACATTTTTCTGTGGATGGCGGTGTGTTCCCCTGGACTGAATGTTTTGATAAGGCCAATTTGGCCCCGCATGACCGGAATGCCCTTTTGAGCGTATACTTCTATACGTCGCACATAAAATACTTATTACAAACACTGTGATGGAGCGCCCGGTTTGAGGCGACTGGAAAGGGGTACCCCGCGGACACGAGCGTGCTCAAAGTTAACACAAGCGTGAACACAAGCTGCGCTGCGCACCCCAGAACTCCTCTAGACACAGATGCCATGGGCCCGGAGGGAAGGCTGACACGGCCGGTGCAGATGCCATACTAAATAAAGAGGACCTGAAGACAGAGGGACAGCCGCGTACTACGTCCAGAGCAGGCACATAGCAAGATGAATGTGTGACCGTGTTGCTGAAAAGGCGCACTGCGCAGGAGGCGCAGATGCGTAAGTAAGGGCTGGCTGAGGCAACGTGTAGTCAATCCCACACAATACTGCACACAAATCCCACAGAGCCTGGGTGCTAAGTATCGACATAAAGCTGATTGAAAAGGAACTTGTGTAGCCCAACCCAACCACAGTGCGGGAAGGTGGGGGTGCTAACATTGCTACACAGCGCAATGATAAGAGCTGGAAAGTAACCCGCAAGCTGATAGCAACAGCATTGGGACCTCGGGCTATTAATGTAAATAATAGCGATGAGCACAGGCGAGCAAGCACCCGGCATAGTGGAGAGGTGACTCCCAGAGGACAACACGGAAACAGAGGCAGGACACACCGTGCAAAATCCTCAACCAGGTGAAAGACTGCGGAAGAACACAGACTGGGTCACGGTTTGTGCACCAGACCTGAGAGCTAATAATAAGACGGAAATGTCGGTGAGAGGGGGCAAGGCCAAGGGCAAACAGCCCACAATGGATATTTTTGCAAAACCGCAGCAGTCGCCCACCACCCCAACGCAAAGTGTGGCGATTGCATCCGCAGGAGCGGCAACGTCAGGCAAAAACCAAATGATTTGAACAGCCATAACGGAACTGAAAGCCTCGTGGGGGACGACGATGGCAGAATTAAGGACTGCACTAGAAATTAAAATAGATAGGGTTGGAGTGGAGGTCAATCTATTGAGGCAAGATGTAAGAGCACTGGCGGAGAGGACCAGTGGCCTGGAGAGTGCTGTGAAAATCAACACAGATATTAGCAAGGACAACGCCAAGGCAGTCCACATACTGAAGCAGCAGGTAGCCAACCTGGAGAATTGAGCAGAGGAGGCAGAAGGAAGAGCAAGACGCAATAATATACGGGTGGTCGGTCTTCCGGAAGGGGAAGAAGGCCAAGACCCCACGAACTATGTGGAAAACATGATCATACAAGAGATAGGTACAAATAAACTCTCCCAAGGATTTGCAGTTGAACGTGCGCACAGGGCCTTGATGAGGAAGCCGCGACCTGGAGCCCCTCCAAGAGCAATTATAGCGAAGATCCTGAATTACAGAGACAGGGAAAAGATCTTAGAGTTCTTCAGGAAAGGGGGGACGATAAAAGGAGCATCTGCGACCATTACCGCATATCCTGATTACACTATGCTAGTCCAGAGACAACGCTATAGCTATGTAGCGATCAAGAGGAGACTGCGCACAGCTGGATTTAAATATATGTTGCTGTACCCTGCAAAACTCAAGATTCTCCACAAAGACAAAACACACTTTTTTGATACCCCGGAAGACGCAGCGACATGGCTGGACGCACATGGCTGTCCGGAGCAGGACGAGGAGCAGAGTCGAGAAGATACAATAAGTGACCTAGCAGCTATGCATGTTAAAAGAAAGGTGTGGGGTTATGGGTTGCTGTAATATGAGACATTTGAACACGTTGGACTGGAATATTGAATGTGTAATGTGAGCAGAATAGCGGAAAGTGCGATTAGCCTGATTTTTTTAATAAGGACAAGAGACGGAGACAGCCTACCCCCGAGAGTTAGATTAGGAGGACTGCCACTAGGGCGACATCTCCCAGCTGAGCAGCAAGTAAGGCAACTGCCGAAAGGGCTAGATGCGGGGGTGCCTGCGATCCAGGGATGGAGCTGGGCAACAGTTGGGGAGGCGGGGTGTGTTGGGGCAAGGGAGGTAGGGAGGACGAGGGGAAGTTGGGGAAGAGTTGGGGAGTGTGATGGGGTTTGGAAGGGAGGAGGGTGGGAGAGGGCGGGGAGTTGAGGAAGAGTTAATATTTAGGAGAAGTTTGTATTGGGGAACAAGCCTACATAAAAAAGGGAAGAACTGAGACCTGATGGAACTGGTGGACACTTGTGGAGGGTGGGGAGAGACCCGGATATGCTATGGGAAACCTTAAAGTAGTTACCTGGAAAGTGAGAGGGCTCAATAGTTATTTCAAAAGAAATAAGGTTATGATGTATATGTGCAGGCAGAAAATAGACATAGCCTTGCTGCAAGAGACTCACCTGACGCAAGAAAAACTGGAGGTAGTCCGGAAGAAGTGGAGAGGGACTGTTGTGGGTGCAACATACTCAGCTTATGCTAGACGGGTCATCACCTGGGTGGTACCGCATGTACCGTTTCAGCTACTGCACTCTATAGTTGAATCAGATGGGAGGATGGTAATATTAAAGGGATTGGTGGAAAACAAGGAGATATGTGTTATAAATACCTATGCCCCGAATCAGGATACGGCGGCACGCTTCAGAACCCTATATAGTAAACTCAGCATGAGCCTGGCAGAGGCAGTGATTTGGGGAGGAGATTTTAATTGCGTACTAAACCCGAAAATAGATAGATCAGACACCAAAATAGATAGGCCGACCCCAGCAGCCAGGATACTGCAGTCTCTGATAACAAACTTCGGGTTGGAGGATGCATGGAGAACACACTATCTCCAAGATTGACAATATTCGCATTATTCAGCCCCCCAGAATCTACACACCAGATTGGATTATGTGTTTGTCACGCATGAGCTAAGGACAGAAATAGTACAGATAGAATACAAGGCGAGAGTCCTATCGCACCATTCGCCGCTGATATTGACATGGCAGTATTGACCTCCGAGAGCGAAAATACCAACATGACGTCTCCGAGCGGAGACGATGAAGGACAACATTTTCAGGGAGGACATGAGAGAGGAAATAATAAGCTATTTTGAGAACAATACATGCAGTGTGGAGTCGGCAGGAGTTCTCTGGGAAGCCTGTAAAGTAGTGATGAGGGGGATAGCAATAGCCAAGTCCAAAGGGCTACAAGGAGGGATTTTAGCGGACCTACAAGAAGCGGAAAAGGAGTTAGAAAAGGCATTGAAAGGGAGAGGTAGCACCAAAGATGATAATGAAGCAATACTTAGGTTGCAGCAGAAATGCGCGGGATACTGCGAAAGGCTGTGCAATTTAAACTATAAAAAATACATAGAGAGAGAGCATGCAGGGGGGGATAAACCAGGGAGAGTTCTGGCATGGTTATACAAAAGCTAGACTCCGAGACCAGTAATCAGGACGATAGTGAAAGAGGATGGAAGTATAGCAGACACCCAGGAGGACAGTGAATCAAGAATTTGCAAACTATTACCACACCCTGTATGGGGATGTAGAGGAAAGTGACAGCAAGGAAATAAGTGACATTTTAGAGGATATAGGATTGACGCAGATTAGCGCTGAAGAGCGAGAGGAACTAGACGCACCAATCACACTAGAGGAACTGGAAGAAATGGTGAGGCAGCTACCCACTAGTAAGACCCCGGGGACCGATGGGACTCCCTATTGAATTTTATAAGATGTATAAAAATGAGGTACTCCCACCACTCTTTGAAATGCTCAACGAAGCATACGGAGTTGGAAGGCTACCAGAGTCCTTGAGAGAAGCGATAATCATACCGCTCCCCAAACCTAATAAGCCTGGCTGTGAGTGCGGCTCCTACAGACCCCTGTCGATGCTGAACCAGGACAGTAAAATACTGACGATGGTCCTAGCAAATAGAATGAAGAAAGTCATTACTAAATTAATACACCCCGACCAAACTGGTTATCTCCCTAACAGGAACATATCCAATAATCTCAGGAAACTCCACCGAGTCATTGATTATGCTAATGAAGAGACAAGCGAGATGGCAATTGTGTCGCTGGACGCAATAAATGGCCATGGTTGATTGCTACTCTGACAAATTATGGAATAGGGCCGGGGTATCTAAAATGGGCCAAATTACTATATAGCGAACCGTTGGCCAGAGTGAAGACGGGCAATTTTATCAGAGAGGTTGCAGCTTAGAGAGGCACCAGACAGGGATGCCTGTGGTCTCCCATGTTGTACATCCTGGCCTTCGAGCCTTTGGCAATATATCTGAGGCAGCAATATGACACAATAGGTATCGTCATTAAAGGGAAACCTTATTTAATTTCCTTGTATGCTGATGATATGTTGTTGTATCTGCGCTACCCGGAAGAAAACCTCCAGTATGTCCTGGAAGTGCTGGACCGATTTGCATGGCTCTCAGGCATAGCAGTGAACCCCAAAAAGTCCTGCGTGTTTCCATTGGGGAGGTATAAAAGGTATAAAGGGGTCCTGCTAGAGCAATTACCGATCCTCCAGATACCATGGGAGGTCAGCACGCTTCGATATCTTGGAACAGATATATACCATACGGTAGAAGCAGAGCACCAACACAATACTGACAAAGCCGTACGGAATATTGAAAACAGTATGAGGTTTTGGGTGAAACTTCCCTTGGCGATGATGGGAAGAGGGGCAATGCTTAAAATGGTGGTCCTGCCAAGACTGTTGCATTACTTTGGGAATATCCCATACTTGATACCCAAGCGATTCTTTGCTAAGGTGAGTAGTATATGCAGGGAATTCCTCTGGCAAGGGACAAGGAACAGGATGGCCCTTTGGAAGCTGCAAAACTCACACGAGAAAGGGGGCATAAAACGACCAAATTATGAGATCTATTATATAGCAAGCCAACTCCAGTATGTAGCTAAATGGCTTTCTGAGGAGCCGACCGCAGAATCCAGGTTGTTCCAACAGGATTGTGCCCCATTTTTCCTTAGAGAGATGATGTGGTTGCCTAAATCGGACATGGAAGGGCGCCCAAGAATGATGGCACTTGGGTGGGAAATATGGTGGAGAGCTTGTAAAATGGCGGATGACCCGTACCCATGCTCTCCGCAGGTGCCATCGGTAGCTTTGGCGGGAAAAGAAACACAAATAAGATTAATGATCAGGAAGCATTGGTAGCTTGTGGGGATAGCGACCTTGGGAAATATATGGCAAGAAGGGAATATAAGGGATTTTGAGGGGCTGGTGGAGGAAACGGGGTTACATGCAGGACAGTATATCGCGTATCATAATGGTGCAGCGGATTAAAGAGACCTGGCCTGAAGAAATACTAGCGAGTGAACCGGATGCCGCCATGGATACAATATATGACATAGCAGAAGGAGGGCACGAAATATCAAGAATATATGAGCTGATGATGACCAAGGCGGGAAAGGAAGTGGTACAACTTAGACAAGACTGGGAAAAGGAAGTGGGGGCCCCAATGAGTGATGGTATGTGGGAGCGCGCTCAGGGATATCACAAAAAAGTGTAGAGAAATGCCAGGCTACAGCAGATACAATTATATATCACCCATAGGGCGTATATGACGCCACAAAGGATAGCTAAATTTAAAAACGCAGGGCGACAATCATGCCCCAAATGTAATGAAGAAAATGCTGGAATGGTACACATGTTTTTGTCATGCCCAATAATAGAACGCTTTTGGGGAGAAGTAGCACACAGGATGGAAGACAAAGGGATCAAAATAGAGGTAGATACAGTATGGGCTTGCCTATTGGGAGGGTTCCCTAGACCAAATAAGCTAAAGCACGTGAGCAAACTGAAAGATCTGGTGTATGTACTAGCAAAGAGGAAAATTGCAATGGGATGGAAAGCATGTCACAAACCAAGAATAGAAGCAGGGTGGAAGGATCTACAAAAATGGACAGAGGCGGAAACAGCACTATGGCAAGAGGCGAGTAGTGTTGTGGGGGAGGGAGGAGGAGGCAGGAACCTTTATGGCCTGGAAACAACTAATTGCTGAATTATTTGGGCCCACACATGACTGGGCTAGTGACCAGGACCGACCGAAAGCAATCAATATGGAAACCCTATTACATGATGAAGAAACAGAACAGGAAGGAAAGTAGGCTTGAGTAGGGGGGCGGGAAAGGGTGGAACACGGTGGACAGAGATAAAATGATGTGTATTAATATTGTTATGTGCACTGTAAGTTTGGTTTGTGTTGGTTGTTGAAATAAAATCAATAAAAATTGTTTAAAAAAAAAACTGGATTTTGCCAAGATGTTTCCGTAAACTGTGTTCCGTTGTCATGTCGAGGACTTCTTGGAACAGGTACGTCAGGGTACCGTTACCTTTGAAGAGTGGCAACAGTATCATCATTCCAACCCCTGGAGTCTTCTGAAGAGGGGCGGGTTACATTTTAAGGGTACCTGTCTATTTCTACCCACAAGAGTCTGCAAGAGAATCTGCTGTTTCCCTTTGTCATGATACTCCTTTTGCTGGCCATCGAGGGGAGAACGGTCACCTTGCAGCATTTTAAGAAGCATTTTTGGTGGCCTAAAATGGCATTCTTGGTTAAGTCTCACATTCGTTCATATGTGGTTGACAATACCCACAAACTGTCAGGATTACTGCACCATGCAAATTAACAAGGGGGGTCCTGGGAGTCTCTGCCAGACATTAGTCCTGGTTATGAGAACCTTACCCAGATTCCTTAGCTCACTATCATTCACAGAGGAGAAATATCAAAAACATATCAGTCTTTGTCCTGCCCTGGGACAGTCCAGCACCGAAATGCTGGGCAATTCCCCTCTGAACAAGAGTACCAACAGCAACCCCAGGCATGTGTTTCGGTCTGGATGGACTTCACCAGTACGGTGGAGCTGTGTCTCTCTAAGAATAGTGAGCAAGGGGTCCACGTCTAGATTCCCCTAGTAACTTAGGGTGAGACCCAAAGCTACTTACACTATGCAAATTACTAAGGGGGTCCTGGGAGTCTCTGCGAAACATTAGCATATTTTAAGTAACTTTGGGTCTCACCCTAAGTTACTAGGGGAATCCAGACATTGACCCCTTGCTCACTACTCTTAGAGAGGCACAGCTCCACCGTACTGATGAGGTCCAACCAGACCGAAACACGTGTCTGGGGTCGCTGTTGGTACTCTCGTTCAGAGGAGAATTGTCTAGCATTTTGGTGCTGGACTGCCCCAGAGCAGAACAGAGACTGATATGTTTTGGATATTTCGTCTCTGTGAAAGATAATAAGCTAAAGACTTTGGGTAAGGCTCTCGTAACCAGGACTAATGTCTGGCAGAGAGTCTCCCAGGACCCCACTTGTTATTTGCAGGATTACTGCACCAGCCTGAACTATCCTGTAGGCCCTGGCAAGTTATAGCTACAGACTTTATTGTGGAACTTCCCCACATCTAGGGGGTGTACTACCATTATGGTTTTACCATAGATGTCTATTCTCGAATGGCCCATTTCACTCCAATGGTCAAACTACCCTCGGCCCCTCAAATGGCAAACATATTCCTTTAGCAAGTATTCCGACTACATGGCCTACCATCCACTATAATCTAACGGAGGCACTCAATATACCTCGCGTTTTTGGTCACAACTCTGCCATCTATTCTGCATCAGAAGAGCCTTGTCTGGCTCACTTGAACCTGGTAAAAGAAGCATTTGTGAAGGTCGGATTGACTGAAAGACTCTGAATGAACAAATGATTAGCCCCTAACTGGTTTGACTTAATTTTGATCAGTGCATATCGTACCCTGCAATGAGAAACGTCAGTTGTAGGAGGGTAGGGTTTCTGTAAATTGATGGTGACTAAGCGGAAGTGTGTTTTGTTGCAAACCAGTTTGTTGGGAGAAAATAATAAATGCCAATACAGATTACTTTAAAAAGAAAGAGCCTTGTTGTCTGGTTACCATCCACAAAGCAACGGGATAACAGAAAGGACAAATCAGACCCTTGAGCAATTCCTTCGAGGTTTTTCATCTCAAGTTAATGATAGGCCCTCATTTTGATTTCTGAATATGCCTACAATAACTATGATCATTCCGCTTTAGGGACCAGTCCTTTTTTCTCTAGCTACGGCTTTCACCCTTCAGTTTTGTCTTCAACAACCACTGGTACTATTTCCGTACCAACCGTAGATTCATGGATCTCCAAACTACACACTATCCAAATGATTAAGGAACATCTGTTGAAGGCAAGAGAAACCATTACGAAATTGGCTGATTGCAAACACTGTCAGACCCCTCTTTATTGTATAGCAGACATAGTTTATGGTTTGGTTGTCATCTAAGTAACTTCCGAAGCATCTACATCCTACCAAGATTTCTTTTCAGTATTATGGACCTTTCTCCGTGAAAAGAATCATAAACTCAGTGGCCTTTCATCTGCATTTGCCAGCCACATGGAAATATATTCATCTAGTTTTCCACGCTTCTCTTCTGAAGCCTTACCAATCTTCATCTAAGAAGGCACGTGTACCTCCTCCTGTGGTTACTGATAACCAACAGCTGGAATATGAGGTGGCCAGATTATGTGACTCAAGGTACCGAAGAGGATAATTCCTGTATCTCGTGGATTGGAAAGGTTATCCCCTGAGAGAAACGCTCCTGGGAGCCTGCTGCCAATATGCATGCTCCTCACCTTCTCTGTTCATTTAATCATCTGCATCCAGGCAAGCCCGGCGGACGTATCCTTCTGAGGGGGCATGATGTCATGCTTTATCGTCACTGGTCACTGTGGTCTGCTTGGAGGCACCGTTCTCAGTTTAAGGGCGCCATTTTTTCTCCTAACATGGTGTCCACCTATTCCCATAGAAATTGTGCGGAGCGGTCTAGTTTCTAGGCAGATCCCCAGTAGACCACTGACTCTTATACAGACATTCCCGGAGCAAGACACATCTTAACGCTCAGTATTGAGGTACCCTGCTCAGCATACATGAACTCTGTCCTTTTCCCCCTCCATGTTACTCCTCCTTCTGTCCTCCTGGTTTCCTCCTTCCTTACCTTGTTTATTGCTTCTGCCTATTAAGACTCTCTGTCCTTCCTTCTGCTTCCATACTCTTCAGCCCTGGTTGCCTTGTTCCACTGCTCTTTACCTCGCTTTTGGATCCATCTTGACTGTTGATCTGTGTAAAGACTGGAGGGAGGGTCTGTACTTCCGCTCTCTATTTGGTAGAGGAGAGACACAGAGACCCCTGCCAAGATTCTCTATTGTGGTAGCAATGGACGAGCAATCGAAGCCTAGCTTCTCCGGTGGTGATGCGAGCTGGTTCTTAAGTACAGTGTAGTCCCCAAGCACCCACAAATGTATGTCCACACATTGTATCGATCAAAACACAGTCTTTATATAATTAATATTCGAAGTGGTGTACACTATCACGATAACTCACTTTGTACACAGAAATCAATAATGGCAAATATGTACAGTTCTAAAGTGGTACCACTAACGTTATCAGATATCATTAAGTGCATACAGTCAGAATGACACACAGATCAAAATAAAGAGGAAACTAGCAGTAGAGAGAGGGAGGAAAGCAAGATGGTTGAGCAAGAGGCAGAATACTGGTAACTACCGTTAAACACAGTTCTCTGTGGAGATCCCCCCCACCGAGGAACCTGTAGACGAAAGATACAAGCCCAGTCCATATATTGTTCACACTAGACTTTCCAATAGTTCTGCAACCCCAAAGTACTTTAGCGTTGTAGCGTTCCGCATCGGGGAATCGACGGCCCTTCTTGAGTGTCCTCCCTTTCAGGCAGGAGTCACGGGTCGTCGAACGTCCGATGGAGAACAGGTCGAGCTACGACGGTGAAGTGGCCGCGTCGTTCCTAGCAGTGCTCGTTGACGGGGAAGCGTAAATGTCCTGCCAGGAAGAGGCGTGCGGAGCACCTCCGTGTCGATAGTTCTGGACCGCAAAGAGTTGAACTGTTGCCCAGCAAGGGCGTCGAGTTTTCGGCATCTCTGGGGTCTTTGGGTGGCAGGAAACCCACCGGTGGATGCTCCTCGGCGGATCTACGGTCAGGCCTTCTCCCTCAGGATACAGCGGCAATGATGCAGACGATGAAGGTCTTAGGCAACGGGAGCACGGTGGCTCCAGTCGGCGACAGTGGCGGACAACAGTCTGGGCGCTTCTCCTTGGAGTTCCGCAGCAATCCCGTATCAGATCGGCAGCCTGTCGAAGGTATGTCTACCAGGGAGCTTAGGCAAAGATCAACTGTGCACGATGGTCCCTCGTAGCTCGGGAAGAGGGAGCCTTAGCAGGTCCTCTCTGGGTCAGTCCTTGAGGCACAGCAGCTTTCAGATTGCGAAGGAGAGCAACAGCAATTCTTCTCGTCCAGCAGGGCTTCCAGGTCAAGCTTCAGTTACTCCAGTTACTCGTCATAGTGGACTTCAGATTCCAAACACGATTCCTAGCAGTGAGAAGTCCCCAGATATACTGTTGATCTCCCATTCATTCTGCTGGGTCACACTCGAGCATCCAATCACGACTACGGTCATTCATGCAGGCAGGCAGCCAATCAGGCACACGGTGCATTCAGGCCATTCATTTCTCTCCAGACACTCACAACAAGTTATGTGTATTGGGACAAGTACCGAGCCATTCAACACTCCAAGCTGCATTCATACTGGTTTCGGGCAGGGATGTCTCAACCATTGTGTCAAACACCAGATACTAGACAGCCGCAACATAGAATGCATATTCGTCACACACTCCATTCACCCAGGTCCCACCCACAGGCGTACCCACAACATACGGTCGTTGAGAAGGCTCCAGCCAGTCTGGTCGGCACTTCCCCCACACGACCATATATGGAACTTCCACCCAACAGCCAGTCAGTGGGAAGGGACAGAGGCAGGGCTTCCCGGGACTTCGGGAAGATCAAGGTAACAGGTGATGGAAGGCAAGAGGCCATGGGAGCCATTTTGTCTCCATCAGGAATCTACCGATTCCAATGGCAGGGCCTGGGCGTCCCAAAATGGAGGACGCTCAGGGCACCAGTCATTTCAGCACGGAGCTGCCACCAGCCCGTACCCTGCTCTGTGGGTCACACACAGGTGCCCAAAAACATACACTAGGGGCACAGGGTTGTACCCCTACCCATGGGTGCCATAAGGGTGTCCCACGGGTCTGTTCACCAAACCAAAAGAGGGAGAGCTGCACCGCCAGGAGTCCCACATGAACTCATGCGCGGAAAACACAACAGAACACACGATAAAAAGCAGTAAAGGACAAGGATACGGAGGCCCGGTCCCTCCGATGCATTTCCAGCATCACAGTCGCCCCACCCCCAGACTGAGGTTAGGGTGCCTAATCTCCCACGGGATAGGCACCCTCATCCAGACAGTCAACATACCTTCTGGAAAGGCCATCTGCGTTATCATGACTCTTCCCTGGTCTGTGCTCAATGGTTAAATCTAGCCCTTGCAGACTAATGGACCACCAGAGCAGCTTCGGGTTTTCACCCTTCATCTGCATAAGCCACTTAGGGGGCTTATGATCGGTTTGGACCTTGAAGGTAGACCCGGTAAGGTAGGGCCTAAAACGCCTAAGGCTCCAAACTATACTAAAACACTCCTTTCCAACAGTAGCCCACCTAAGTTCCCTACCCTTAAGTTGTCTACTGATGAATATGATCGGATGTTCTCTTCCTTTGTCTTCTAACTGGGACAAGACAGCTCCAATTCCGGTGTCGCAGGTGTCAGTTTGAACGATAAAGTGCTTGCTGTAATCAGGCGCACACAACACGGGTGCCCTACACAGACTTCCTTTCAAGCCATCGTAGGCCCTCTGACAGTCTTCCGTCCAATTAATCTTCTTCGGTTGCTTGGGTGAAGTCAGAGCTGTCAGGGGTGCAGCTATGGTTCCATAGTCTGCCATGAAATTGCGATAATACCCTGTGAGACCCAAAAAGGCTCTCACCTGGCTTTGAGTAGTGGGAGTCTCCCAGTCATGTACGTCCTGTACTTTACTGGGGAGAGGTTGGATTTGACCACACCCTACCTCATGACCAAAATACGTGACCTTCCCCTGAGCTATCTGGCACTTGGTGGCCTTGATAGTGAGGTTAGCCCTTTTTAACGCCTGCAACACTTTATCCAGATGTGTCAAATGCTCTTCCCAAGTGGAACTGTAGACGGCAATATCGTCTAAATAAGCCACGCAAAAAACGCTTCCAGCCCACTGAGCGCATGGTTGACTTATCTCTGGAAAGTGGCAGGGGCGTTCTTCAACCCGAAAGGCATGACTCTAAACTGGTAGAGCCCCTCTGGGGTTGAGAACGCCGTCCTTTCCTTGGCATGGTCCTTCAGAGCTATTTGCCAATAGCCTGAGGTAAGGTTGAAGGTGCTCACAAATTTGGCAGCGCCTATCGGTCCACAAGCTCATCAGCCTGCGGCAATGGGTGCGCGTCAGTTTTGGTGACGGCATTGACTCCTTGGTAGTCCACACAGAACCTCCAATCCTTGGTACCGGCCTGGGAACTTGCCTTGGGGACAAGGACCAGGGGACTGGACCAGGGACTGGTTGAGGGTTCAATAACACCCAGATCCAACATCTTGGTGACCTCAGCCTGGAAGTGGTTCTTGACGGTATCTGACATACGGTAGCACCTGCTTTTGACAGGCACACTGTCACCAGTGTCAATCTTGTGCCTACACCACGGTGTAAGGCCTGGTGTCAATAAAAACAGAGAGGCGTACTGCCGGAGCAAAGCCCTGCAGGCCCTCTGCTGCTCTGTTGTCAGATCAGGAGAGAGATGTACTCCCTCCACGGAGCCATCCTGAGGGTTGCTATGTAGCAAATCAGGAAGGGGCTCACTCTCATCCTCTTCTTGCCCTGAAGCTAGCAAGAGACATGAGACTTCGGCCCGTTTGTGGAAAGGCTTGAGCCTGTTAACATGGAATACCTGAGGGGCTACCCCCGAGGTTGCCATCTTGGAGATTATCCTGAAGGGTCCAGTCCATTTATCTGCCAACGCGCGAGGCTTGGTAGGCTTCATCACGAGGCCCTCCTGTCCCGGAGTCCAATCCACTTGCGATGCTTTAAGGTCATGCCAGTACTTATTCAATTTCTGGCTGGCCTTAAGATTCGCTGTTGCCTGATCCATCATCTGTGTCATCCTCCGTCTGAGGCCTAACACATAGTCCCCCACTTGCTTGGCGGGACCTGGAGGGGTGGCCTCTCAACCTCCTCGGATCAAGGCGAGGGGCCCCCTCATGGGATGTCCAAAGAGTAACTCAAAGGGGCTGAAACCAACACCCTCTTGAGGTACCTCTCTGAAAGCAAACAGCAGGCATGGCAGGAGAAGATCCCACTTCTTCCTGAGAGGCTCGTCCAAAGCGCCTAACGTGCCCTTGAGAGTTTTGTTAAATCTCTCAACCAAACCGTTGGCCTGGGGTGTGGTAAGAGGTGGAGAATTTGTAAGTTACTCCGCATTCTTTCCACATGGTTTTCATGTAACTCGGCATGAAGTTGGATCCTCTATATAGAGACAACCTCCTTAGGGAATCCAACACGGGTAAAAATGCCCAGGAGAGCCCTGGCAACTACCTTGGCCGTAACCGTCCGAAGGGGTATAGCCTCAGGGTAACTGGTGGCATGATCTACCAAGACTAGGATGAACCGATATCCACCTGACATGGGAGGGTCAAGGGGACCGACGATGTCGATGCCCATCCTCTCAAACGGTGTGCCAAACACTGGCAATGGTTGCAGTGGGGCGATGACTCTGCCTCCAGTCTTGCCAGACAACTGACAAGTTGGGCAGGTCCTGCAGTGGGACTCCACTTCTACTCCCATCCGGGGCCAGTAAAAATGGGCCGAGAGCCTCTGCTTCGTCTTCTTGGTACCAAGATGACCAGCCAAGGGATAACACTAACATTATCAGATCTCATTAAAGTGCATACGGTCCGAATGACACACAGATCAAAATAAAGAGGAAACCAGCTGTAGAGAGGGGTAGGAAAGCAAGATGGTTGAGCAATAGGCAGAATACTGTTAACTACCGTTAAACACAGTTCTGTGTGGAGCTCCCCTCCACCTGGGCAACCTGTAGACGAAAGATACAAGCCCAATCCATATATTGTTCATGCTAGACTTTCCAATAGTTCTGCAACCCCAAAGTACCTTGGCATTGTAGCGTTCCGCATCGGGGAATCGACGGCCCTTCTTGAGTCTCCTCTCTTTCAGGCAGGAGTCACGGGTCGTCGAACGTCCGACGGAGAACAGGTCGAGCTACGATGGTGAAGTGGCCGCGTCGTTCCTAGCGGTGCTTGTTGACTGGGAAGCGTAAACGTCCTGCCAGGAAGAGGCGTGTGGAGCACCTCCGTGTCGATAGGTCTGAACCGCAAAGAGTTGAAGAACTGTGGCCCAGCAAGGGCGTCGAATCGTCTGCGTCTCTGGGGTCTTTTGGTGGCGGGAAACCCACTGGTGGATGCTTCTCGGCGCGTCGACGGTCAGGCCTTCTCCACCAGGATACAGCAGCAACGAAGTGGACAAGAGCGTCCTTGGATCAATGAAGTTCTTAGGCAGCGGGAGCACGGCGGTTCAAGACGGCGACAGTGTTCGGCGACAGTGGCATACAACAGTCCGGGCGCTTCTCCTTGAAGTTCCGCAGCAATCCACGTATCGGGTCGGCAACCTGTCGAAGGTCTGTCTATCACAGAGTTTAGGCAAGGATCAGCTGTGCACGATGGTCCCTCGTAACTCAGGAAGAGGGCTCCTTACCAGGTCCACTCTGGGTCAGTCCTTTAGGCACAGCAGCTTTCAGATTGCGAAGGAGAGCAACAGGAGGGGTGTGGCTACAAAGCCATGTAGGAGGATGTGTTTGCCGTGAGCTCCCATCGATCCTGAACTGATCCGGCCGAAATAGCCATGTAAAATCAACTGCAAGGACTGGCATTGCGTATGCACAACTATAAGTGATCTGGGTATGACTGGAGCTGGAAGCGGAACGGCTTGCTGTGGTGATTCGCCGCATCCAGCCGAGCAAAAAGTGCAGCGGCTCGGAGACGAGCGAGCCAAGATGGCGGCCCGGAGAAGACAAAGGGCTTGATCCGAAGCGAGGAGCCCGTGTGTGGGTGGCCGCTTATGGGCAAGCTGAGCGAGCGCTGGAGGACTGGGAGCGCTGAGAACTTAATGGATGTTGCGCGAATGCTGCACGCGGCGGGCTGTGAGGGGGCATGAGCGGACCTGCACCTGAAGCTCGGCTGAGACTGGCGCTGTGAGCGTGGTGCGCACGGTCAGCGACCCGGCAGCGGGGGACGTGGCAAAGAGCCCCGCAAGGTACGGGGCGCCTGCTCAGTAGCCTGAAACCGGTGGAGGAAGGCGCTTCAGGACGGCTTGGCTAGGCGTACCGGGGGGAACGCGAACGCGCGGCCCCGGACGTCGGCGCATGAGATCATGCGTGGACTGCCAGTGCCCGGACTGGATGCACAGAGATACAAGCAAACACAGAGGTGCGCTCATACGCCCTCTGTGGAACGCATAGAACAGCTCACGCTGCACATGAAACTGCTGGAAGCGCCTGCCTCACTTGTGAAGGAAATGGGAGCTAGGTTACGTGAACAGTAGCTGGCAATAGGCAGCTGCATTATACCAAATAGCCTGGGCTCATTCAATACAGTGCCGCAGTAAGGAATAGAAAAGCATACGCCCACACTTCTAATCCCACGGGCAGCAAGCCCCATGGCGTCATCCTGAGGAGGTTAGCCAGTATACGGCACGACTAAACAAAATTACTTATATATGTGATTCCACCACTTGTGGGGCATGGACTGTAGAAAAACAGTGACAAGCAGTCACGGAGAGTGGGCATGTATAAGCGCGCATGGTGAGCCCGGTATTGCTGCACTGACAACTGCGGATGAAAGAGCACGGGTCGTCTCTTGCAAGTGGGGACTGACGAGGGTGGCCATTAGACCTACAGAGCCACACTGGAGCTGGGCGGAAACCCCTGGAATCTGGACCGGCTGGGCAAGACCCAGAGCCCTGTGAGGTGGGAGCCAACCCGCCAGGTTACGTGGGAGGACGTAGTCCATTCCGGACAGAGGAACAGTCAATGAAGGGCACCCCTGTGCGGTTTGGCAAGCTTGAAACGGGGGGCGATTTGGCAAGTTTGAAGGGAGGACAGTGCGTGGGGGGACTAGCCCACCTCACCCTACCGTGGCGAGATGTCTAGCAAGCCCATCAGAGTGAAAAGCAAGCAACCCACACTGGATGTATTTGCTAAAACACCGCCGGGTGCGGAAGGGGCCAGGATGAAAGACAAGACTCCGGTCGATGGTCCGGTTGTTATGAGCAATCGAGAAGTATTAGCGGCCATTGCAGACCTGAAAGTGGCCCTGGAAACCAGACTGGGCCTGGAAATGGCTGAACTGAGAGCAGCACTGGAGCTCAAAGTCGGGGAGGTGCAGGAGGATGTGAATCTTCTCCGGCAGGATGTGAGATCGCTTGCGGAACGCACAAGGGAACTTGAAAAAGAGGTGGCCCCGAACACGGCGGCGTGCGCGTTCCACAAATCTGAACTGCACGCCTTGACACAACGTGTGGGCAACCTGGAGAGTAGGGCAGAGGAGGCGGAGGGACGCGCCCGAAGAAACAACATCCGTATCATTGGATTGTCGGAAGGAGCTGAGGGGTCTAACCCTACAGAATTTATCGAGTCAATGTTATTGCAGGAGATAACGGGAGGAGCCCTGTCCCAGGGGTTCGCGGTTGAGAGGGCGCACAGGGCCCTGACGAGGAAGCTGCCGCCGGGGAACCCGCCTAGGCCGGTAATTGCCAAAATTTTGAACTATCGAGACCGGGAAAAAATCCTTGAACACTTTCGGAAAGGTGGCACGATACAGAGAGGGGCGGCGAACATAACGGCATATCCAGACTATACCTTGCAAGTACAGCGCAGTCGCATGAACTTTGGGTCCGTGAAAAGAAGATTGCGTGAAGCGGGCCATAGGTACATGCTGCTCTACCCAGCTAAACTGAAGGTATTCTATAAGGGCAGAACTTGGTTTTTCGACACCCCGGAGAATGCTATGGGATGGTTGGATGCGCAGAGCTGCCCCCAGGAATCGGATGTCCGGGGAACTGACGGAGGAGATAAGTAACATGCGACTGTAGTACCTTAGGTGCCGCAGCTGCTGACATTGGGACTTGAATATAGCATTGCATACCAAAGGTGGAGAAGGGGGTTGAGAGCTTTAGCTATAGAGGCATGAGAAACTGCAGTAAATATGGGAGCTACATGGAGCATGACCTTGTACCCCTATAACATATTATAAGTTAGGTCACCGCTAGGTTGGTGACACCCTGCTGGGTTTTGGGCCGGGCTTTCTGGGACAGAACCAAACGCGGGGGGCCTGAGATCCAGGAATGGAGCTGGGCACTTGTTGGGGTTGGGGTTGGGGTTGTAGACAGGGAGAGGAAGGGGAGGATGAAGGGGGTGTGCAGTGGTTTGAAGTTGAGGAATGGGGTATTGGGAGGGAGAGGGTTATAGTTATGGGGAGTCTGAGTCTAAATATGGGCCTACGTGGAAGAGCTAGGATGAATCTGTATCGCGGGGGCGGGGGGGATCGATCAGAGGTGAGGAGGAAGATTATTGAGCCATGGGTGAGTTGAAGGTAATTACGTGGAATGTCAGAGGTCTTAATAGTTATTTGAAAAAGAATAAAGTCATGCTATATCTGCGGAGGCAGAAGATAGATATTGCACTGTTGCAGGAGACACACCTGACGCGTGAAAAGATGGAGACGGTGGTGAAGAAATGGAAGGGGGTTGTGGTGTGTTCGCCGTATTCTGCTTATGCTAGAGGGGTACTTACCTGGGTGGCGCCGCATGTCCCATTCCGGTTATTGCAAGAGGTGGTGGAGACGGACGGACAGGCGGTTGGTTATATTGAGGGGGCTGGTCGAGAATAGAGAGAAGTATCGTAAATGTATATGCCCCCAATCAAAACACAGCAACATATTTTAGAACGCTGTGCACCAACCTTAGTAAGTGTGTGGGTAGTGCGGTGATATGGGGACGGGGATTTTAACTGTGTGATTGACCCCAAAGTAGATGGGTCAGATGACAAAATTGACAGGCCTGCCCCAGCAGCTAGGGCACTGCAGACACTGTTGGACGACTTTGGTCTGACAGATGTGTGGAGAACAAAATTCCCCCGAGAGAGACAGTATTCGCACTATTCTGCCCCGCAGCAGCTACACACGAGGCTAGATTATGTTTTTGCCACGGCTGATATTCTTACTGAGATTACCAGGATAGAATATAAAGCAAGGGTCCTTTCGGATCACTCGCCATTGGTTCTCGGATGGCAATACTGCCCCCCGAGAGCGCGGATTCCGACATGGCAGCTTTGTGCAGAGGCGCTTAAAGATCCAGTTTTTAGAGAAGACGTCAGGGAAGAGATCCTTAACTATTTCGAGGTGAATACGGGTAGTGTGGATTCTGCGAGCACGTTATGGGAAGCCTTCAAAGTAGTGATGCGAGTGGTTGCCATTGCCATATCAAAGGGTCTGCAGGGCAGGATCCTGGCGGACCTGGGAAAAACAGAAAGAGAACTGGAGAGAGTGTTGAAGGGTGGCAGTGTGGATATGGAGCAGGCAACTAAACTACAACAGGAGTGTGTGGAGCACTGGGAGAGGCTTTGCAATCTCAACTATAAAAAATACATAGAGAGACAACACGCGGGAGGGGACAAAACGGACCGCCTTTTAGCATGGCTCTATAAAAGTGAAACTCCTAGAATCCCTATCAGGACAATAATGAGAGAGGATGGAGAGGTAATGGACACTCAAGAAGGAGTAAACAAGGAGTTTGCGAACAACTACAAAGTGCTACATGGGGACAAAGAGGGTTGCAGCCTAGAAGAGATAACGGAAACATTGGAGGATATAGGACTGCCTAAGATAAGTGAGGAGGAAAAGGAGGAGTTAGATGCACCGATTACTCTTGAGGAGCTAGAAGAAGTGGTGAGACAGTTGCCTACTGGCAAGACCCCGGGGGCGGATGGGTTCCCGAGTGAATTTTATAAAATATATAGAGAGGAAGTTCTCCCCCCAATGTTGGAAATGCTTAATGAGGCATATGAGATAGGACGGCTGCCGGAGTCGCTCAGAGAGGCGATCATAATACCGCTTCCCAAGCCTAATAAACCAGGGCACAGCTGCAGCTCATACAGTCCTCTGTCGATGCTAAACCAGGATGGCAAAATATTGACGGCTGTCCTGGCAAACAGATTATGGCGAATAATTAGCAAGTTGATACACTCTGACCAGACGGGCTATGTCCCAAACAGGAACATAACCCACAACCATAGACGACTCTGACGGGTGATAGAATGGGGTAGTAAGAAAGATGGAGAGATGGCGATTGTGTCCTTGGACGCAGTGAAAGCTTTTGACTCAGTCAAGTGGCCGTGGCTGCTGGCGGCCCTAGAGGGATATGGGATAGGGCCTGGCTATATTCGATGGGCGAAGATGTTATAATGGGAGCGGTAATATCCAAAAAGTGGCAACTAAGTAGAGGCACCAGGCAGGGGTGCCCCTGGTCCCCGATGCTTTACATTTTAGCCTTGGAGCCCCTGGCTATATACCTCCGGCAACAATATGATGCGGTAGGTATTGCGGTAGGGGGAGAATGACACTTGATATCCCTGTATGTGGATGACTTATTACTATAATTGAGGTACCCGGAAGAAAATCTCCAGTATATCCTGGAGGTGATGGAGAGGTACGCGAGGCTGTCTGGGAAAGCGGTTAATCCATAGAAATCCAGCATTTTTGCGCTCTGCAGTTACGCGAGCACCCCTGTGGGACGATTACCGGTGCTACAAACACCGTGGTCGGTCAGCTCTTTCCGATATCTTGGGGTGGATGTGTACCACACGGTGGAAGAGGAGCATAGGCAAAATACTGAGGTAGCGGTTGCGAAAATTGAGAAATGCATAAACTTCTGGGTGAAGTTGCCCCTGGCAATGATGGGACGCGGGGCAATGTTGAAGATGGTGGTCCTTCCTAGGCTCCTACACTATTTTAGTAATATCCCGTATATGATACCTAAGAGGTTTTTCATTAAACTGAATAGTATGTGTAGGGACTTCCTGTGGCAAAGTACTCGAAACAGAGTGGCGTTATGGAAGTTGCAAAACTTTTATGAAAAAGGGGGGGATCAAACTGCCTAATTTTGAGGTCTATTATGTGGCGAGTCAGCTACAATATGTGGCTAACTGGCTCTCAGATCAAACGACCCCCGAACTACGGTTTTGTTTGGACGGGACTGCGCCCCATTTCACTTGAAGGAAGTGATCTGGTTGCCTGAGTCGGAAATGAGTCGGTGTTCGAACA
This sequence comes from Ambystoma mexicanum, assembly GCF_040938575.1. Classification (NCBI taxonomy): domain Eukaryota; kingdom Metazoa; phylum Chordata; class Amphibia; order Caudata; family Ambystomatidae; genus Ambystoma; species Ambystoma mexicanum. The sequence continues at coordinate 13,312,911 of NC_090924.1, read as the reverse complement.
TGATGATGCTTGGGTGGAGAATGTGGCGCAGAGCGTGCCAGATGATGTAAAATCCATTCCCGTGCTCCCAGCAGTGCCGCTGGCCGCACTGGTAGGGGATGATGATCAACTGCGGTTGATTATTCGGACCCAGTGGGAATTGGTGGGGTTGGTGACATTGGGGGATATATGGCAGGAGGGAGCCATTACAGAGTTCGGAGTGCTTGAGGAAGAAGTGGGGTTGCATTCGGGCCAATATATTACATATCATAGACTCGTACGTAGAATTCGGAACACGTGGCCTGAAACTGTATTGGAAGAGGAGCCGGATACTTCCACAGGGGCAATATATGACATTTCTGAGGGAGGGCACGAGATCTCTAGACTGTATGAGATGTGATGCATAAGGTTGGGAAGGAGCCGACGCAGTTAAGATTAGACTGGGAGGCGGAGGTGGGAGCCCCGATGGAAGATGGGATGTGGGAACGTGCCATAGGGTACCACAAAAAGGTGTCTAGGAATGCGAGATTAAAACAAATACAATTGTATGTGACCCACAGAACATACTTGACACCTTTGAGGATATCCAGGTTTACGAAGGCTGGTAGACAGGCGTGTCCCAAATGCGATGAAGAAGGGGCAGATATGACGCAAATGTTTTGGTCATGCCCAGTAATTGGGCGTTTTTGGGGTGAAGTGGCACAGAAATTAGCGGAAAAGGGGGTTACGATCATCATAGACACTGCTTGGGCCTGCTTGCTGGGAGGGTTCCCCAGATCACAAAAACTTAAACATGTTGGAAAGCTCAAGGATTTAGCGTACGTGCTTGCGAAAAGGAGAATTGCCATGGGGTGGAAAACGTGGCACAAGCCACGAATAGAGGTATGGTGGAGGGAGCTGCAGAAGTGGGCAGAGGCTGAAACGGTGGTATGGCAAGAGGCGAGTAGCGCAGGGGGGGGGGAGACAGGAAACCTGATGGCATGGAAGTCATTAATAGCAGAATTATTTGGTACGATACAAGACCTGGCAGAATCCACAGGAAGTGATACCCCGCCACAGGCAGCGAATACAGAGCGCGAAGAAGGAATAGGCTCATAAGGGGGGAGGGAAGGGGGGAGCAGTGCACATGATTATTCAATGAACAGTTGAACTATTATACAATGCACTGCATGTTTGGTTTGTATTGTTGTTTGGTTTGAAAATTAATAAAATTTGTTTAAAAAAATAAATAAAAAAAAGAGAGCAACAGAAATTCTTCTCGTCCAGCAGGGCTTCAAGGTCAAGCTTCAGTTACCCCAGTTACTCATCGTAGTGGACTTCAGATTCCGAACACGATTCCTAGCAGTGAGAGGTCCCCAGATATACTGTTGATCTCCCATTCATTCTGCTGGGTCACACTCAAGCATCCAATCACAACTATGGCCATTCATGCAGGCAGGCAGCCAATCAGGCACACAGTGCATTCAGGCCATTCGCTTCTCTCCAGACACTCACAACAAGTTATGTGTATTGAGACAAGTACCGAGCCATTTAACACTCCAAGCTGCATTCATACCGCTTTCGGGCAGGGCTGTCTCAATCATTGTGTCAACCACCAGATACTAGACATCCACAACATAGAATGCATATTCGTCACACACTCCATTCACCCAGGTCCCACCCACAGGGGTACCCACAACATACGGTCGTTGAGAAGGCTCCAGCCAGTCTGGTCGGCACTTCCCCACACTACCATAAATGGAACTTCTACCCAACAGCCAGTCAGGGGGAAGGGACAGAGGCAGGGCTTCCCGGGACTTCGGGAAGATCAAGGTAACAGGTGATGGAAGGCAAGAGGCCATGGGGGCCATTTTGTCTCCATCAGGAATCTACCGATTCCAATGATGGGGCCTGGGCGTCCCAAAATGGAGGACGCTTAGGGCACCAGTAATTTCAGCACGGAGCTGCCACCAGCCCGTACCCTGCTCTGTGGGTCACACACAGGTGCCCAAAAACATACACTAGGGTGTAAAGTAGTGAGCCAGAGACAAGGAGGTAAGTTACTCAATAGTATTTATTTCTTACAGCTCCCCAGAGGTTAAATGATTGTACACCCAGACTTCTCTTTATCCAATTAATTTCAATTAGCGTTCATCACAACAAAACCAAAAATAAAGGGTCTTCCCGGTTGCTCAAAAGACAAAACTCAAGGATTGCAATATTGCTTGTTCACAAAGGAATACAGTTCAAAATACGGAGAACACAGGAATGGCGGCCTTTCTTGTTCAAAGCAGCAATATTCAGCCCCGAGCGTTTACTCAACACTTCCGAATGGTTCAGAGCCTTTTCTGTTCAAGCTCTACGGCCGGTGCTCGGAGCCAGCCGTTCCACACTGTCCTTGGCTGGACTTCAGTAAATAACCAAACTTCCCCTTTTCCGTCATTGGGACTCAGGCGTCTTCATCTGCTGTGCAGTCGGATTTGACCACAGGTCCGGTACGGTACACTCCGGTGAGTTTTCCTTTTTCCTCTAATATGCCCCCCGATATGGGGTACTGTCCTCGTACCATTCAGAGTCCACTCTGTCAGCCTCCTTCCACTCCTGCAAAACGAGAGACAAGTTGAGCTGTTTTCTGATGTGTTTAACCCTGGTGAGTCTCCTCCCCAGTAATTAGAGTTAGGCTTTCCCAGCCCTGGGCTCCTTACACCTGAGGCTAATTAATCTCTTCCCAGCTTCAGCTTCACGGAGTTAGCTTTGCATTTAACCCCCGCCTGCCCGGAGCCCCCATTATATGGAAACGTGGTTTTTCGTCTTCCTTGTCTGATTTCTATTCCCATTTTCTGGCTTTTGTTTTGATTATGTATCCGTTGGGGCATTCTGGGATATGTCATTTGTGTCTTTTCTCTTGTGTCTCTTATATTTGTACTGTCCGGTGTGATAGTTGATTGGTGGTGCATTCTGGGACATGTAGTCTGGGCTTGTGCTTGTTCCCGCGTATCTCTTAAACTTGTCATTATATGGTCTGGTGTGATCATAGGCTCATCCCCCTCCGTCTTGTTTTGTTCCGGATTGGCCGCTATTGGTTCCTCATTACATACTCCCCCCCCCCCCCCCCCCCAAAGACTCATGCCGTTCGGGCATATCAATGGCTCTGGATAGATAGTCTGCCACCAATTGATATCTTCCAGGTTTGCGAACTGTTATGAAGTGGGATGGTTGTAAAGTCAAAAAACACCGTAGGACTCTATGGTTGGAGTCTTTCTGTGTTGCCAACCACTTCAGTGGAGCATGATCAGTAAAGAGGGTGAACCGCCTTCCCAGTAGGTAATACCTTAGAGTCTCCACTGCCCACTTGATTGCTAGGCATTCCTTTTCCAGAGTAGAATATGGGATCTCATGTGGAAGTAGTTTCCTGCTGATGAAAACTACAGGACATAGGTCTTGTTCGGTACCTTGTGAGAGTACTGCTCCCAATCCACATCCTGAGGCATCTGTTTGTAAATAGAACTCTTTGGCAAAATTAGGACAATGTAGAACGGGTTTGGAGGAAATCATTTGTATTAACGTTTGAAAAGCTTGTTTTGCCTCAATGGAGATTTGTAGAGGACGGTTTGTTTTCAGAGCGTCCGTCTGGGGGGCTGCTATGGTTGAGAAATGAGGCAGGAACTTCCTGTAGTATCCCACGAACCCTAGAAAGGCTTGAATTTCTTTTCTTGTTTCCGGCATTCTCAACTTTTGGATGGCTTGAATTTTGTCTATCAATGGGGTTACGATACCACCTCCAACCTCATACCCCAGATATTTTGTGGTTTGGGCAGCCAGTTTCGATTTTTTTTGGGTTAATATGTAAACCAGCCTCTTTTAACGCCTGTATTACTTGGGTTAAATGTAATAAATGTTCATTCCACGTTTTACTGAAAATTATAATGTCGTCTAGATATGCAGCCGCATATCGTTTATGGAGTCTCAGTATTTTATCCATTAGTGCCTGGAAAGTAGCTGGAGCCCCATGTAGCCCAAAGGGCAAAACCGTGAATTGGAACAGGCCCTGGGGTGTGGCAAACGCTGTTTTCTCCTGGTCAGCCGGTTCGAGGGGAATCTGCCAATAACCTTTTGTCAAGTCTAGGGTACTCAGGTATGTGGCTGAACCCAGTCTTTCTATGAGCTCATCAATTCTCGGCATTGTATACTCTTCATACCTCGAAGTGGCATTCAGCTGCCTAAAGTCCATACAGAACCTGGTGGAGCCGTCTGGTTTTGGCACCAAGACGACTGGAGAACACCAAGCGCTCTTTGAGGGAACAATGGTTCCTAGAGCCAGCATCTCTTCTATTTCTTTGGCGATCTCTCCTCGTTTTGCCTCCGGAATTCTGCACGGTCTAAGGCGTACCGTTTTCCCTTCCTCCGTTGGTATGGCATGGGTTGCCCTGGTATACTTGAAAAAGTTTCGGCTACTGGGTTCAATGTATCAAACAATTCTGTTCTTTGGTTCTCATTCAATTGTTCCCCCAATTGCACATCCTGTATGCTACTATTTTGGTTTGAAACCAATTGTTCTGGTACGGACATATCTGATAAGGATGAACACCGCATACTTTGGGTTCCTTCTTTCCACAGCTTTTGTAGGTTGATGTGGTCATTTTGATATTTGTTTTTCCGTTCGGGTTGTTCCACCTCATAGTTTACTGGTCCCAGGATTTTGGTTACCTGATATGGCCCGTGCCATTGGGCCAGCATTTTGTTAGTGTGGGTAGGCAGTAGTACCAGTACCTTGTCACCTATCTTTAAGGACCTGGGTCTGCTTCCTTGGTCATAATACTTTTCTTGCCTTTCTTGGGCTCTACCCAGGTTTTCTTGAGCGTATTCCCTCAGTTTCCCCAATTGCTCCCTCAAGTCGTGAACATAGTCCGTGAGGGATGTTTCTTCTTGTTGTTCCCAATTGTCCTTCAGTAATCCCAGCACCGACTTGGGTTGTCTTCCGAGTAACAGCTCAAAAGGGGAATACCCTGTGGACGATTGGGGTGTATCCCTTAGCACCATTAACACCCATGGTAAAACCCGTTCCCACCCCAGACCGTTAGGGCTGGTGGCTCTCCTTATCATCTGTTTAATGGTCTTATTATATCTTTCCACCAAACCATCTGTCTGTGGGTGGTACACTGAGGTTTTTAGGTGATGTATACCCAGGGTTTTGCACACTTCCTTCATTACAACTGACATGAAATTGCTCCCTTAGTCTGTCACGATCTCAAGGGGTATTCCCACCCTAGCAAAGAAGGGTAATAGTACATCGCACACCTGTTTAGCTGAGGTTCCTCTTAAGGGGAACGCCTCAGGGTATCTAGTGGCGTAATCCACTATTACTAGGAGGAACTTAAATCCTCGACTAGAGGGTTCTAATGGCCCTACTACGTCCATTCCTATCCTCTGAAATGGCTCCTTGATCAGGGGCATTCGTTGCATGGGTACTCGGGCTGGTGTGTGGTTGCTCGTTTTCTGACATATGACACACTCCTGGCAATATTTAGCTATATCTGCGTATTTCCCAGGCCAGTAGAAGTTCTGTAACACCCGCTTCCCTGTCATGTTTTCTGCTAAGTGACCTCCAGTGGAATGATCATGTGCTAGTTGAATCAGCGTTTTCCTATAGGACTGGGGAACCAACAGTTGTTCCTTTTCTCTGTTATTTTGTTCCTCTTGTCACCCTATAATATAATCCTTGTTTCTCCTTAAAGTATGGAGTGGTAGCTGGGTTTTCCTCTTTCTTTAATGCTTGTTCCCGGGCTCGTTTTAGGGTTTCATCTAGACCTGATTCAGTCTGGAAGGATGGCAGATGATCCCCCACTCGCCAGTCTATGAGGGCAATATCCTCTTCTTTTTCCCCCACTCTGTTTATTCTTCCTTTTCTGGGTTTTTGTGAGTTTTCCCTTTATGTCCCTTCCTCTTATCTCTGTTTGTGAAAAAGGGGCTTCCTTTAACCATTGATCAAACTCAGGAATGTCTGTTCCTATTAGGACGGGAGCGGGTAGGGTAGGGATAATGGCCACTTTAACCGGTAGTTCCTTCCCCTGTAACCCTAATACCACTTCTTTTGCTGGGTAACCTTTAACATCCCCATGTACACATTTAATGTCAATAGATCTCACCTGTCCTGGATCAGGTTCGCTCACATATGGTTGTATGGCCGTCTATCGACTTCCGCTGTCCATCATAGCTTGTTGTGGATGTCCATCCACTGTTACCTCTATCACATATGGCAGCTTCTTCCGATTTCCATGCGGTTGGAAGTTCCCCATTTCCATGGGTTCGGTTTTGTTTCTCTTGGCACAAAACCGGGCAATGTGCCCCCATTCTCCACACTCAAAGCATTGGGGCGTCTGTCCTTTCATTAGGTTGGAGCCGTTATTAGTTTTCAGTTCAGGTCTTATTCTCAGCTTCGGGGCGCCTCCTCGGTTGTTACCGTGCAAGGAAGGTATATCATGGTGGTGTCTTGCTGGTATCGTTGTAACAATGCGAGGGATTCCAGCTTTTTGGTAGGCCGTGGCTATATCAATAGCTTCCGACAGGGTCAAGTGGTGATGTTGCTTAACCCACCTCTGGATGGGCCCTGGTAAGGCTTCAATAAACTGCTCAAGCATTATCTTCTCTTTTATTTGCCCCATTGTGGCTGTAATGGTCTGTAACCATTTCTCCGTTAGGTCGTGTACTCGATAAAACAGCTGCCTTGGGCTTTCGCCGGTTTTTAGTCTGGTTTCTCGGAATTGGAGCCTATATGATTCATCGTCCATTCCTAGCCTCTCCAGTACGGACTTCTTGATGTCGGCATATGGGGTGTCCCCATTAGGATTGGACGCCTGATAGGCTCCTTGCATCACTCCCGTAAGAAGGGGTGCCAGAAAGAAAGACCATCGGTCCTGGGGCCATTGTGCTGCTCGAGCTATTCCTTCAAAATTTACAAAGAAGAAACTGGGATCGTCTTCCGCCTGGTATTTTTGAAGCACAGTCGGCGGAATGGCTGGATGTGACCTCTGTGCTGCTACTGATTCCCCAAGGATCCTCAGGGCTTCCCTGCCCTGCTCTTGGGCTGCAGTTTGTACCTGTAGAGCCTGTTGCAGGGCTTGTCGGTCTGCTTGGGCCTGATGACCTTGCACTTGCACTAGCTGTTGTAACTGTTGTTGCCCCTCAGCCAATGCCTTTTTGACTGCCTCCATGGTAGACATGTCTCTGAGAATCCCACCGCTGCCACCACTGTAAAGTAGTGAGCCAGAGACAAGGAGGTAAGTTACTCAATAGTATTTATTTCTTACAGCTCACCAGAGGTTAAATAATTGTACACCCGGACTGCTCTTTATCCAATTAATTTCAATTAGCGTTCATTGCAACAAAACCAAAAATAAAGGGTCTTCCCGGTTGCTCAAAAGACAAAACTCAAGGATTGCAATATTGCTTGTTCACAAAAGAATATAGTTCAAAATACGGAGAACACAGGAATGGCGGCCTTTCTTGTTCAAAGCAGCAATATTCAGCCCTGAGCGTTTACTCAACACTTCCGAATGGTTCAGAGCCTTTTCTGTTCAAGCTCTACGGCCGGTGCTCGGAGCCAGCCGTTTTGGCTGGACTTCAGTAAATACCCAAACTTCCCCTTTTCCGCCGTTGGGACTCAGGCGTCTTCATCTGCTGTGCAGTCGGATTTGACCACAGGTCCGGTACGGTACACTCCGGTGAGTTTTCCTTTTTCCTCTAATACACCCACCGATATGGGGTACTGTCCTCGTACCATTCCGAGTCCACTCTGTCAGCCTCCTTCCACTCCTGCAAAACGAGAGAAAAGTTGAGCTGTTTTCTGATGTGTTTAACCCCGGTGAGTCTCCTCCCCAGTAATTAGAGTTAGGCGTTCCCAGCCCTGGGCTCTTTACACCTGAGGGTAATTCATCTCTTCCCAGCTTCAACTTCACGGAGTTAGCTTAGCATTTAACCCCCGCCTGCCCGGAGCCCTCATTATATGGAAACGTGGTTTTTCGTCTTCCTTGTCTGATTTCTATTCCCATTTTCTGGCTTTTGTTTTGATTATGTATCCGTTGGGGCATTCTGGGATATGTCATTTGTGTCTTTTCTCTTGTGTCTCTTATATTTGTACTGTCCGGTGTGATAGTTGATTGGTGGTGCATTCTGGGACATGTAGTCTGGGCTTGTACTTGTTCCCGCGTATCTCTTAAACTTGTCATTATATGGTCTGGTGTGATCATAGGCTCATCCCCCTCCGTCTTGTTTTGTTCCGGATTGGCCGCTATTGGTTCCTCATTACATAGGGGCACAGTGTTGTACCCCTACCCATGGGTGCCATAAGGGTGTCCCGCGGGTCTTTTCACCAAACCAAAAGAGAGAGAGCTGCACCGCCAAAAGTCCCACATGAACTCCTACGCGGGAAAACACGACAGAACACACGATAAAAAGCAGTAAAGGATATGGAAGCCCTGTCCCTCCGATGCATTTCCAGCATCACAATCTGCCAACGCCATATTTCGTCATTCAACTTGCCATCTACTGGACTACACACAAGTTTGTTTTCCTTCTCAGAGGGTTTTCCTGCAACTTTTGGCAGTCTTCCAGGGATCACCTTGCCTGACTATCTTCCTTTCCGGCAGGGTGGCGTCTGTGGAGGCTCTCACCTTTCTCCACAAGAAACGCACCAAGCTACAATCTCGTAAGGATAAAGACTCTAAGAAATCCACACGAAAGAAAACACGTGTGTGCCCCACTTCTAAAAGTGTTAAACCTGTCAACTTTAGATGGAAAACATCATACGCTTCTTTCGCAAGATATTACACTGTTGCATTTGGAAAATGGGGAGAAAATCGAATGGTTAAACTCATTGTCGGTACGAATAAGTCCTCACATAGGTGAACATAGGACGGGGTAAATGAGCAAGTGCAGTTATTGTGCTATGCAGTGGTAATTAGGTACTTCGTTTTTCAGAGGAAAAACGAGCAGAACCAATCGGCAGGGTCATAGTGACCCCACAGCAGATTACATCCAAGATTGCCCAACAAGGACAAAGCCAGCAATGGCTACAGTGTAAGACTGTGCAGTATAGAGATTTATTCGGTCTGTGGTGGGTGGGGGTGGCGAAAAGAGTATACAACCACTCCCAGGAGGACAGCTAGTGACTCCAGGTAAGTCTGAAGACTTGGCAAGGACTACTGTGGCAGGGTTATTGATATGACACTGTCAGCGGCCCCCAGGCAACCCCGGTCATCCTGTGTTAGGCAGACTATCAGGGTACAGCCAGAGTCACTTACCCCAGGCTTGATGTGGGGGAGTTGAGAAAGGACCCCAATCCCTGACTTCCCAGAGCGCTTGAAGATGTGCAGGGCTATTGGTACCGCTCTCCCTGCTGCAATACCAACCAGCCTCTCTCAGAACACCTGTGACTACCTAACCCCTACAAAGCGTGAGAGAAATGCCAGAGCCAAGTAAACCAGAGAAAACAGCTGGACACTGTACCCGCAGCTCCTAGAAAGCACCTGGGTACAACCTGGAAACCTGGCCCGAGCCAGGGTGATGGAGTCAGGGGTATTGACTGAAATGTTCCCCTCCCATCTGGTTGTTGCAGTGCTTGTCACTTTACGATTAAGAGTACTGTTTTCGTGCATAATTTGTTCAGTTGAAATCTCAGACAATTCACTCACTGTAATTCTGCCAATGTGATCTACATTATTAAATGCCCTTGTGCTCTGCTATATATTGGCATGGCAAGTCACAAGGTAGCAATCAGAATTAATGAACATCATTCATGTATTCGCAATCATACATCTGCAGCACCTTTGATACAGCATTATCCCCAAGCAAACCACTGTGAAGATGGCATGGTATAGATGATCATTGATCAATTAAAACTGGATCGATATAATTTTTCCTTGGTGAATAGACTGTACAAATTGGAGCAGGTCTGAATACAGCGTTTGCTTACCCATGAGATTGGTTTAAATGAGGATCTCCATTTTCCCTCCTTAATAACATTAATTAAGAAAGTTGTAAGAATTGGCAATATGCAAGGGTGCAGTTTTACTAGACTGCGTCAGTGTCCTAGTCATGACTGGTGGTGCAGAATATTCCACGTTACCAAATAAGCATTTCGAGGGGATTGGGTCCTCCGACGTATTCCATATCTTTGACAGTAATCACCACAGCTGTGCTGCTTCGGAAAATTGTCGGCGTCTGCGTCCTGCGTCAATGACGTCGATGCGCCGTCCCCGAGGACCTCCTCCGACGGCCGACGTCACCCGATGTGATAAGTAGGACGCACGACGCACGACGCCCGTAGCCTCAGTTCCGTTTTTTCCGCAAACGTGTTCGCTTCATGAATCTCGGTACGCCTCGACTCTTTGGAGTTTCAGTTGTAAACTTCTCGGTTCTTGGAACCTGTTCGGTTTTGTGAAGAAGCCTGTTCTTGATGATGTCAACCTCGTCTTCAACCCAGCGTCCGGGCTTCAAGAAATGCGGGGACTGTGGGTCCAAGATGTCGGTAACGGACTCGCACAACGCCTGCCTCTGGTGCCTCGGGGAGGCCCACGACACGGACGACTGTGTCAACTGCCAGTCGCTCACGGCCAAGGCCTTGCGGTAACGCAAGAAGAAGTTGTCGGTAGGGCATTCCCAGAAGCACCGGCATTGGTCGCCTTCCCCGTCCTCTTCCGAGGACTCTGCCTGTCGGCGGGTCACTTATCCCACCATACAAGCGACACCAGAGGAATGGGCTTCCTTCGGGAAGAAGATGTTAGCGATTCTCGAATCCCAGGGTACCGGTCCGTCCACGCCTCCGAGTGGGGTCGGTCGTGATCGGTCGAGAGACACCGCTTGCACGCCTTCGGGCTCGGGTGGTCGGCACGGTTCGCGGGAGAGGTCCCGCTCGGACAAGGGTAACCTTTCTCGCCATGCCCGTTCCAGGTCCCGGTCCTCGACGCGCTCGAGACCGCGTGATCCTGTGCAGTCTTCGAGGAAGACGTTGACGCCTGTGGCCCCGAGGTCGTCGACGGTCTCTCTTGAGGCTCCGCCTCCGAGGGGGTCGTCGATGCTGTCGGCGCCTAGGTCGTCGAAGGACACGCTCGGAGCTCTGGCTTTGAGGGCTGTGTCGACGCCGTTGATGCTGGCAGCGCTGCGGCTGATGACGACGCCGATTCTCTCGACGCCGGCGCTGATTCGTTCAGCGCCCTCAACGCCTTTCGAGGCGGTGGTGTCGGAGGGGCCCCATGGCACAGGGGAAGCCCCTAGAAAGGCTCTGGCTAAGGTCAGGCATAGCTTTGGTCCCCAGGTGTCTTCCTCTCACCGCCTTGAGTACATTTCAGAGGGTGATGAGGGCTCTGATGAGGGCTTGGTTCTGGTTACGGTGCCAGATGAGCTTCTCTCGGGCCATAGCCATTTTGATGACCTCAGGCAGTCACTGCATGATGCCAGTGGACTGGACACCTCTCTGGAGGTGGAGTTTTGTAGGCCTGAGCCTGGCACTCATGCCGATTCTTCGTACCGACGCCTTATGTTTCGGGTCACCGAGTACTTGGGATGGTCGGCTCCACCAGGGGAGTTTGTTCAGGATGATCTCAGGGACATCCTCAATCTTGGTCCCCCCACTGACCCGGTACTGCCGTTTCATATGGCTCTGCAGAGAAGGGTGGCGGCGGCTTGGACTGCTCTGGAGAGTCTCCCGGCAGTGGGCAAGTCTTTGTTGCGAAAATACCGTCCAGCCAGTAGCGACCCCTGCTATTTGTCCAGGCACCCCACTCCGGAGAGTTTGGTGTTGCAGGCGGCTACGGCCCCGGCAAAGCAGGCATCGTATTCTACCATCCCTCCGGATAGGGACGACAAAAGTTTTGATGGCTGGGCAAAGAAAGTGTTTTCTTCAGGGGATATGGCGCTTCAGGCGGCCAACTCCGTATGTGCCTTGTCTCTTTTCACACTCTGTGGAACTGTGTTGCATTAGTGGCTGGACATATTCCCGAAGGGGACGAACGGGATGGTTTCCTTGCTGTGGTCCAGGATGGCAAGGATGCCATGTGTGAGGCCGTTCAGTCGGGTTTGGACATGGCAGATTGTGTCAGCCGGTCCATGGCGGCGAGCACCATAATACGCAGGTTTGCGTGGTTGCGGAAGTCGGGGTTCGCTCCTGATGTGCAGTCCCGGCTCCTCAACATGCCCTTGGACGGTGAACATCTTTTTGTCAGCAAGGCTGACGAGAGCCTTGAGAGGTTGCAGACCTCCAAAGCTGCAGCAAAGTCGTTGGGCTCTGCAGTTCGACAACCTCCGCTTTTTCGTCCTAGGGGACAACAATGGAGGGGAGGTTCCTTTAGTTATTACTCGTCCTTCAGTAAAGCGAGAGGAGCTGTCAGTCAAAGAGGCCACCGTAGGAGTACCAGAGGTGGAAAACAGGGTACTCGAGGTGCCAAGGCCGCTCGGGCAGTTGCCTCTTTGCCCTCAGGCAACGCCGCAGCCGCTACCACTCAGTCATGAGGCCATGTCCTATGGTTCGCCGGTTGGGGGAAGGCTGGTGCAGCATCTTGTAGAGTGGCGTGCCATTACTTCAGATGTGTGGGTTCTGGAGATCATAACCCACGGCTACTATCTTCCCTTTCGGCAGAGGCCTCACGACAATCCACCTGGGAACCTCTCTTTGAAGAGTCCGGATCCGCTCCTTGCGCAGGAAACTTAAGCCTTGCTGGAGAAAGGCGCCATAGAACTGGTGCCTGTAGTGGAGAGGAACAAGGGATGGTATTCCCCTTATTTTTTGATTTCGAAGAAAGACGGGGGATTGAGACCCATCATGGACTTGCGCGGTTTGAACAAACTCCTCAGGAAGGACAAGTTCAAGCTGGTTACTCTCTCTCAAGTCCTCCAGGCCCTTAAACTTCAGGACTGGTTGGTGTCTCTCGACCTCAAGGACGCTTACTTCCATGTGCCGATCCATCCCAAGCACAAGAAGTACCTGAGGTTCGCGGTTGGCGACTCGTACTTTCAGTTTCGGATCATGCCGTTCGGATTGACCTCCGCCCCGAGGGTTTTCACCAAGCTCATGATGGTGGTGGCAGCGCATCTCAGGAAAGGGGGGATTCACGTCTACCCCTACCTGGACGATTGCTTGATCAGGGGGAGCTCTCCCGAGCAAGTCCTGGATCATCTGTCCATCACCTGCCACTCTCTTCACAAGCTGGGCTTCTCCCTCAATTTAAAGAAGTCCCATTTGAAGCCAACACAGCGGCTCCAGTACATCGGAGCAGTGCTCGACACATCCCTGGGGCTGTGTTTTCCTCCCCAGGTGAGGGCTCTTCACATTCAGCAGATGGTGCACAAGTTTCAACTTGCCCAGACGCTCCCGGCGTTCGAGTTCTTGAGGTTGCTCGGCCTCATGGCATCCTGCATTCTTCTGGTGCCAGAGGCTCGTCTGCGGATGAGATCTTAGCAGTGGGCACTCAAGATGCAGTGCTCGCAATCTTCCGGTAGGATGTCGGACCCTGTTCAGGTGCCCCCCTCGGTCGCCCAGGACCTTCTGTGGTGGGCCGTTGAAGGCAATCTGATGAAGGGGGCTCCGTTTTGGCTTCCCTGGCCTCATGGGATGGGGAGCTCATGCCAACGAGTTGACAGTCAGCGGTCGTTGGTCTCCGTTGGAGTCCAGACTCCATATCAATCTATTGGAGCTGAGGGCCGTCAGGCTAGCCCTGAAGGCTTTTCTGCCGACTGTGCGAGGAAAGAGTGTCCTGATCCTAATGGACAACACGATGGCCATGCACTACCTAAAAAAAAAGGGGGGGTCAGGGTCACTTCCTTTGTGCAGGGAGGCGATGCAGTTCGAGTTCTGGGCCATCCAGCAGGAAGATTCGATCTCAGCTGTTCATCTGGCCGGAGACGACAACGAGATTGGCTGACGCTCTGAGCAGGCAGAGCACGATCTCTCATGAGTGGGCGCTGGCTTAGGAGATTCTCCTGGAGATCTTCGCCCTTTGGGGGACCCCTCAAGTGGATCTCTTCGCCTCCATTGTCAACCGGAAGTGCGAAAGGTTCTGCTTGCGGGAATTTCCTCCAAAAGGAGCCTTAGGAGATGCGTTCGTGGTGGAGTGGTCATTCCCACTGCTGTATGCGTTTCCTCCAGTCCCCATCATCCCACAAGTATTGCGGAGGTTATGGAGGTTCGGTTCCCGGATGATCCTCATTGCTCCGGCGTGGGCCCGGAGGACGTGGTACCAGGACCTCTCGACTCCCTTGATTCCATCCGAGGACAGGATCTGGCCTTTGGAAAGGCAGTCCTTTATTCTTTATTCTGCAATCTGATTTGGCATGCTAAATTTGTGTTCTAAATTATTTTCCCACCTCCTTGCTTTGGTACTGCTTTGGGAGTCTGTCAAAGATATGGAATACATCGGAGGACCCAATCCCCTCGAAGAACAAGTTACTCTCTTACCTGGTAACGTTCTTTCGATGGGATGGTCCGACGACCTATTCCATATGGCTCCCTCCCTACCTTCCCCGCTGCAGAATTTCTTATGCGATTGCAGCTTACGTTTCCGCAAGGCCTTGTGTGTCTGACTGGCAGAAGACTGGTGTCACACGTTCTGGGGATAAATCTACAACTGAGGCTACGGGCGACGTGCGTCCTACTTATCACATCGGGTGACGTCGGCCGTTGGAGGAGGTCCTCGGGGACGGCGCATCGACGTCATCGACGCAGGACGCAGACGCCAAAAATTTTCCGAAGCAGCACAGCTGTGGTGATTACTGTCAAAGATATGGAATACGTCGTCGGACCATCCCATCGAAAGAACGTTACCAGGTAAGAGAGTAACTTGTTCTACTAATGACATGTTACCGCAATTGACAGCATTAGCGGGAAACACTTTGCAGCATCTTAAGTTGCCATGCTATATAAACTGTATCAACTCGGAGGTCACATTCTAGTGAACCGAAAGGTGCTTTGTTTGTCGACTTGAACTGTACCATTTGAATGGCCATAGTCAAGTTTCTAAAAGGGTGGTTTAATCATTTTATTTTGGTTAACAACAAACAGTGACACTATTTCGCAGCATCAAGCATGCTTTTCACATGGCAGCAACATTGGTGGCTGTTGATTTCGGTTATACATATGGATCCTTTCCAATGTGGCGGACTGCATCACTGTCGAATAATGAGTGAAACTCAATATGGCGCCAAGATGTAGCTTTCGAAAAAATTGCGAAATTCTAGGTTTAGTGTTTGAGACAAGGCATATGTAGAGTAGATTTACCGAGACTCGGCTTATTGCAACGTCGAACTGTGACATGAGCACAGCTCCGCATTCGGAATACCTTCTATATGGTTTCTCTGTAATGGTTTCTCTGTATCAGTAAGTTTGTGAGTCATGGCAGCAGTTTGCATTCCCTTTAATGCCTCTGGGATGCTTTGAGACAGGAAATTGATGGTATTCTACATGCTATTGGCTTGGTAGATGCACCCATTAAAAAGGAAAATGTCTAGAAGAAGGGGATTCACGCTATAGGCAGTCGGACTTACCTGGCATTTGTCTGTATACTGAGATGATTCGTATATATCAACCTGGGCTCAGTGGGAAGCCTCAGAGGTAAGACATATGTTTGGCACAGCTGTGATTCGATGATGAATGATTTGTGTTTCTGATCATTGGGCTGCCTTTAGCTCTTTGTTGTAACAAGCAACAGTAAAGTTCTTGTTTCTGGCAGGGGCTTGGCTGTCAGCGGCGTGGACCTTGATGAAAGTTGGGCAGACAATTGCAATCAGAATTTCTCTCACAAACTATCATTGGAATAAGGTCCAAATTGAATCCCTAATATTGGGTAGGGTGGCTATTATTATGGGAAAGGCACAATAGTAAAGTTATACTGTGTGGGTTGTTTTTCAGCTGCTGTTACCATTTCCCCTGTGTGACGAAACAGTACCACGCTGAAGAAGGCTGGGTCGATTTAATTAATTAACCTGATAGCTGAAACTCGAGTTACCCATTTTCATTCATAGTCTCAATTGTTTAGAGATCTTAGACAAAGATATGGCCTAATTAACAACAAATAATGTATGATGGGCACATTATTAATATCAATGCACTTTGTTAAATTGTTATAGGCATTTGGACCATTATTTGATCCTGTTTTTGTACTATGAGATTTTACAAGTTTTGATTGTGTTGTTGGAGTATGCATATGTTTTGGATGTGTGTGGTATAAGTCATGTGGTTGAATGTGTGACCAGTTGTCACTTACTGTTTGAGGAAAAGCACTTGCACTTTGTGCCATGGGATGTTGATGGTTGTTATGTAAACTGTACTTTATAATGTACATAATAAATGGTTGTTAAAGTAATTGATTGGTTATTGATGAGCACATGTTTTTAGGCATTTACTTTAATAAATAAATTCAATGTGATTTGAAATTGCAGCATTTGCACACATTTTTTAGTGAGTATATGAAATTGTGGATATGATCTCCCCTTTTTGCCTTGCCCCTCTTCAAAGAAGTCAGACACCCAACAACCAACCCCAGATGACTCCACGGAAATGAGGGGATAACAGTAAAATGACTCTGAGTAAAGAGAGACTGCTGGGGAATTATGGAGACCAGAAATCTTCCCCAAAACCAAGTTGGAAGCAAAACTCACCAAACCCTAGAGAGTCTCCAGAATAATGAGCAGCCTGAGCATATGACTGCCTGCACAAGAATGGAGATTGGGAAAGGGGTGAGGCTAGAATTCTTCTCAAAGGCTTTCAGGGGAAGTCCTGCTCTCAGAGAAATAGTTCAGCTAGCGTTTGGCAAAGGGGTACAGTTAACAAAAATATCAATTTTGAGACCAGGGAAGGGTATAGACAGGAAGAATAGGGCTATAACAAGCCAGCATTTGCAGAGCAGGGTGAACGGTTTTCGGTTGAGGTCCAGAGGAGAGGAGGTGGACCAAGAGACCAGCAAATAAGGTGGAGCAGGTAGTGAAGGGTTGAAAGGATACTCTTGGAGTACTGTGAGCGAGTGAAAGTAAGTTGTTGACACCTAGGTCCACACACCATGCACTCCCCACCTTACCTGAGACTCTGTGATGTGCCCCCCACTCCCACCCGGTTGCTTGTCGATCCCTTGCTGCAATTACCCACCCTCACCTGTTGGCTCCCTGCTCCTTTTTTCTGTGCTTATCTCCCTATGTTCTTCCCTCAATGATTGGAACACTCTCTGGTGCTTCCCAAAGCTAGGTCTGCTCAATAAATAACCTAATAATAATAACCCTAATAATAATTGTTGGGTCTGACAGTATGGTATCAGTTGAGGTGTTTGTGAGAGAGAGTATTGACTGGAGGAAGGATGGGAGTGAGCTGTGTTGGGAAGACCAGGATGGAGTTGGTGGGCAGAGATTGATAGAGGCAAGAACAGGGGAGGAAATGCTAGAGGAAGAGTGCTCAGACCAGGATGCAGAGCTTTGGGAGCCGAGAGAGACCAGTTGGAGGGTGAAAATGGGATAAATCTGAGACACCAATAAGATCAGTGGAAGGAGAGTGCTGAGATTGAGTGACCAAGAGAGGGGTGAGAGAGAGGAGATAGGGCGAGTAAGGAGAATTTGTGGAATTGAACATTGAAAAAAGATGACAGAAGAATCAAGCAATCCATTAAGTTCCATAGAAAATCCCTGACGTAGCGAGTTAGAGAAGTCCACCACCTTGAGGCCCCATTTTTGGATAAAACCTAGATACATATGGTATTGGCCAATTGGCAATAGTCGGCAGATATTTGAGAATCATTATGGAGGAATGGGGAAGCCATGGATAGGGATGTGGTAGCCCACGTGCAGGTTGAGGTAAGCTGCAGGACCATTCCTATTCTGGGAACCCCAAGTGAAGTCGTCATTGTCGTGAGTTTATTTGGAGCAAATTATCTCTCTACTCATGCTGTTGGTAGAATTGAAGACAGCCCCACCCCAAGGACTTGGTGGGATCCAATCTCACCGACTTTTCAGTTTCCAATAAAACCTTAAATAAAACCCCTAGTTTTGAGTTGTATGTTCATCCCTCCTCTCTGACAGTAGCCACCACAAATTAAGTGCGCTTTTTACTTGTATTTAAGTGTATCACTTCTTGGTTTTTAGGTGGCGATGTGGATTTGATCATCCGCAACCCTGTGGTTGGATGCTTTACTGGTATCCATAATCGATGAATTCACCCATGATGGCCCTGTGAGGTTTTTGAGCAGAAGTCTAAGCAATAAATAAGTTAAGGAAAGCACAGAAACTTCAGATATTGGAAGTGCTGCAGGAGTCAAGTGTTTGTTTGTACATAAATTAGCTTTGCTCCATCAGTTTCAGAGATGCTTAGTGCAGCTACTCCTGTTCTATGTGTTACTTGTTTTTGTTCTTTGACACTGTTTTCCAATAACTTGTCCTGCTTCCTCCGCAGCCCGCCCTGGTGATGACTACACAGATTATGTGGCTACCCGATGGTACAGGGCTCCTGAGCTTCTTGTTGGGGACACCCAATACGGAGCACCTGTTGACATATGGGCCATCGGTTGCGTCTTTGCTGAGCTACTCTCAGGGCAGCCACTGTGGCCAGGGAAGTCTGACATGGACCAACTGTACCTGATCATCCGCACACTGGGTAAGAATCCCATTTTGATCTTGTTCTGGATGTTGGATGTAGGGTTAAAGGATTGAAGAGGGGAGTCTAACGGGGCTGGGTAGGGACCTGGCCTACATGTCAAGAAAATTGGGAGATTTCCTGACATTGTTTCTGAACATTGTCTATGTCTATGTGTTTCAGCATAAAAAGAGTATCATGAACACAGTGCCACAAGTACATTCAATAAACTAATGTTTTTCAAATATCACCAAATTAACAAATGATGCAGAAGTCCATATTGCCAGACTGAAAAAAAAGACTGATTAAATAAGACATTTTTCACCTAAACATAAAAGTCCTTGCATTAGGAACAAATCGCACAATTATTGTAACTTAATTGGTTTCATCCACTTTGATGCATCATTTATCAATACAAGTTTCAAATATTTCTTCATAGAGTATTTAGAAGGTGCACTGTACAGCCAAGTGTTTCTAGTGCCACAAGGCAACAAGGAGGGTGGGAGGGCAGGGGATGCAAAACTTGAGTAACGGTCCTTCTAGGCCTTGTGACATTCAGATTGTCCAAGTGCAGAAAAACAAGGAGTGCAGGGGTCAAGGAGAGTAGAGGAGAGGCGGAGGCGGGGTAGGAGAGGCATAATGCAGGGGTGCAGGAAGCAGTGGTGCATGGGGGGTGGGAAAGGGTCTGGCCCAGGGGCCGGGCAAGTGCTCTGGTGGGAAGGAGGGGCTGTGGGGCAAGTGCAAGGGGGATGGCAGGCGAGGACCACCAGCTAAGTGCTGACGGAGTGTACCACACTCAGGCTGTTAGGAGGGGGATGGGGGCGTCCCACTAGGCTGGTCAGGGACGGGACCCGGGAGGGAAATGCTGCTAAGGTAGGGCTGGTTGAAGACTGGTCAGGGAGGGAATGGAGCTCTATATGACTCATGAATGCACCAAGACACCAGTCAACGTGGCAGGAGGGGCAGTTAGCAAAGAAGGGGGAAGGAGGTGGAGAAGAGAAGGGTCTTGAGAAGCTTCCAGAACTTAAGGAGGTTTGGCCCAAGAGGGGCAGGGAGGCCATTCCAGAGGGAGGCACCTGCCAACGAGAGAGATCTACCCCCTACTATCTGCTTGGAGAAACGTCTGACCTGCAGAGAGTTGGAGCTAGATGACCAAAGGGCTCTAGCAGGGAGGTATTTAGGGGAGAGTGAGTTGGATGTAGCAGGGTCCCAGGCCCCAGATGGCCTTCTGGGTAATACAGAGGGTCTTGAATGTGATCCTTGCAGCCACCGCCAATGAAGAGATTTAAGGGCCCAAGAGATGCAGTCACTGGCCTTGAGGCCAAGGATAAGTCTTGCAGTCGTGTTCTGGGTTAGTTGAATGGGGTGAAGAGTGGAGAGAGGTAGATTGAGGAAGAAGTTGTTGGAGTAGTCCAAACTAGAGAGAACCAGCCCTCTGGAGATACTGAGCTTCTGGGAGAAGATATGAAGGGGGGTGGGAGCTCGCTGGGCCTGGTGCCCCAGGGCGATGGAGCTGTTGGGCATAGTTAGCCCTCAAGATGAATCGGACCTTCTTGGTTGAACTCCTGCTACTTATTTTCGTTTTCCTATTTGTCGAACATGGCCGCTTAGAGAACCTGTAGAATCTGGGGGCAGGTGGGGAGGAGGGTTGGGGGGAGGAGTGGGTTAATGGGGTTTTCGGAGGTTCTGTGTTTGTTTTCTTCCTGGTATTGCTCTTTGTTGTATGAATTACAAATGGTTAATGAAAACTTATTGGGAAAAAAAAAGATATGAAGGGGGGGGGGGGGTGGCTCTGAGGAGGTGAGCTAAAAGTGGGCCTTCTGGGCAATATTTCAGTTCTGTAGTGAGTTAACTAAATTAACTAGGTCCATTTCAAAAGGCCATTTCTTTACCAGTCACACTTTCATCAGAACTAAACATTTTAGGGCAGTGGTACTGGTGAGGGGGATATGAAATATGCTACCAGGTGCAAAAGGAATAATATATTTGTTGTTTCCTAATGCTACTTGACAGTTTAAACTGTCCATTTAAAATGAGACCTCATAAAAGCATTTCCCCTTTATTTATGAATGTACGTGAATTAACAGTTACAGTGCCAGAGTGGTAAAGTAATTCCAAGTTTACTCTGCTTTAGAATTTGCCTGGCCAAAATCCATAGTTGATTTCTACAGTTTAGGTGAACTTGAATCCAACAAAGACGAACTTTCTTTTTAAAAACGAGACAAACTCCAACTTCAAATCAAAAAACTGGCAGGCCATTGTTAACTTCGAAGTCTTAAACTCCATGCTCTCAAGCGGCAGTTCTTTTCTTTTCTGCTCCTGCCACTACCACAAAATGTAATTGTGAGCCTAGACTCCTACTGTAACCAGCTTTCCAAGGCCTACAAGTACTCGAAACAAGGGCTGAAGCTCTTTTGTGGGGGTACCTCAAATTCCCCTACCTTCTTATTACCTGTACTCCTCCATCTTTGGAATGTATGTTATACTTTTTCTTTGGCACCATACCTGTGGCTGGCCTGTTGAATTTTGAACTTCAAAAACTGGTACTTACTTAGACTTAGATTTTCCTGGCGGCTCCTTGGGACCCTTGAGTTCTCTGAATAATTGGTCTATTAAGAAGGTACTAGTGATTCTGGTGAGTCATCTGGGTCCTTCATTGGCCCAGTACTGTGCTATTTATTATTGCATACCTGTTGTGATGGCATGTCTAATTGTTCACCTCTTTTGTCATAGCTCCTTTAACCTATAAATTATAGAGTGCTCCCCTGTTAGAATGTGTCTATTGTACTATGTTTTGGAAGAAAGAGGGAACATGTGCAATCCATTGCAGTCTATTTTGTTTGTTTAATGTGTTGATTTGTGTATTCTGTTTTCAGTGCTTAAAAGTATTTGTAACTTTATAAATGATCGTTGAGTATCTCATTTGCAGTGTATGTTGTTGCTTATGCTTGTGTCACTCTAATTGTACCTTGGCACTAGTCTACA
Organism: Ambystoma mexicanum; assembly: GCF_040938575.1. Taxonomy (NCBI): domain Eukaryota; kingdom Metazoa; phylum Chordata; class Amphibia; order Caudata; family Ambystomatidae; genus Ambystoma; species Ambystoma mexicanum. Next base: position 13,291,370 of record NC_090924.1, on the reverse strand, counting down.
CACCACCAAATGTGTAGCCAAACTACTCTGCTACCTTATCATTGGGAGAGTGGTAAGACAAACTTGGTGGATACCTTGTTACTTCTCCACAGATAGGTATTTCTTCAGCCTTTACCAGAGGGTTATTGAGAAACCTCTGTTAAGAAAGACATAGGGATCAAACATGAGCCTGTTGCCAAAAGATCTTTCTAACACCTTTTACTGTGTTTTCTTACACAAGAAACTAAATAGACTCCCTAGGGGCAGAAATGTGCAAACAAGTGATTTCAAGACTATTATTTATCATGGTGTGATCCATTCTCAGGATCATCTCAATATCATTGTCACTTGGGAAGAACAGTATTAAAAGCAACAAGTTTGTCAGTTCAAGTTAAGCTCATATCCTGGTCTCTCCCGGCAGTTTAATATAACAAAACAGAGGTGGTGGAAAGTGGCTGATTAACCCAAACAAAACATAGAAAACTCTAAGTAAAAGTTCTTTGTTCGTCTTGCAGCTTCTCTGAGTCCCTGCAAGTTGGTCTCAGTCTTTCAGTGAAGTGCAAGTCGTTATAGTGCATAGCTCCCTTAGTCATGTTCTTGTGCAACTGGGTGCCTATGGTGGGGGAGTGTGGGGGCGGCAATCTCCTGCATCTCAAGTCCTGCACTTGAGCTGGATAGTTGTTCTCCTGTCATCCTATATCTCGGAGGCCTTATATTCAGGCCTCAGCGGCAAAGGAAACCTGGTGGCTACCCTAAGCTGTATGTTGAATTCTTAGAGGCTCTTGCTTCCTCTCCTGCCCAGGATTCAGTGGGCCTCATTATGAGGTTGGCGGTAGCCGACCCCGTAACACTGGATCCGCCACCTGGCTTCCCGGTACCACCGGGACATTACAAGTCCCAGCGGAGTGGTAAGTCAGGCAGCATATCTTGTAAATCCCCATTCGCATGGAGTCCCATAGGACTCCATGGGAATGGAGTCTCGGAAGCACTAGCACCGTTGATGACGGTGACAGTGCCTCCATGGCAACAATGCCTGTCAGGGCTGTTACCCCCGGCAGGGTCAGACTGCTGGGCGCTGTGGCCCAGGCAGGCAGACTCGTAGTGTGGTGGTCCAGGAACAAGGGTGCCATTGAGCTTACCCTTGTTTCCGGACCGCCACACTAGTAATAAGCCCTAACGTTTTTTCCTCACTCAAACAACCTACACCTCTAACTCGCCATCCTGCTCCAATCTCATACTTAGGATTCTCTTAATCAATATCTCTCCTTTGTTCTTAAGCTCTTATGAATTCTGTACCTCCTCACCATTTCATCACCTGCCAGTTCATCCACCCATTTCACTTGCCCAGCGAGCTTGTGGTTCATGGTCCCTCATTTTTGTTTCCCTCAAATCTGTGTTCCCCACCTTCTCTTCTTCACAGAACCCTACCCTTTTCTCTTTATCAACTCTGGCACACATCTGTCCCTTAAGCACCCCCACTGCCTCCGTCGGTACCACCACCTCCTTAGCATCTATTTCTATCTGTTCTTCATACACCACCATCTAGACAATCCTCATCACCTCCTCCTCTGTGTCTCTTGCTGCCTCACTCTTTAACTTCTTTTTCCCCCTCCACCCAGACACATATGCATCCTGTGCCCCTTTCTCTGCGTCTGTTGTCTCCTCCTCTTCCCCAGCTCCTCTGATCATCTCCACTGTCTTAACGGGTCATCTGAGCACCCCCTCCTTCTTAGCTCCCCAGAACACCTTTTTTCTTGGCTTGTTTGAGCACCTACTTGCCCTTCTCATATTCTCTCATCATTCCCTCCTCTTCCCATCTCCAGCTTCTTGGACTTTTCTCTCCCCAACCACCTAGTTCTACATTTCCCTCAGCTTCGTGAATCTACTCTCCCAGTCCCCTGATCTGGTCGCCCCCAGACCTGAGGCTCTCACCTCCAGTCTGCCATCTCCTCCCTTTCCAAACCTCTATGGTCTTCTCTTTTAGCCTCCTGCATCCCACTCCTTTGTCAGCCTCTCAACTAGGTCCCTCCCTGAACTCCCACTACCTATTTGTGTAGGCCCTTCCTTTTATACGGCATTGACGCTGCCCTCCAGCCTCTCTCTGTCCTATGGGAGCTTTGGTATTGTTCTCTGTGCTGGGATGTTGATTGGTGATGTGCCCTGACCCTGGGGATGGCTTTCAATTCTGATGTGGGACTTGAGGTTGCCTAGTCCCTCACAATCGGTGGTCCTCTGTCTGCTTGCTGAGCTCTCGTCCTGCCTTCGGTGTGGTCTCCCTCAGGCTAAAGGAGAAGCCCTGTGAGGTGACTGGTGGACTGCTTGAGTTTCCCCATCCAGTTCGGGTCCCACTGTGTCTCCCTGTAAATATGTACATGCAGAACATTTGTCCACTGAGCAAGGGGAACCACGCATGCAGGTGCTGCATGATTCCTCCTCTTCCTCTCCTTGGTGACCCCACCATCCTATAGCAATGTCAGGCAGGGGACTTTGTCACACAACGCTAACAAGTGGTGGGATGGGCAGTACAGGACTCAGTAGCCTTCCATAACTACTAAATGGATTTTTCAAAAACTAAAATATGTTACTTACCATGACTATGCAACTCTTGGCTGGTAAAACATTTATACTTACATCTATGTGCATTGTTGTGCGCTGAGTAACATAATTCTACCTTCTATAGGTTACTCGTAACTATATACTTTACTGTGTGTTAACTGTGGTGGTGTTTAGCAGTTTACTGTTCCTTTTGGTACGCTATCTCTAAGGCACAGACTATTGTACTTGGCTGTGTGCAAACTGTTTTTCAGTTGGGTTGCTTACCAGTGTAAAGATAAAGTCCTTAATTGAGATCTATTTAATGCCTCAACAGTACACTAGTGTGATGCTGGGAATGCATCGGGGGGACAGGGCCTCCATATCCTTGTCCTTTACTGATTTTTATCGTGTGTTCTGTCATGTTTTCTGCGCAGGAGTTCATGTGGACTCCTGGCGGTGCAGCTCTCTCTCTTTTGGTTTGGTGAACAGAGCCGTGGGATCCCCTTATGGCACCCATGGGTAGGGATACAACCCTGTGCCCCTAGTGTATGTTTTTGGGCACCTGTGTGTGACCCACAGAGCAGGGTACGGGCTGGTGGCAGCTCCATGCTGAAATGACTGGTGCTCTGAGCGTCTTCCATTTTGGGATGCCCAGGCCCTGTCATTGGAATCGGTAGATTCCTGATGGAGACAAAATGCCCCCATGGCCTCTTGCCTTCCATCACCTGTTACCTTGATCTTCCCGAAGTCCCGGGAAGCCCTGCCTCTGTCCCTTCCCCCTGACTGGCTGCTGAGTGGAAGTTCTGTCTATGGTAGTGTAGGGAAGTGCAGACCAGACTAGCTGGAGCCTTCTCAACAACCGTATGTTGTGGGTAGGCCTTTGGGTGGGACATGGGTGAATGGAGTGTGTGACGAATATGCATTCTATGTTGTGGCTGTCTAGTATCTGGTGGTTGACACAATGGTTCAGACAGCCCTGCCCGAAACCGGTAAGAATGCAGCTTGGAGTGTTGAATGGCTCGGTACTTGTCCCAATACATATAACTTGTTGTGAGTGTCTGGAGAGAAGTGAATGATGATATGATAGGCTATTTACAACGCGCTTAACACCCAGATGTTCTAAGCGCGGACCCGGGAATCGAACCTGTGTTGCTTCGTGTCGCCTTGCTCGCAAGGCGAGCACGTTGCTGTTGAGCTTTCCTCCCGAGACTGGCCTGAATGCACCGTGTGCCCGATTGGCTGCCTGCCTGCATGAATGACCGTAGTCGTGATTGGATGCTTGAGTGTGACCCAGCAGAATGAATGGGAGATCAACAGTATATCTGGGGACCTCTCACTGCTAGGAATCGTGTTCGGAATCTGAAGTCCACTGCGACGAGTAACTGGAGTAACTGAAGCTTGACCTTGAAGCCCTGCTGGACGAGAAGAATTGCTGTTGCTCTCCTTCGCAATCTGAAAGCTGCTGTGCCTCAAGGACTGACCCAGAGAGGACCTGGTAAGGCGCCCTCTTCCCGAGCTACGAGGGACCATCGTGCACAGCTGATCTTTGCTTAAGCTCCCTGGTAGACGGACCTTCGACAGGCTGCCGACCCGATACAGGGATTGCTGCGGAACTTCAAGGAGAAGCTCCCGGACTGTTGTCCGCCACTGTCGCCGACCGCTGTCGCCGACTGGTGCAGCCATGCTCCCGTTGCCTAAGAACTTCATTGATCCAAGGGCCCTCTCGTCTGCTTCGTCGCTGCTGGAGAAGGCCTGACCATCTACGCGCCGAGGAGCATCCACCGGTGGGTTTCCCGCCACCCAAGGACCACAGAGATGCCAACGACTCGACGCCCTTGCTGGGCCACAGTTCTTCAACTCTTTGCTGTCCAGAACTATCGACAGCGAGGTGCACCGCACGCCTCTTCCTTGCAGGACGTTGACGCTTCCCTGTCAACGAGCACCGCTAGGAACGACACGGCCACTTCATCGTTGTAGCTCGACCTGTTCTCTGTCGGACATCCGACGAACCTTGACTCCTGCCTGAAAGGGAGGACACTCAAGAAGGGTTGTCGATTTCCCTGACGAGGAACGCTACAACGCCAAGGTACTTTGGGGTTGCTGAACTATTGGAAAGTCTAGTGGGAACAATATATGGACTGGGCTTGTATCTTTCTTCTACAGGTTGCTCAGGTGGGGGGATCTCCACACAGAGCTGTGTTAAACAGTAGTTACCAGTATTCTGCCTATTGCTGAACCATCTTGCTTTCCTTCCTGTCTCTACTGCTGGTTTCCTCTTTATTTTTGGTCTGTGTGTCATTCTGACTGTATGCACTTTAAGGAGATCTAATAACGTTAGTGGTACCACTTTAGAATTGTACATATTTACCATTGTTGATTTTCAGAGTACAAAGTGAGTTATCGTGATCGTGTATATGACTTTGAATATTAATTATATAAAGACTGTGTTTTAACCGATACAGTGTATGGACATTCCTTTGTGTGTGCTTGGGGACTACACTGTATAAGAACCAGCTCACATCACCTCCTGAGAAGCTAGGCCTTGATTGCTTGACTACGTCTACCAATACTAGAGAATCTTGGCAGGGGTCTCTGTGCCTCCCCTCTACCATATAGAGAGCGGAATTGCAGACCCCCCCTCCGGTCTTTACAACTAGTACTCTGCACAGCTAAGAATCTAAATGTTTCATGGTACAAAATCTGACCTTATCAAAGCTACTCGTGATTTTCAAACTAAATGTTTCCACTGTGGATGGATGTGCAAGCCCTCCTTTTTTCAATGCTATATCCAGGGATGTTGCTAGGTCTGGAAAAGATCTGGGGCTACGCTAATGTAGCGCCTGTGGGGGCTAGCTAGCCTTTTGGTTCTCGCCCCTGAGTTTCTATCTGGGGCTGCAACCAAAGGACCCAGAGCTATAGCCCCTTCAGCCCCCCTTTGCAATGCCCCTGGATATATCTGCCTCTCCTGCTGAGGCCCAACTTGAAATAGAGAGAGAGAGAGAGAGACCCACCCCTTAGTACCTCATGGGCCTAACGAAGAACAGAAATTCAAACAACGGGGGACAAGAATCCCAAACCACTAAAGGGAGCATTACAAATCACATGATCGCGGAATGAGAACTCTATACCGTAGGGCTGGTTAGAATCAAGAAGAGGAAATGTTCAGAGAGGGGTTTCCATTTGATTTGACTGGAACTGTTAAACCAAAAGAGAGCCTGGCAAACAGAGATGGGCCTTTTCCAGAGACATTTGGCTAAGAGGGGGCTATGCACGAGCCAACAGCAAGCAGACCAATTGTTTGAATTTGTTACCTCCCAGAGTTGAGGTAAAGCCCCAAGCCTGGACAAAGTCCCAGCGGATGTGTTTGAATTTCTGGGTCCCGTATTTATTGTTACTCTTTAACTCTTTTTTTTGTAGAGCCCACAGAGTGCCGCCACCTGGCCACGGGCAGAGATTGTCCAGATATTCACGAAGGGGGACAGGGCTGATCTGGGTTATTACCGCCCTATCTCCTTTCTTGATGCTATGGGTACAATCTTTGGCAAAATGCTCTTAGGGTGTCTAGAGCAGTGTCAACTGGTATTGAATTATAGGTTTAAATATCACTAACCTGGGTAGACCGCGGTCTGCAATGAAGACAACTGGCAGAAATTGAATAATTCCCCGTGGGAGTCTTGCTCCCTTTCTCCCTGTAATGAATACCAGTGAGGAGGAAGGCAAGACCCCCAGGGAAACCCTCCTGGGGAAAAAAACCCTGAGTCGCTGCAAGTCTTCGGACAGGACGGTAGAAGCCTGGATGGGGTCCCTCTAGGCGAGCTGGAACGCAAAGAGAATCTGAGACCTTTCCAAGGAAACAAGACAGAACAGGTAAGTGCCAGTAAGAAAGACTGCGAGGAAAGAAGAGCACTGAGTATTGGAGATGCAACGTACAAGGAATTCAGAATGGGGTCCTTAACGGGGTGTGGATAGTCTCGGATATGACCGGATGTCCAAGGAGTCTGTTCAGTTATGTTAGAGCTGTAGTGCTAGAGCGAACAGAAATGGAGAGGAAGAAATGTGAGGTACGGCGGGAGAGGAAGCAGAGTTTAGTTGCACTCACTGACGAGGGCGGAACTCCCGACACGAAACTAATGGTGAATGCGGAATACGGCCAGAGAATATGCATGTGGGTATGAGATGCAGAGAGAGGGCAGACGTTAGGTAATAAGAAGGTAATGAGAGTCAGGAGTTACAGAAGGTGGAAATCCTAGAGGCGATTTACGGAGCGTCGGTAAAGGCAGTAGCGACGCGTATGCTAGCAACACTTCCTTCCTTATCAGGAGTCACGTGAACAGGTATGGGTACATCAGATGTACATGAAACAACTAGACCGTTGTCTTCCACATGAAGAACCGTTGCTTTGGGAGCCTGGATGATTACGTTATGAGCCGTTCTTCCTATTCTCCTGCTCTGCCACCATGACCAACGTTGATAATGTGTAACAGTATGACCCTTCCTCAGGGGAGGTGAACCCGGCTTTCCGGGATGAAAGTGATAGAACTTTCTCACCAATTTGGGGGCATGAACCCCCGAAGCAGCTTCCCACGTCCTTTCTGAAGGTGAGTATCCTTTCAAGTCAATTAGGAACTGAAGGTGACCTCGTCTGTATCTTGAGTCACAGATGTTGGCCACCTCATATTCCCGACCTGTCTCAGTGTTCACTGGTAAAGGGTGAGTCTTAGGTGTCCGAGCAAAGCGGTCCGGAATAGATAACTTGATCTGGGAGACATAAAATACTGGGTGAAGTCGAGACCAGGAACGAGGCAGCTCTAACCGAACCGCTGATGATCCTACTAGGGAGAGGTTCTTGAAGGGACCGAAAAACCGAGGAGACCGTTTGGAAGGAACCAAATGTTTGGGGATGTTAGGCAGAAACCTGTGCAGTTCCCTATGGGACCACTGCAAAAGATTTAAGACTACAGGTGTTTGGCAGTAAACCCACTTGGTAGCAGTCTGTACCACACAGATTCACTTGATAGCTGTGGCTGAGCAGTCAGACTTCCCTCAAGAAGAGTTAGGCAGTATACAGAGTATTCACAATAGGTCAAGAGAACACAATAGAACAAGTAAACACTGACCAGGGCTTGGTGTAAAAGAGATATAATTATTTATTTAAAACCACATCTAGAAAAACACACTGGCATTAATAGTAAGCAATTCAAAAACACGGTCACTAAAAGATATACACTCCCTTAAAAGAATATTAGACAAGTCTTAAGTAAAGCCCCACTTATTTTCAGACAGCGGTGAGCGCTTAACGTAGATGGCACTCTAATAATTCGGTTAAACAAGGGAGAGAAAAGCAGAGAATAAATTGAAACGGATCCCAACACTTTTTCATGAACACAACAAGAGAGGAAGGAAAAGTAACACAGTGAATTCTGAGTCAGTAGGCCGGATCCGCTTTAAGAGGATCAACACGAAATGTGTCCAAGGTCACACGGTTGCAGTGCACAAAAGTCTTGTAACGGTTCAAAAAGGAGTTGGACTAAAGAAAGGGACCAGTTAGAGGGTCAAGGCAGCCAGCCCAGTCCAGAAGGTTAAGGGGTTATTATTACCTCGTAGCAATCTTTAGAAAGGTAGGCCTGGCGGACACGGTACCTTAAAGTAGTGAGAATACTCCAGCGGGGGCAGTTGTTCCTGGCAGCGGATGCAAGTCGGTGCTTCGTCCGGGGGAAGAGAGGATCTCGTCGAGGAGGAAGACAGGAGTCCGTTGCACTGCCAGGGAAGAAACCAGCTGCGGAGTTTCTCAGGTAAAAGGAGCCGTCCTTTAGTTCGAGGTCCAGTGGTGAGTGGCTATCCGGTTGCTGGGGTGCTTGGCACGGGCAGTTTGACCACAGACCGGTCTGGGGTGCGAAGAGAAGAAGGTAAACTGGTTGTGCCCACCAGTCGGGGGAAGAAGCCTCTCCAGCCGGGAGATCTTCTCTGTCGTCGGGAAGTGGTGAGTTGGTTCCGCAGGGCTCCACCGGTGGTGTCGTCGTGGTAGGTCGGCTCAGCTTCTCCCTCGTCGGATTCTCAGGTCCTGTGGCGACTTCTGAAGTTCAAGTCCCCAAAGCCCTGCTTTTATGCAGCATACCCCCATTCACTCAGCCTAGCTGTCAATCAAACATGCTAAGTGGTGAGCCGGCCGGCTCACCACTTGGGCCAATCACACAAGAGTGCGACTTGAGTTACCAAGGTAACTCAGTCCAGGGTGCCTAAACCCCCTCCCACACCCCCTGTGGTACCCAGACAGAGTGGCACCACCTTTGGAGGCTTCTGTGGAGAAGCCCGCCAAAAAGTGGAACAAAGGGCTCGACTTGGGTTGGAGTCACAGAAGAAAACACAAACGCCATTTTAGAATCAAGTCCTGGCAAAAAATACCAACCGGCGAATTAATATTAATTAAATAAACCGGCGGTATGTTCGAGGCTATGAGAATTAAATAATTAAAGTTGGTAGCCTCGAACAATGGGAAAATCCCATAGGGAAATATTTGCGGTCAAATATAAAAAGTAGTATCCACTGCCACCAGCCAAAACCCGATCAGGGGGGACGGAGACGTGCCCCCTCGACTAACAGACCCCCGGGCAATCGAATTGCCCCGACCAGTGCGTCCACAATATGATGGTTTGTACTGATTTCTGTTAATAATTTGGGACTAGTAAAGCCAATGGTGACTTTACATGCCCTGAGAGACAGTAGTCAGTCCCAGGGTATGGAGTCTATGGTGGGGTGTCACTATGACACCACTGTGTTACTGCACGGAGGGTGCTGTGTAACACACATAGTAAAAGCACATGAGACCCTATGGAGTAAAGGACCCCATAGCCCATAAAACACATAAACAGTCAAAGGAACACCATAAATCATGTCCAAGAGTGGGAGAAAAAGAGTCTCACTCTTGGCAGGAGAAGAAAACAAACTCCAGAAATCCAGCAAAGCTGCTGGGGGACTCACTAGGTTAGGAAATCCAGCCTAAAGAGAGAATTCTCCCTAACAGGGGAGAAAACGGGAAGCTAGCCAAACCATTTCTCCCTTCTGAAGTGAAGGTATCTTTCTGCGATGACGAACCGCATATCGCTTGGCTCGATCCTGGGCTGCTTTCAAAGATTGGCGGGCCAGTCGATGACCTTCCTGAATGTCACAAACAATGCGGTCGACTCCCGGGCATTGCGATGAAGGAGGAGAGATGGAGGGTAAAAAGGATGGGTGATAACCATAGGAGCAGTAGAAAGGGGTAGAGTTCAATGCAGAATGAAACACATTGTTGTATGCAAATTCCGCCAGTGGAAGTAATCCCAACCAGTCATCTTGGGCTGCAGATACAAAGCACCGAAGATACCCTTCCAACGTTTGGTTTAAACGTTCTGTCTGACCATTGGTCTGTGGGTGATATCCGGAACTGAGGGATCTCTTTATTCCCAATTCACGACACAAATATCTCCAGAATTTAGAGATGTATTGGGGACCTCGACCAGAAACAATCGTGTCCAGAAGACCATGTCGGGAGAAGATTTCTGCTAAAAACACCTTTGCCATCTGTTCTGCACCGGGAATCTTGGTAAGAGGAGTAAAGTGAGCCAATTTAGTAAGATAGTCAATAGTTACCATAATAGTGGTGTGTTGAGACGAGATTGGTAGGTCAACAATAAAATCAGTAGAAATATACTTCCATGTTTGATCCGATAAGGGATAATAAGCCGTAGGGTGGAACTCGAGGAGTCTCGGACTGTTGACACACTACACATGCGAAAACATAATCGCGGACATCAGTTCTTACTGTAGGCCACCAGAAATGTCGAAAGATCAGTTCGAAGTGTTTCGAAACCCTCGATGTCGGGCAGCTCTGGAGTCGTGGCACATTTGGAGCACCTCTTTTTGTAAAGAGGCGGAGGGAACAAGGACTTGAGCCTTGTGGAAGTAACAGCCTTGAGTCAACTTAAGCAGGTGATGGCCCGCTAGTTCTTCACAAGTCTGTCTATTCTATGATGTTGCATGTTTCAGATCTTGAAGAAAGTCAGTTATCATAGCTACAAATTTGGCTTTAGCGAATAGGGATTCTGGGGTGAATTTGTAAGGGGAGAAATCTTTGCGTGAAAGAGCATCTGCACGGAGGTTTCGATTCCACAGGAGGTAGGTAAACTCTATCCTAAATAGTAAAAAAAAAATGGGCCCATCTCGCTTGTCTGCTGTTAGTCGTATAGGCTTGCTGCAGAACCTTGAGATTCTAGTGATCCGTGCGTACCTCGACGGGGTATCTTGTTCCCAATAGCAAATGTCTCCACTCTTCAAAGGGATGGGTGGTGCCCAGTATTTGCCAAGATTTGGATAAGGCCAGGGATGTGCATGCCGCTGGGTCCAGTGAGTCTGATATCACTGGCATAGGTGTGATCACAAGAGATCGAATGTCACGGTCACTGACTGATAGTCTCTCTAGCCTGACGTGGGGAGCGGGGTCCAGAGTATTGAACCAGTGTGCAGTATGTTGGAGTTGTGCCGCCAGCCAGTACCTAAGGAAGTCTGGTGCCCCAAAGCCGCCAGCTTCCATGGGGGCGGAGAGGGTCTTGAGTTTAAGGCGGACTGCGCCCGAGTGCCAGAGGAAGGTGTTTAGGGTGCGTGTCAGCGCCTGAAAGAAGTCAGCTCCCGGCCATTGCGGAATATTGGCAAATCTATACAGTAGTTGGGGAAGTACCACCATCTTCAGTACCCCTATCCTGCCCGCCAGTGAGATCGGAAGTTTGTTCCAGCCCTGTATTTTTATTGTAAGATTTGCAAGGTATGACTGATAGTTTTCCTCCAGGACCCGTTCGGTGTGCCTGGACACCACTACACCTAAATAAGTAAATTTAGATTGGGCCCATGTGAATCCCATGGTATCGGGAGGTGGGAGTGTACTGGGAGTGAGCGGAAAGAGGGTTGATTTGGAACAGTTCACCGTGAGTCCAGAGATACGTCCAAATAGAGCAATATCTTCCAGTATTGGGGCCAGGTTAACTTCAGGGGAACGAATATAGAGGAGAGCATCGTCAGCATATAGAGAGACTATATCTGAGGAGCCAGCTGTACGCAGACCCCTATGCGAATGGTTCTGGCGAAGCATGTCAGCGAACGGCTCCATTGCCACCGTGAAGATTAGGGGTGAGAAGGGGCAACCCTGTCTAGTGCCCCTGGCAATGTGAAAAAGGGGGGGAACAACGGCCCTCGGTACGGACTCTGGCCACGGGGTTGGAGTACAGTAGCCTGACTCAGGAGACAAAGGTGGGGCCAAATTTGCATTTGTCAAGTACCCGCCAGAGATAGCTCCACGAGACCGAATCAAAGGCCTTTTGCATATCAAGAGTCGCGGCCACTGCGTGTACACCTGGACTTACTCTACTTATAATGTTGAAAAGGCGTCTCGAATTCAAGGAGGTGGAGCGGCTCGGGATGAATCCCGACTGGTCCGGATGAATGATATGTGGCATGAAGGGGATAAGACGTAGAGCGAGGGACTTGGCATAAATCTTGACATCACAGTTGATCAATGAAAGCGGACGGTAAGAGCCGCATTGAGTGGAGGATTTATTAGGTTTTAGCAGGACTGTAATGGTGGCTTCGCGGAGTGAGGGGGGGAACTGACCTGCCTCCACCGACTCCTCCCAGAGTGCTGCCAGACGAGGGAGTAGGCGTGATTTGAAGTGCTTATAAAACTCGATTGGTATACCATCCGAGCCTGGGGATTTGCCCGAAGATAGGGAGTCTATGGCCTCTGAGAACTCCTCAGGGGTGAGTGGGTTCTCAAGGGACCCGATGGTATCGGGAGAGAGGGCCGAGAGGGGGAGTTTATCAAGGTAAGCATCTATTTCCGCCGTAGTAGCGTTGTCTGAGTGTGCATATAGGGATTGATAGAAGGAAAGGAATTCGGTATTGACATCACCAGGGGAGGTGGCCAGGGACCCGTCTGGTCTCTCAATTCCGGGAATAGATGGGGCACCGAACTCACGGCGGAGAAGTCTAGCTAGGAGACGGCTAGCACGTTCACCCTCACCATATCTCCTTGCCCGACTGGGGTTATCAAGAAACCTCAGCTCGCGGTCTGCGAGCGAGCGAAATGTGTCCAATTCCGTGCCAATTAACGCAAGGATTTCTGGGGTTGGGTCTAGAGCGTACTGGGCCTCCAGCGCAGATAATGTGGCCTCGCTTCCAGCGATTTCCCTACGGATAGTTTTGAGGATACCATTTTCCTTGGAAAGGGCAATGCCCCTGATATAGACCTTAAAGGACTCCCATAGGGTGGCCTGTGAAGACACGGTGTTGGGGTTGATCTCGAAGAACTCCTCGATCGCCGACCCCATCGCCGAGCTAAAGACCGGATCAAGGAGAGAAAGTGGTTTCATTCTCCAGTGTCTGGTTTGGTCCCGGTCTAGACCCCAACATAGGGTGACAGCCACTGGGGAGTGATCCGATAGAGTCCTAGGAAGGATTGCCATACCAGACACGGTCTTCATCAGATCGTCGGATAACAACCATCTATCAATCCGGGAAAAGGAGTCGTGAACCGAGGAATAAAAGGAATAAGAGCGGGAGTTGGGGTAGAGGAACCTCCAAGCGTCAAACAGGGCTAAGCGAGGAAGGGAGGAAAGTGTGGTGTATGCAGCTCTGGAGAGTTGACGGGGTCTGGAGCCAGATCTATCAAGATCCACGTTGAATATCGTATTGAAATTGCCTCCCCAGAGAATCGGTATCAGAGGAAAGCCATCCAGGAGAGTTATAAGATGTGTGTAAAAGTCGGGGTCGTCAATATTGGGACCATATATTTTTAGCAGGATAACTTCCCTATTTTGTAGGGTGCCATGGAGAAGCACGTACCTGCCCAAGGGATCAATTACCGTAGCAGTGGGGACAAATCTAAGGCTCCTGTGGATAAGGGTCATGACCCCGCGGCTCTGGGTAGAGTAGGTGGTGAAGTACCTTTGTGGACCCCATGTTTTAGCGAATTTGTCGCAATACTCTGTGCATGCATGCGTCTCCTGAAGGAACAGGATTTTAGCCCCGTGACGCTCGGCCTGAAGTTGTAATAGCCTCATTTTCTTGTAATTACCCAGCCCCCGTACGTTCCAGCTCATAAATGTCAAAGTTTCCTCACTCAAGCCTCCAGGGGCAGCCATCGAGGAATACAGGTGGATGGAAATGTGCCCCCCATGGTCGGCGCCCAGTGCGGGCAGATTTGTATCGCCGACGGGACCGTAGTGCTTCGGACTCAACCTTCTCTGCGAATACCAAGCTTTTTTTTAACATATAACCCCATTCCCCGCTCCCCCTCCCACATCCCTCCCCCAAACAGAGGGATGATCACCCTGTAGCCCAACAACCAAAACCAGAACAGTGGCATCAACGCCTGGGGGGCCTGCGAGGTGGCCTGGCGGCAATGTTCCGAACCATCAGGCAATATTAGGATAACCATAATGCCCGATACTAATATCAATTCCCGTCCAAGGGAGGTCCCGTGGGGGAAGGGGCAGGCATGGTAAACATATAATGAACCAATTTAACGGGGTTAACCCGGACACGTAGCGTTAGGACAATGAGCAGGGAGCAATAACAGTAGTGAAAAACATCAAAGATAACAACAGTATTTGTTACAGGTGCGAACAGGTGGTCTCATGGGAACCACATTAGGTAATGTCAGAATGCAGAGGAACAGGTAAGTACTGAGGCAGGATATAAGGGCATCCGTTGAACAAATGTCTTAAGCTGTGGTGAGCCAGTAGTGGCGTCTGCTGCAAGAGCATTTCAGCCGGGAAAGCGTTCATCTATGAACCTGGAGGCCTCCTCGGGTAGTGTGAAGAAGTAAACGCGGTTTGCATGTTCGATGCGCAGTTTAGCGGGGTATAACATGGAATATTTCACCTGGAGGTCGCGTAGTCTCCTCTTCACCGCCAGGAAGGTCTTACGTTCCCGCTAAACAGCCACCGAAAAATCTGGATATAGATGGATCCTGGCCATGCCTAAGAGAAGGTCCCCCTTGGCCCTCGCCGCCCTGAGGAGGGCATCACGGTCCCGAAAGTTTAAGACCCAGGCTATGATCGGGCGTGGGGGTGCACCAGGTTTGGGTTTCGCCGTGAGTGAACGGTGGGCTCTCTCAATCGCAAACTGCAGGGAGAGTTTTGGGGAATCAAGGAGCTGGAGCAACATACCCTCCACATAGTCTTCCATGGGTTCCTGTATACCGTCTTCTGGCACCCCGACAATGCGAAGGTTGTTGCGCCTCCAGCGAGATTCAAGGTCCTCGTTCTTCTTCTCCACCTCAGTGACACGGGTGGATAGTATGGAGACCTCCGCACGGAGGGAACCTAGGCCATCTTCGGCGGAGCTCACACGCTCCTCAATCTCAGTCACACGACCATCAGTCCTCTCCATATGCGCTTTAATGGAGGATATCGTGCCATTCATATCATCCAGCTTGCTATGAATTGTGGTGAACCCCTCACTGATAAACTCCATCATCTTTTGGGAATCGGATGGTTCCGGCGCGGGTGTGGGGGAAGAGTCCTGTGTAGATGCCTCCGCCCCGGGGCCCACCGAGGGTTTAGTGAAAATATTGATGAAGGATTGCTTCTTGCCGGTTCGTGTCGATATGTCGCCGGAGGGGGGATAAACTTAAGCCCACGGAGACCAAACAGGAGAGTGGATATGGTGGCCAGAGCAGGTACCAGGATCAAGCAGGCAGCGTATGAGCGGAGGCCGAGCCGAGCGCCAGGACGGAAGGAATATGGCGTCTCCGCCGGAGGCACGCCGGGGTAGTCAAACCACACAGGAGCAAGTTAACCGGAGGAGGGCCCAGGAAGTTTTCAAGAAATTCCGCAGGGGGTCCGGACCCAAGAAACAATGAGCAGCCGGAGAGATACAAGGAGCCGGTGTCGCAGGTGTTGAAGTAGTGTAGGGGAGCAACCCTGTATGAGGCAGTAGCGCTCGGTGCAGGTCGTTGGAAGCAAGTGGGGAGGGCCGGGGCCCTGGATCAGTCGCAGTAGTAGGCCCAACAGCCGGGTGGATCGGTTGTCTCTGTGACCGTAACGGAGGTGGTCAGACCGACTGCCAACCCCAGATGGCTGAAGGAGGGAAGGGGAAGCAAGCTTCCAAAATCTGGGAGGAAGAGGGCAGGGTCCGCTGCTGTGTAGTGGGTGCGGAGGATATCGGGCCAGGGCCACTCACCATCCGGGGTAGGATCGATGCACACTCGGGTCTCTGACAGCACACCGCCCAGGACGGGGCAGCGGAGCGGGTCGCTCTGGAATCCAGTGTGGTGAGGAGGAAGAGGCCGCTCTGCAGTACGGGCCAAGCCGGAGCGAGCCGCGCAAGGCGAGTGGGGCGCCCCTCCCCCACACAGTAGGCCGCAGGCCGCAGAGCTCGGGCGGGAATTCCTGGAGCTGAGCACGGAGGCCGGAGGGCAACCGCCTCCGCCCTTCCCGCGGCGGGCTGAAACTCTGCAGCCGAGGCGGCTCGGCGGGCGAAACTCGCGTGGTAGACTCCCAGTCCGGTCAGTGACCCACACCGGGGGTCGGCTATACGCTGTATTGGGGCAAACAGGAGATTTTACAGATAGAGAGTGCCACACGGGTCGGAGCAGTGAATCAGGCGGCCATCTTCGTCGAGCGCAACAGCGCCCCCCCCCTTGGTCGTTCTTTTGGAGTAAAACCGCCCCCAGCGCATGGTGGGAAGCATCCATCTCCACCACAAAAGGTCGATTTTGATATGGGGTTGCCAATATTTCTGCTGAAGGAAAAAGGCGTTTTAGCCTTTCAAAGGCTTTCTGCGCCTCTTCGTCCCAATCGAAGGAGACCCCCTTTTTTAGCAGCCTAGTGATAGGTTGAACTGTTTCAGAGAAACTGGGGATGAATTTGCGATAGAAATTTGTGAAACCCAGAAATCTCTGGATTTCTTTTATGGACGTTGGTGGCAGCCAATCCAACACTGATGATACCTTTCTAGGATCCATAGAAATCCCTTGAGGAGACAGGACAAATCCTAAATATGTTACTTGTCTTTGATGAAATTCGCATTTTTCCGCCTTGCAATATAGTTGGTTCTCTTGAAGGCGAGCCAACACCAGATTGACATGACGGATATGTTCTTCTTTGTCCTTGGAGAAAATCAAAATATCATCGAGATATATTATGACAAAGTGAAGGAAGGATATCCGAAAATAGATGGTCCATGAATCTTGGAAAGATTGCCGGTGCGTTGACCAGGCCGAAGGGCATAACATGATATTGGTAGTGTCCAAAAGGAGTACGGAAAGCCATTTTCCATTCATCTCTGGGAGTAATTCTGATGAGATGATAGGCTCCTCTGAGGTCCAGCTTAGTATAGAATGAGGCCCCTTGAACTCCCTCCAAGGTGTCAGGGAATCAGCGGCATGGGGTACTTGTCTGGAATAGTGATCCTGTTCAGACCACGGTAATCTATACACGGTCGTAATTCTTCTGAATCTTTTTTTGGAATAAAGAATAATGAAGCTCCGGCAGGAGAGTTGGATTCGGAAATCAGCCCGTTTTGGATGTTTTGTTGAAAGTACTCCTTCAAAGCGGCCTTTTCTTTGTGGGATAGCACATACATGTGACCGAATGGAATTGGCTGATTGGGCAGTAGATCAATATGGCAGTCATCTCTGCGATGTGGTGGAAGAGTCGGAAATCTGGGAGTAGAGAAAACTGATAGGTATTGTTGATGGCCATCAGGAATCCTACTGATGTGACTAATGGACGGAATTTTCTGGCTTCTTTCAATCTCCGACGGGATATGTACTCCTACCGAAGTGTGGGACAAACAATGAGAGATACAGTACTCAGAACCTAAAAAGAGAGTACCGGCTGACCAGTTGATGAAGGGATTATGTAATCTTAACCACGGGAGACCCAAGATAACCGGAAAATGGGCCGTTCTGATGAGATCAAATTCCATGGTTTCCTGGTGAGTAATCACCGAACAGTTTAAAGGTATGGTTTGTTCCCGGATGGGACCAGAACTCAAAGGAGCCCCATCAACCCCTTGGATCGGAGTGGCTAGTGGTTTGGTTACTCTAGGAACCCCTTTCTTGGTTGCCCATTCATCATCCAAAAAGTTCCCAGCCGCCCCACAATCAATAAGTGCAGGGACATTATTTAGGATAGTATTCGGGAGGGTTATTGTCAAAGAAATCACTACCAGAGGTTGATCAACAAACCCAATGTCTGGGAAAGATTCATTTCTAGTAGGGGACCCTGTCTAAAGACTCCTACCGTGGTTCCCCCTACGGTAGGGGTTTGGCGTTTCCCTAAACGTGGGATTGGTTTCTACGAGGTTATACTAGGGGGCAGTCTCTTAGAATGTGTACTGAAGAACCACAATACATACACAGTCCTAAGGTCTTTCTCCTCTCCCTTTCTGTGTTGGATAAAGGACCCTTCATAGTCCCAATTTGCATGGGGTCTTCAGTAGAGACTGGCTTTGTGTTTCCGGGAAGAAACTCAGAATGGGCTCGAGGGCTCTTACCCTTCTTCCACTCATAATGGCGTTCTTGTAACCGGTAGTCTATCTGCATGGTAATAGAAATCATCTCTGCCAAATTTGCTGGTCTAGGAATCTTCGAGACCTCGTCCTTGAGCTCTTCTGACAGCCGTCGCCGAAATAAAGTGATAAGACCATCATCTGGCCATACGGTCTCAGAGGACAATTGTTTAAAGAGCGTGATATATGAAATGAGGTCTTTTGATCCCCGTTTCAAATCGAGTAGCCTTTCTTGTATGGATACCGAAATTTCTTTTCAACCAAACATGGTCTTCAAGCTGTTAGTGAAGGCAGGGTAGGAATCAAGTATGACGTTTCCCGAGGTAACCAAAGGGGTAGCCCATGCTAATGCTGGACCCGATAAATGGGAAATCAAAACTCCCACCTTATCTTTCTCTGTGGGAAAGAATCTGGGCTTAAAGGTGAACTGAATAGTACAGCTGTCAAGAAACTCTTTCAACTTGAGCGGGTTCCCGTCAAACTTTTCAGTGTGAAATGTTGACGGTGGAGTTTCAGAAAAGGCACGACCTATCTGCTGTTTTAATTGTGAATTATCTTGTTTTAGGGTCTGCATTTCTAACTACATGGACTGCATTGCAGCCATGAGTTGTTGCATCTGTTGCTCCATAGCTGATCGCCGTCCGCCCTGGCAAGCCGATACCTTATAGGCATCGCTATATGTCAACTGGTATTGAATTATAGGTTTAAATATCACTAACCTGGGTAGACCGCGGTCGGCAATGGAGACAACTGGCAGAAATTGGAGAATCCCCTGTGGGAGTCTTGCTCCCTGTCTCCCTGTAATGAATACCAGTGAGGAGGAAGGCAAGACCCCCAGGGAAACCCTCCTGGGGAAAAAAAAACCTGAGTCGCTGCTACTCTTCGGACAGGAGGGTAGAAGCCTGGACGGGGTCCCTCTAGGCGAGCTGGAACACGAAGAGGATCGGAGACCTTTCCAAGGAAACAAGACAAAACAGGTAAGTGCCAGTAAGAAAGACTGCGAGGAAAGAAGAGCACTGAATATTGGAGATGCAACGTACAAGGAATTCAGAATGGGGTCCTTAACGGGGTGTGGATACTCTCGGATATGTCCGGATGTCCAAGGAGTCTGTTCAGTTATGTTAGAGCTGTAGTGCTAGAGCGAACAGAAATGGAGAGGAAGAAATGTGAGGTATGGCGGGAGAGAGAGGGCTGGAGGGGAAGCAGAGTTTAGTTGCACTCACTGACAAGGGTGGAACTCCCGACACAAAACTAATGGTGAATGCAGAATACGGCTAGTGAATATGCCTTTGGGTATGAGATGCAGAGAGAGGGCAGAAGTTTGGTATAAGAAGGTAATGAGAGTCAGGAGTTACAGAAGGTGGAAATCCTAGAGGCGAATTTACGGAGCGTCGGTAAAGGCAGTAGCGACGCTGTTAGGGAGAATTCTCTCTTTAGGCTGAATTTCCTAACCTAGTGAGTCCCCCAGCAGCTTTGCTGGATTTCTGGAGTTTGTTTTTTTTTCTCCTGCCAAGAGTGAGACTCTTTTTCTCCCACTCTTGGACATGATTTATGGTGTTCCTTTGACTGTTAATGTGTTTTATGGGCTATGGGGTCCTTTAATCCATAGGGTCTCATGTGTTTTTACTATGTGTGTTACACCGCACCCTCCGTGCAGTAACACAGGGGTGTCATAGTGACACCCCACCATAGTTTCCATACCCTGGGACTGACTACTGTCTCCCAGGCCATTGGCTTTACTAGTCCCAAATTACTAACAGAAACCAGTACAAACCATCATATTGTGGACGTACTGGTCGGGGCAATTCGATTGCCCCGGGGTCTGTTAGTCGAGGGGGCACGTCTCCGTCCCCCCTAGTCGAGTTTTGGCTGATGGCAGTGGATACTACTTTTTATATTCGACCGCAAATATATCCCAATGGGATTTTCCCATTGTTCGAGGCTACCAACTTTAATTATTTAATTCTCATAGCCTCGAACATACCGCCGGTTTATTTATTTAATATTAATTCGCCGGTTGGTATTTTTTGCCAGGACTCGATTCTAAAATGACGTTTGTGTTCTCTTCTGTGACTCCAACCCAAGTCGAGCCCTTTGTTCCACTTATGGCAGGCTTCTCCACAGAAGCCTCCAAAAGTGGTGCCACTCTGTCTGGGTACCACAGGGGGTGTGGGAGGGGGTTTAGGCACCCTGGACTGAGTTACTTTGGTAACTCAAGTCGCACTCTTGTGTGATTGGCCCAAGTGGTGAGCCGGCCAGCTCACCACTTAGCATGTTTGATTGACAGCTAGGCTGAGTGAATGGGGGTGTGCTGAATAAAAGCAGGGCTTTGGGGACTGGAACTTCAGAAGTCGCCACAGGACCTGAGAATCCGACGAGGGAGAAGCTGAGCCGACCTACCACGACGACACTACCGGTGGAGCCCTGCGGAACCGGCTCACCACTTCCCGACGACAGAGAAGATCTCCCGGCTGGAGAGGCTTCTTCCCCTGACTGGTGGGCACAACCAGTTTACCTTCTTCTCTTCGCACCCCAGACCGGCTTGCGGTCGAATTGCCTGTGCCAAGCACCCCGGCAACCGGATAGCCACTTACCACTGGACCGCAAACTAAAGGACCGCTCCTTTTACCTGAGAACTCCGCGGCTGGTTTCTTCCCTGGCAGTGCAATGGACTCCTGTCTTCCTCCCCGACGAGATCCTCTCTTCCCCCGGACGAAGCACCGACTTGCATCCGCTGCCAGGAACAACTGCCCCCGCTGGAGTATTCTCACCACTTTAAGGTACTGTGTCCGCCAGGCCTCCCTTTCTAAAGATTGCTACAAGGTAATAATAACCCCTTAACCTTCTGGACTGGGCTGGCCGCCTTGACCTTCTAACTGGTCCCTTTCTTTGGTCCAACTCTTTTTGAACCTTTTCAAGACTTTTGTGCACTGCAACCGTACACATTTCGTTTGATCCTCTTAAAGTGGATCCGGCCTACTGAACTCTAACTTCACGGTTTTACTTTGCCTTCCTCTCTTGTTGTGTTCTTGTAAAAGTGTTGGGACCTGTTTCAATTTATTCTCTGCTTTTCTCTCCCTTTTAAAACGAATTATTAGAGTGCCATCTGTGTTAAGCGCTCACCGCTGTCTGAAAATACGTGGGGCTTTACTTAAGACTTGTCTAATATTCTTCTAAGGGAGTGTATATCTTTTAGTGACTGTGTTTTTGAATTGCTTACTATTAGTGCCTGTGTGTTTTTCTAGATGTGGTTTTAAATAAATAATTATATCTCTTTTACACCAAGCCCTGGTCAGTGTTTATTTGTTCTACTGTGTTCTTTTGACCTATTGTGAATACTCTGTATACTGCCTAACTCTTCTTGAGGGAAGTCTGACTGCTCAGCCACAGCTACCAAGTGAATCTGTGTGGTGCAGACTACTACCAAGTGGGTTTACTGCCAAACACCTGTAGTCTTAAATCTTTTGCAGTGGTCCCAGAGGGAACTGCACAGGTTTCTGCCTAACAGACGCGTATGCTAGTAATACTTCCTTCCTTATCAGGAGTCACGTGAACAGGTACGGGTACGTCAGATGTACGTGAAACAACTAGACCGTTGTCTTCCATATGAAGAACCGTCGCTTTGGGAGCCTGCATGATTACATTATGAGCCGTTCTTCCTATTCTCCTGCTCTGCCACCATGACCAACATTGATAATGTGTAACAAGCAGTGTACCACTGAGACGAGTAGCATCAGTAATGCTCAGGCAGGGTTCAGGAGGAGGAAGGGTATGGGAACCACATAGTAGTCTTTTAGGCTCTACATATTGATGACAAATATGTCTCTCTAGTGAAGGAGACCCTATACCTGGTGTTCATAGATTTAAAAACAGCATTCTATTGCACCCCCTGCAGTGAACTCTGGCACACCCTATGGGAAAAACAGATCTTGGAGTCTCTACTGAACGCTCTGCTGCTGCTTTATACAGACAACGTTGCCGTTGTCAGAACTGGAATGTGCAGGATGTGCACTGAGGGAATGTATGGTCTAGAAGGGGGTGAGACAAGGCTGGTGTTGGCTCCCACCCTCTTCTCTATTTATTTTAATGACGTGGTCGAATACTTCACGTTTGAAAATGCTGATGATCCTAAACTTGCGGGCGAAAGAGTCATCATCTTGATGTACACCGATGATGCTGTACTCATCACAGGCATGCCAAGTGGTTTGAAGAAACCTGTTGAGTAATGTGTGAATTTCTGTGATAGAAAGGGGATAATGGTTAACATCAGCAAAACAAAAAGGATGCATTGTGGGAGGAAGTTGGGTAAATCGACCACGGTAATTGTCTCAATTAAGGGATGTGTACTCGAGGAGGTAGAGACGTTCAACTACCTCTGATTTTCCTTACCGAGTAGTGGTAGGTGGGACAAACAGGTGGAGAAATCCTAGCTTTCCCTTATACGCAAAGCCACAGCGATTGAACATTTTGTAAGGAACTTCGGGAATAACGCTGTGTATAGAGCGTTAGAATTAGAGGTACATTGGCTGGGGTCAGTGCTGATGTAATGTGGAAATCTACTGTCGTTTGTTACATTCCACTCAGGCCAGAAGTTTGACTCTTGTCAGTTCATGCTTATCTGGGTGGCATAATGGATTTACATATTGGACTGGAGAATTTGACAGCCACAAATATGCGTACTGGACAATGGATGTCACATATTGGTGGGAGCTGATATTGATTATACACTGTTCCTGTGTGAGCGCCTTCATACTGAACCGTTGAATTGGACCGGTTATCTATGTGCAATTAAATCTATAGTCATGTAATTGATATGATGTACTGTTTGTATGTATTTTCACTTATACACATTGAATGTATTTATGCAGGCTGCATTTCATGGGGAGACTAAAGAGTGGGATAGGTGGTATTAAATTTTTTTTTTTTTTTTAAATGTACTCATAGCCACCTCTACTGCAAGAGGAAAGCACACCG
Organism: Ambystoma mexicanum; assembly: GCF_040938575.1. Lineage (NCBI taxonomy): Eukaryota > Metazoa > Chordata > Amphibia > Caudata > Ambystomatidae > Ambystoma > Ambystoma mexicanum. Next base: position 13,268,336 of record NC_090924.1, on the reverse strand, counting down.
CCCCAGGGATGTCTCGCCGCACATAGAGGAAACAGAAAAGTGGAACCCACCGGACGTTCAAGCGTTTCGGATAAAGCATAAACAAGGACCTGTGCGCAAAGGAGCAGAGTCATAGGACCATCACTCTAGAATTAATGTCTAAATCTAGAGCGAAACCCACGATCACAGCTCCACCCCCTGCTCTCCCCCAAGGAAGCAGAACAGAAACCGGAAATAACTGTGGAGTGCGGACAACATGACCACTACAAGAAAGGGGGAAACCACACGGGACACACACAATACAGAACGGCAAGACACAGGGGACAATACAATGACCAAAGCGGACATGGAAAACTTCTTCAAGGAACTACAGAGTCAATTTCTACCCTCCATCCAAGAACAATTCCACTCACTAAAAGAAGACATGAAGCAGTCCCTCCAGGAGGTGAAGATTGACATCGCAAAATTGCAAGAGAGGACTGACGCACTCAAAAGAGCAGTTCAACAAGTGGAAGAGGGCACACAGAAATCAGACGAGGTGCTGGAGCAACTAGCCCGAGTCTCTTATAGTCTAGAACTCCAATGTGAGGATTTAGAAAACAGATCGAGAAGATCAAATATTGGAATCTAAATCCTGCCGCAATCAATTGACGACAAAGACCTTTGCGGAAGTGCTAGCGGAAGCCACAGAACTGCAGTTACAGCTATATAGACCGAGTGGGACCAAAGAGAACAACTGAACCAGGGGCAAGACCAAGAAACGTGCTAGCAGCTGTGTCCACCTACACTCAAAAAGAGCAAATACAACAAAAAGTGAGGTATGCAGGCCCGATGTGGATAAATGGTCAAGAAGTGCAGCTCTACCAATATCTTGCACAATCTACATTATTGAAAAGAAAGAAAATGGGCCCTGTGGTGCAGCACCTAACGTCCAACCAGGTGAAATACAAATGGACCTTCCCGTTTGGGCTTCTCTTCACTTGGGAAGGAAACCAGCACAGGATAACATCATGCAAAGATGGGGAGCAGATCCAGGGACTACAACAGGAACACAGAGACGGCCAGGATCGACCACCGGGGAGAATAAAAAGGCCCCAGTAAGCTGGAAGGATGGAAAACTGTAATGAAGAAGAGCAGAGGAGGGAGGAAAAGATGACTCACCAAATCCCTGACACAGTAGCATGGAGGACCCAAAACAACAAGAACAATAGCATAGGGACGACGGGCGATGTTGGACCCGGAAATTCATTACATAGGCCCCAGGGTGAAGGAGGAAGGGCTTGGATGGAATCCAATGTGGGGTTTAGGATCCACCACTACTTGAACCTGAGGTGGATAGGGGGTAAGGCGCATGGGACAATTCGTCCGGCGCTTATAGGAACCTAGCCCCCCTCAGAGAGTAAGGGAAGTTGGGGTAGGGAGGGGGCAGGGGACGCGGCAAAAGGAGCATGGAAGGGAACAAGGGTGGAATGGGTGGTGGGGATGGTACGGGGTAAGAAAAAACAAGATTAAGGAGAGGAACCAGAGGGGAGGTGGACAAGAAATAGAGGAACGTGGATAGCGGGACTTCGAAACGGATAACGATCCTGACACATGTCGTCAGGGGGATGAATACCCTGATCAAAAGGAAAAAACTAGAGCGACGGGCCTGGGGGATAAAAGCAGATGTTATCATGTATTAGGAAACCCACATAAAGAAAGGGGACAAATCACAGATCAGGATAGGGGGGGCCTCACAAACCTATCAGGCTAATGCGGAAGGAAGGAGGGCGGGAGTACTGATAGCTATACAAGACAGGTTTAAGGCACAAGTTCAGAACTCACTGGCTGATAGGGAGGGGTGCTAGAAGAATTCAGCACGGGCGAGATTATCTTGGGGGGTGATCTCAATATAGCGGGGGACCCCAGACTAGACAGAAGCTCAAAGATACCGACGGACACAAGCGCGCCCTCCAAGGAACTTAAGAAAGCCTTTGAGAGTCTAGCGCTCCATGATATTTGGCACGCCAGGAAAGGGGACACACAATGTTTCACCACTTTCGCTCATATTTATAATTCCCAATCTAGAATTTACTACATTTGGGTATCCATGGGATTAGTGGGAAAAGGGGTGGACATAGAAGTTGGTCCGATCACCCTTTTGGATCACACCCCGATAACAGCAACCTTCAACATCAACAAACCCAGAGGGGTGGGTGGTGGGCCTGGATATTCCCAAGCGATATTCTACAAGACAGCCTATTGGTAGAATCAATAAAAGGGAAGATTGAACTCTACTTCGCAGAGAATGATAGAGGCACAACCCCACAGGCAGCTGTATGGGATGCCTTCAAGGCAGTATTGAGGGGAGAACTGATAGCTATAAAAGCACAAAGAGATAAACAACGCACTATATGGGAAGAAGAATTATAAGAGAAACTGTCGGGAGTGCAAAAAGAATTAGTGAATAACCCCAGCAGGAAAGCAAAACTCACCCTGAAACACATACAAGGCCAATTAGGGGTGCTTCAAAACAAAAAAGCAGAGTTGGCACTCCTCAGATTGAAACAGAGGTATTATATCAGCGCCAACAAAGCAGACAAACTCCTGGCGAGACAGCTGCGCGAGAAGGGTGGCATGATGGCCATTCTGAAACTAAGGGATGCGCAAGGCCACCTGAAACCCACTAACGGAGAAATGGGGGAAATCATGAGAACATACGATCAGGCCCTCTACAAGTTAGAACGTCCAGAGACAGATAAGCAGAAGGCCTACCTAGACAATATCACTTTACCCAAGATATCAGAAACCGACAAAGAGATTCTGGATAGAGACATACAGACAGAAGAGGTACTGCAAGCAATCAAGAAACTCCAGCGGCTGCACTGAGGCTTTCTACAAAAAATATCAAGAGATACTGGCCCCAAGATTGTCCAACTTGTTTAATAGCTTCACAACACAAGGAAACATAACAAATTCAGTGAATGAAGCGAAACTGGCCATATTCCCCAAACTAGGAAAGGACCTGACTCTGCCGGGATCAAACCGCCGAATAGCATTGATTAACTTGGACGCTAAGCTCTACACGAAGATTCTGCCGGAAAGACTCACCGACTGCTTTCATCAATTGTGGGCCCGGATCAATCTGGATTCATCCCCAAGAGACAAACTGCAGACAACACACGTAGGGTGAGCCATCTCATTGCGAAAGTTGAACACACCTGTACCCCAGCGATCCTTGTTTCACTAGACGCGGAAGAAGCGTTCGACAGGGTGGAATGGATGCAGTTATTCCACACTATGGAACGTATGGGCTTTGGGCAGACCTACATGCAGATGATCAAAGCTAACTACAAAACACTCTTGATGAGGATTTCACTGAATGGCATCCCTACGAACCAAATACCACTGACTAGAGGCACAAAACAGGGTTGCCCACTCTCACATCTGCTCTATGCAATACTCCTAGAGCCACTGATGATCCGAATTCGAGAGACTCAGAAAATACAAGGTATAAAAATGCGAGGAGAGGAAAACAAAATTATGGCCTTCGCGGACGACATGCTCTTAGCTTTATCAAAGTCGGAACACTCCCTCCCGGCGCTCCTGAGGGAACTAGACCATTTTGGGTCCATCCACGGTCTAAAAATAAACAAGCATAAATCAGAAATCCTGAACCTGACAGAAGACCCAGTAATGGTGGACAATCTTGCTCGAACAACCTGAATTGAACAAAGCTAGGGACAACATCACATACTTGGGGATAAAGATAACACCATCAATAGGGCAGCTATACAACGCCATCTATCCAAAGATCCTACCGAACCTGTAGGCAGACCTAGTGAAATAGAACCCCGTTAACATTTCATAGTGCGGCAGGCGGACTGCTGTAAAAATGTCAGTCCTTCCTAAATTGCTTTATTATTTCCAGACGCTCCCGATAAAAATTCCAAGAAAGTTCTTCAGGGTGGTCAACAAAATGGTGTCCACCTTTATATGCAATACAAAACACCAAGAATTGCAATGACAACCGTAACAGCTCAGAAGAACGAAGGAAGACTTAAGCTCCCCCACTTTCGAAGATATTACGAAGCAACGCAACCTCGAGTCATAAAAGAATGGATGGAACACCCCCTCTCTCCCAACATATCTTGGTGCAACAGGACAGAGCAGTGGCGGGCGCCCCTCTTTCAAATCTGTTGTGGCTGCATAAAAGATACAGACATCCAAACACTAAAGTGAGTGAAGTGATGGGAGCGGGAATCGAAGCATGGGACAGCGCGATCAAAAGAGACGCCCTCACGACATTCCCATCACCCCAATGTTTGGGAACCCAGACTTCAACCGGAAATGGAACAGACAGCGTACCACAGCTGGATGCAGGCCGGGTGCACCAAAATCCGGGATATGTACAAAGATCAAGACATTATGACACTTCAAGACTGTATACAAGAGGTGGGGATAAAACCCACAGATGAATACCAATACACGCAGCTCAGACGCTGGCTATCAACCCCCTCAAATAAAGGAGCAGCCACCAGACAGCTGACCCCATTCATAGCATTCATGACAACGGACACAGGCTCCCACAAGCGGTTCTCCAATCTCTTAAACGAACAAGGAGAAGAAATCCAATGGAGGTATATGAAAAGGTGGGAGAAGACACTGGGGGAGCCAATAAAACTGAATCAGTGGCAAGACCTATGGAATAAAATCCCCAATCTGACGCGATCCATACAACTGAGAGAAATGTGGCAGAAAGTAATTCTCCAATGGTACTACACCCCGGAGAGACTCCATGTAATATTCCCTGCCACCAGCGACAAATGTTGGAGGGGGTGCTCAGTGCCAGGAGACTGGAACCACATATGGTGGAGCTGCCCAGCCATAGCACACTCTTGAAAAGAGATAAAAAGACAAGTAGGGAAAATGATACAAGTAGCAGATGGATTGGAGGACAAGGTCTGGTTGATTGGCATGTGGACCGAACTGTCAAAAAGTGATCGCAATCGTATTCGCGGTAACGTGTTTTGTTCGTAACACCGGTTCATTCAAACACAGGGTACTTACCTTGAGACTTACTGTACAAAGCGAATTGGTTAGTTGTAGTATATTTAACGTGTGGTTTTTATTTGAGTTTAATAGAAGTGTTGTGTTTATAACGAATGGTTTAAAAATAAATGTACTTATATTTTTCTACCTGAAACCTTGAGTCACTGTTTGCTTGAATCACTGTAATTGTGGTCCCTTTGTGTAATCTCTGCTACTGCTCATATACTCTTGAGATAAGCCTGGCTGCTCCGCCACTGCTACCACTCTGACATAGTAGTACAGGCTTGTACCAAAGGTAAAACTTGTATTGCCACCTCTAGTCTTAATTGTGTGTAGTGGTCCCAAAGGGTACTGCACAGGATTCTGCCTAACCGTGTGTGAGGAGTTCCCGTAGTTGGAGATCTGGGACCTGGCCACAAGTGTAAAGGGGGCACAAGCCCCTCAAGTCCGGTTAGTGAGAGTGGTGAGGCGAGGCCCCCGGGGCTGGAATTTCCAAGGCAAACCTCTCCGCTGACTCAGAAGACGTGAAGAATATGGTTTTCCCCTCATGCTCCACCCTGAGTTTAGCAGGGTACATTATTGAATACCGTACGTTTTTCTTTCTCAGGGTATTTTTTGCCGTTTGAAAAGGTTTCCGTAGCTCCTGTACTTGTTGACTGAAATCTGGAAACAATCTGATAGTTGCCGAGCCCCACCTCAGGGACCCCTTATCACATGCAGCTCGAAGCAGCGTGTCCCAGTCACGATAATTAAAGATGCAAGCAATTATAGCCCTTTCAGGGGTCGCAGGGGGTGGTCTTGCCGCCAAGGATCTGTGGGCACGCTCCACCATGAACAAGTCTGTGACTGGCGGATTGTCCAGGATCTCTCTAAGTAGTTATTCCACAAACACCTCCATGCTGTCTATTGGAGTGGATTCCGCAACCCCAATGATCCTAATGTTATTTCTTCTTGACCTCCCTCCAGGTCATTGTTCTTGGCCACCACCTTTTTGACCGTTTGCTGCAAAGAGGCCACCTCTCGCTGTAATTCCGCAATCTTTTTAAAAAAAAATATTTTTATTTTATTTTGAAGTCAAACAAACACACTACAACTGTTTCAATACATAGAAAGCATCATTAGACCAACACATTTTCATTAGAACTCCCCAACCCCCCCCTTGAACTAGAGCCGGTTCTCACATGTCGTTTACAGGAGCATCATCAGGTAGCACAGTACTTAGGCAGTCATCATCCGGGTCCTCTGTTCCGTTGTTACCCTGATGAGGGTTTGCCATAGAGGCCACCAATTGGCGCCAGGCCAGCAAGGGCCCTAATTCCTCCTCGCCCCCCCCCCCAGTGACTGCTTCAAACCAGACTACAGATTCAGCTTCCGCCCACCTCAAGAGGTCCGCCCACCATAGCTCCACCCTAGGTCTGTGGGCCGCCTTCCAGCCCATGGCAATCCTGCGCTTGGCCAAAACACAAGCCAGGTCCTTCATCTTGCTTATGTGTTTTGAATGTCGGGGTCTAGGAAAAAACCCAAGCATGCATGACCAGGCCGATTCCACATCCAGCACCACCCCCCCACCAGCCAGTTTCGTCTTAACCTCGTCCCAAAATCTGTGCACTTCCGGGCAAGCCCAAAACATGTGTAGCAGTCCCGCATTCACCTCCCCACACCTGGGGCATTGCTGCGTAGCTGGTCCCCCAAACTTTGCAATCTTCCTGGGAGTCAAATAACCCCAATGGGTAACGTACAATTGAAGTTGTTGGAATCTCGCGTTCCGGGACACCTTTTTATGGTACCTCTGGGCCCATTCCCATTGCCCGTCTGTCATGGGTCCTCCCACCTCTTCTTCCCAATCTTGTCTCAATTGAAGCAACTCCTTCCCTGCCCTTACTCGCAGGAGCTCGTATATCCTCGATATTTCGTGCCCGCCCTCCGATACATCATACATAGTTTCCAGGGAGGCATCGGGGTCTTCCGCTAGCACTGTCTCAGGCCATCTTTCTCTAGTCTTTTTCACAAGCCTAGTGTAGGTTATATATTGGCCACCATGCACGCCCGTCTCTTCTTGCAACCTCTGAAAGTCCAATGCCTCCCCTTCCTGCCATATGTCCCCGAGGGTGGCCAGGCCTACCTGTTCCCAGTATCTACGGACCGATTCAAGTAGTTGAGAGTCGCTCCCGCACAGCGCCGCCAAAGGGGCCTGCTGGGAGTACGGCTCCGAATCCCCCCCAATCTTCCATGTCCTGTGCCAGATCTCCCAGCCCAGCCTCAGTAGCCGCCCCCTGCCCACCAGTTTGTCTCTGCGCAACCACACCACTTCCATCAGAAAGTATGGGGCTGAGTCTCCACGCAGAAGCCTAGCTTCCGCCGAGTCTTCAGCCGAAAGCCACCTGGCCACATACTGCAGCTGCCCCGCCAGGTAATAGAGTTCAAAATTAGGCAGGCCTATCCCCCCTTGTCACATGGGTTCTGTAGCTTCCACAGAGCAACCCTATTCCTAGAGCTGCCCCACACGAAACCCCTACACACGCTGTGAAGTTTCGCGAATAGGCTCTTAGGTATCAAAAACGGGACATTCACGAAAAAGTGCAAGAGTCTGGGCAGGACCACCATCTTGAGCAAGGCCGCCCTCCCCATCATGGTCAGGGGCAATCTAGACCAAAATACCATGCTGTTCTTGATCCCCTCTATCGTTTTTTCCGTGTTATGCTTGTGTTCTGCTCGACCCTGTGGTAAATATTTATTCCCAAATACCTAAATGTCACAGGCTGCCATGGTATTGGCAGGACAGGCAGCCTCTGTACCGGGACATTCCTGTATCTGCCCAAAGGAAACCTACTAGACTTTCTAGGGTTCACCGATATGCCCGAAAGGGTGGCGTACCGTTCTATTACCTCCAGCACATACTGCAGATTTTCTTCTGGATAACGCAAATAAAGGAGCATATCATCCTCATATAGTGATATCAGGTGCCCTCCACTGACAGTGCTTATGCCCACCTCCCCATATTGTTGTCGCAGGCATATTGCCAGCGGCTCTAATGCCAGTATATATAGCATGGGTGACCAGGGGCATCCCTGTCTGGTCCCCCTGCAAAGTTGCCAGGTATCTGAGACTGTGGACCCTGTTTTGACTCTCGCCATCGGGGTGCTGTAAAACAACTAGACCCATCTGAGGTATCCAGGTCCCATTCCGTACCCCTTCTGGACCGCTTTCAGCCAGGGCCATCGTACCGAGTCGAAGGCCTTGACCGCGTCTAACGACACTATGGCCAACTCGCCCGTGTCCTCCTCAGTTTGGTCAATGATATGGTGTAGCCTCCTGTGGTTATCGGTGATGTTCCTGCCTGGAACATATCCCGTCTGATCTGGGTGTATCAGTTTCCCAATCACCTTCTTCAGTCTATTAGCCAGCACTGCCGTAAGTATTTTGCTGTCCTGGTTAAGCATGGACAACGGTCTGTAAAACCCGCACTGCACGGCCGGCTTGCCTGGTTTCAAGAGTGGGATGATCACAGCCTCGCAGAGGGACAATGGGAGTTCCCCCTGCTCATAGGCCTCGTTGAAAGTGGCAAGCAGTGGCTGAAGCAGCTCTTGCTTGTATGTTTTGTAGAACTCACTAGGCAGCCCATCCGAACCAGGCGCCTTGCAAGTGGGCAGATTCTGAATCACCACCTCCAGCTCATCCGAGGTGACAGGTGCGTCTAACTCCGCGCATTCTAGGTCATCCAGGGTGGGCAGCTCTATGTCCTCCAATGTGTCCAGTATGTCTTGACACACATCCTCCCCCGTGTCCTCATACAAGTGTCTGTAAAACTTAAGGAACTCCTCATTTTACCCCTTCCTGGGTGTTGCAGATGCAACCTCTCTCATCCTTAATCTCACTGATCACCGAGCGGGGGGGTCTCACTCTTATTCAGCCAGGCCAGCAGTCTGCCCGGCTTGTCGCCCCCTGCGTGTATCCTCTCCGTATATTTCCTGTAATTGAGTCTGCATAGCCTATCCCAGAGTGCACTGCAGGACAACTGTAGCTCCTTTACTTTGGTTCTGTTATCATAAGCGGTGTTCTCACAACGTGTGAGATCCTCTAGCTCCCTTTCTGCTTCTTGGAGTTCCCTTTCGATACCCCCCTGCAGCCCCTTAGCTTTGGAAATGGCTACCCCACGCACCACCACCTTAAACGCTTCCCACAGTGTGCCCACAGAGCTTACGCTTCCCGTATTTATATCAAAGTATTCTTCGATGGCATCCCTCAGACCCTCCCGGAACCCCTCGTCTTGCAGAGCCTCGGTCCTGAGTCTCCATGTAGGTATCTGCGGTCTTGGGGGCTGGTGTCTCCAGTCAACCACCAAGGGCGAGTGGTCAGATAGTACTCGGGCCTTGTATTCCGCTCCCTCTATGTCTCTCTCTATCTCGGCTGTTACAAACATGTAATCTAGCCTTGTGTGCAAATCATGTGGCGCTGCGAAGTGTGAATACTGCCTATCCGCGGGATACAGCCTTCTCCACGCATCCTCCAGGCCTAGGTCTTTCAGTAAGGTACCCAGCGCTTTGGCCGCCAGTGCCGTTTTCCCTACCCTGTCCTTGGACCTATCCATTCTGGGATTCATGGTACAGTTAAAGTCCCCCCCCCACACTACCGTACCCCCTGCCAGGGGGCCAAGTTTACTGTAGAGGGTACTAAAGTAAGCCGCTGTGTTGTTATTGGGGGCATACAAATTTATGATATGCACTTCCCTGTTTTCCAGGAGACCCGTTACCACCACATTCTACCCTCTGGGTCCACCGTAGAGTCAAGCACCCGAAACGGCACATGAGGCGCCACCCAAGTAATAACCCCTCTAGCGTACGCCGAGTACGCCGCACCCACAACATTGCTCTTCCATTTTCTCCTGATCACCTCCAGCCTTTCCCTAGTAAGGTGAGTCTCCTGCAGCAGGGCTATGTCTACACGCATCCTCTTTAAGTACAGCATCACTTTATTACGTTTCAGGTAGCTGTTGAGGCCCCGTACATTCCAGGTCACAATTCTGAGATTACCCGATGCCATCTGGTCGGACTATCCCCATCCCATCCCTTCCATAACGCTCCCCGTGCTAGTTCGTTTTCTGGCTCTCTCCCTTCTATTCACAAACAATACCCCCCTCCCCCCAACTTCACACCACTGCACACAACTCCCCCCCCCTCCCTGCCAACCCCCAACAATAGCCCAGCTCCATCCCTGGATCTCAGGCCTACCCACGTCTGGACCTGTCTCGTATCCGAGGACAAGGACCCCGCGGGCCGTCACCTATCTAACAGTGACCTATCTAAGTGTACTTCTATTGGGTTCAGAGGATGCTTCCCAGGAGCTCCCAGTCATCTATTTAGGAGAAGTGCATTCAACGGGACCCGCCGGCAGATACCACGACTTCCTCCCCACAAGCACAATATCGTACTATATTCCAGTCCCAATGTCATAACTATGGCCTCACGGGTGCCTCAGCAACGTGCTACTTATCTCCAGCCGCTTCTGTCTGGGCATCTGGTTCCTGAGGTCGACCCTGCATATCCAGCCACTCCATCGCTTCGGTCGGCGTCTCAAAGAAGAGGGATCTATTCTTATAAAACACCTTTAACCTAGCGGGGTAGAGCAACATGTAGTGATGGCCTGCTTCTCTGAGCCTCCTTTTCACTGATCCAAAGTTCATTTGACTATACAAGCAGCGTATAGTCCGGATACGCCGTTATTTTCGCTGACCCCCTTTCTATTGTACCTGCTTTCCGGAAAAATTTGAGAATCTTTTCGCGGTCACGATAGTTCAAGATCTTCGCGATCAACGGCCGCGGGGGGGCTCCTGGGGCCGGTCTCCTGGTCAGGACCCTATGCGCCCTTTCAACCGCGAACTCCTGGGTCAGCTCCCCGCCTGTAATCTCCTGCAAGAGCATGGTTTCAACGTATTCCGTGGGGTTCGGTCCTTCCATTTCTTTCGGAACACCCACAATGCGAATGTTGTTGCGCCTGGCGCGCCCCTCTGCCTGCTCTGCTCTGTCCTCCAGATTGCCCACTCGTTGCACGAGGGCATGAAGCTCCTTAGCATGTGCATTGCACGCCTCCGTTGTCGGGGCCAACTCTTTCTCCAGTTCCCCAGTGCACTCCGCGATCGTTTGCACGTCCTGTCGCAACAGGTTCACCTCTTCTTGGACCGCTCCGATCTTAAGGTTTAGGCCCTCTTGCTGCTCTTTCATGGCCAGGCCCAACTTCGTTTCCCAAGCCACCTTCAAGTCGGCAATTGCTGCCAGCACCTCCTGGATAGTACCCGGTGGGTCCGTCGCCGCTGCAGGGGCCTCTTTGATCTTGCCCCCTTCCGCGCCCGGGGGCGACCTGGCGTAGGCCTCCATCGTGGGCTGCTTGATCCGGGGTCGCACCACCTCAGAAGACATCCTGCTGCGTCGGTTGGGCACACGCGCCCAGCTGTGTCTCCGGCGCTGCGGAGCGCCTTGCGGGGCACTTATGTTCTTGCCACCAGCCAGAGATGCATGCGACGTGTCCCTCTAGTTGGGCTCACCCCGCTCCGGCCGGCTCTGTCTTCCTCAGCTCCACGGACCATTTATGGCCCTTTGTCCACGAGTGGCCATCTTGGGTGCTGCCCTTCCACTGCGCGATCGCCACCTTCTTCGAAGTCTAGTTCTGTGGATATGCAGTCTCGCTGGTGGGGAGGGCACTCACCATGTGCCCCCCACTTTCATGCACCCTTGGATGCACCGTGGACTCGAAAGTCCGCCGAAAACCATCACTACTTCCCAGGATCAAAATCGGATCATCGGGAGCTCCTCCAAGGAGCGTCCTCTCACGTAGCCATCAAGCCACGCCCCTTACTGCCGCAATCTTGTCCTCACCAGTCCCAATCCGATGCTCTGCCTCAGACATCCTGCCGCACAGTTTATCAAATTGAATTGCGGAGACATCCACTTAACAAGTAAGTGCGTCTATTTTTGCACTCAGACTGTCCGTGTTACTTTTAAGCGCCAGTAGCGTTTGATTAATCGTAGAAATGTCCAGCTGAGAGGAACCTGGGTCGTCGCCTTGTTGTGAAGGGTCGGAGCGAGCATATTGATCCATCTTTGACTGTTTCTTCTGGTTCCCCATACCTCGGGTGCCTCCACAATGTATTTGTGTATTAAATGCAGATGACCCCACAGGCACTCAGGAGGAAAAGGAGAAAGGGGGGGTTACAGACCCCAGTGTGGATGACTTTTAAACCCAGATGCAGTCGAGCTCTTTAGGGGTAGGCCGGTCGAGACCTTGGCGTCCTCCACGTCTTGTGGTGCTTACAGCGGAGCAAGGATCAAGGGGAGGGCCGCCCACGTCAGTAGGACACCGGCCACGCTGTATGCAGATAGTATGCCCAGGCCATGACAGTCACAAGCCACTGATATTGAACAGTCTATGTGGAATATTTGGGCACCCTACCACTCACATCGCCCCTATGCTGACCGTCACAAGACAGTTGTCCAGGCATAGTCTGTAGGCCAGGGGACAGGAGTCAACAGATCGTCAGGCGAGCGATGAAGAAACAAGATACCCAGACCAGGGGAGGCACTTCGGCACTGTTAGTGAGCAATCACAATGAAATATAGGGCGTTCCACTGCTCACGTCGCCAAATTATTATCCGCCTTAAGGCTGTTGTCCAGATGCCGCCCTTGAGCAAGGTGTTGGGAGATAGTTGAGTTCCGAGCGCCCCCCCCCCGCCATGGCACCCCGTTAGCACCGGGTCAGCTAGTACAACAATGGGGCTGGAAGAGCTGTGAGCAGCCCCTGTACCATGGGGCCACTGGGGGAGCACCTCACCTTGCTCCGAGCAAGGGGGGTGAGGGGGCCAAAGTCTGCCAAGTATGTCGTGGGGGACACTTAGCCAATTGGGGGGTCAGCATGTGCTGTTGTCTCACCCCCCCTGCCTGCCCCCCAACTCACCGCTGGTTGTTGATGCGGTGGCACCCCCGCCTCGTATCACCTCCACCCTCCGAGGCCACAACGAGAACCTGAGCCGGGTTAGGGCTGCCACCAGCGCCATCCAGAAGATTGGGGCCCCGTGTAGTCCACCCTGCCAGGCGGCCGAAGTTTGCCCTCTGCCGCACCGCCGCCCGGCCTGGAGCCCGGAATGGATGCGAGCTCCCCACGCGCTGATGCACGCTCAGCAGATTCACCACCGGTCACAGCCCACAAGGCGGCCGCCCCCGGGGGCAGCGACGCGGGCGGCACAGGAGCTCATTAGCAGGCAGAGCTCGGAAAAGCACTCCGGCTCCACGATCGGCCCAGGATGAGGCGGCGGGTCTTCGTCTCAGGCGGGAATGGCGGCCACCGTGGGGGGGGGGGGGGGCGAGCCACCACAATAATGTTCAATAACACAATCACCTCTAACTTCCCGCACATCGAATCCTCAGCAGTATGTGTGGCAGGCGCTCCAAAGTTGCTTCCTTGCTTCACACGTCCAGCAACAAGGCCAAAACACAGGATTGCATGTTATTTTCCAGAGCCTCTGCCGGAGCACTCTCAGACTGCGGCCATTTCGCGAGATGCACAACAGCGCCCCCCCACAAGGCCTTTCTAAGGAAGGTGGTAGCTAACTGGGAAGCCCCAGAGTCTGGTCCTGCTGTCAACAGCAGTTTCCCTAGGAAATATAGACCATCATCCAGTGACCCTGACTATCTCAGCAAACACCCTATGCCTGAGAGTCTGGTAGTCCAGGCTGCTACTTCCACCAGGCAGTCTGCCTATCCTTCTATCCCCCCAGATAGGGATGATAGAAAAGTGGATGCATGAGCTCGCAAGGTATTTACCTCGGGCAGTATGGCCCTAAAGTCCACTGTGTCACCTGTACCCTGGCCAGGTTTACTCATACCCTGTGAGACTGTGCTAGTATGGCGGCTGAACATATTCCAGAAGGCGAAGAAAGGGATGGCCTTCTGAATTTAGTTAAGGATGGCAAGGAGGCGATGGGAGAATGTCTCCAATCAGGACTGGATACTGCTGACAGCTTTAGCAGATCCATGGCTGCAAGCACTGTGCTATGCAGATTTGGGTGGTTGAGAAAGTCAGGGTTTGCACCGGACATGCAGGCCAGACTGCTCAACATGCCCTTTGACGGCTCGAGGTTGTTCGGCAGCAAGGCAGATGAGTCTAGGGAAGCTGCAGACCTCCAAAGCGGCGTAGTGCCTTAGCGCCACTATTCGGCAACCTCAACAACCTTATTTGGGCTCATCTTCCTGAAGAGGTCGTCCTTTTTGATACTATTCCTCAGTTGGTAGAGGAAGAGGACAGGCCGCACAAAGGGGACAAAGAAGATTCCCTCGCAGTGGACGAGATAAGGGGGTAAAAGCAGCCCCAGCAGCGGCATCTTTACCCTCAGCTGCTACTGGACCCGCCTCTAAGCTACTCTGAGCCCTTGACCCACAAGACCCTGGTGGGTGGCAGAATCTCTCAGCATCTGAAAGAATGGTGGGGCATTACTTCAGATGCTTGGGCACAAGAAACAGTATCCCAAGGTTACTGCCTTCCTTTTCTAATAAGGCCTCTGGATCATCCACCGGGAACCAAAATTCCAGATCTGCTCCTTGTGCAGGAAATCTTAACCCTGCTTTAGAAAGGTGCAATAGAACACGCACTTGTAGCAGAGAGGAACAAGGGTTGGTACTCCCCCCTATTTTCTCATTCCCAAGAAGGACGGAGGACTGAGACCCATCTTGGATTTAAGAAACTTGAACAAGTTCCTCAGGAAGTACAAGTTAAAGATGGTCACCCTTTTTCAGACCCTTCAGGCTCTCCAACTCAAGATTGGTTGGTATCATTGGACCTTCAGGATGCTTACTTTCATGTGCCAATCCATCTAAAGCACAGAAAGTACCTGAGGTTGGTGGTTCTCATTATCAGTTTCGAGTTCTGCCATTCGGGCTGAACTCCGCCTGAGTGTTTTCACCAAACTGATGGCAGTAGTGACAGCAAACCTCAGGAGAGGGGGAATTCAAGTCTACCCCTACCTGCACGATTGGCTGATCAAGGCACGTTTTTTCTGAACAGGCTCTGGAACATCTCAGCATCACCTGCCACTCCCAAGACTGGCTGGGCTTCTCCCTCAATTACAAGAAGTCCCATATGATACCATTCCAAAGAGTCCAGTTCATTGTGGCGATTTTGGGCGCTTCCTCTGGGAAAGCCTCGCCCCCGAAGTGAGAGCTCAACACATTCAGCAGATGGTAGCAAAGTTCCAGAGTGCCCAACGTCTTTCGGCCTTCGATTCTTTGCAGTTGCTCGGACTCATGGCATTCTGCATTTTTCTGGTGCCAGAGGCCAGATTGAGAATTAAATCCCTTCAATGGGCCCTCAGGACCAAGTGGTCCCAATTTTCAGGGAACATGTCAGATCTTCTGCAAGTTCCGAGCAGAGTTGCTCAGGACCTAATGTGGTGGACTAGCAAAGACAACGTTCTCAAGGGACAATCTTTTTGGCAACCATGGCCGGAGATAATTGTAGTGACGGACGCCTCACTCACAGGGTGGGAAGCCCACACCAACGAACTGACAATCAGCGGTTGTTGGTCGCCATCAGAGTCCAAACTACCTATCAACCTTTTGGAGCTGAGGGCAATCACACTAGCTCTGAAGGCCTTTCTGCCCTCTGTACGGGGAAAGAATGTCCTGATAATGACAGACAACACAGTGGCCATGTACTGCCTCAATAAGAGAGAAGGCGTAGGGTCGCTACCACTGTGCAGAGGGGCAATGCAACTCCTTGTTCTGGGCCATTCAAGAAGGAATCTCTGCTGGCAGTTTATCTAGCCGGAGAGCAGAACACGGTGGAGAGTGTTCTAAGCTGCCAGAGTACAATCTCCCACAAATGGGAGCATAGCTCCGGAAGTCCTTCAGGAGATCTTCACCCTTTGGGGAACTCCTCAAGTGGATCTGTTCACGACCGCTACCAACCGGAAGTGCGATCAGTACTGCTCAAGGGAATTTCCCCCTTTGAGAGTTCTAGGAGACGTGTTTGTGGTGGACTGGGAATTTTCACTTCTGTAGGAGTTTCCTCCAGTCCCCCTGATTCCTCATGTAAGAAAGTTCAGGAAGACAATGATCCTAATTGCTCCAGTTTGGGCCAGGAGGACATGGTACCCTGACCTTTTGGACATGTCCATCTGCCCTCCAATACCACAAAGAGAGGATCTTCTCTCGCAAAATGAAGGTCAGGTTCTCCATCCAGAGGCAAGGCACTCAGCCTTCATGCATGGTTTCTGAGAGGCTGAGATAGAAGGATTGGGACCTCCTGGATGACGTAATGGAGATTTTGCTTTCGGCAGAAGGCCAGCAACCAAATCCTTATATCAGTGTCGCTGGAATAAATTCAGTACCTGGTGCAAGGATAAGGATGCGGACCCTTTTCAATGCGGCACTCATATGTTGCTTTCTTTTTTGCTGCATCTGGCCAATCTGGGGCTCCAGATTGGAACAATAAAAGGATATCTGGCAGCGCTTTCCATCTTTAATCGCTCCTCTGAAGAGGTTTCTTATTTCAAAATACTGTTAATTGTCCAATTTCTGAAGGGGCTCACTAACGTGTACCCTCCAGTACCATTTCATGTCCCTGCTTGGGATGTACATCTCGTGTTAACATTTCTAAGATATATACCCTTCGAGCCTTTATATTCCTGCCCGTTGAGGCTATTAACACTGAAAACTGCTCTTCTCGTAGCACTAACATCTGCCCGCAGGGTTAGTGAGTTGCAGGCTCTTTCATGCAAACCTCCCTATACTACGTTTTATAAGAATAAAGTAGTCCTGAGAGTTAAACCATCTTTCTTGCCGAAAGTAGTTTCTGATTTTCATTTGTCACAAAAAATACCACTTTCAACTTTCTACCCTCCTCCTCATTTGAGCAAAGAGGGAGAGAGGTTGCATAGACAAGACACAAAACGGGATCTGATTTTTTACATTGCGAGAATGGCAACATTTCGCCAGTATGACCAGCTTTTTGTGGGTTATACTGGTCCTAAATTAGGACTACCAGTGACTAAACAGACTATTCCCCGGTGGATTACACTGGCTATTGGAGAGTGTTACAGACTTGCTGTGAAAGACCCACCGGAAGGGCTTCAAGCCCATTCCACGAGGGTCATGGCAACTTCCGTGGCTCTTCATAGGGTGTCCCAGTGGTTGACATTTGTTTAGCCGCAATTTAGGCGACAATGCATACTTTTGTTAAGCACTACTGCTTATACTCCTCTTTATCTCAAGAAGGCCTTTCCCAGCCTACCCCACCGTACAATTTACGTGCATTACACATTGCGTTTTCTGGAGAGCTTGAAGTCTCGGGTATGCAGAATAGTTCCTCGAATAATGGAACGAATAAAACAGAACTGAAGCCAACAGGCGCGGCACGAGCTACTTATACTACTGGTGACGTTGACACGCTACGGTGGCCCACAAGGGACATCGACGCCAAGAAATTGTTTCCAAAGCAGGAAAGCTGGCGTAACGTATAGCAAAGATGAGTAATACGTGGGAGGAACATCCAGTTGAAATAACGTTACATTTGGTAAGTAACTTGTTCTTCTGTGCTCTTTGAAGTAAATCTTTAAAACAAACATACCGCTTGACCAAGTAGAAAGCAAGTTCACACTGCCACAAAATGTGGTATATGCATGTTTCAAAAGACAAACCAACAAATAAAAATGCACACCCTCACTATTGGAAACGTTCTAGGGCATTAATGTTAAAAGATTTAATACATTTAAACTTAGCAAAAAGGAGTCTACAAAATAAGAAACACTCAGTGGTTCCAAGCATTAACCGAAATGTTGTAAATAGCTGTTATATCATGTAAGGGTGCAGAAGTAAGGCTCAGACAGAAATGTAACATAGTTTTGGTCATAAACTTTTATTAACCAGTAAAAGTGTTGGAAAAAGGACCTCTCTGCCCCTAAAGGTGAGAGGGGGGTTTCCCTGCCTCAAAGAAATCTAAGGAAAACATCTGGTTGGCAAATAAATAGTCTGGCACTGTTGTGTCCAACAACCCTAATTCCGACCCTAACACCATCAACTGAAATCTAATGTGCAAGGATGCTATATTCTCAACTAAATTGATGAAAGTTCCCAATGTCTCAGGTTGTCAATAAACAAAACAAATGTTCCTTTTGCACAATGCGATGTTCCAGTGACCAGGGATTAGCTCCTTTCCCCTGGATTCCTTCTTGTTCTAGGAGCTTGTTTTTCTTTACAAAATAACACAACAGAAAACTTTGTTAGGCCAGGAGAAGTATTTATCAGACAATGGCTACTTTTCACAGGTTACACCACAATGTTCACTCAGCCAGCGGACTTGCCACCGTTTCCTGGGACTTTCCATAATTTCTCAATTATGCACAAACATTTTTCCCATTTCCCGTGAACGCTTCTTCTTTGTTCACAGGGAGCTTGTATCTGTTCACTCTCCTGCCAAACATACCCCAGGAAATTATAAATGATAGTCTCTGCTAATGTCTTCCGTTTATCTCCTTGGGTCCCAGACCCCAGCCTTGCTTGAATGAGCTTCACCTTATTCTTAGACTTTCATATGGGGGCGGGTGCCAGACACCAGGCTGCTTGGTGCACTCTCCTGCCAAGCATATGTTTATTTCTTGTCTGTCTTTTTTGCTCTCCGGGTCCCAGACCCTCTAATTCTGTGGCTCTCATATGGGAGCTGGTCCCAGACTCGCAATGTTTTATCATAACAGCTTGGTTCACTCTCCTGACAAGCATATGTGTCTTTCATGACTGTATCTTTTTCTCTCAGGGCCTCAGACCCTCTTATTCTTTGGCTATCAGGGTCCCAAACCCCTCATTCTCCTCCTCGTGCTGGTTCCACAGCTTTTCTGGGCCTCTAGCCCCTCTCAATCCGCCCACGTACCTTTGTGCTTGGTTCGCATCTTCCAGGAAGTGGGACGTCGGCGTGAGACTCCGGTAGCTTTTGGGGGTCTTGACTTGTCGGTTTCTTGTTTGCAGACTTATGCGTCTTTCTCTGGATGCCTCTTCTCTGTATGGCAGCTCCCATGATCCTTGGAAGCCCAGAGGGTTGTTCAGGCAGCGAACTGCATAGTCCTCATGTCTTGGACTACATGCTGTCCTTCTCCCTACTCCGTGCACTGCGTTATTATCTCCCATTGGTGGTAGTCGCTTTGGCCTACCTGGCAGTTCCTCTGAGGAGGGCGGATCTCCTTCACCTGTTTCCCTCCTCTATTTTGTATTGCTTTGGTCCAGTCTGGTACAGCGGAAAACTAGACCTCTCACAACAGTTTCCCGGAGCAATCTTCCTACTCCTAGCCATCTTCTTCTTCCCAGTACTTGGATTAATAATGTATGGCAGGCAAGTTGAATTGAATTAAACATACAAGGATACACTTTTGAGAATTGAAATGAGTGAAATAAGAAAAATCAGCATTTGTTAAAACCTTGAATGAAAAGGAGAACAACAAACTGGTTGAATAAAGAACAAATGAACTGAAAGTAATTATGCAAACCAAATTGAATAAAAGACTTTGAGAGCAAAGTGGGCATCAAGGTTGAGAAACCAAGTTGTCGAGCTACATTGTAGAACATTTTGTTTGATGGAATATTGAACTACTCAAGGAGACCTGGAAGTTCCTGAGTGGGTGACCTGTAATGGCTGGACTATGTGGTCTGAAACTGTGCCAAGACAAGAGAACTAATATCTGTGGAATAAAGAACTGGTGAAACGTGAATCCAAAGTTCCTGGTTGCGTGACCTGTAATGGGTGGATAGTGTGGTCTAAAACTGTGCCAAGATCAGAGAACCACTACCTGATGACAAGGATGTTTACCGTGGCAGACAAAGGAAGTGAATCTTAAATTGTAAAAAATTGTTGAAATACAAAACCAAATACAAAACCAAAGCTCCTAGAGACTTCTTTTGTGTCACCTCTAATATTGAACTTGGGAAGGGTATTCTGACCTGTACAAAAGAGTTGAACTTAATCGCTTATTGAACATTGGGGAAGAGCATCCTGACCCTTACAAAATTATAGAACTTTACTACTTCAAGTCCGAGAGAAGGTAAACTGAACATTGTAATGTACTTATTGACACTTAGGGAAGGGAAGCTGAAGAATAAACTTGAGCTGGAAATAGCTCTGAATTTTTACTTTTGGAACGCTGTTTAGTTGATGGTTAACATCCCAACACATTGTTTTGTAGTAGTTGTGCGGGCAAGAATAGGTTTTGGACACAGACTGACTTTTCAGTTGAACATATTGACACAGACTTTCCTTAGTTTATTTTGGTAGGGAAATCCCACCTTAGCATAGGGCAAGTTAGGCCTTACTCGATCCTTACATTTTCATCAATAAAAGCTTTTGTTCTACTTTGAATCTGTTCTCTGTGTCTCCTTCCATGACGCCAATCTAACAAGCACCTTCTGGTCTCTTCTGGTTTTGGGTTTTGGCCTTTGGTCTCCACAGCGCTCTAGACAAGTTCTAGTGGGTCATGGACCAAGTCCTTCAATCCCACCAAGTGAATGAGAGAGTCCACCTCGATTATATTGTTGTCTACAGTAAAACTTGAACAGAGAATATACGTCCTCTATATTTGTCAGCAAGAGCTTCAGAAAGGGAGGACTAAAGGCTTATCTGGAACAGTGTTCTCTTGCTTTGCCTTTTTGAGAATGATCTGTGATTTAAAATGAAACTGGGGCTGGTACAGCCACAGAAAACCTAAAATGGGGGCCATTCAGAAGGTCTAGCCATCTACAATAAAGACGTTTGTGCCTTCCTAGGACTCGTGGGATAATAAATTAAATGAAATGATATCTTATTTATATCACGCTCATACACAAGTGTTTCAGAGCGCATCCAGGCAAAGGGAGGGCAACAGGGGAAAACAAAAACAACGATCTTACTAGGCCCAGTGACATTCAGGGCGTGCAAGTGCATGGGAAAGGGAAAAGGGTGAAAGTGCTGTATGGAAGGAGGGAGAAGTGGAAAGTGCGGAAACAAAGGAGAGAACAGAATAAATAATAAATAATAAATAAGTACAAATAAATAAATAAAGGCAATAAACAGTGGTAGTACAGCCAGCAAGTGTCAAGTGCTAGGTTAGTGAGATAGGGTGTATTTGATAAGTGCAGAAGAAAGGTGGCTGGGGGCTGTATGGGTACAGATACAGACCCAAGTGCAAGTGGGTGGCCAGGAAGCAGTGCGGGAGGGTGGCAGGGTGAGCAGGTACCTGGGCCCGAAGGACAGAGGGTGGTGGACAGATGTGCGATGCTGAGAGAGAAAACAGATCAGCAAAGGGAGAAGAGGGGCAAAAGCAGAACCGAAGAGGAAGGTCTTGAGGTGCTTCCGGAACCAGTTCCAAAGTGGCAAGGAGGCTGTTCCGAAAGGAGGCCCCAGCCGAAGAGAAAGATCTGCCCCCAGCTTGCTTCTTTGAAAAACAACTGACAGTGGAGTTTGAAGTAGAGGAGCAAAGGGCTCGAGAGGGGAGGTATTTGCGGAGGGATATTTGAAGATATTTTGTACCCAGGCCCCAGTAAGCCTTGTGGACAATGCAGAGTGTGTTAAATGTAATCCTTGCATCCACTGGGAGCCAATGAAAGGATTTCAGAGCTGGAGAGATACGATCCCAGGGCTTGGGGCCAAGGACTAGTCTTGCAGTCCTGTTCTGGATTAGTTGGAAAGGGCAGAGAGTGGAGGCAGGTAGATTTAGAAAGAGGCTGTTAAAGTAGTCCAACCTAGAGAGAACCAGAGCTTGGGAGACAGCAAGCTTCTGAGGGAAGGAGAGGAAAGGCAGAGTACCTCTAAGGAGGTGAAGTAAGAAGTTTGACTTTTTGATAGACGTCAGAGATGTGTGCGGAGATGGAAAGTGTGGAGTCAAAGATGACCCAGAGGTTCTTAGCCTCGCAGGTAGGGGTAGGAGGAGGGCCAAGGGAGGACGGCCAGAGAGTGAAGGGAAAGGATGGTGAAGGTGTACCAATGTGGAGGATTTCCATCTTGTTGGCATTTAGACAAAGATCGTTGGCGGCACACCAATTTTGAATGCCGATTAGGCAATCAGAGATGAGGGAAGGAGAGGAGGTGGCTGAAGGAAGCCTGAAAATGAGTTGGGTGTCATCAGCATAGCACTGGAAGTTTGAGCAGAAAATGAAAATGGAGTAGGCGAGAGTTGGCAGGTATTGGTTGAAAAGCCAGGGCGAGAGGTTAGACCCCTGAGGAACAGCACAGGTAGAGAGGGAGATAGAAGATAGGAAGGACCCAAGTCGTACCTGGGAGGGTAAATCTGAGATGAAAGAGGTCAGCCAGGTCAGAGCCTGATCAGTGATAGCCAGTTTGTTGCGGAGACGGTTGAGCAGGTTAGTATGGTTTACTGTGTCGAAAGCAGAGGAGAGATCAAGTAGGATGAGGACAGAGGGAATGTTAGAGTCGAGGTTGGAGAGCAGGTCTTCACGGATGTTCAAGAGAGCAGTTTCCGTGCTTCTGGCAGCTCTGAAGCCAGATTGGTGATCATGGAGAGAGACAACAGAATCGGAAAGAAGGTTAAGCTGAGAGATGGCTAGCTTTTCCAGGAGTTTACCCAAAATGGGAGTAATGGAAATTGGGCGAGAGTTAGCCAGACAAGAAGGATCAGCTGTGGGTTTCTTGAGGAGAGGATGCACAAGGGTGTGCTTTAGAGGGGAGGGTAAAGATCCAGAGGCAAAGGAGAAGTTGCAGAAATCTGCAAGGGCCACAGCAAGGGTATCTATGTGGACCTTAATGGTTTTAGAGGAACAGGGATGGACCGGTTTTGATGAGGCTTTCATAGATCGGACTTGTCTTGCGACCTCGTCAGGGGAGAAAAGAGGAAAGGATGAGAAAGAGGGAGGGGGGAAGCGGACGGAGGGTCAGTAAGCAGAGAAGGGGAGGGGAAGGGGAGTGGAGAGGAGGGAGAGCAGAGGAGAGGGTGGACATGATGTCCTGGATTTTAGAGATAGTGTGAGGCAAGGGCATTCCAGAGAGCCTGGGAGGCAAGAGGAGGGGTGGAGGCTGCAGCAGGTTTGGCCAGCTCCTTGCAGATTTTAAAGAGTTCAACCGAGTTGTTAGATGCCGCAGAAACGTGGGCTTGAATGTGGACTCTCTTCTTGGTGCGGACAGAGACTCAGTATTGCCTTTGGAGCAGGCGGCAGGCCAGTTTGTCAGAGGATGAGCAAGAAGCCCTCCATTTAATCTCTGCCACCCTACACTTATGTTTAAGTGTAGTAAGGTCAGAGTCATACCAAGAATTCCACACTGCGAGAGTAACAGTGATAGAGGAGTAGAGCAGGGACAGGGCTGTGTCAGGGTGGGAGTTAGCCCAGGCTGGAGGAGGAGGGGAGAAGGTCGCAGCGAAAGCCTCGGCTGACACATGCTTCATGGGCCGGATGTCCGCGAAGGTGGGTGGCAATCTTGGGGCAGGCTTGACTTGAGTGGAGGAGATGGAATGATGAGAGGAGAAGAGGCAGTGATCACTCCAGGAGAGAGGAGAGGAGTGGTGAGGGGAGCACAGAGGGGAGGCCAGAGGAGATCAAGACATCAAGTGTGTGACCAGCAGAATGAGTCAGCCCGGATTGGAGGATAGAGAGGGAGAGTGAGTTACAGAGGTCACGAAAGAGCGTATATGAAGAATAGGGAGAATCAAGATGGATGTTGAGGTCACCAAGGAGGAGGAATTGAGTGGTTGAGGCCAGGAGGGAGGAGGAGAGGTCTGCCCACTCGGAGAGAAGAGGTGATTTGGCCAGGGGCTGGTAGAGAGGAGACACAGTAAGAGAGTGGCTAGGAGATAGAGAGAGAGCCTACAGACAAGGCATTCAAAAGAGAAGTAAGTTTGAGTGGGGATGATAGAGACAGGAATCCACTCAGGGAAGATCAGGGCTACACCCCCTCCGGGCCGGGTGGATCTAAGTGCGGAGAGGATCTTGTAGCCGTCAGGGAGGAGAGTGTCAAAGCTTGTGAAAGAGCTGGCTGTGAGCCATGTCTCAGTAAGACCAAGGATGTCAAGTTCTTCTAGGAGGAGGCAGATGTCAGAGGAGTGTTTGACAGCAGAGCGAGAGTTGAGAGTGGCAAGATGAAGAAAGTTGCCAGCCTTAAAGACCTTCCAGGGAGGGGTACAAATCAGAGGTACGGCCTGCGGAGGTGAGGTGGGAGCGTGAGAAGGGGCAGAGGAGGAAGGAAAAAAGGGCAGGATAGCCGAGGGAGGAGAGTAGGGGAAAGCTGGAGATGAGAGGAAGTTGATGAGGCGAGGCAAACACCTATCAAAGAGGAGTAGATTGGCCTGAAGGCCTTGCACCATGACAGCGCCATTTATGTAGACATTAATGATGACTCTGGATGAGTCAAAAGAATCCATTAGGACTTCCCAGCGGGTGCCACCATTAATGGGAGAGGAGGAGACAGGACAGAGCACAGAGATCATATGAGGGGTCCAGAGATCTGGCGAAGGAACGACAAAGAGGATGTCAGTGAGGGTTTGTCTGGCAGAAGCGCTGGAATAGGTATCAGCGATGGGGAGAGCTGGGTTGGAGGCCAAGGTATCCTTTTTAAATTTATTCTTACCAGACTTAGTGAGAAGGGAAGCATAGTGGATAGAGAAGCAGTTGGAATATATAGGAGAAACAGATAACACCATGAGCAGGTAGAGACAGGAGGAAGTAGGAGAAATATGCAGGTACAGCGGTATGGAAAAGTCACTGGGCTAGCAGGTTAAAATTGAAGGCCAAAGTGAAAAACACACCCAAATTTGACTTTCTAAAACACACCCAAATATGACTTAAAAAACACACCCAAATATGACTTAAAAAACACACCCAAATTTGACTTTCTAAAAACACAACCAAATTTGACTTTCAACGGCAAATGCTAAGACACCCTATGTAACAGAAGTGAGGCATGAGTTAGAGGTGAGTGCTAAACCAAAGCATAAGAGAGCATAACAGGGAAAAACAGTTGGAGCAGGTAGAGGGGAGAGAGAGGGTCCATGAAGGGAAGAGAGAGGGTAAACAGAAGTAGGGAACTAACACATGGAGAGGAAGATAATAGAGTCTTGATAGTCAGGTTTCATTGCTGAGTGAGCTGGCAGCCCCAGGGAGGGTACAGTTGCGGTAGTAGGTTCATGTAGCGTTCTGGTAGCGGACAGGGGCCTTAGAAGTGGGCTTTGGAACAGCAGGCCGGCTCACGCGTTCTGGTGCCAATGATTGGCAGATGAATCTCAGGTAGCCAATGGTAGGGTACCAGGGCAGGCTACATAGACTACTGAATGATGGCTAAAAAATATGTGCTTCTTTGCTAATGCGGATGCGCTTTGAACGCACTATTTAGAAAATGCAATTTTCATGAACAAATAACTTGTCCTCATCAGGCATGATGCAAAGGGGCCAGTAGCAGTAAACAGGGCCCACGTGGCTTACCTAGGTATGCTAGCGCTGCAGACGCGATCATTGCAGAGGGCTTCAGAGCAGCTGATTTAAGGTGTACAAGAGCGCAAGATCAACAAAAACAGTTTATAGTCTTTGCTTGTCAACCCTGCTTGTAGTTAGAACTGTGTCCTATAAACTGATGCTTCTCGAGAGGGGCTAGATGCAGTTCTGTCACAGGGAAGCAATGGGTTGAACAACCTATATTAAACATGACCTTAAAGCTTTTCGCTCTTGAAAGGAATAATGCGGTTTTCCCATTGGAATGGCTAGTCATAAATTGCCCATTATTACTTCACTGGGCGAAATTACAAACCGATTACCAATGCTGCATTCTTTTTTTTTTTTTTTTTTTTTTTTTAATAACACATTTTATTGGTGTTTTTAGGAAAAAACAAGGTTAAACAAATAAACAACGTAAACAATCAATACATGCGCATTGCCGGAGAGGGTTACTGGCTGTTTCAGATGTTGTACACATATGTTTGCAAAGGAAAAAAGGGGGGGGGGACAGCTTTAGTTGAGCCCGCAGGCAGCGTCCAGTTGTTTTATAATCCTCATTGGGCATCTTCCCATTTCCTCCACACTTTCAGGGCTTTTGCCGGGCATCCTCTGGCCGCGTATACTCTGTATTCCGTTGCGACACAGATATCCACATCCGTTCTCCATTGTTCATAGCTCGGTATTTGGTCCGAGCCCCATTTTTGAGCAATGTTCCTTTTCAAAAGTGCGGTGGTGGTGAACAAGAGCAGTTTTTCATATCTAGATAGGTCAATTTCATCATCTATCCCCAATAGTAGTAGCTTAGGGTTTCTGGGAACTGTTTTCCCCATAACTCTAGAGAGTTCCGCACAGCATGCCTCCCAAAGTGGTTGTATATGTGTGCAATCCCATATGATGTGGAAAAAGGTACCCTCTTCCGTTTTGCATCGCAGGCAGTTCGGATCATCTATTCTTCCCCATCTGTGTAGGGCCACCCTGGGATAGTATACTCTGTGTAATATCTTTAATTGAACCAATCTAAGCCTTGATGAAATCGCTATCTCCCTAGGGAACATCAATGTCATGACCCATTCCTCCGGCAGTATGGCCCCCACGTCCGATTCCCACTTGGTCCGCAGTGACAGTAGATCTGGTGTGCCAAAGGAACTTATGGCACTATATAGAACCGATGTCACTCTCCGGGTAATTGGTTCCGGGAGTAGATTTCTCTCAATGGGGGTGAAGTCCGGTAGGGGGCTCACTTCGGGGAGGATGTTTCGTAGTGCGTGTTGTAGTTGAGCATAGTGGTAATGTTCGGTTTGGGGAAGTCCAAGTCGGAGAGCCAGCTCTGCAAAAGGGACCATGGTGTTATCTTTCACAACGTCACCCAAGATGGGCGGACCTTGCCGGGACCAGTTCGGCCACCTGGGGAGCGTGTATACACCTGGAAGGTTCTTGTTGTTCCACAGAGGTTGGGCCTGCGATAGTTTGTCGCCCCATCCCACGAACTTGTGTGCGTCTGTCCAGATTTGTGTTAGCTGTGCGCGCATGTTGGGAGTAGCCGCGCGGTCTCTTTTCTTATAAAGGTACAGCATGATGGGTTTTCCAGGAGTGTCCGACTCTAGAGATTTGTTGTGTGGTGCATCGGTGTCGCCGTGTAGTTGGTCATTCACTTTCATCAATTGACTGGCCCAATAGTATGTTTGCATTCGGGGTAGTCCTATTCCGCCCTCCCATATGGATCTTTGGAGTGTAGCTAGGGCTATGCGTGGATGACCGTTATTCCACAGCAGTCTGCGGAGTGTCTGGTCTATTTTCCTAAATATGTTTGAAGGGATGTGTAATGGGGCATTTTGTAATATGTAGAGTAGGCGGGGTAGGGTCATCATTTTGAAGAGTGCAGCTCTACCCAGTAGTGTCAGCGGGAGGGATGACCAGTGACGGGCATCCTCTGCAAATCTTGTCATGACTGGGTACAGGTTTCTGGGCACATAATCAGTCAGCTTATTTGTTATTAGAATACCTAGGTATTTGAATTGTTCCCTTTCTACCCGGTAGGGACATTGGGGCGGGATCGAGTCTCCCTCTTGTTTAAGTGGGAATAAGGTGGATTTGTCCCAGTTTACTTTCAGGCCACTGAAGGAGCCGTATTTCTGCAGTAAATCAGTCACTATGGGGCAGGATCTGACCGGGTCTTGTAAGTAAACCAATAAGTCGTCCGCGTATAGGGACACCTTATCTTCCCAGGCTTCAGACCATCTAAATCCCTTCCATGTTTCGTTTGTTCTTAACAGTATAGCGAGTGGTTCAATCGCTATTGCGAATATCATGGCCGACAGTGGGCATCCTTGTCTGGTTCCTGTGCCGATTTCAAAGGGGCCTGACACGTGACCATTCACTTTCGTGACTGCTAGCGGGGATTTGTACAATAATTTAACCCAGCTCATAAACTGGGGCCCGAATCCCATCCTTTGCATTATCTCCCAGATCGCATCCCACCTGATAGAGTCAAAGGCCTTCTCAAAGTCTACGGCCAACAGGGCCAACGGGTCTCGGATGGTGGTCGCATTCTCCATCGCCATGAATAATCGATGTATATTCATCCGCGTGGATCTCTGCGGCATAAAACCACACTGATCCGGGTGGATCAAGGAGGGTATAACTTGCTGCAATCTATTGGCTAAGGTTTTCGCTAAAATTTTGGTTTCTGTATTGATAAGGGAAATGGGCCTATACGAACTGCAGCACTCTGGGGGTTTGTCCGCTTTGGGTATGACCACTATGGTGGCCTGTCTCAGGTCTTGTGGGAGGGACCCTTTGTTTCGGGAGGTTTCATACATTTTCAGCAAGTGTGGTGTAATTACGCTCGTGCCTATTTTCTTCCATACCTCGACCGGAAGGCCGTTGGGTCCCGGGGCTTTCCCGGGTTGAAGGTCGGCTATGGCTGCAGACAATTCATTCTCCGATATGTCGGTTTCTAGCAGGGCTCTTTGTTCAGGTGTCAGGGAGGGAAGGGTGATTCCCGAGATGGGTGTAGTGTCAATGGGGGAGATTGGCGGTCCATAGAGTTCCTTGTAGTAGCTTGCGAACTCTTCCGCTATGTCACGGTCCGCTGTCACTAGTGTATTCCCCTGTGTTCTGATCGCTCTAACATGTCGGAGCCCCTCGTCACGCCTCTCCAGCCACGCCAACATTTTGCCTGCCTTATCCCCGGTTTCGTACACTCTGGTCCGCATCGCTGCGTGTGCCTGTTTGGCATTGTCCAGGGCGACGTTTTGAAACTGTTTTTGTGCTAGCTGTAATTCGCGATGGGATTCTGGGAGGTCTTGGGATAGATGAGCTACCTCTGCCTCTTGTACTCGCTTTTCGGCCGCCCGGATCGCCGCGGCGTGTTTTTTCCTATGGGCTGCGATCTGGGATATGAGTTCCCCTCTCAGTACGGGTTTGTATGCCTCCCACAATGTTACAGGGCTATCCACTGAGGTTGTGTTCAGTTCAAAGTATGATTCTGTTCCTTTTTTGATATGTTCGACTAGGTCGGGGAAGCCCAGATAATAATTGTTTAGCCTCCACGTGGGTGGGGGAATCGGCCTGTGTGTATTGAGCACCATTACGAGCGGGGAGTGGTCCGATATACCTCTGGGTAGGAGGTGTGCATCGGTTGCTAGATGTAATTCGGAGATCGGGAGAAAAAAGTAATCAAGTCTAGATAATGAGGCGTGTGCTCCGGAGAGGAAAGAGTATTCTCTCGTGCCAGGATGCAAATGTCTCCACACATCTTTCAGGCCTATTGCGTCGGCGAACGTGGCTAGTTTGGTATGCGTAGCTGGATTTCTCGAGCGGATGTGTGTTCGGTCAAGTTCTGGGTGCATGACCTCGTTGAAATCTCCCCCCACCACCATCAAGCTCGAGGAGTCCGCCGCCAACATTGGCGTTATATCTTCAAGTAGTGCAGTGAGTAAGGTAGGTGGTGCATATACGGCTAGCATGGATATAGGCCGCTCCCAAAGGGTCGCGGTTATGTGAACGAATCTACCTCCTGGGTCCTGTGTGACGGATGAGAGGGTCAGTGGAAGTCGTTTGTGCACGAGGATCAGCACCCCCCTAGCTCCCATGGAGAAACCTGAGTGTATCGCGATGCGGTAATTAGTTCGCTTGAAGAGGTTGCAGTTTGTGCCCGCCAGGTGCGTTTCGGTTAGGAAGGCTACATCGGGCGTATAACGGTTCAAATATTGGAGTACAAGGCGTCTCTTGATACTGCTGCCTAGCCCATTCACATTCCAGGTCATTATCTTAATAGACCTGTTCTTGCTTTCAGCGGTGTGGTCAGTCATGGTGGTCGGGAATCGGACATGCCGGGTAATGTTGTGTGTATCTCCGGGCATTGCCCCTTATCCGCCCCCCTGGAACCCGACCCCAGCCTATTGCGCGCATTGATCTTAGAGCAGCAAACCAAACAAATAAACTCTGTCCTAAACACAAACTCCCTCGTACCCTCCCCATACTCCACCCCAACTGGAAGTACCTGTCGCCCCAACATTAGGCCGAGCCTGACAAGGGTCTGCTCGGACCGAACAAACAATCAATACATTCGATATAACTTCTTTGCGATTCTGTCGCCGTTGCTCGGCGCTGGTCCTATTACCTTTGTTGAGGGGGGGGGGGGCCCCCGCTCGAGCCGCCATTTCTTCAATGTGGGGGGGGGGAAAAGCTCTGACAGTGCATTGCTATCAGCATGTGTCCGCACACTTCAGTCGGCTTCTCTTGGTGGTAGTCCATCCTGGCCTTGTAGTGGTTGTGCATTCGGGGATCTGTCCGGGCGCGGTCTATTTCGTTCACGTTCCCTTCTATTTGTGGGGCCCCAATCTCCCTCCAGGTTATTTTCTGCCCAATTCCATGCATCCTTTGGGTCATTAAAGTGCACGGTTGTGCCATTATGGTAAATTTTCAGCTGTGCCGGGAACAGGAGACCATATTTGATGTTTTGGGTCTGTAGCTTCTTCTTAAGCTGGTCAAATGATTGGCGTGCTCTTTGTACTTCCCGTGTGAAATCCGGGAAGAAAGCGATTTTCGCGCCGTTGTAGGTCGTGGCTCCCTTGGATCTGGCCATTTGCAGTATCGCGTCGCGATCTCTGTAATTTAGGATTTTGGCAATCACAGTGCGGGGTGGGGCCCCAGGCGTTGGTCTGCCTGTTGGGACTCGATGTGCACGTTCAATGGAGAAAAGTTTCGAAAAATTCTTTGGGGCGTATAGGTCCATGAGTAGTTGTTCAAGGAATAGTTCCATGGAGGGGCCTTCACTTTTCTCAGGTAATCCCAGGATTCGTATATTGTTCCGTCTAGAGCGCCCCTCTCCTTCCTCCACCCGTTCCTCTAGAGTCTTAACACGTTGCAGTACTCTGGTCATCTGTTGATGGATGTTTCGGAGGCCATCTTCCGTGTTGGATATGCGGGTTTCCGCCTCTCCCGTGCGGGACGTGAGTTTCTGCAAGTCATGGCGTAGGAGGGACACTTCTGTGCTGATGCCGTCCATTTTAATCTCCATAGCGGTTCTGGAGTTGGCTATGGCGTTCATAATGTCTTTGAGAGAGGGTTCGGGTTCCTCATCTTCAGTAATTGCCGATCTTTCCTGTGTCGGCTCCGTGGCCAGTGTGGGCACCGCGTATTGTTCCATTTTGCTTTGCGTCGTGCCTCTCCTGCTCTTGTCCTTGCCCATGACCGTTGCAGTCACAACTTCGATGAGGATCCGCCTTGATGATTCTAGTAGCGTTGTGCGTGGGCCGGGGCACGGATTTAACTCTCGATCTAATCACAAGCGATTTTCTGGGAGCGGGCAAGCGGGAGAGCTGCTCGCAACCACTGCCTCCCGCCCACCCTGCTCCTCACCGTTTCGCGTGCCCAATCACGTGCCTCTCCGTCGCTGTCTGTCGCCCCTTGTTCTGAGTTGGCGGGCGCTCAACGCGGAGCGGAGCGGAGCGCGTACGGTTGGTCACTGCCTTCCCATCAACCGTTCGCTCCTCCTGTATGGCGCTGTTCTTCGTGCCGGATGTCAGTGGCGCACTATCCCAAGTCACTGTCGGCCATCTTGGATCGAGTTCGGCGGGTGCCACGCTCTATCACCTTCCACCGCAGTTATCTTCGCCTCCGGCCTCCGTTTTGTTACGGGAGCAACTGCAATGTGTCGTGTCGTCTGTCGGCCAACTTTTCGTAATTTTGCAGGAGTGTCGCAAGTCAAATTCCCCCAGGATTTGGCAGGATGTGTTGGCGGCACCGGGAGCTCAGCGAGCACGCGTCTACATCGGTCGCTCGTTGGCCACGCCTCCACCAATGCTGCATTCTTGACCAGACTAATTGGGAACAAAAACCCAAATACACGGGTAATGAGATGGTTCTTTACCCTCACCCTTTCTCCTCTGTGGTAGCCCATGGGGAAGGAAGGGGAGAGAGAGGGGGGGACCACAAACGTAAGTGGACTTCCTCAGCAGGAACCCAATGGATGCCCACCTTTGGAGGGCTTGAAGGCAGGAGATATATGACAAAGTACTCTGCTTGTCTCTAGGGCTGTGGGATGGAGTGGTTACATGAGCTGGTATCATTTTATTTTGTTGCTTTTTTAAAAAACATTTATATTTATTGTTTTCTCAGCAACAACAACATAGCAGTTCACCTCCCCATAACCCAGTACAGAAATAATAAAATAAAATCTCAACAACACTACGAAGCAGCCAGAGCCCCCCAGTGTCAAAGACTACCCCCTTTTGTCATCTCTGCATAAGCCTCAAGTTTCTAATCAACATCCAGACAGTTCTGGGAGCTTCCAACAGCCTCTATACCCTCAGGTCAAAACAAGATCAAAAGTCCATAACTTGTCGACCATAGTTATACACCCACCCCTCAATATAAACACGCATTACCACCTGTCTGCAATCCCGCCACCATTCCATTCAAAGTCATCAAGACAGCCACCTCCCCAGCCTTCCTGGCCCTACGCCAGCTGTAGGAGATCAGCTGACTTCCCATACCTATGAGGGTCCACCCATTACAGGTCATGCAACCAGGAACTTTCTGGTTTCCCTCGAAGTTCAATATTAGACTTAATTACCAGTTTCTTAAAGTGTAGCTTCACAATTTTAACACATTTGTATCTCTCCTTAAGTTTAGCTTCCTTTTGATTTTTACTTCAATGTTCATCAGGGCTGGTTCAGCGTATACCATTGCATTCATATAATTAGTTGAGTTTGTTATGTGTTGCATTCAATTAATTCAATATCTTTTGGCTTCTGCCTTTCAGTTCTGTGTTCAAACTAAAGGTCAGCTTACTTGTTGTATGCCAAATAGTGTTCGATAAATGTAGCTTTTGCAATAAATCTGGCTTTTGTTCAGTTCATTCAGTATGGTATTCAAAATAAGTTCTTTTCACTTGCTTTATTCAATTCAGTATTCAATATGAGCAACGTGGTCCTTTTCGTTCATTGCAATATGTTGCTTTTACTTATTCTGTTCTGTTCGATGGTCAATAAAAGTAACTTGATCGGTTTGTGGGAAGTTACTTTCACTTATTTAATTTGATTCAGTATATTTCATTCAGTTCGGTGTTCAGTAGAAGTAACATAATCTGTTTCATTCAATGTGGGACATTACTTTCACTCATTGCATTCAGTTCGGTATTCAATAGTAGTAACGTGTTCAGTTTCATTAAATGCGGGATGTTACTTTCACACAGTTCATTCAATTCGGTCGTATTGTATTGACCGCTATTATTTGTACTGCCTCCTTTGAGCACCGTGGGCATTATGTCCCAGACACTAACCCAGCCTCAACAGCTCCTCAAGCGGCTCCTTTGCTTTGCTTTTTCCTCCAGAGGGACCGAGAAATAGCCAGGCTCTTCTCTTTGCACTTGCTGGCTAATGTATAGAGCTTCGCCTCTGCCCTCATGCAGCGCCTGCTGCTCGCATGCCCGTGTATGGGACCTCCGATCTACATTTATAGTCCAGCAGGATCCCAAGGGTTTCCTCTGGCGTCTTGGCTTCTCCTCTCCTTCGACTTGCGCTCGGGTTCTCCCGCTTTGAATCTAACCCGTGCTCTGATCTTTGCTCTGGTCCATGCTCCTGCTCTTGCTCTCGGTTCTGCCTGCAGCCACAGCTTTTATACACCTGTGTTGGGCTAACAGGATACAGGTGGTTGTTAGGTGTTTGCCTTGCCCAACCATAATTAAGTGAATTGGTGGGACATGCCTGACCTTCTAATCTCTTCTTAGTCCCAGTACTTGAATGGGTAATGGAGATAATCTTCATTGCTCCTAGTTGTTTCTTCTTCGTCTCAATATTGTCATGCATTTTAAAGCAGGAGAGAAGTGGGACACATTTATAATTACCCATAAAGGTCTGGGAAAGATCAGGGTGACTATCCTGAAGATTATAGGGATACTGAGATGTATTCTTATGTATCTCTCTACCCTTCCTTTGTTTAACCTGTCTGGTATAATGCTGGTTCCTGCCCATCTCAAAGATCATGGGACTAGATGAACAGTATCCTATAACCTTCTATGGTATAGGGGTTCTTTTTGGAAAGGAGGGTATGGGGTACTGTGTCTCGCCCATGGGTATCCCACTTCCAATCCCAGAGGACCCTCTATTCAGGTGATCCTCACTCGCTTGTCCATCCCCAGGGGTAGGATCCAAAAGCAATGGCCTTTCCCTGGCCACCTGCATAGAGGATCCAAAGGGAGTAAAGTGAGAATACCCTCCGGTTTCTCACAGTACTCCTGCGCAATGCAGAGGTGCAGTGTAAGAGAGAATGAAGCTGAAGGAAAGTTTGTGTCTGGTTCTGCAGTATATACTGCAGCATGGAAGTCGCCGCAGTCTGAGGAACTGCTGTGGGAGGGTGGTCTGCACGCTGAACTGGGCTTGTTCTGTTTAAAATGGCAGAAATGATTTTGAGAACCTGCTCAGCATCATGCCACAGCCCATGGGCCCATGTTGCCGCCAGCAAAGACATCTAGTAAACCAATCCCTACTCAGTTAATTATTTCCTTCCGGTGCATTAGATCACTGAATGTGTCACTGAGTGGCAAGAACTCCCTAAAAGCTGCAAACCTCTAGGCTTTAGGGTAGGCATTAGAGTAGGCAAGAGTGAAGCAGAGACTGCGCAAGCGAGGTGGAGGGTTTTAAGAGAAGAGGCTGTTTGGAGGAAAGAGTATTAAAAGGACGGTTGTAATAACCACCAGAGAGGGTTTTGGCAGTAGCTGTGAGGAGGAGGTTGTGTAAGTTACTCATGGTGGCAACAGTTAAGACAGACACAAATGATCACAGTTCAAGGGTGTTTATTGAGCAATGATTGCAGGGTGAAAAAATGCCTAAACTAAACCTAAATCTAAGATGGGAGCAAGCAACGACCATCAAATGAAAATAAGGTAGTCCTAGTGGCGTCATGTCAAATAAAAAGGACCTATACTAAGAAACCTATTGCCAAACCTTACAACTAATACAAAAAGGGGAGTGGGATAGTTTTCAAGAAAAGAAAGAAGTGTTCACAAATAATGTCGGGATGCTGCAGCTTGGGTCTCCCTTTCCCACGTTTTGAGCACTGGGAAAGGCAGAATCCTGCAGCACAGTAGACTCTTGAGCTTCACCAGCAAAAGACGACAGTTCCACTTGCAGCTATCAGGCCGTCGATGGCCAAGTCTTGTTTCTCTTGAAAGTCTCTTGCCTTAGAGGGCCTGACGTATAACAAAAACAAAAGTTCCTGCAACAAAATTAACGTTTGTTTCCTTTTTCACTTGGGGTGAGGATTCTTCACCCCTGGGTCCCCCCTCTTCCGGATGCTGACCCCTCTTTGCTTTCAGCCTCGCACCACCAGGTTCACTATGGCTTACCTTCCTTCATATATCTTAATGTCTTTTTAAACAGTTCCTGTAGACCTCCCTCGGCCGGGTTCACTCTTGTCAGCACCCTGTTTCTTGGGACTTTAGACTTGCCCCCTTCTCGTCAGCATCCCTCTTCCGGGTTCACTCTTTCCAACTACACATTCACATTTATTTTCGATGTTTTCAGGATTTTCTTCCCTTGCTTTCTTTATACTTCTTAAGTCAAAGGCATTTGACTGTATCAGGATTTTGATTGACCCCCGGATGACCACTTTGACCTATCTTGGCGGCTCTCCTACGGCCTTCTGGTATCTGTAGTTTCACTCAGACGGGGATTGACCAGGGTTTCTCGGCACAGCACCCACATGGTACTGGTCTCCTTTTGCAGCTGGTCTCCCCTTTACAATGTTACAGTTCTTTTAAACTTCTCTCACGTTGCCACTTTGCGACTTTCATTCATCACAGCCTGGTACTTATCAGCTCTCCCCTCGACTCACTGGCTGTGACGAACCGCTTGGCGTTCCTCTTTACTGGAGTGAAGACCGGTGACACAGAAGCAGGAGTCTCCCTTTCTCCGGTTTATCGGCATCAATACGTTTTGTGTACTGTTGACATCTGCTGAAGCACACTTGGGCTTTGGTCTTCTGTCTTACGTTTCTTTCAGTGGAGGGTTCGCAGGGTTTTGTCGAAAGGGCAAGTTTGTGTCTCCCCTCCCTCGTCAGTCTCTTGATATTTGCTGCCTTTCTCCTCTTCTTGAACTGCCGGGTCTGCTCCACCGTTTATCCCTGTGGGGAAGGGAAAGGGTGTTCGGTGTGTGTAATTCTCGTCAATTGCCTGAATTTACCTGACCCTTGTATTGGGACATGTCACATAAACGGCTCTTGTGTTAGTCTGCTGTGCAAAGGTGTTTGTGTTAGGAAAGGGAGGGAGGCAGTGTTTTCGAATGTCCTACGTGGTAGGGTGGGGAAGAGATATTGAAGGAAGGGGGATACTACGTTTTACCCGTCGGTGTCCCACTCCCCGAGGACCCCCCCCATCTCGGTGATCCTCCCTCACTGGTCCACCCCCAAGAACTGGATCCAATAGCGATGGACTTTTCCCAGCTGCCTGGATGGCAGATCCCTGAGGTCTAGCTAGGCAGACACCTTTGGGTTTCTCACAGTTGACAGCATCTATAGGGTGGAGATTGGCAGTAGCTGTAAGTAGGAGGTTGGCAAGAACTGTGAGGATGGATATGGTGAGAACCTCAGCGAGAAGGTTATTTGGAGTTGTCAGCAGGAGGTTGGAAGAAGTAGGAGAGTGGATGAAAGAGGATATATAGGAGCAGGTTGCAAGAACCAGTAGAAAAGAGGTCAGAAGCAAAACCGAGTACAGAGGGCAGAGACAAGAGAATGGAGAGGAGAAAAGAATAGGAGAGAGAGATGTCCCCTTAGGAAAAAGACCATTGCAAATTGTTGAAGATAAAAATGTCTGCGTTTCGAAGGATCGAGCTTGGACCTTGGGACAGAAAGGTAGCAAAGAAGAGACGTTAAAGTTATTTATTCCCTGGTGGAAGATATGGGGTTTTGCCATTCTGTACAAAACCCAACATTCAGCACCTTGCAGGTCTGTTGCACTGAGGATGAGAAACCAGACAATTGGAGTCAAAGAAACCAGAATATGTGGAACAAGTGGTCAGGGTCTGTTAGTGCCGATCAACCAAATATCCTCTATGGTAGGGGAGCAAAGATTGCAATTTTAAAACCAAGAACTATGAACCCAAGGAGAAGACATGCTGTTTTGCTTTAATATTGTTTAAGTTGTCTCCTGCCACCTATCTGGCACAATCCTGTAAATATCCAGAATAAAGCCTACTTCAATCATCTCCTTCTCTGTCTGCATATTGATCCTGCTTTTCAACTTTCATGGACACACACACACACAGACACATACAGACACACACACAGACACACAGACACATACACACATTCCATTCACTCTGATGCCTTTGTGAGCTCTGCTTGATGCTCACAAATGTAGAATGTCCAGCGTTGCTAATCCTCATGTTAGAAAACCATAAAGAAGATAGTCAGATCATAGGACATAAACATGTATTAGTTTGACAAAGGAAGCAAGTGTCCGCCAATGTAGTGAAAGGCTAAATGGTGGTGTATCCCAAAGTACAACACATAGCTGCCACCAGCCTGTGACAGAATACACTTTCTGGGTGAGAAAGCTTGTTCAGGGAAAACATGGTGTACTCTTAGGTCCTATCTACTTCCATACTCTTGTATGTCCCACATGTCTGGCCCCTGAAGCAAGTGCTTATATATAGTCATCGGAGACTCATCCCCCCTGACCTGGAAGTATCCTGTGCCCTGCTCCAGCAGCACAGAAGGAATTATGTGGTAGTGCCTAGGTTGTATATCCCCCAAATGGTATGTAAGCCGATCCCACTTGCCAAAGGTGAGTGCTGACATGGTTCTAATGATGGCATCGTCCCTGTTACGCAGGGCTCAAAAGTAAGCAGTGGGATTCCAAGATGGCTGCCGGCACTGAGTAGATGTGCCGACAGCTGCTCCAGGACTCTGCGGCCTTGTTCTGGCGGCCCCACCACCCCATCCAGCACTAAGGCTCAGTTCTGGAGGCAGGAATACTTGGGGAGCCCAGCAGAGGTGTCCGTGGTACACCGGAGCCCCAGCGTCATCATCAGTGGGACGCAGACCGGCGAAGCGGGGAGGCCCCTCCCCCCCAGGAGGAGCGCGACTCTGCAGCTAAGGGAGGACCTCTGGGGGAGCTAGCGACGCAGCGGTGGGCGCCCAGAGGGGCTCCGGAGGAGCAGCTGGTCCCTGAGAGAGGCAAGAAGCGGCAGCATCGGAGCCGAGCGAGCCCGAAGGAGCGGGCAGAGGACTGGTGCGAGGTGCGACCTAGGACAGAGAGGGGCAAGCTTTGGGCGCAGGCCCCAGGGCAAGGAAGGAGTGTGGGGCGTGCGCGGAGGAGCGGCTTGGAAGTTGGGAGCACCGGCACCCGCTGTGGAGGCGGGTAGGGGCGGCTGCAGGACTGGGGGCCCCCAGCGAGCGGCGGATCCCTGCACAGCGGGAAGGAGCAGAGGCCTGAGGGACAGTGAGGGCTCTGAACGAGGGAGGGGTCCCAGCAGAACACAGAACAGTGAAAAGGATGTACAAGTCCCTCTCTTAGCGCAGGAGAGTAAGGGGTTCAGTATTGGACCAGCTCCAGATCCTAAGGGCTGGTGGCGGAGCACACTCCTGGACCTCCACAGATTGGGGGGGGTCTGGGAGCCTGGAGGGAGCTGAGCCCAGAGAGCAGCCACGCAGTGGTACCCCGACTCAGGAGCAGCAAGGACTGGGAGATAAGGAAGGAGAGGCCCCAGGGGTCTGGAGGGCTGGGGTGAGTGGAAGTCCACCGGAGGAGGGAGTGACACATGGTCTAGTGGCCAGGATGGTCACCCACAGAGAGGAGGGCGCGGCAGACGCAGAGTGAGAGGCCGCCAAGCCACAGAGGAGACAGCATTGGACCCAGTCATTTGCGGGCAAAGCAGTTGAGTCACGGGACGGGCCTACCATAGATGTCTTTCAGGTCCAAGGGGAGGACTGGGCACCTCGTGGGCGAGCCTCAGGGAACATTGCCTACGCTTTGGCCCGCAATGGAGAGCAGGGACTCTTGTAAAGGGGGGGTGCAACCGAGAGAGCAACGGGACAAGGAAGGAATTGATGAGCCGTCGCAGATGGCGAGGCAAGACCTCAGGGGGGAAAATGCAGAATTTGAGGGAGTCCCTGGCTAAAACTTTTCAGGAACAATTCCAACTGCTGAGGACCGACCTCAATGAGGCGCTCGGAGAACTGTGGCATGAAACAACCCAGCTGGGGGAAAGGATGGATTTGCTGGAAAGAGGCCACCAGGAGTGCGAAAGGGACACAATGGCAAACAGCGAGCCCATAGATCGATTGGACATTGCAACAAGGAATATGGAAGCAATGGTGGAGGACCTGGAGAACAGATCCCGAAGGCTTACCATTAGGATTAAATCACTGCCGGCGACTGTCACTGATAGACAACTGAAGGAAGAGATCCAGGGGTCTTCGCGGTGCTCTTGGGTGAGGAATCCCCGGGCTCGATTGAGCTAGACAGGGTCCATGAGGTAGGCCGGACCCTAGGAGGACCTAACGCTCGACCACGGGATGTGTTGGTTGCTTTCACTAGGTACGGCCAAAAGGAGGCGGTGTTGAGAGCGGCTAGGCAGAGCGAACTGGTTCTCTGTAAAGGACAAGAAATCTCCTTGTTTCAGGATTTAGCTGCTAACACACTAATGAAAAGAAGGAGCATGGGCCCTTTTGTGAAGGAGTTGGCCAAGAAAGGGATAAAGTATAAATGGTCTTTTCCATTCGGACTGGTGTTTGAGTGGGAAGGGAGCCAGAGGCGAGCAACTACCCTTCAGGAGGCGGGCAGTATAATACGACTGGAATTGGATAATGAGGGGGGGGCATCAAGGGGGGCCACCAACCTGAGGAAGCCAATGGGAAAGAGGCAGACCATGGGAATGGTCCACATTGGGGGAGCGGGGCAAGAGGAAGGTTGCGCTACGGGGACCAGCTGCGGGGGGAAAGATCGTGCCAAAGAGGGGGAGGGAGGCAGTGGAACGGGGGGGTCCAGGTGACTTGATTCCTGGGAGAAGGCTCTTCGGGGGGTGGTGGGAACAGGGGCTTTATTCAGGGCCTAGGAGGATGGAGTGAAAAACATTCTGGAACTGGTAAGGGCAGGTTTGTCCATGGGGGTGGGAGGGAAAGGTAGGGGGGGGTGGTCTAGCCTTAAGTTGGGGCTTCAGGGTGGGAGGGGGGGCATAGCGACCGGTGGAGCAGTACAGGAACTGTCGAACAGGAGGATTGAGGCAGGGGGAAGGGGAGGAGGGGGAGGGGATGAGTACCCCGATGGATGTGGAGGGGGGCCCAGGGTAGACCTGGGGTGGGGACGGTGGGTTAGGCAAGGGGGGCGTGTTAGATCTCAGTCCAGACTTCAGGTGGTTAACACATAACGTTAGGGGGCTAAACTCCCCCTTTAAACGGACAAAACTGGAGCAATTCACCAGGACTCATGCGCCATACGTGCTGGCGCTGCAAGGGACCCACCTATTGAGGAAGGACCAGAGCCGCTTGCGGCTGAAGGGGTTCTCGCAGATACTGTTTGCGTCGGGGCCTACAAAGAAAGGGGGGGGTAGCCTTGGCATTCGGGAGGGGGATGGACTTCAGAATCCAAGACATTCTCAGGGACAAAAATGAGAGATACATCATGGTGAGCACGTGGCCTTACCTTATACCATAGCCTCGGTGTATGGCCCAAATGCGGGGCAGGACCAGTTCATGCGCGAAACCCTGGGCATTCTGGAGAATTTCATGAGGGGGCAAGTAATACTGATGGGGGATTTCAATCGGCTTGGGACAGGAGGCTGGATCGAACACAGCAAGAGGGGGGCGGAGGGGGAGCGGTGGCTTCTCCCCAGCTAAAGGAGCGATGGGAGGGGGCTGGATTGCGGAGTGTGTGGAGTGGGCTACGGGGGGAAGAGGAAGGGTTCACGTTTCTCTCCGACGTCCACAGAACCCAATCAAGAATTGATTACATCTGGGTACCCGCAAGTCTGATGGGGGGAGAGGAGCGGGTCGAGGCGGGTCCCATGGGGATTGCTGACCACAAGGTTGTGCAGATGAAGTTGCAGCTGGGGAGGCGAAGGCCTGGGGTGTGGAGATGGAAGTTCCCAGGGGAACTCCTGAGGGATCAGGTGATGCGGGAGGAGATGGGGAGCAAGATTAGGGATTTTTTTTAGAGGAACAACAGCTCAGACACGAGCCTTAGCATGAGGTGGGACGTGTTTAAGGCTACTTTGAGGGGGGAACTCATTGCTCTGAAGGCAGAGAGAAATAGGCAAATGATGGGGCTGGAAACCCAGTTGGAAAGGGAGATTGAGGCTGCGAGGGTGCGAATGAGGGAGACCCCCCACAAGGAAAGTATATAGGGAATATAGGTTAGCAGAGGGCCAACTGGGGATTCTAAGGACCAAAAAGGCGGAAGAGGCAATGCTATGGGTTAGGCAAACATTTTATGCGAAGGCCAATAAAGCAGACTTACTCCTGGCTCGCCTTCTGAAGGGAAGTAGGCAACAGAATGTTATTACGGCCATGAGGAACGAGAGGGGGAAGAGACTCACCCGGACCGAAGAGATAAAGGGGAGACTAGCCAGATTTTAATAATCTCTGTATACCTCACAGAACCTGCAGCCACAGCCTCAAAGGGTTTTCTTGGTGGCTTTGCACCCCCCCCGACTATCCCGGGAGGGCGGGGAGGAGTTGGGCCGGGCCATCACGGAGGATGAGGTGATAGCTACCATAATGTCACTCCCCCGCAATAAGGCCCCAGGCCCAGACGGTTACCCAGCCTCCTTTTACAAAACCTACTCCCACCTATTGATCCCGCATTTTACGCAGCTGTTCAATACGTTTGGGTTCAGGGGAAGCATTACCCCCTTGATGGAAGAGGCCAAAATAACACTCATTTACAAAGCGGGAAAAGACCCGGAAGAATGCACATCTTATAGACCTATCGCCCTTATAAACACAGAGGCAAAAATATTCACTAAAATATTGGCGAAATGTCTGGAGAAGTACCTCCCCTCGCTGATCCATCAAGATAGGGAGGCAGACTGCTGACAATATGAGGCGGATGGCCCACCTGGTGGAGAAAACACAGAAGCCAACAACCCCGGCGTTTGATCGGGTGGAGTGGTCGTTTTTGTTTCAGGTTATGGAAAGGATGGGCCTGGGGGTAGGGTTTATTAGTATGGTCACAGCAAATTATAAGAATCCCACATCACCTATCCTAGTAAATGGAGGCATGTCACACCCAATTAATCTGAGGTGGGGGACGAAGCAGGGGTGTCCTCTTTCCCTGTTGCTTTACGCAATATATTTGGAGCCCCTTCTTTTGGCTATACGGGAGGCAGACACCATTGAGGGCATACCATTTGGGGGGGTGTCAGCGTAAAGTGGCGGCATTTGCTGATGACATGCTGCTTACGCTGACAAACCCGACTGAGTCAATCAGGGCAAGCATGGAACTGCTGTCCAAATT
Organism: Ambystoma mexicanum; assembly: GCF_040938575.1. Lineage (NCBI taxonomy): Eukaryota > Metazoa > Chordata > Amphibia > Caudata > Ambystomatidae > Ambystoma > Ambystoma mexicanum. The sequence continues at coordinate 13,225,933 of NC_090924.1, read as the reverse complement.
CGGGGAGCTATCAGGCTTGCGGGTCAACTTACAGAAGTCGGAATTAATGAACCTGTCCCTAGGAGAGAATGAGGTGGGAGCACTGAAGGCAATTTCCCCATTTAAGTCCCGGTGGGATACGATACTTGGGGATCAGGATAACCCCCTCTTTGGTGGGTTGATATGGAGCGAACTATGCCCCCATGTTAACAGCGATCAAAAAAGACCTCAGGAAGTGGAGCGCTCTAAGGATATCCTGGCTGGGGAGGGGGGCAGTCCTCAAAATGGTGGTTCTTCTCTGTTTTGCTTTACCAATTGAGGCTATTCCGCTATCCGTTCCGGCGAGCTTCTTTAAGGAATTAGATTGGGCGGTCAAGGAGTTCATCTGGGAGGGCAAGAGGCCGCGTTTGGCCAGACGACTATTGATGGCGTCAAAGGGGGAGGGAGGTCTGGCGCTACCTGACTTCCGCCGATATTACAAGGCTGCACAGTTTAGGGTAATCCGTGAATGGTTCTCGGAGGAATACAATAAGCACTGGGTAAAAATGGATGGAGCAGTAGCCCGACATCACCTGGGGGGGGTACTATGGTTCCCACGCAGGCTGAGGCCACCTCACCTCTACTTGAGCGCTGTAACAAAGGGAATGGTTGATATTTGGGACAGTGCTGTGGAGAGGCGGGGGATTACGACCTTTCCATCACCGTTCACCCCCATTTTCAATAACGGGGACTTCATGCCGGGGTTAGAGAAGGGGGCGTTCCTGATGTGGGAGAGGGGGGGTGCAGGACTGTGAGGGCATGTTTCACGATCATAACGTGAAAACGTTTGAGGAATGCAAGCGGGAGTTCGGGGTGGGCGAGGGAGAAAAGCACAGATATTTCCAGATTAGACACTGGGTAATGTCGGCGGAGGTACGGAAGGCTGCTACATGTGATTTAACGCAGTTCGAACGGTTCCTCCTAATGCATGAGGGGACCAGAGGATTAATCTCGGACCTTTATAGGCTTCTGCAGAGCACCGGCCCGGAAGCAAGCTGGGCTTACATGAGGGGGTGGGAGCAGCAACTGGGGGCTAGAATGGAAAGGGAGGACTGGGAGAGGTTGTGGAAGATGATTCAGAAGGTGACAAAAGCGGTCCAGCTGCAGGAGGCCTGATATAAGTACATTTACGGTTGGACTGGCCGGTTGGCACTTTACCCCGGCCCGTCTGCACGCAATGTACGCGGCAGCGTCGGGGATTGTTAGAGGAGATGTGGGGGAGAGGGAACAGCAGCTCATATTTGGTGGGTCTGCCCATTATTAGACCCTTTTGGCGAGACCTCACACGGGCCCAGTCTCAGGCTCTAGGGGAAGGGGCCAGCCAAGACCCCTGGGAGATTTTATTGGGGGGGGCAGGTACTGGGGGGTGAAGAGGAGAGGGAGTACTAAGACGAAAGTTATTTTTACCCTGGCAGTGATGGCTCTTATTGCACAGAAGTGGAAGAGCCCCACGATCCCGACGGAGCAAGACTGGTTAAGGAAGATGTGGGAAATAGTATCGATGGACTGGGCAACGTACGCAGCCAGCAACAACCTGGGGAATTTTTCAGCGGACTGGGGTGAGACGTTGGCCTATTTAAAAGGGTAGTTCAGGGAGCAGTGGTGCCCTCAAAGACTTAAGCTGTTGGACATCTACGGTTGATTTTCTGGAAGGGAAAGAACTGGACAAGAGGGTTTACTGGCGCTATTGCAGAAGTTTGGTGGGGTGTAGGGAGGGGGGGTTCAGTTTGATGATGTTTTGTTCTGTTTATATGACGAAAATAATAAAAACAAGTAAAAAAAAAAAGTAAGCAGTGGTTTCTTGTGTCGTAGTCTGTTTGGGTTTAAAAACCCTGCACTGTACTTCCCTCGGTTGTGTCATCTGGGGCTTTGCCCAGTGATGCTGACGCATGCCTTTTATGAGGCTCCCCCATCCTGATGATCCACATGTGTACTGTTGTTGGGATCTGTGGGATGCCGATTGCATCTTGCCCTCTTCGCCACCACTGGCGCTTTATCCCTTTTGTGCCTGTGTCCCTCTTTGCTTCTGGCTGGGGCTGCAGATTTCTCTCAGCGCTCTGTTTTAAGAGCAGGTTTAGGGCCTGAATGAGCAGCTCCCCCACAGTAACGTTTTGGGATAGGAATGTTGTCCCTCCTGGGAGTTGTTGACCCTGTACAGGCTTTCCCAGTAAGTGGTGGCCCGTCAGGTGTCTGTTCCGTCCCGTGTTCAGACAAGTTTGTTATAACATGGGGTATGTAGTAAGTGAGATAGGAGGCATACAACTTGACATTTTTGGTTTAAGTCTTGGTTTTATTAAACTTAAAGAAAATCCTCACCTGGACCTATTTGTATGGCAGAGGTTCCCTATTTTACAAAACAACAAACAGTGCTTGTCAGGATGTCATACAAATACAACTAGTTCTTAGTCCTGTCCAAATATCTCCTTTTCTAACTGGCTCTACCACCAAATGACAGAAAGATAAACTTGACCTAAAAAAGTAGTTCTCCTTCTCCCTTTCTTGGCTTTTGCTGGTTGGAGTGCAACACCCTCCCCAAAAGTGTCTCTCCTTCTCTGTCACTCCACCGATTAAGCATCTCAGTCACTGCATTTTCTCTTCCTTCATCCCTCCTCAGCCCCCTCATTGGACTCTCCCTCTGACTCTGTTCTTGCTAACCTCTACCTCTTTATCTCCAACTGCCTAGACACCCTTACCCCTGTCATGAGGATCCACGTAAAGCCTCCCTCCAAAAACAACTCTTGGTATGACTCAGACTTGGCTGCTTTGAAATGCAAGTTCAAAGCTGCAGAGCAGATGTGTCTGGCATCTAGCTCATACTCTGACAAACTGGCCTGCCGCCTATTTCAAAGGCAACACCACTGCTCCATCTGCTCCAGAAAGAGGGCTCATGTCCAAGCCTGTATCTCTGGAGCCACCAACAACATGGTTGAAATCTTTAAATTCTTCAAGGAACTTGCCAATCCTACCACAGTCTCCTCTTCCCCTCCCAGGCCCTCTGCACTGGCCACCCACTTCTACGCCAGAACTTTGGACATCTTGTCCTGTGTCTTCTGCTCCACCCCCTGTCCCCTCTCTCGCCTCCCTTGCGCCCCCTGCCCCAATACTCTCCTCTTTCTTTCCCATTGCACCCTATGACATCTCTGGAGTCGTCTTCTCTATGAAAGTCTCCTTTAAACAGGTGCTCTCCTGCTCCTCCAGAACCAGCAAGGACTCCCTTGGCTCCCCCATCCTGATGATCCTCATGTGTACTGTTGTTGGGATCTGTGGGATGCCGATCGCATCTTGCCCTCTTCGCCGCCACTGGCGCTTTATCCCCTTTGTGCCTGTGTCCCTGTTTGCATGTGGCTGCGGCTGCAGTTTTCTCTTGCCGCTCTGTTTTAAGAGCAGGTTTAGGGGCTCTGACATTCTACTGCTTTCTCCTCCTCCCCTCCCAGGTCCTCTCCACTGGCCACCCACTTCTCCACCAGAAATGTGGACGTCGTGCCCTGTGTCTAATGCTCCCCCACTCCACCCCCTGCCCCCTCTCTCGCCTCCCTTGCGCCCCCACCCCCAATACTCTCCTCTTTCTCTCCCATTGCACCCTATGACATCTCTGGAGTCGTCTGCGCGATGAAAGTCTCCTTTAAACAGGTGCTCCCCTGCTCCTCCAGAACCATCAAGGACAACATTGCCTCTCTCGCTCCAGCCTTGGCTGACCTCTGCAACCACTCTTTTGCCACCGTCTCCTTCCTCAACCCCTGAAGCACTCTCTTGTGCACCCTCTCCTTAAATAAGTGGTCTGTTGACCCTTCTTGCCCGGCTAACTATCGCCCTACCTCCACCACCCTTTCTTGGGCAAATTCATGGAGAAACTGGTCATCCCCCAACTGACCCTCCACGCCGAAATGGCTGATTGCCTCCACGATCACCAGTCCAGTTTTAGGGCTGCCAGAGGCACTGAGACTGCTCTACTGAACACCCATGAAGACCTACTCTACAGCAGGGATTCCAACTCCCCTTCTTTTCTGATCCTCCTCGATCTCTCTTGTGCCTTTGACACTGTCAACCACTTACATACTCATAAACGGTCTCCATGATATCATAGACATCACAGACAGGGCACTGACCTGGATTACCTCCTTCCTTTCACACAGACCCTCCCAAGTACAAATGGGTCCTTTTCTCTCCTCCGCAATACTCTCTATCTGGGGCGTGCCCCAGGGCTCTATTCTATCGCCATGGCTCTTCAACATCTACCTGGCCTACCTGATCTCAACTTTCTCCACTTTCTCACTCCACTTTCTCACCTCATTTCCAGTGTTGTGCAGTCGACACACACCTCTCCTTCAAGCTGCCACCCTCTACCTCCTCCCGCATACCTGACTGCCTGAATGCTATTCAGGCATGGTGCTCTGCCAATGATCTAAGACAGAGATCCTACTCATTGGGACGTCTGCTCCTTGACTCCCCCCCCACCCCCCCCTGCCCCTTTCTGGTCAGACTCTTTGGGTTGGGATCATCTTTGACTCCTCTCCCTCTTTCTCTCCACACATCACAGACCTTGCCAAGAAGTCCAACATTCAGCTCCACCTTCTCAGGGACATTCTACCTTTGCCCACCTTCCCCCACAAGCTCAATCTCTCCAGAGCGCTGGTTCCCACTAGGCTTAACTTTTGCAACAGCCACTTTTGCAATCTGCATCTTTCATCCCTTCGCCCTCTCCAAATAATCCAGAATAGGACTGCAAGACTTAGCCTTAGCCTCAAGCCTAGGGACCGTATCACTCCTGCCATACAATCTCTCCACTGGCTCCCAGTGACCGCAAGGATCAAATCCAAGACCCTCTGCATCATCCACAAGGCAGTCTGTGGCCTGGGACCTCTTTACTACCAGCTTTTCCTACCTAAATACTTCCCAACCAGAGTCCTTCGGTCCTCTGTTGCCAACTCTCTGCAGATCAAACGTTTCTCCAAGCAGAAAATGGGAGGTAGATACCTTTCTGAGGCTGGCTCCTTCCTCTGGAATGGCCTTCCTTCTCCCTCTGACTTGAGCTGCATCTTCTGAAGTGCCAGAAACTTCTCAAGGCATTCCTTTTCTCCTCTTTCTTCCCTCTCCCCTTCCTGTGCTAACCCTCCCTCTGCCACTACAACTGGGGGCTGGTCCCTTCTGAGTCATGCAGGGGCCAGACCAACCCCCACCAGTCCTCCCTGCATCCTTTTCCAGCACTTGCCCTCTGGCTCCATTTCCCAGACTAGCCTAACTTGGTCCACCCTGCCCACCCCGCACCCATCCTCCCTTTTCCCCTGGCACTTTCCTTCTTGGCCCCTCAGCACTTCCCTGCCCTCTTCCCTGGGGGCACCCCACTCCTGCACTTCTCCCTCTACCCCATCACCCCCTACCTTCTCGAGCACTTGCACAGTATTGATATTGATATTTGATTTCTATCGCGCTCATACACATGTGTTTCAGAGCGGGGCAAGGCAAGGGAGGAGAACAGGGGAGAAACAAAACAGCGATCTTACTAGGCCCAGTGACATTGAGAACGTGCAAGTGCAAGGAAGGGGGGATTGTCACAAGGCTAATCTAACCGTTTCTTGTTTTTTGTTCTACGCTCATGATTCCCTTTCTTCCCGCCCCCCATCTTGTCTTGAGGCTCTGGAAATACTTGTGTATAGGCGCCATACAAATGTCCAGTAAATAAACAAACATAACTGGCACAAATATACACAGAGTGAGTCACCTAGGCCTTTGCCCCACAGTCACATTTGACTTATAACAAATCTATGTAAGGCGTTCGAAAAGAATGGTGCACGCGTACACCAATGGCAATGGGATAGCTATCTCTATTGGTATAACAAAGCTACCAGGAGTCCAAGACCCAGGCACTGAAAACACCCAAGAAAAGTTCCAGGAGCAGGTTTAATCCCAGAAAACCAAGTACTCCAACATGCAGGTACCGGCCCACAAAGACAGGTACAAACATTTATGACCCATAATCAAAAGGGAGCCCCTGCCAAAAGAAACTCCCGAAGACATTCTGGACGCTTACAACATTGCCATTTTAAATGTTGGACCCGACCATCAACGGCTAGCCCAGACTCTACCCAACCGCCAACCTATCATTAGTCCACCCCAATGAATCCTATGGGCAGCACATTCACCCCTGAAATACAAGCTCACATCTCCAAACTTTTATCAACTTCATCAGCCACGTTTGAAGGGATCCAGAATTTTGAAAGTCAATTCCAATACTAGGGCATTCCCGCTAATACAACTCCATGGTGGAGGCAATGCCTTAGTTAGTGTACATGCCCCCTGGAGTGCTACTGATTTCTTCAATATCGTTCAAAGATGCGAGAAGATCCTGCTAAGTTCCAAGGGGAGCTTCAGGTTATAATAGACATTCATCACCCAATGTGTGTTCATTTGAATCAACTGTTGTAAGCCATGCTTTCCGACTGATATATTTACCCTGTTGAAAGTGCACGCCAACTGGCCAGTGGAAGAACCTGCTACGTTCATGTACCTGAAAATCTTTAGTGATAGGCTGGTGCAAACTTTCACTGAAATTTGCAGTCGAAAGCCAAAAGGGAAAATCCTGTGGAATATCTTGAGCGTCTGAGGATTGTTGATGCAGCCATTATAGCGCCTCAAGCTGTTGTAGCTCCGTTTGTTATGGGTTTTCAACCTAACGTATCAGAGGGAATTAAGACCGTGCTAGTAGGGTGGGAATTAAAAGGTTTGGTAGATGTGTTATTGACTACACAGCATTTCCATGAAAAGGTTGATAAGATAAAGTACTGAAGCCAAACCTATGGCGATGCAGATACAGAGTTCACAAACTTCACAGGGAACGGGCGAGGACGGGGAAGAGGTAGAGGAACTCCCCAATCCTATGAACCAGAGCAAACTGCTAAGAGGTATTACACATACAGTGATCAGTGTAATAACTTCCAAGAGTTTGGACACTGGAAAGCTGAGCGGCCACATCGGTCTCAGTATGATGTTCAAAGAGGACAGCTAACTGTGCCCAGCGGAGTAACTAGGTCCCAGTCTCTACCGGCACCACTCCAGACCAATGGTTAGGATTGCCATGGGGTCTCCGAACTTGTTGCACCACTCATACGGATTGATTCTACTGCCCCGTATGGTGTTTGTGTTATTGCTGGTCACAAGATTTCATGTTTGATTGACACAGGAGCACAACGCTCCACACTAGAAGATTCTGGGTTTCCACTAATGATGTATTCTAATGAAATTGTTAATGCTGTAGGTATAGAGGATATGCCAATACCCCATCCTGTGTCTACTCCGCTTATTATCACAATAGGTCCAATTTCTGACCAGCATGCATTCTTGCCGAGTCCCTGTTCCCAATGAATGTAGTAGGATTAGATTTATTGTGAAAGCTAATTTGCTCTATTTACTGTTCCCCTGATGGGGTATACCTTGACATCCCAACTCAGAGAGCATGAGGTGCTAGCAGTATTACAGGAAATTACCCATGTGTACCACAGAGACCAGGCCGTCACACCCTGTTCGGGACAGTTGGACCAAGCTGGACCAAGTTATAGTCAACCCATGCAAATTACTCTGGTTGCATGGTGAATGCTGAGCCAGTCAAAACCTTTTGAAATCTTGCCAAGCACCTGCCATGTGTACCTCAGTATTCAATTTCCCAAAAGCTGAAGAAGGCATTCGCCCTGTAATAGAATCCCTTCTGCAACAGGGTATTATTGTACCAACTTGTAGCCCACAAAGAAGCAGTTAATGCAGCTGCGCTACTGGCTTTTCCCGTTGTACCTAACCCAGCTACCGTCCTGTTATGCTCTCCCCTACTCAGCCAAGTACTTCACTGTTTTAGACCTATGTTCAGCCTTTTTCTCTATACCTATACATCCTGACAGCAGTATCTGTACTCATTTACACATAAATCCACGCAATATATGTTCACTCGTCTTCCAGTGGTATACATAGAAAGTCCTACCCTGTTCTCCCAAATTTTAAAGGGAGATATTGACTCTGTTTGGTTCCCAGGAAGGTCGACGCTGCTCTTAGACTATCTGCTCTTAGCCTCCCCCCCTCTGTGGATGCATGTGACGAAGGATTCACTTACCCTATTGACAGCGGTGCTTGCTGAGTTATGTCTGCCCCGTGTGCGATACCTGGGCCATGAGATTTCAGCTGGGGAAAGACATTTATCCCAAGATCAGATTACAGCGATCCAGAAAGTCCCCAAGCCCCAGACCAGACAGCCGATGAGAGGGTTCCTCAGGATGGTCAGTTACCGTAGATAGTGGATTCAGGTATATGTAACCATGGTTAAGCCCCTTCAAAACCTCATGCACGATTCAAATCCCTTCCCTGGCCTCAGGAAGTAGAAACGGCCTTTGTCACCATTAAGTAAGATTTCTCAACGGCTCCGGCTTTAGATTTGCCGGATTATAGTAAGCCCTTTGTGCTGCACAGTTATTAGTTGGCAGACATTGTACTATTCTGTGATGAAACTCTACATTATAAATAGGCTGAATAAATGCAGCTTAGTGGTGCGGTCACTGGTTGAGCCTTACATTGTATCTGCCTGATATTTAGTAATTCAAAAAAGTGTATGTAGAGAATTACTAAGAATCAAGAGGAACTGCAATGAAACATCGGAATATGAACAACTCCACAGACAAATGAAATTTAAAGAAAGAGGCTACAGCAATAGAATTCTCAACAAACCTGAAACAAGAGCAACATTGAAAGATAGGTCTGAACTCCTTATAAACAGGGGCCCTCCCACAAGAACCAACACCAGAACTGTGAGATTCATAACTAATTACACTTCTAATGCTACAACCATCAGAAAAATATTGAACAAACATTGTAACATCTTACAATTGGACCATCACCTTAAAAACTGCTTAGACCCCAAACCATCAATCACTTTTAATAAAGCCAAAACAATAAAAAATCAATTCATCCCAAACTATATGAAAAAGACAGTCAAGCCCACCACATTAGAAGCATCTTGGAACCACCCTGAGACCACAGGAAACTACAAATGAGGACATTGAAAGATCTGTCCCAACATGATGAACAATCTTTAAAGACATAAAATTACCCAATAGCATGAAAAACAGGATCTGACAGTTACTGAACTGTGTTAAGACGGATTTCTGAAATCTGACCTGGTGGGGAGAGGTTCAGAAGGCCAGCCTAGTTTCTTTGAACAGGGTAACCTTTGGACAAGCCAGACCAATCAAGGTAGCTATGGCAGGGGGTCAAGACCAAGTCTCAGGAGTGGTGAGGGTGACTGAAAGACCTCAATGAGCACACAGAGCAAGGACACTTACACATGACTCCCAGACAGGTTTATATATCAAAAATATAAACACATTTATTACAAGGACTTTGTAACTCAACACACAGTAAAAGAATCACAGCAATCTTACTAAACCAACACAACACAATCAATACAAGATATATACAAGACCATTGGGTCTAACAGGTTAAAAGCACAAAATAAGTTCACAACCTAGAGGGGAAGGAAAATGGGCACTGCAAGTAGTCTTTAGTCCCCTTCAACATCAAACACACACCTAACTAAGAGGTAGTCCAAACCCTAAGAAGAGAGGAGCCTTATGCTCAATAGTACATGTAGTGCATGCGCACATGGTGGTTCCACTGGGTAAAACGGGGTCTCTTCGGGGGTCTCTAGCAGCTCAGGAAGGTGGGTGAGGCGATGAAGAATAGATTCCCACTATTCGAGGGGCACCACCAATTGAAGACAGAGGTGACTCCAAGGTTTGGGAATAGTTCGCTAGTTAGCACTAGCAGTGGAAAGGAGAGGGACCCCCAGGGCCCACTCGTGCGTAACAATAGATAGAGGCGCTAGGGGCCACCGGTTAAGGTTAGGGTTACTCACTGGACCCAGCCGCATTCCAGACCGAACTTGGCCAGTCCAGTCGACTTCGGTTGTGGGTTCTACTGCAGCAATATAACGGCTCTGCGGCTTTCTGTTTCGAGGATTCCCAAACGGGACAGTGTCGATTTCTCCGCTCCTGATGGATGGTCCAGGCCAGTTTCACTGCAGCAGGCTTCAGGGGTGAGAAGGTCACAAATGCAGCTCACCTGCAAAGATTGTTGCGGCGGCTGGGCAACACGTTAACTGCGTTTACTCCGGTCCTGGCGCACTCGTCTCACTTCAGACCTGGGGATGCCAAGTGTTCAGACTTCAGGGTGAGGGTGCCGGGGACACAGGGCTAGCAGTATAGCAAGTTTCGAGCGCCTGCCTGAAACTATGGTGGAGACAGAGCAAAGGTCCTGCATAAGCCGGCCAGCCACTGGTTGGCCCAGGGACACTTCCAAGAAGGCTTACTTGCAGGGTTTGTTGAATTTGCCGAGAATAGTTGGTCCCACTATTCTAATGGGTTGAAGCATCTTTGCAGACCTTCTAGGATGACCAGATGCCGAGGGGTTCCACGGGACGACAGCGGGCTCAGGGTGCCAAACTTTCCAGCAGTTCACCAGCGGTTCCTCAACTCAGCTTTTTAGTTTCAGGATACTTGGCTCCTATCCTTGGTTCAGTGAGAACATGGTATGGGTGTTTCAGCCTCCTCTTATTCAACGTTCCCTTCGCGCCAAAACGGAGAGGACCCAATGGGAGATATGCTCACAAACACACACTCCATACGTGGACCAATCATGGACCACAGTGGTCCCAGTCATTCACAGCACTCCAGACTCTCTGGCACCCAGAATGTGTATTGGGAACAGACACCCCAGCCCACATCCTGGAGGCACACACACAAGGCATACAGAAGCCCATGAAAACCTGGAGTTTCGCGGGAAACTGCATGTACAAATAAGGACTGACCCGGGTCGACTCGACCTGGGGAAGGCAAAGGGGCAAGATGGCCAAAGGACAGGACAAAGAACCTCGTGGCATGGCCATTTTGGAGCCAGGCCACCTATTCATGCCAAATGCGGTTTAAATGGCAGGAAAGGGTTAAAATGATATGAAGAGATAAGCTGCCGCCAGCCCTGTCCATAACACATTTGCACATCTCCCAAAAAGTCCTACGAGAGTATCTAGTGTCTTTGTAATTGACTAGGAGACCCAAGTGCACTGTACTGTAAGGTACATTGTGCACTTGTTACATGTTGCAGAAAAGTTGCAACATTGGAAAAGGACTAAGGGAAACAAAGTCTCCCAGCACTGACTGTCTTAATGGCATGTCAGTTTCCCCATAAAAAGTGAGCGAAAACCCAGAGGAGTGCAGCTAAAGGATGTGCTTCTCTGGCAAAGTCAGACTAAGGTGTATTAAACAGCAGCAAAAGGTTTGGGGGTGTACAACTGGAGGAAAAATGACATATAAAATGAAATCTTTCCTAACACTCGCCTCTCCCAGATTAAGGACAGGGGGACTTAATCCACTCCTGCATGAGTCTCACGTTCAGGTCGGTTAAACATTCTGGACAACCCATCAGCATTGCTATGTTGAAGACCTGGCCTATGCTCAATAGTGAAGTCAAAGCCTAGCAGACCTATGGAACACCTGAGCAACTTTGGATTCTCTCCCTTCATGTTCATTAGCCACTTTAAGGGCTTATGGTCAGTTTGCACAATGAAGTGGGTCCCATAGAGGTAGGGCCTCAGCTTCCCTAGGGCCCACACAACAGAGAAACTTTCTTTCTCTACTGTGGACCATCTGAGCTCTCTGTCCTTAAGCTGCCGACTAATGAAGCCAATAGGGTGTTCCTTACCCTTCTCATCTACTTGTGATAGTACAGCTCCTATCCCAGTGTCAGAGGCATCTGTCTGCACAATAAAAGGTCTTTGGTAATCAGGGGCCTGGCACAAGGAGTCTTTTAAGCCATTGAAGGCCTTCTCACAATCTTCAGACCAATTTACCTTCTTGGGTTTCTTTGGAGTTGTGAGAGCAGTCAGAGGGGCAGCTATAGTGCCATAGTCTGCCATGAACGTTCTGTAGTGCCCAGTGAGTCCTAAAAAGGCTCTCAATTGGGTCTGAGTTGTGGGGGTAGGTCAGTCTTGTACTGCTTGTACTTTATTGGGTAGAGGCTGTATCCTCCCTCCACCTACTTCATATCCAAGGTAGACCACTGATCCTTGTCCAATCTGGCACTTACTGTTCTTTATGGTGAAGTGGGCCTTCTGAAGAGCCTGTAACACAATCCTAAGGTGTTTTAAATGGTCTTCCCACTGAAAACTGCTATATCATCCAGATATGCAAGACAGAATTCATCCAACCCATTCAACACATGATTCACAAGCCTCTGGAAAGTGGCAGGTGCATTCTTCAACCCAAAAAGCATTACCCTGAACTGGTAAAGACCCTCTGGTGTTGAGAAAGCTGTCTTCTCCTTGTCATGTTCTGCAAGAGCTATTTGCCAATAGCCTGTGGTGAGGTCAAATGTACTGAGGTATTTGGAGGCACCCAAAGTATACACCAGCTCATCGGTTCTAGGCAACTGGTGTGCCCCTGATTTGGTGACACCATTGAGAGCCCTGTAATCCACACAGAGCCTCAACTCAGAAGTACCTGCCTTTGGAACCAATACCACTGGGCTGGACCAAGAACTACTAGAGGGTTCAATCACCCCAAGATCCAACATTTTGTTGACCTCTGTCTTCATGTAAGACCTTACTTTGTCTGACATTCTGTATCTCCTACTTTTGGTAGGTACACTGTCTCCTGTGTCAATATCATGTTTGCACCAAGGTGTCAAATCAGGGGACTGTGAGAACAAGGAGGAAAACTTCCTTAGCACATTTTTCACCTCTGCTTGCTGATCAGAAGTCAGGTGAGGGGCCACGTGGACACCCTCAATGGAGCTGTCTGAAGGACTACTTTGGAACAGGTCAGGGAGAGGTTATGACTCCTCTTCCTCAATATCTGAAGCAAGTAGCAGTGCAGCGATTTCAACTCTTGGAATGAAAGCCTTCAGTCTATTCTCATGGAACACTTTTGGAGCCTGTCCAGCCCTTCCAAGGTCCACTAAATAGTTGACCTCACCCAGTGACTCAACCACTGTGTAAGGGCCTGACCATTTGTCCTGCAAAGCTCTAGGCCTTATACGATTCATGATCAGGACTTTCTGACCAGGTGTAAAAGTGATGAGGGAAGCTTTCTGGTCATACCACTGTTTCACCAGTGCTTGCCTTGACTTCCGCTTCTCACTAGCCAGACCCATCAGGAGTACCATCCTTTTTCTGAGCCCTAGCACATAGTCCACTATGTTGGTAGTAATAGGGGGAATGGGCATCTGCCATCCCTCCTTGACTGTGGCCAAGGGTCCTCTTACAGGGTGACCAAACAGAAGTTCAAAGGGGCGGAAGCCAACACCCTCCTGTGGGAGCTCTCTGTAGGCAAACAGTAAGCATGGTAACAGAAGATCCCATTTTCTTCTTTGGGGTTCATCCAGAGCCCCAATAAGGCTTTTCAAGGTTCTGTTAAACCTCTTGACAAGACCATTTGTTTCTGGGTGGTCTGTAGATGAAAACGTATAGGTGACACCACATTCCTTCCACATGGCCTGCATATACTTTGGCATAAAGTTGCTGCCCCTATCAGACACAACTTCTTCTTTAGGGAAGCCAACCCTAGTAAATATGCCAAGTAAAACTTTTGCAACTGACTTGGCAGTCACAGTCTTTAATGGGATGGCCTCAGGATACCTGGTGGCATGGTCGACAAAGCACCAGGATAAACCTATCGCCCGAGGATGTTTGTGGGTTAAGGGGACCAACAATTTCGATTCGTACCCTCTCAAATGGTACACCCACTACAGGGAGTGGCACCAATGGAGCTTGGATTGTTGAGCCACTCTTACCAGATAACTGGTGGGTGGCACAACTCCTGCAGTGACTTTCTACTTGCACCCCCATCTTGGGCCAGTAGAAGTACATGGATAACCTTTGCTTGGTTCGCTTGATTCCAAGGTGACCAGCAAGGGGCACTAGATGCGCCAGCTGCAGGAGGAAGGGTCTTACAGCAAGGGGAACCACCAACCTCCTATGGTCTCCTTCTGTAGACTCTGTAGGCTCACTGTACAGGAGCCCACCTTCCCAATAAACCCTATGTGTCCCAGGAGGTTCACCCTCAAACTGGGCACAGGCCTGTCTCCATAGGCCTTCCAGAGATGGGCACGCACTTTTGGCCTTTACTGAATTTTTCTCTGTCAGGACCACCTTCTACTAATAAATCTTTTAGTTCAGGATGGTCATTTGGATCAAATACTTCAGGCAACACCTCTACCTCGTCAGGTTTTGGTGTTTGACCAACTACCTCCACCTCAGTGGTAGGTGAGTTAGGGGGAATATTTTCTTTCCCTCTTTTGCTTTTTCTGACTCCTTTAGCCTTGGGTTTCCCCTTTGGCTGGGGCACTGCAGTGGTCTTGGCAAGTGCTGCCCTTGTTTGAAACCTTGTGCAGGGTCTTTCAGCTGTATCTCCCACAAGCCCTAAAGCTCTGCGATCATTTCCCAGCAAAATCTTTCCTGGGATATCTCTCTGAATGCTCACTGGAATCCCGACTACTGTACCATTGATAGTTAGATTTACTGCGAACTGGAGAGGTTGGCCATGAGCCAACTTAGTGGGCATCAGAGGAGCTCTGGCAACTACGCCCACTATCCCTAAGAGCTGGAGTATCTACTCCATTGATCAGCACACTGTCTTTAAATTAGTGCTTGGTATTGTCTGGAATCCTAGCATAAGCCTCTGAGACCTTAGACTCCCAGGAACCCAGGGAAACTAAAACTACCTCAGAATCTATCCCACTGGGGAAGGAATCTGAGGAAAAGGATGTTCCTGTAATCTCTTCTTCCTCATAGGAGGAGAAGGCCAGATTAGCAGAGTGGGCCCCAGAGGTTTTGACCTTACATCTGGGATCCCCCTTCACATGGTCACTTGCTCCACAAGTCACACAAGATCCACTGGGTCTGGTGACATAGGGAGGCTTATTGTAACCGGAGTTCTGTTTTGGAGGATAACCTCCACTACCCTGTGAGTTCTCTTGTGACTTACCCTTATTTTTCTTTTTGTGGCCCTTCTGGGAGGAATTTCTATCAGATACCCCACCCTCCTTATCTTTGGGCTTTTTCCCCTCCTCCTGCTTACCAGGGTGAGTCTTGTCCTTATGGGGCACTCTATGTGACACACACAAATCTGCTGCTATGGCTAGCTTCTTAGGATCTATCTCCTTTGAATCTGCCAATTGCTTCTAAAACTCAGGGGAACAAGATGCACAAATATGTTCAAGCATGACAAGACATATCATACTCTCAAAGGTGGAGACTTTATAACCTTCAACCCAGCCAGTCAAGGATTTTAAGGACTCGGTTACATAAGATACCCAAGTACCTCCTTCTTTCTTTTTGTACTCTCTGAATCTCTTAAAGTATTGGGCAGGAGTATTTCCAAACTTTAAGATGAGAGTGCTTCAACATGGCAAAATCTGCTCTCATATCTTTTGACATTTCCATAATGGCACTGCAGCCAGAATGGGTCAGTCTGCTAGGTAAACATACAATTTTATCAGAATTGTCAACCTGTTGAACTTCACATGCATACTGCAGATCTTTAGGAAACCTTGGATGAGAGGAGGACCCAGACCCATGTCCAGGACCATTAGATCCATTCGAAACTTGAAGCTTGGCCATTTCCAACTGGTGATCCCTGACCTTCTGTTTTTCTGCCTGCTCTATCTTCAGCTTGGCCATGTTAAATTCAAGCTCCTTCTGCCTAAACAGCAGTTCTTGCTTCTTGAATTCAAGCATGGCCTCAGCATCAGCACTGGCAGTGGAAACATTGGACATCATATCATCTTAATCCTCATGGGTCCCATTGATAAGTGCAGCGACAGACTTTTCAGTTCTGCCTGTGAGAGCAGCCCCACCACCTTCTGCACTTTCCTCAGGAGCTATGGCACAGAGTTGTGACTCTTCCCATTCCATGATTCTTTGACTGATTTCCATGTTTGTGCCTTGAGCAGGTAAACCCCTCTCAGCACACATCTTTCTTAATGTTTCAGATTTAGAAGCATTTAAGGTTAACAAGGTATTTGTTTCCATTTTGTTAGATATGTCTATGGCCTTTTTCAGTTGTGCTACAACAGTTCAATATGTTTCCTGGGTAGGAATAACTCGAAATGCCTTCACTAGTGTGCAACACTGGATACCTTCAGTCCTATTCCACCGCTGTACACCAATTTGTTAAGACGGATTTCTCCAGCATGGGGTCTGGCATGGATTCACATGCTCATGAATATTCCCCGTCGTCAGGCTGGGAATCCTCGGTAAAGAAAAAACCAGTATCCGTTTCGTTTCTGATCTGTCTTTCGTAGTAATAACCAATCACTGGTCTCTGCGTCATACTGACCACAGCCAATGACTGCCCTCTACCTAAGCACCGCCTCTGGCAGCCATCTTCAGATTTTTACCGCACGTTCATGTGTTGGGATCCTCGTGCTATTGCTCTCGAGCGCTAGTGCTATTTTTTCACGTTTTTTCTCAAAAACTTCGTTTTTTCGGTCAAAAGAGCCTCAAGCTCCACCGACTCTCCATCCGATCAACAGGGACCCGTGTCGGATTCGTCTGCGCCCCTCAAGGGTGAAGATTTCGTCGAGCTACGCTTTTGGAGGACTCCAGAAGCTTCTCAGGCCCGGACATGGCCCAGGAGAAGGGAAGCTCGACGCCCGGAAAGCTGTTCAGGATCTGCCCTGGATGCCAGCTGCAGAACGTCTTTAAGGAGGACGAACACTCCTTTTGTCTCTACTGCTTACATGAGGACAAGACGCACGTGGAGAAGGACTGTGCGTTTTGCGGCAATATGTCGGAGCGGACCATGAAGGACCGCCATCAACGTCTCGCCAACTGGCTGGAAGGGAAGAGCCCGTCAGGCGAGAAGAAGAGGAAGAAATCCGAGCGGTCTTCTAAGACCTTTGAGGACGCCCCGGCGACGGGGGTCCAACACAAGGCCAAGCACCGCGAGTCCGCTGGCACCGGGAGCGCCGAACGGTCGGGCCCTACGGGCGCCAGGCAGGGCGCACCCTCCCCGGCACCTTCAGCCACGAGCCAACGCTCTGGGTCGGGTAAGAGGAAGGGCGAGCACCCGGCGAAGCTCCTGGAGAGGCCCCGGTCGAGCTCGAAGGCCCCATCGGAGGGGGAGCGAGGCAGTGTCCCCCCCCTCAAGGATAAGGCGGTGAGCGCACCTAAGGTGGTGAAGGCCTTAATCCATCCGGCCAAGCCCTCTATCGATACTGTCGCGGTGGCCCTGGCTCAGCCTGTGGAGGCTACACCAGTGGTGGCGACCTCGGGGCTCAGAGTCTCCCTGTCACCTCGGAGGGAGTCCTCTTTTGTGCCCATCGATAGGACCCCCGTGAAATCCCCGGCGGGGAAGAAAAAGGGGGGGCAGGGCGTCGTCGTAGATTCGGCCTCAACCTCGGAGGAAGAGCTGATTGAGGTCTTAAGCCACGCCCTTGGCGTAGAAGAAGACCGGCCCGTCGGGATGGATCCCGACGCAGGTGACGACGACATCGTCGAGGGTGCCGACGGGGCCCCTGATCGCCCGTCGGATTCCCCTCTGCCAGCGCCGCAAGACAACTCGGCGGCCATTTTGTTGGCTATACAGTCCTTATGTTCAGAGATAAGGACGAGACTACCGTTGCCGACGGAGGAACCTCTCCCGTCGGGGGATCCTGAACCGGGACCTTCTGGTGTTCCCCCGCCCAAGAAAAGAAGGATTCATCCTCCACCTCCTTTTCAGCCGTCGCGCCCCGTCCAGCCCTCCTCCCCGTCCACCCGAGGGGATGATACGGGGACTGACACGGCAGCGACGGGTACGGACGACGAGGTATACGACGAGGATCTACCGTCGTCACCTCCCACCAGGGCTTCTCCGCCCGACGAGATTGGATCGTTCCACTCCATGATCGCCAGGGCATCCGAGCTTTTCCAACTCTGCCCTGAGGAGAAGAAAAAGGAAGGATTCCTTTATCAACGGCGCGAGGCCAAGAGGAAGACGGTCCTCGCGGTGCCTCTACTGGACGACATTTGGGATGAGGGCCTCGCCCTCCTCAAGAACCCTTCTACGACGCCAGCTAGAAGAGACCGGTACGAGAAGAAGTACCGGGTCCCGGACGCGGCCCCCCTGTGCCTCCGGGCGCAGCCTACCCCGGACTCCGTCGTCTCCGCGGCGGCCAGGAAGAAAGCGGGGGGAGGTGCGGCCTCCACATCGACTTCCCCACCGGACGGCGAGGGAAAGAAATTGGACGCTATGGGACGCAGGGTCATCTCGTCTGCAGCGACGACGATTAAAGCGGCCAACGCCTTGGCTATCGTGGCCCGCTACGACAGGGAGCTATGGTACAAACTGGCTCCCCTGCTGGACTTCCTACCGGACGACAAGAGGGCGGATGCCCTGGAGATCCTACAGGAAGGTGAGGTGGCGTCGGACCACGCCATCACTATTGCGACGGACATCGCCGACACTGGGTTTCGCCAGTTGGGCAACGGCGTGTGCCTTAGGCGGCGTGGATGGCTCAAGGCTACGGACTTCCGTCAAGACGTACAGACCAGAGTCCTGGACATGCCGTTCGATGGGAACAACCTGTTTGGGAAAACAGTGGACGATTCCCTTCAGGCCATTAAAGCGGACACTGAGACGGCCCGGGCCCTTGGGGTTCTGCAGCAACGACGGACGCCCTTTCGGAGCAGCGGAGGCAAGTGCCCCTCCAAAGGTTCCGGCGGCGGTTTCTCCACCTACCGTCAAGAGGCCCGCTCCTCGTCTCAGGAGGCCTACAGAGGACGAGGCAAGTCTGGCGGACCCCGCCGTCGTCGCCAAGGAGGTCAAGGCGGCAAAGCCTCGTCGAAACAGGATTGAACCGGCCGTGGGGTCGGGCCCCCACCGAAGCACCCCGGTGGGAGGCCGGCTGGCGAGCTTCGTCAGCGTGTGGGAGTCCATCTCCACCGACCGTTGGGTGCTGGACGCCTTAGCCCGGGGCCACGCGCTCGAGTTTCAAAGAAGGTGCCCGCGCGTCCCCCCCGTGGCCAGGAAAGAGCTTCATGTCCCTCAGCTTCTCCTGGAGGTAAAGGCGATGCTCAGGAAGGGCGCCATCGAACTCGTCCCAAAGAGGCTTCGGGGCTCCGGAGTTTACTCGAGATACTTCCTCGTGAAGAAGAAGACGGGAGGATGGCACCCCATCCTAGACCTGCGACGTCTGAACAAGTTCATCAAGGCGCAGAAGTTCCGGATGGTCACCCTCCAGCACATCCTGGGGCAGCTGGAGGAAGGAGACTTCCTGTCGTCGTTGGATTTGGAGGATGCCTACTTCCATATTCCCATCCTAAAGGGGCACCGAAAATTCCTCAGGTTTGTGGTCCAAGGGCGTCACTACCAGTTCAAAGCCCTCCCCTTCGGACTACGGTCGGCACCCAGGGTATTCACCAAGTGCCTTGCACCGGTGGCGGCGCAGCTGCGCCGCGAGGGGATCCACGTCTACCCCTACCTGGACGACTGGCTCATCCGAGCCAAGAGGAGGGAGCTCGCCGTGGAGCACACGGCAAGGACCGTCCAACTTCTCACGGACCTGGGATTCTCCGTGAACTACGCCAAGTCCCACCTGGTACCCGCGCAAAACGCACTGTTTCTGGGAGCGAAGCTCGACACAGTGTCCCTTCTGGCCTCCCCGTCGGAGGAAAGGACCAGGTCCATCCTTGGCAAGGTACAGCGGATGTTGGTTTCCGACGCGGCCAAGGTGAGGTCCATCAAGTCCCTCCTCGGAATGATGTCTTCTTGCATCTACCTCATTCCCATGTGCAGGCTCCGGATGCGCCCGTTGCAGGAGTTCCTGGACGCGCGCTGGATCCAAACGACGGGCGGCTTCGAGGAGAGGATCACACTCGACGAGAGTTTCCGCCGAGCGGTCCGGTGGTGGGGCAACCGCGCGCATCTGACGGCGGGCATGGACTTCCAGACCCCAGACCACCAGGAGACAGTGACCACGGATGCCTCCCTGGAAGGGTGGGGAGCGCACACCGAAAATCTGCACGCGAGAGGCCTTTGGCTCCCGACGGAGAAGTCCCTCCATATCAACGTCCTGGAGCTCCGTGCAGTGTTCTGGGCCCTCAGGTCCTTCCTTCCGTCCCTCAAGGGCAAGGTGGTGAGGATCTTCACCGACAACACCACCACCATGTTTTACATCAGGAAACAGGGCGGAACCAGGTCCCCAGCGCTGTCCAAGGAGGTGCAGGACCTGTGGCATTGGGCCGTCGCCCAAAGGATGTTTCTGGTGCCGTTTCATCTGGCAGGGATAAAAAACACCATCGCCGACTCACTCAGCAGGGAGCTGCGCTCGTGCCACGAGTGGGAACTACGGCAGGATCTAGTGGATCGCCTCTTCCGACGGTGGGGCACACCCCAGATCGACCTGTTCGCGACGGCGACGAACTCCAAGTGCCGGAGGTTCGCCAGCAGGTTTCCCCAGGCGAGGAGCATGGGTGATGCTTTCTCGTTCCCCTGGGAGGGCCTGTTCCTCTACGCGTTCCCTCCTTTGCCACTGCTAATCCGGCTTGTCAACCAGCTCAAGAGGTCACGGTGCAGGATGATCCTCGTCGCACCTGCGTGGCCGAGGCAGATATGGTTCCCGGACCTTCTGGACTTGTCAGCGTCCCCGCCAATCAAGCTGCCGGTGGACGCGGATCTACTCTCCAGGGAAGGAGGCGCCATCCTCCACCACGACCCGAAATCGCTGAACTTGCAGGCCTGGCTCCTGCAGCGCTAGAGTTTGGAGGATACGACATACCGGCCGACCGCAGAGAGGTTCTTGCAAAGGCCAGGGCGTCCTCGACTCTTAAATGCTACGGACACAAATGGAAGAGGTTCTCTGTCTGGTGCCACGCACAGAAGATTAACCCTCTACGGATTACGGCTCCCCAGGTACTGCCGTACCTGCTGACGCTGGCCAAAGCTGGACTGGCACACGCGTCCATCAAGAATCATCTTGCTGCGATCTCCCGATACACCAGAACCACGGGCCGGACGTCCTTGTGGTCTCATCGTCTGGTGAAAGAGTTCATGAAGGGACTGTTCAGATCGTTCCCGCCGGTGAAGGCTCCGGCCCCGGCGTGGGAGCTCAACGTGGTGCTGACCAAGCTCATGGGACCTCCATTCGAGCCTCTGCACTCGGCCCCGTTGAAGTTTCTGTCGTGGAAAACAGCGTTTCTTGTGGCCATCACCTCCGCACGACGGGTGGGAGAGTTCCAGGCCCTTTCCTGCAAGGCCCCGTACTTGACTTTTCACGACACGAGGGTAGTGCTCAGGACGCACCCCTCCTTCATGCCCAAGGTACCGTTGGACTTCCATCTCAACGAACCCTTGGTGTTGCCTGTGTTCTTCCCGTCGCCTTCGTCGCCGGCTGAGAGGACTTTGCACTCGCTGGATGTGGCTAGAGCGCTGAAGTTCTACGTGGACCGCACGAAGTGTTTTCGGAAGACGTCACAACTCTTTGTGAACTTTGGACCTGTCAATCAGGGGAAGGCTCTCTCGAAGGCTTCCATTTCCAGATGGCTCTCCGGCTGTATCATGTACTGTCATCGGTTGGCAAACCGACCGCTGCCTGGCCGTCCGAGAGCCCATTCCACCAGAGCGATCGCAGCTACCACAGCGTTCCTTTCTGGTGTGCCCCTGCTGGACATATGCAGGGCTGCTACGTGGAGGTCGACGCACACCTTCACGAAATTCTACTGCGTCGACCGGGATTCCAGGGAGGAGTCCAGGGTCGGCCAAGCAGTGCTGCGCAACCTGTTCGCCTGAGGTGAGCCTGGTGAGGAGGTAAGATGCTTAATGTTGAGTTTGATGTACTGCTTAATGTTGAGCCTTTGCCACCTCCCGTGGTTGTGCATGTGTGTACTGCTATGTATTCTTTATTCATGAGCATGTGAATCCATGCCAGACCCCATGCTGGAGAAGGAACAAGTTACTTACCTGTAACTGTTGTTCTCCAGCATGGGTCTGGCATGGATTCACATGCAAACCCTCCCGCCTACCCCTCTGCGGCTCTTCACTTGGTCATACTGCCACTTCACGTGCTTCCAAATCTGAAGATGGCTGCCAGAGGCGGTGCTTAGGTAGAGGGCAGTCATTGGCTGTGGTCAGTATGACGCAGAGACCAGTGATTGGTTATTACTAGGAAAAACAGATCAGAAACGAAACTGATACTGGTTTTTTCTTTACCGAGGATTCCCAGCCTGACGACGGGGAATATTCATGAGCATGTGAATCCATGCCAGACCCATGCTGGAGAACAACAGTTACAGGTAAGTAACTTGTTCCTTCTGAACTCTGACCTGGTGGGCAGATGTTCAGAAGGCCTGCCTAGTTACTTGGAACAGGGTAACCTCTGGACAAGCTAGACCAATCAAGGTAGCTATGGCAGGCGGTCAAGACTAAGTCTCAGGAGGGGTGAGGGTGACTGAAAGACCTCAATGAGCACACAGAGCAAGGATACTTACAAATTACTCTCAGACAGGTGTATATATCAAAAATATAAACACATTTATTACAAGGCCTTTGTAACTCAACACACAGTAAAAGAATCACAGCAATCTTACCAACACAACACAATTAATACAAGATATATACAAGACCATTGGGGTCTAAAGTGTTAAAAGCATGAAATACGTTCACAACCTAGAGGGGAAGGAAAATAGGCAGTGCAGGTAGTCTTTAGTCCCCTTCAACATCAAACACACACCTAACTAAGAGGCAGTCTAAACCCTAAGAAGAGAGGAGCCTTATGCTCAATAATACATGTAGTGCAGGCGCACGCGGTTGTTCCAATGGGCAAAACGGGGTCTCTTCAGAGATCTCTAGCAGCTCAGGAAGGTGGGTGAGGCGATGAAGAATAGATTCCCATTATTCGAGGAGGGCCTCCACTTGAAGACAGAGGTTATTCCAAGATTCGGTAATAGTTTGCTAGTTCGCACTAGCAGTGGAAAGGAGAGGGACCCCCCAGGGGCCACACGTGTGTAAAAATGAATGGAGGTGCTAGGGGCCACCGCTTAAGGTTAGGGTTACTCACCAGCCCCAGGCACACTCCGGACCAAACTTCGGCAGCCGAGTCCACTTTGGTTGCGGGTTCTACTGCAGCAATATGACGGCTCTGCAGCTTTCAGTTCCGAAGATACAGTGAGGATTCCCAAATGGGACAGTGGCGGATTCTCCGCTCCTGGTGGATGGATCAGGTCAGTTTCACTGAAGGGGCAAGAGGGTCACAAATGCAGCGTACCTGCAAAGATCGTTGCCACGGCTGGGCAACACGGTAACCACGTTTACTCCGGTTCTGGCGCACTCATCTCACTTCAGACCTGGGGATACCAAGTGTTCGAACTTCGGTGTGAGGGTGCCGGGGGACACAGAGCTAGCAGTATACCAAGTTTCGAGGGCCTCCTCAAAACAACGGCGGAGACAGAGCAAAGGTCCTGCATAAGCTGGTCAGCCCACTGGTTGGCCCAGGGACACTTCCGAGAAGGCTTACTTGCAGGGTCTGTTGAAGTTGCAGAGAATAGTTTGTCCTACTATTCTAATTGGTCGAAGCGTCTTCGCAGACCTTCTAGGACGACCAGATGCAGAGGGGTTCCATGGGACGACAGCGGGCTCAGGGTGCCAAACCTTCCAGCGGTTCACCAGCGGTTCCTCGACTCGGCTTCTTAGTTTCAGGATACTTGGATCCTATCCTTTGTTCAGTGAGAACTCCAGAGATCGACATGGTATGGGTGTTTTCAGTCTCCTCTTATCCAAAGTTCCCTTTGCGCCAAAATGGAGAGGACCCAATGGGAGATCTGCCATACGTGGACCAATCATGGACCACAGTGGTCTCAGTCATTCACAACACTACAGACTCTCTGGCACCCAGGATGTGTATTGGGGACAGACACTCCAGCCCACATCCTGGAGGCACATAAACAAGGCATGCAGAAGCCCACAAAAACTTGGTATTTCACGGGAAACTTCATGTCCAAATAAGGACTGACCTGGGTCGACTCGACCTGGGGAAGGCAAAGGGGCAAGATGGCCAAAGGACAGGATAAAAGAACCTCTTGGCATGGCCATTTTGGAGCCAGGCCACCTATTTGTGCCAAAAGCGGTTTAAATGGCAGGAAAGCGTTTAAAATTATATGAAAAGATAAACTGCCACCAGCCCTGTCCATGACACATCTGCACATCTCCCAAAAAGTCCTACGAGAATATCTAGGGTCTTTGTAATTGACTAGGAGACCCAAGTGCACTGTACTGTTAGGTAAATTGTGCACTTGTTACATGTTGCAGAAAAGTTGCAACATTGGAAAAGGACTAAGGGAAACAAAGTCTCCCAGCACTGACTGTCTTAAGGGCATGTCAGATTCCCCATAAAAATTGAGCGAAAGGCCAGAGGAGTGCAGATGAAGGCTGTGCTTCGAATGGATTGTGTCCTCCCACGAATTCCTCATCTTAGATATATCCTTACCTTCAGCTTGCTGCTTTGGACATTTTTCTTCTTCTCTCCACCAGAGGGCACTCCTCTCGATGCCGCTGCGTTGATGTTCCTCGGCGGCATCCGTCGAGCATCAATGTCATCCACTGTATAAGAGCCTCGAGCACCCGTTGGCTTCAGTTCCGTTTTTCCGTTAGCTTCGATTCGGATCGTTTTCAAATGGCGCTTCAATCTTTCGTGAAAAAGAAAGCTATGCTGTCTTCTTCGAACCCTTTCACACCGAAGACGGGATTTAAAAAATGTCTGAAATGTGGAAAGAAAATGTCTTTGACCGATCCACACAAGAACCGTCTTTGGTGCCTCAGTTCCGACCACCGAATTGAAGACTGTGGTTCGTGCCAGTCGATGACCCATAAGGCCTTAAAATAATGTAGAGGTAAGCTGGCGATGGGGGAGGGTTCATTGAAGTCTACTTCGAAGGGGAAAGACTCGGCAGAGTCTTCGAAAAAATGTCATAAAAAACATAGGTCGAGGAGTAGATCGAGAAAGTCTTCTTCGTCATCCAAGAAGACAAAGAAAAGACGGCATCGATCTCCCTCATCCTCCTCGACGTATTCGGAGGAGGTGATAGCATGCCCATCAAAGCATGACTCCCTGAGTAAATGGGAAGCCTTTCGAGTTTCCATGCTAAAAAAATGTCCATGCTAAAAAATGCTGAGAACGCGGCCTAGACCCCCTCAAAAAAGGCTAAAGAAGACCATGCCCCTGCTCACGAAATACGTGACAGAGGAAGGTCCAAAACAAGAAAAGCTGATAAAAAGTCATCGAGGGTGTCATCGAGGGACTCTTCCTGATCACCTTGTGAAAAAGACCTTTCGGTGCATAAATCGAAGGTAGAGGGAAACAAAATGACATCAAAACATCATACGCCATCGAAGTCGACATCGACGCCATCGAAGACTTCGAAGGGTCTCGAGTGGACAACTCCTTCGAAGGAAGTTATGTCGAGTTCACGATCGATAACTTCGAATGCTCCTTCGACAGTTTCCACAACTCCCTCGTCGATTACATCGAAGTCATCGAAGGTTCCCTCGACGACATCGAAGGCTGTGGTTACGGCATCTGCGCCATCGACGTTTACGTCGACGCCAAAGTCTTTAATAAGGGAAAACCCATATTACCAGAAAAGGTTTTTCAACCAGAGAGTAGACCTGATTTTGTCAGGGCCATTTCATCCATCTATGAGGGAGAATCATCAGAAGAGGAAGAAGTCACCTCTGCTGGTGTTAAATTTGGCACAAGATCTGTTCCAGGGGAATTAATTAATCCTCAATCAAAAATTCAAGATTTACAAGAATGCCTACAAACAGCAAGTGGTCTGGACACTTCTCTAGAGTACAAATTTGACAAGCCAGACCCATCAGAGCAGGCCGATGCGGGTTACAGAAAACTCATGAATAGAGTTACGGAATGTATGTGGTGGGGTAGAAGTTCAACAGTCTATCAGGATGATGACATGACTGATATACTATGAGGAACACCTCAACAAGACCCCATTCTCCCTTTTCGCATTTCCTTGCAGAGAAGGGTTAATTCTGCATGGGAACACCCTGAAGCCATACCGGCAGTAAATAAAAAAAGTGTGTCAAAATATAGACCCTGCAATTCTGATCCAGAATACCTGAGCAAACACCCAACTCCAAAAAGTCTGGTAGTACAAGCAGCCACTTCCACAAGAAATGCGGCATACCCTCCGGATAGGGACGATAAAAAGGTGGATGCATGGTCGAAGAAGATTTTTACATCAGGGAGTATGGCTTTGAAGTCTACTAATGTAACCTGTACCTTGGCATGGTTCACATATCCCTGTGGGACTGCTTGTCAGCGGCAGCTGAACACATCCCAGAAGGTGAAGAGCGTGATGGCTTTCTAGCCATTATAAGGGATGAAAGAGGCTTCGGGAGAATGGCTTCAATTAGGTTTGGACATAGGTCCATGGCAACTAGCACAGTGCTATGTAGATTTGCGTGGCTAAGAAAATCAGTTTTTTCTCCGGATGTACAATCCAGGCTTCTTAATATGCCCTTTGACGGCTCGAGGTTGTTTGGCAGCAAGGCGGATGAAAGTTTGGAGAAGCTGCAGACCTCTAAAGCGGCGGCAAAATCCCTCAGTGCCGCTATAAGACAACATCAGCAACGCCCCTACACAGGCTCATCTTCCTGGAGAGGTTGTCCTTTTCATTATTATTCCTCAATTGGAAGAGGAAGAGGGCAGGCCGGTCAGCGAGGTCAAAGAAAATTTCTTGGGGGCGAGGAAAAGGTGCTAAATCTGCCCCAGCAGCGGCATCTGTCCCGTCAGCCGCCGCAAAACCACCCTGAGGTTTTGACCCACAAGACCCCGGTGGGAGGCAGAATCTCACAACATCTAGAAGAATGGCGGGGCATTACTAAAGATGCTTGGGCACTGGAAACAGTATCCCAATGTTACTGCCTTCCTTTTCTAAAGAAACCTCAGAATCACCCCCCGGGATACAACTCTGTCAAACATCCGGATCCACTCCTGTTGCAGGAAGTCTTAACCCTGCTACAGAAAGGTGCAATAGAACATGTACCTGTAGCGGAGAGGAACAAGGGTTGGTATTCCCCATATTTCCTCATTCCAAAGAAGGACGGAGGACTGAGACCCATTTTGGGCTTGAGAAACTTGAACAAGTTCCTAAGGAAGGACAAGTTCAAGATGGTCACACTGTCTCAGATCCTTCAGGCTCTCCAACTCCAGGATTGGTTGGTATCATTGGACCTTCAGGATGCTTACTTTCATGTGCCAATCCATCTCAAGCACAGAAAGTACCTAAGGTTTGCGATTGGCAATTCTCACTATCAGTTTCGAGTTCTGCCATTCGGGTTAACCTCCGCCCCAAGAGTTTTCACCAAGTTGATGGCGGTGGTGGCAGCGAGTCTCAGGAGAGGGGGGGATTCATGTCTACCCCTCTCTGGACGATTGGATGATCAGAGCACGTTCCCCAGAGCAAGCCCAGGATCATCTGTCCAAGACTTGTCACTTCCTTCACAAACTTGGGTTTTCTCTGAATTTAAAAAGGTCAAACATGATACCATCACAGAAACTCCAGTTTATCAGAGCAATCCTGGATACTTGCTCGGGCAAAGCCTCGCCTCCCGAAGGGAGAGCTCACCACATTCTGCAGATGGTAACAAAATTCCAGAATGCCCAGTATCTTCCGGCCTTCGATTTTCTCAGGTTGCTCGGTCTGATGGCATCCTGCATTTTTCTGGTGCCAGAAGCCAGATTGAGAATGAGATCCCTTCACTGGGCTCTCAAAACTCAATGGTCCCAATTCTCAGGGGAAATGTCAGATCTGTTGCAGGTTCCAGCCAAAGTAGCAAAGGATCTACAATGGTGGGCTTGCAGACATCATATCCTCAGAGGAGAATCTTTTTGGCAACCATGGCTGGAGATAACAGTAGTGACGGACGCCTCACTCACGGGGTGGGGAGCTCATACCAACGATCTGACAATCGGTGGTTGTTGGTCTCCATCGGAGTCCAAACTACACATCAACCTTTTGGAGTTGAAGGCGATCAGACTAGCGCTGAAAGCCTTCCTGCCCTCTGTACGGGGAAAGGCTGTTCTGATAATGACAGACAACGCAGTGGCCATGTACTACCTCAACAAGAGAGGAGGAGTGGGATCACTGCCGCTGTGCAGAGAGGCGATGCAACTCTGGTTCTGGGCAATACAGGAAGGGATCTCTCTTTCGGCAATTCATCTAGCCGGAGAGCATAACACAGCAGCGGACGCTCTGAGCAGGCAGAGTACAGTCTCCCATGAGTGGGAGATAGCTCAGGAAGTCATTCAGGAGATCTTCGCCCTTTGGGGAACCCCTCAAGTGGATCTGTTCGTGAGCAGTACCAACCGGAAGTGCGAGCGGTACTGCTCAAGGGAATTTCCCCCGAGAGGAGCTCTAGGGGAGGCGTTTGTGGTGGACTGGGAGTTTCCACTCCTGTATGTATTCCCTCCAGTCCCTGTGATCCCTCAATTAATAAGGAGGTTGAGAAAGTTCAGAAAACCATGATCCTAATTGCCCCGGATTGGGCCAGGAGAACATGGTACTCAGACCTTCTGGATATGTCCATCTGCCCTCCAATACGTCTTCCAAGAAGAGAGGATCTTCTCTCGTGAGAGGAAGGTCATGTTCTCCATCCGGAGGTCAACACACTCAACCTTCACGCATGGCTTCTGAGAGGTTGAGATATAAGGATTGGGATCTTCCGGATGACGTGATGGAGATTTTGCTTTCAGGCAGAAGGCCAGCAACCAAATCTCTGTATCGGTGTCGTTGGAACAAGTTCAGTAACTGGTGCAGAGAAAAGATGTGGATCCATTTCAATGTAATATTCCCACAATTTTATCTTTTCTCTTACATTTAGCTAATCTGGGGCTCCAGGTTGGTACGATAAAAGGATACTTAGCAGCGCTATCCATTTTTAAGAGCTCTTCAGAAGAAGAATCTTACTTCAAGATACCTTTAATAATTCAATTCTTAAAAGGTTTAAATAATGTATTTCCATCAATACCGTTCCAGGTTACAGTGTGGGATTTGAACTTAGTTCTAAAATTTCTGACATGTATTCCATTTGGGCCTTTGCACTCTTGTCCGCTAAGGCTCCTTACTTTGAAAACTTGTAGCATTGACATCAGCCCGCCAGGTAAGCGAGTTGCAGGCGCTTTCTAGCGGTCCTCCTCACACTATCTTTTATAAAGACAAAGTAGTTCTTAGAGTTAAACCATCTTGTTTGCCAAAATTGTTTTGGATTTTCATCTGTCACAGAAAATAACTTTACCTACTTTTTACCCTCCTCCTCATGCAAGCAAAGAAGAGGAGCGGCTACATAGACTAGATCGCAGAAGAGCTCTTAGTTTCTATATTTCAAGATTGGCAAAGGTACATCAGTGTGATCAACTTTTTGTGGGGTACACTGGACGCAAACTGGGGCTTACAGTAACTAAACAAGCATTATCTAGATGGATAATTGTGGCTATAACAAAATGTTAGATTGGCTGGACAAGAACCACCTGATGGACTGAGAGCTCATTCAACCAGGGACATGGCAACTTCAACAGCATTAATAAGGGGTGTCCCTGTACAAGATATTTGTGCAGCAGCCACATGGTCATCCATGCATACCTTTATAAAACATTATGCTCTGGACTCGACTTCATCTCAAGGAAGTCTGTTTGCTAAATCTGTACTCCATTCTGTACATGATTAGAAATAATTCTGTACTCCCAACTCCGAGACAAAACTGCTTTGGGAGTCTATCTAAGATGAGGAATACGTGGGAGGTCACAATCCATTTGAAGAACAAGGTCCTTACCAACTGTAACTTTCTTTCGATTGGATGTTCCTCCCACGTATTCCTCATTGACCCTCCCAAACAACCCCACAGTACAGTTTACGTGAATTGCACTCTAAATTCTTTTAAGGCTTTGGTCAAAAGAGGCACGCCATTAATTAAAATCCATGGGCTATAATATACGAAAAAACAGAACTAAAGCCAACGGATGCGCTCGAGGCTCTTATACAGTGGATGACGTTGATGCTCGAGGGATGCCGCCGAGGGACATCGACGCTGCGGCCTCGAGAGGAGCGCCCTCTGGTGGAGAGAAGAAAAAAAATTCTGAAGCAGCAAGATGAAGGTAAGGATATATCTAAGATGAGGAAGACGTGGGAGGAACATCCAATCGAAAGAACGTTACAGTTGGTAAGAAACTTGTTCTTCTCTGGCAAAGTCAGTCTAAGGTATATTAAACAGCAGCAAAAAGTTTGGGGTGTACAACTGGAGGGAAAATTACATATAAAATGAAATCCTTCCTAACAAACTGCAACACTAAATATGTAATTTATGGCATACAATGCCTTTGCAATACGTGGTACATAGGCAGCACCATCCGTAAATTGAAAACAAGGATTTTAGAACAGTTCAGAAGTGTTAGAAATAAGGACATTAGATATCCATTGGCAGCACACTTTGTAGAAGTACATCCGAATGGCAACCCAGCACTTCTTAAATGTGTAGGTCTGGAAAGAATGAAACAATCACCAAGAGGAGGTAAAAAAGAACAGCTCCTCCGACAAAGAGAAGCATTTTGGATATACTGTAGGGATATGTGATTTACTGGTTTAAACCAGGATAATGAACTATACAATTTCTTATTATCCTAACAGATCTACACCAAGCCATTCTCTTATATGAGACTTAATATCTAATTGCAGAAACCCTCCCCTACCCCCTCAATCCCCTTCCACCCCCGCCAATTCCCTAAGTGATGATCTCATTTTCCAACACCAGTGGATATCAAACACAGCTTCAGGCATCTAACTGCCTCTGCACACTGTTCCCAAAACCATGGTAGTCAGCAATGTACACGGTACACTGGCTCCCTATCCGTGACAGAATCAAACTACGCTCACTTGTCATCACACACAAAAGCCTCTCCCTGACAGCCCCACGCTACCTATCAGATAAATTCACTAGACAAAGCTCATCCAGACCTACCAGGTCCCCATATCTGCACCAACTAAACATTCCGAAGTTCAACCTGAAAACCGCAGGGGGAGCAAGCTTCCCCATGCTAGCGGCGAAATGCTGGAACGCACTTCCCATAGTAATCCGAGCAGGCCCCTAATTTTGGTCATTCAGAGCTAAGGTGAAGGAGCTGTTCTCGAATCAGCAATAGCTTGTCACATGCCCGCAACCAATGCTCTCACCCTGTAATTCCTTGTTATTTATAGCTGCAGACCATACTGTAACCCGGTCTATTTTGTAACCACTGTTGCATCTACTGTCGTGGACCATCCTATAACCTGGTGCCTCATGCTATTGATTGTATTATATCACCCTCTGTTGTCTTGCACATGTGCAACCTTCTGTAACTTATGTTGTTCTACAAGTTTAATGCGCCCAGTTACCCCAGGGTTTGGCTGCGCCATACAAATAAACAAACTAAACTAATGATCTGTCACCTATTTCCAGCCCAATATGCAAGGAAGCAAGATCTTGTATCACCACCCCAAAAGGTTGTTTCGATGGATTGTGTCCTCCAACGTATTCCACATCTTTGACATGTATAGCTGTGCACTTCGGAAACTTTTTCAGCAGAGGGCGTCCTGCGACGATGACGTCGGGTCGATCTCCCTCAAAGGCCTCCGTCGAGGGCAATGTCACCAGATGTTATAAATAGGATGCACAGCGCCCGTAGCCTCAGGTCCGTTTTTTCTTTGAACGTGTTACTTCGTGAAACTCGGCGCGCCTCGTGTGTTCATCGTTACAATGTCTTTTTCTTCAACCCCTCCGACTCTACGGTCTGGCTTCACGATATGCCGGGGCTGCAAGTCGAAATTGCCGATCACCGACCTGCATCGCATTTGTTTGTGGTGCTTGGGTGAGAGTCACAACACCGATGACTGTTCAAAATGCCAGTCGCTAACTGCCAAGGCCTTGCGGACGGGGAAGCTCCAGGTAGGAAGGGGTTCTAAGCCCAGTAAGTCCCGTAAATCCAAGTCGAAATCTTAAGGGGTGTCCACTGACGACTCGAGGGGCGACTCTCTCCACATCGGGAGGAGGCCCGGGTTTCTCGATCCTGGAGTGGTTCCCGCCATTCTTCTTCCTCGTCGCGGCATTCACGGAAGTGCCGTCACCGGTCGCCTTCCCCGTCCTCCTCGGAGGATGGAGCCAGGAGGAAAGTGGCATGCCCGACGAAGTCCTCGACTCCGGAGGAATGGGCTACCTTTAAGCAGCAAATGTTAGCGATATTTAAATTGCAGGGCACAGGTCCGGCCGCGCCTTCTAACGAAGCCGACCAGGATCGGTGTTGTTGCGTGGCTCGCACGCCTTTGGGCTCGGGTCTGCGACGTGACTCGCATCGGGAACCTTCGAGGTCCCGTTCGGACAAGGTTTCGGATTGTCGCAAGAGACGTGCTTCTAGGTGTCGGTCCTCATCCCCAGCGAGACCACTGCAACCTACTAAGGGCTCAAAGTCCGTCCGACTCGTACGTCGATGCTTTGTCATCTTATCAGCCCACGGCCATCGGCACCTGTATCGACGTCGACGCCTTCGGTGCTCACGATGCCGAGGTTGTCGAAGCTCTCGGTGTCGAAGCCTTCAGCGCCCTCACCGCCTTTGGGGATTTTTGCCTGGAATTTGCCATTAGAGTACCCCGATGAGGTGGATCCTCCTAGGAAGGCTACTGTGAGGTCTGTGAGGCCTGTATTGGACTCCAGGCCCTCTTCTGTCCCCAGGCCAGGGTTTCAACTCCCTCTGGATGACATTTATGAAGAGGAAGAAAGGTCTGATTTTGAGGGCCCTGGTGAACTTGATGTGGCTCCAATTTATCCTGGAGACAGTCAATTGGAGTAGTTGAGGCAAACCCTTCATGATGCCAGTGGGTTGGACACTTCTCCGTAAGTGGAATTTGTTAGGCCTGAGCCTGAGGCTCATGCTGAGTCTTCGTACAGGAGGCTCATGGCTAGGGTCTCTGAGTATCTGGGCTTGTCCAGTCCTCCTGAAGACTTTGTACAGGATGATCTAACAGACTTCTTAGATCAAGGTCCGTCCTCTGACCCGGTGTTACCGTTTCATCTCACCTTACAGAAAAGGGTGACTGCTGCTTGGCAGTCCCCAGAATCTCTTCCGACTGTTAATAAATCGTCTTTTTTAAAAAAAAAAAATGTATTCCAACAAACAATACAATTCAAACTTGCAGTGCGTACGAACATTTTAAACATACATCGCTTCATCATGTCCACTGCTTCTCCCCCCCACCCCTTTCAAGCCTACTCCCTTTCATGTTCTGTTTCTGCATCTTGTAGTAGGGTTTCTTCTTCCATGATTTCCGTTGGGTCTCGTATTAACCCTAATAACTCCAGGCTATCAGGGTCTCAGCCTCTTCCCCCCCCCGACATTACTTGCATCTTGCCATACTGCAGTTTCTGCTTCAGCCCATTTTTGTAGATCTTTCCACCATACTTCTATTCGTGGTCTATGGCATGCCTTCCACCCCATAGCAATTCTCCTCTTTGCAAGTGCATACGCTAGGTCCTTTAATTTCCTTACATGCTTGAGTTTACGTGGTCTCGGAAACCCTTGTATCAAACAGGCCCACACCGTATCCACCACAATCTTGATTCCTTTTTCGGCTAGCCTGTGTGCCACCTCACCCCAAAATCGCTCAATGACATGTCATGATCAGAACATATGCACCATTCCAGCATTTTCATCATCACATTTGGGACATGATTGTCGTCCTACGTTTTTAAATTTGGCTATTCTCTCCGTCATATACGCCCTATGGGTTACGTACAGTTGTATCTGTTGCAGTCTTGCATTCCTCGACACGTTTTTGTGGTACCCTTGGGCTCGTTCCCACATCCCATCACTCATTGGGGCTCCCACTTCCTCTTCCCAGTCCCGTCTCAGTTGTGCCACTTCCTTCCCCACCTTGGACATCATCAGCTCATATATTCTAGATATCTCATGTCGCCCCCTCTGCAATATCATATATTGTGTCTATAGTAGGGTCCGGTTCTTCTTCTAGTACTACTTCAGACCATGTCTCCTTGATTCCCCGCACCACCCTATGGTATGTGATATACTGGCCCGCGTGTAACCCAGTTTCCTCCTCCAACACAGCAAAGTCCCTTATATTCCCCTCCTGCCATATATCACCCATTGTTGCTATTCCCACCGGTTCCCAGTGTTTCCTAATCATCATCCTTAGTTGCTTTTCTTTGCCCGCCAGCGCCACTAGTGGTACCTGCGGGGAACACGGGAATGGATTCTCCATCAACTGGCAGGCCCTGCGCCACATCTTCCAGCCAAGTATCATCATCTTTTGGCGCCCTTCCATGTCCGGTTTAGGCAGCCACATCATTTCCTTTAGGAAGTATGGGGCACAATCCTGTCGGAACAACCTGTACTCCGAGGTTGACTCTTCAGAGAGACATTTAGCTACATATTGCAGCTGGCTTGCTATGTAATACATTTCATAGTTTGGCAGTTTTATACCCCCTTTCTCATGAGTTTTGTAGCTTCCAAAGGGCCGCTCTATTCCTCCTCCCATGCCAAAGGAAATCCCTGCACATGCCTTCTATCCTAGCAAAGAACTGCGTTGTTATTAGGTATGGGATATTCCCAAAATAATGCAAGAGTCTTGGTAGGACCACCATTTTCAACATTGCCCCTCGCCCCATCATCGCCAAGAGTAGCTTCACCCAGAACTTCATGCTATTGGAGGATTTAATCCACTCCTGGATGAATCTCATACCTCTAGTCGATGACATACATCCTAGAGAGACCATCAGCATTTTGGTGGTGACACCCTGACTTATGTTCAGTGGTAGAGTCAAAGGTTTTCCTTTGTAAGCTATATGACCTACAAACCCTTTGAGGAACATCAGTCTTTTTAAAGTTATAGGGGATCTGGTTGACCAGTCCCTCAGAAGTTGGTACAACTTCTGAACCTGTGATAGGCTTTTTCAAGGGGTCCTTATAAAGGATTCCCTTAGACCTAGAGGGGCCTCCAGAGATCCTCACCACCTCTCTGTTGTGAGAACGTTGGGTTTTAGGCCTCTTGGTCGGAGGGGATGGAGATAAGCAAGGTGCATGCTTCTCCTTCCTCGTAGGTCTACCCTTACCTACTTTAGGAGTTTCCCCCTAAAGACTAGGAATTGAATTGGAGTCTTCTGTGGAAGGTCCAACAGTCTGAAGGTTTTTGGCCTTAGACTTTTCTTTTCTGGTTTTCCACCAGCACTGAGAATTACCAGTTCTCTTAGGCCTAGTTAGGGTTCCAGTAGGTCTATCCACCTCTTCCTCAGAAGCAGGGGAAGTCACAGACTCTAAAACTGGGGGAACAATGATGGAGCTTGGTTGGGGCTCCCATTTCCCTAACATTTTAGCCTGAAATGTGCCTGGGTCAGAGGTCAACTTACCAACACCAGGGCTTGTAGTGGGGTTCTCAGTAGAGGTTCCCACAGGCTTAGAGTGGTTCCTTAAGGTGGCCTCTCTAGCCAATTTGGTTTGGTTCTGGGTCTCCATACTGGGAGGCCTGGGGTACTGGATACTACTCCTAGAGTTCTTAGATCATTCGCCAACAGGACTCTCCCAGGCACTTCAGTCTGAACACTGACAGGAATCCTCACTGTCATGTTATTACACTGAATGAGGGCTGGTAGAATTGGAACCATTTGGACAGGGCCTCCAGACATCTTAGTGGGACTTTTGGGTGCCTTAGCAACATCCTCAGGCCTGAAAAAGCTTTTATCCACTACTGTTCTGCTGGCCCCAGAGTCTAGCCTGGCAGGGCTATCCTGGCCATTGACAAGAACACTGTCCACATAATAAACTTTAGAGTTTTCTGGTATGAAGTTGTACACACTCCTATTCTGATCACTAACCAGACCCATGGACTCTACTGTTACACTTGCTTGAAGACCCAAAGGTTCTTCAGCAAAGACTTCAAAGTGAGCACTAGCCATTTGGACTTCCTCCTCAGGAGTGAAGGCTAAGGGGACTGTGCTGATCCCTGTAGGTTTACCCTTACATCTGGGATCTCCTTTGATGTGGTCAGTTGCCCCAAAGAGATAGCATGTTCCAAATGCTCTCTGAAAGGGTGGCTTGGTCTGACCTCCTTCTGGTTTGTGACCAGAAGGTACACTAGCCTGTTGTGGTTTACCCTGGGGCTTACCATGGTTATTTTGTTGTTTGGGGCCCTCTTTGGGTTGGCAGGTATTAGAAATCTCTTGGTTCCCTTTTGGTGGCTGCTTTCCCTCATCCTTTTTCTGAGTGACCCCTGAATCCTTGCGAGTAGCCCTGTTGGCAACCCAGAAGTCAGCAGCCTTAGCTAGTTTTCTAGGATCTAATTCATTTGAATCAGCCAAGTGCTGTCTGAGCTCAGGAGAGCAGGCATCATAAATTGACTCCAACATTACAAGATTTCTCATTCCCTCATAAGTGTTCACCTTGTAACCCTTAATCCATCCCTCTAAGTTTTTCAAACACTCACTCACCCAGGTAGCCCAAGGGGTACCATCATTCTTTTTGAATGTCTTAAGGTACTGGGAAGGGATCTTCCCAAATCTAGCTATCAAAGCTAGCTTCACACATTCATAATCCTTCTTATCCTCCTCCCTCAACTCCATTACCACATGAGTTGCAACAGGGGGGAGCCTAGAGAACAACCAGGAAAGTAACTCATTTCCTGTAATGTTCTGGAGCCCATGATTATACTCAAACAAACTCAACCAATCCAACACATCCAACTTAGGCTCATACATACCCACCAACTCCTTAGGCATCCAGGGTCTTTTGGGACTGGAACTCCTAGAGGATTCGGAGAGAGAAGCACTTTCCACAGACAATTTTTTCATTTCTAGCTCATGGTTGAGCTCCATTTCTCTGAGCCTTAGTTCTTGGTGCAGTTGTTCTGTTTGAGCACTAATTCTTTTGAATTCTAATTCAAGCTTCATTTTTTCTAGTTCCCTATATTGAGGATTAACTGTGGGACCTGGTAAAGGTCCAGTAGGGACAGCTGGCAGGGCAGATAGAGGCCCAGGGGAGACAACTCTAACATCTTCCACCTCCTCTTCTGCTTCTGACTCAAAGTTATCAATACTAGCATTCATATCAATATCATTGCTGTCATCTACAGTTGCTGGAGTGGTAGGTTCCTCTGAACCACCTGTTAGGGAGAATTCTCTGTTTAGGCTGAATTTCCTAACCTAGTGAGTCCCCTTTGCTGGATTTCTGGAGTTTGTTTTTTTTCTCCTGCCAATGCCAACAGTGAGACTCTTTTTCTCCCACTCTTGGACATGATTTGTGGTGTTCCTTTGAATGTTAATGTGTTTTATGGGCTTTGGGGTCCTTTACTCCATAGGGTCTCATGTGTTTTTCCTATATGTGTTACACAGCACCCTCCGTGCAGTAACACTGAGGTGTCATAGTGACCCCCCACCATAGACTCCATACCCTGGGACTGACTACTGTCTCCCAGGGCATGTAAAGTCACCATTGGCTTTACTAGTCCCAAATTACTAACAGAACCAGTACAAACCATCATATTGTGGATGTGCTGGTAGGGGCAATCGATTGCGCCTGGGTCTGTTGTGCGAGGGGGCACTGTCCCGTCCCCCCTCGT
This sequence comes from Ambystoma mexicanum, assembly GCF_040938575.1. Taxonomy (NCBI): domain Eukaryota; kingdom Metazoa; phylum Chordata; class Amphibia; order Caudata; family Ambystomatidae; genus Ambystoma; species Ambystoma mexicanum. The sequence continues at coordinate 13,188,246 of NC_090924.1, read as the reverse complement.
CGAGTTTTGGCTGGTGGCAGTGGATACTACTTTTTATATTCAACCGCAAATACATCTCTATGGGATTTTCCCATTGTTCGAGGCTAATACTTTTTTACATAGCCTCTAACATACCGCCGGTTTATTTATTTAATATTAATTCACCGGTTGGTATTTTCTGCCAAAACTCGTTTTTAAAATGGCGTTTGTGTTCGCCTCTGTAACTCCAAACCAAAGGTCGAGCCCTTTGTTCCACTTTTGGCGGGCTTCTACAAGGAAGCCCTCCAAAGTGGCGCCACTCTGTCTGGGTACCACAGGGGATGTGGGAGGGGGTTTAGGCACCCTGGACTGAGTTGCCTTGGCAACTCAAGTCACGCTCTCGTGTGATTGGCCCACATGTTTTGATTGACAGCTAGGCTGAATGAATGGGGGTTTCTTGCATAAAAGCAGGGCTTTTGGGACTGGAATTTTGTAAGTCGCCACAGGACCTGAAAATCCGACGAGGGAGAAGCTGAGCCGACCTGCTACGACGACACCACCGGTGGAGCCCTGCTGAACCGACTCACCACTTCCCAACGACCGAGGAGATCTCCCTGCTGGAGAGTCTTCTTCCTTTGACTGGTGGGCACAACCAGTTTACCTTCTTTTCTCGCATCCCAGGACGTCTTGTGGTTGAATTGCCCGTGCCAAGCACCCCGGCAACCGGATAGCCACTTACCACTGGACCGCGAATAAAAGGACCGCTCCTTTTAATTGAGAATTCCGCGGCTGGTTTCTTCCCTGGCAGTGCAACGGACTCCTGTTTTCCTCCCTGACGAGATCCTCTCTTCCCCCGGACGAAACACCGACTTGCACCCGCTACCAGGAACAACTGCCCCCGCTGGAGCGTTCTCACCATTTTAAGGTACCGTGTCCGCCAGGCCCCCCTTTCTAAAGATTGCTACAAGGTAACAATAATCCCTTAACCTTCTGAACTGGGCTGGCCGCCTTGACCATCTAACTGGTCCCTTTCTGTTGGTCCAACTCTTTCTGAACCTTGTGCGAGACATTTGGGCACTTTCAACCGTGTGACCTTGGACACATTTCGACCGGAGCCTCTTAAAGTGGGTCCAGCCTTGTTAACTTTGATTTTACGGTTTTAACCTGCCTTTCTCTCCTACTGTGTTCGTCCGAAAGTGTTGGGATCTGTTTCTATCTTTGCTCTGCCTTTCTCTCCCTCTTAAACCGATCGATTAGAGTGCCATCTTCCTTAAGCGCTCACCGCTGTCTGAAAATAAGTGTTGCGTTACTTAAGACTTGTCTAATAATCGTGGAAGGGAGTGTATATCTTTTAGTGACCATGTTTTTGAACTGCTTGATATTAGTGCCAGTGTGTTTAACTAGATGTGTTTTTAAATAAATAATTATACCTCGTTTACACCAAGCTCTGGTCAGTGTTTGCTTGTTCTACTGTGTTCTATTGACCTATTGTGAATACTCTGTATACTGCCTAACTCTTCTTGAGAGAAGTCTGACTGCTCAGCCACAGCTACCAGGTAAATCTGGGTGGTACAGACTGCTACCAATTGGGTTTACTGCCAACCACATGTAGTCTTAAATCTTTTGCAGTGGTCCCAGAGGAAAATCCCATAGGAATATATTTGCGGTCGAATATAAAAAGTAGTATCCACTGCCACCAGCCAAAACTCGGTCGGGGGGTACTGGACAGGGCCCCCTCGAACAACAGACCATGGGGCAATCGAATTGCCCCGACCAGTACGTCCACAATATGATGGTTTGTACTGGTTCTGTTCACAATTTAAGACTAGTAAAGTCAATGGTGACTTGACATGCCCTGGGAGACACTAGTCAGTCCCAGGGTATGGAGTCTATGTTTGGGGGTCGTTACGACACCCCTGGGTTACTGCATGGAGGGTGCTGTGTAACCCACATATCAAAAACACATGAAGCCCTATGGGGTAAAGAACCCCATAGACCATAAAACACATACAAAGTCAAAGGAACACCTCAAATCATGTCTAAGAGTGGGAGAAAAAGAGTCTCGCTCTTAGCAGGAGAAAAAAAAATCCCATAAATCCAGCAAAGCTGCTGGGGGACTCAGTAGGTTTGGGAAATTTAGCCTTTACAGAGAATTCTCCCTAACAGGTATATATCTATCCCAAGGTATCGGAACGTGTAAATCTCCCATGGTATCTGTAGCACCGGTAGCTGTTCTAACTGGATCCCTTTGTACCTGCCCAGTGGAAATATACTGGATTTTTGGGGGTTCACGGCTATACCAGAAAGCCTTGCATATCTCTCCATCACTTCCAGAATGTACTAGAGGTTTTCCTCCGGGTGCCATAAATACAACAACATGTCATCTGCATATAAAGAGATTAAATGCGGTTCCCCTCCTACAGCGATGCCTATCGGGTCGTACTGTTGTCTCAGGTATATGGCCAGGGGTTCTAGGGCTAGAATATACAGCATAGGAGACCACAGGCATCCCGGCCTAGTGCCTCTACGAAGTTGCCACCTCTCTGATATCACCGCTCCTGTTTTAACTCTGGCCAGCGGCGCGCTATATAACATTTTAGCCCACTGTAGGTACCCGGGTCCTATCCCATAGCCAGCCAGGGCCGCCATCAGCCACGACCATTTGACTGAATCGTAGGCCTTTATTGCGTCTTAACAGTACAATTGCCAGTTCACCTTCGTCCTCATTTGCATGCTCAACGACTCGATGGAGTCGCCTAAGATTATGGGTTATGTTCCTGTTTGGGACATAGCCAGTCTGGTCGGGGTGTAATAGTTTAGCAATAACCCTCCTCATTCTGTTTGCCAAGACAGCTGTCAATAGTTTACTGTCTTGATTGAGCATTGATAGGGGTCTGTATGAGCCGCAGTTGTGACCAGGCTTATTAGGTTTGGGTAGCGGTATAATTATCGCTTCTCTAAGGGACTCTGGCAGCCTTCCCACTTCAAATGCTTCGTTCAGCATTTCTAAAAGCGGAGGAAGCACCTCATCCTTATATGTTTTATAAAATTTTCTTGGGAGTGCATTAGTCCCCGGAGTCTTGCTGGTGGGCAACTGTCTCACTACCTCTTCCAATTCCTCTAAGGTAATCGGAGCATCCAGTTCCTCCTGCTCTTCAGCACTGATCTGCGGCAGTCCTATGTCCTCCAGTGTTTCCACTATTTCTTTACAATCACTTTCCTCATCATCTCCATACAAGAGTCTGTAATATTCTACAAATTCCTGGTTAACTCCCTCTTGGGTGTCCACTATACTCCCATCCTCCCTAGTTATTGTTCTAATTGTGGGCCTGGGGGTCTCACTCTTGTATAACCATGCCAAGACCCTTCCTGGTTTGTCCCCCCCCGCATGCTGTCTCTCTATATACTTCTTATAGTTAAGATTGCACAGTCTCTCCCAGTGCCCCGCACATGTCTGCTGCAGCTTAAGTATTACTTCATTATCTTCCTTGGTATTACCTCCCCCACTTGACACTCTTTCTAGCTCCCTCTCCGTATCTTGCAGTTCAGCCAGGATCCCTCCTTGTAGCCCTCTGGATTTAGCTATAGCTACCCCCTCATTACTACTTTAAAGGCCTCCCAAAGCATACCCGCTATGTCTACCTTCTGTCAGATACAGCATGACCTTATTCCTCTTTAGGTAGCTCTTGAGCCCTCTGATGTTCCAAGTAATTATTTTAAGATCTCCCATGGCATATTAGGGTCCCGCTCCTCCCACCACAAGTGCAGTCCATGACCAGATATATTTCCATTCTTTGTAGGCTTGTTTCCCAACATAAACTTCCCCAAACAAAAAACACTTCAAACTCCCCAACCCGGAGATTCAAGATGGCCGCCCATAGGAGGTAGACGTGCCTGCGGAGCTCCCAGCCACCGATACTGGAGGAGGCCCACCACCTGGTATCTGCAGCGAGCTTCGGAGCTGAAATCTGGGCTCCGGGGTGCCATAGTGTCAGGAGAAGCGTTGGTACTGGGAGCGGAGGCGATTACGAGCCCCTGGCACACGTGGAGGCTTGTCGGCAGCCGGCGCCAGGACAAGGGGGACTGCCGTGGGAGTTGTGGAGCGCCCGCTGGTGAGGCAGAGACGCGTGTGGAGGGCAGCTGCGTTCTGGACAGGGCTCGCCGGGAAGAGGCTTGCCCTGGACTGAGGGCCTGAGAGGCTGAGGGTGAAGTGGCTCGCCTTGAGCCCGGGCGGGGAAGGAAGCCCAGCCTGCGCCGAACAAAGGAGGCGGAGTGACGAAGGGCAGCTCGGCCGGGCCTCCCGGGAGGCAGTTCGGGGCTCGGGTGGGCCCGGCAAGCGGACAGTGGGTGCCCAGCGGGTGCCGGCAGGAGCAGAGTGAGCAGAGGCAGACGCGGCTTGGAGGGGGGGCGCCGCTTCCCGCATCAGAGGCAGTACCGCGGGGAGCGGCGGAGCGGGCCCCGCACAGGTGCAGTGAGCGGCCCGTGGCTGGTGGGGCCTCGCCAGTTCGGCGCCCTTCTTCCGTGGAGGTGGGAGCGGCCCGGAGGAGGATTCGGCAGCGGCAAGCGGACTGACCTTCTTGGGAGCAGGTTAGAGTGCTCCCCCGGGGCGCTGAGAAGAGTGCCCCAGAGTGAGAGGGGAGGCCCCTGCGGCGGACTCTCTTGTGGGAGCTCCATCTTGAGGATCTGAAAGGGATTCAGGCCAATAAGAGAAGCTTTTGGTTCCCCAACCCCGGGGGCTGGTCTGAGTTCCTGGCCTCCTCACAATTTGGAGAGGCCTTCCTCGCACGGCATTGAGATTGGTGAGTCCTCCTGTAACCCACTGAAGGTGGAACATTAATTTGGTAGGCTAAAAGATCCTGGCAAACGAGATTAGAATATAAGAAGGGAAGCTTGGTCACCTGCTTGTGAACATTTGGTGGGATTGGAGGTGTGCTACGCACTTGTCCCCTCTGTTAACATGACCACGAAGGGCAAAGGCAAAAGTGGGAGGGCGCAGTCAGCGCTAGGCGAGGCCCCGGGCACCCTTCCTACCATGTGGCCGATGCAGGAGGTGAGGGGCCTGATCAGATCTGAGGGGGAGGAACTGGCAAGGAATGTCTCCCCGCCAGAAGAGGTTGGCACAGCTACGATGACGGGGCAGGATCTCAGGGGGGAGATCCACACTTTGCACACTAGCTTAACAAAGACCTTCCAGGAACAATTTCCGCTCCTCAGCTCCGACCTAAACGCGGCTATGGGGGAAATAAAGCAGGAACTGCGGCAGCAGGGCGAGAGGACAGATCTTCTGGAGAGAGGCTTGCAAGAACTGGATAAAGAGGTGACGGCCAGTAGTGAAGCAATTGAGAGGCTCGACGCAGCCACGCACAATCTGGAGATCCTGATGGAGATTATGGAAAATAGATCCCGTCGAATCAACATCAGAATCAAAATGCTTCCGGAATCTGTCCAGGATAGAGCGTTAAAAGGTGTAGCCCAATCCATCTTCGCAGAGATCTTGGGGATTACGCCACCTGAGGCGATTGAGCTCCACCGCATTCATAGAGTGGGCAGGGGTAATGCAGGGTCTCAATCAAGGCCCAGGGATGTCTTAGCAGCATTTACTAGGTATGCCGAAAAGGAAGCAGTCCTCCGGGAGGCGAGGAGGCAAGAGCCTATCAAATACCAAGGGCAGGGTATAGCCCTGTTCCAGGATCTAGCGAGCACTACACTTACGAAGAGGCGGCAAATGGGTCCAGTCCTCAAAGCTTTGAATGAGAAAGGGATTAGGTAAAGATGGACTTTTCCATTTGGTCTCTTGTTCGAGTGGGAAGGAGCTCAGAGGCGCATAACTACAATACAGGAAGGAGCGAGCATGCTGCGCCTGGACTTGGAGGAAACTCCTGCGGGATCAGGGAGGAGGGGGGCGGTAACTGGCCTGGGATCAAGGCCTTGGGCCGGGTCAACAGTGGGAGAGAAGAGGAGGAGAGCGAAGCTAAGTAATAAACCATCTACGGACGCCAACAAAAAAGGCTCAGGGGAGGCGGGAGGGTCTGTACATGAAGGACCCTAAATTCCAGTTTGCTTTAAGGGTGGTGGGCCAGTAACTGGCGAAATTGGCGTGTGGGGGGAGCATCCATCTCTGAATCAGAAAGGGTGGGTTTACCCGAAGAGGGGGGTGTGAGGGAGGTGGGAAGGGCACTCCCTTTGGGGGGGTTGGCTTGGGGGGAGAGAGAGGGGGGAAAGGGCAGCGGAGCGGGGGAACATGGATCAAGGCCAAGTGTGCAGAGGCTCTACTCAACGACATGCGAGGTGTGGGAGAACCAGGGGGGGAGGGCTGCAAGGCATCGGCACCTGATGACTCGGGCTGATGGGGTCGCGGGGGATCGCAGAGTACTTAGCTTGCCGAAATATTTTTCCCCATGCTAAAGTGGCTAACGCATAACGTGAGGGGCTTAAACACCCCTCTTAAGAGGAAAAAGTTAGAACAATTTACGAAAAAAGAGAATCCAGACATTTTGGGGCTGCAGGAGACGCACCTTAGACCTAAAGACCAGGGGTGCCTTAAACTACAGGAATTTGACCAGATTCTGCATGCCTCGGGCGGGACTAGGGCTGGGGGAGTGGCATTAGCCACCAAAACCTGTGGGCCTTAGGATGTCTGAGGTTATACGGGACAAGGAGGGCAGGTACATAATAGCTATGGGGTTGTATCAGGGTAGTCCTTATACTGTGGCAGTAGTCTATGCACCAAACGCGGGCCAAGAACACTTTTTGAAGCGTGTCCTGAACAAACTAGAGGATAATGCCTGGGGCCAAATCATCTTATTAGGTGACCTCAATATAGCCTGGAAAAAAGGTCGGGACCGGTCAGGACACCCTGATAGGGGGGTGGGGGGGGGGGGGCAGTGATGTCTACGGATATAATAGATATGATTCGTGGAGCAGGGCTGAGAGACGTGTGGCAGGAGATTAAGGGGAGAAGGAAGGTTATACCTTCCTGTCAGGGGTTCATGGATCCCAATCTAGAATCGACTACATCTGGGTGTCCTCAAGCTTGATGGGTCGGGTGCGGGAGGTGGTGACGGGCCCAATTGGCATAGCGGATCATAAGGTGGTATCTATGATTATTGACCTAGGGCCCAGGGAGAGAGGGGTTTGGACGTGAAGGTACCCAGGACATCTTCTTAGGGACCTGATAATCAGACAGGAGATTGAGGAGAAGATTAGGGATTTCTTCCTCATAAACCAAAGGGGGGACACAAGAGAAGAGGTCAGATGGGACGCCTTTAAGGCTACGCTGAGGCGGGAACTAATCGCGGCGGCGACCCACAGGGAGAGGCAATTGAAGGCGCTGGAGGCGCGACTGGAAGAGGAAGTCGAATTGGCGAGGCGGAAGGCCGGAGTGACCCCGTCTAGGCTTGCAAAGAGGGGATATCGTAGGGCATTGGGTCAGTTGGAGATCCTTAGGACCAAGAGGGCGGAGGGGGCTCTGTTGAGGGTGAGCCAACATTTCTACGCCAAGGCAAACAAAGCACATACTCTCCTTGCACGGTTGCTCAGGGGAGCGAAATCCAAAAACGCGAGCACAGCCTTAAAGACAGATTCGGGGAAAAGAGTCACAGAGGCTGGGGAGATACGAGAGGCCTTGGTGTCTTTCTACGAAACTTTGTATACGTCGCAGACCCCTCGGGAGAGTCTGCAGGAAGAGTTCCTAGAGAAGGTTGAGTTGGAATGGTTGGGGAAGGAGGCTGAAGAGAGGCTGGACGGGGAGATCAGGGAAGAGGAGGTACTGAAGGTGATCAGGGGTCTTCCTTTGAATAAAGCTCCAGGCCCAGATGGCTATACTGCGGCTTTTTATAAAACCTTTGCAAGCATTCTGGTCCCACATCTAACTACCCTTTTTAATACGTTTGGGGCCGCAGGGACAATAACCCCCTCCATGGAAGAGGCCAGGCTATCTCTTATCTTGAAGCCCAATAAGAATCCGGAGGAGCAAACCTCCTACAGGCCCATCGCGTTGATTAATATCGACGCCAAGATCTTCACGAAGGTGCTGGCGGCTAGGCTGGAGTGCTTCCTTCCAGATCTGATTGATTCCGGATCAGGCGGGGTTTATAAAGGTTCGGCAGACAGTGGATAACATACGGAGGGTGGCCCATCTGGTGGAAAAGGCTCACAGAACGGACACTCCCGCGGTCCTTTTGTCTCTGGATGCGGAGAAGGCTTTTGACCGTGTGGAGTGGTCCTTCCTGTTCAAGGTGATGAGGAAGATGGGCATTGGAGGCAATTTTTTACATATGGTACAGGCTAACTACCAGACACCTAGCACAAGTATAGCGGTGAACGGAGCTATGTCCATGTCTTTCAGAGTGAGCAGGGGTACTAAGCAGGGCTGTCCTCTGTCCCCTATGCTTTACGCAATCTATCTGGAGCCCCTTTTGCAGGCAATTAGGGAAGCGGAGGCGATTAAGGGTATCCCATTCGGGGGGGGTTGAGCAAAAGGTGGCAGCATTTGCAGACACCCTCCTGCTAACTTTAACGGCCCCAGTGGAGTCCATCCGAGCGAGCAGGGAAGTGTTGGAAGCCTTTGGTGAGGCTTCTGGTCTCAAAATTAATCTTACCAAGTCAGAACTCTTGAGCCTAACTATAAAGGGGGAGGAGCAAGAAGCCCTAAGGGGGCTACCCCTTTCCTTTGGAGCCCGGGGGGAATCCGATACCTAGGGGTGAGAATAACTTTGACTCTGGCAGGCTGGTATCGAGCTAATTACCTAACACTGTTAAAGGATATAGAGCGGGATTTCCGCGGGTGGAGGAGCCTTCCGATTTCGTGGTTAGGCAGGGTGGTAACGATTAAAATGGTAACTCTCCCGCGCCTGTTGTATCTTTTCCAGGCAATACCACAGGCAGTCCCCGCGGTCTTCTTTAAGAAACTAGATTCGCTAACTAAAGATTTTTTGTGGGACGTGAAAAAACCGCGGGTCAGTAGGCAACTCTTGATGGCTCCGAAGCGGGAGGGGGGTTTGGCACTGCCTAACTTTCAACGTTATTACGAGGCGACGCAACTACGGGTCGTTAGGGATTGGTTGCGGGAGGGTGAGGTCACACAGGCTAAGCAATGGGTGGCATTGGACAGAGCAGTGGCGCACCGCAGTCTGGCCGAGGTCCTGTGGCTCCCGAAACAGCATAGGCCCAGGCATTTGTACGAAAGTACCATCACATCATTAATGGTGGAGAACTGGGACAGATTGGTGAAGCATAAGGGTATCGTGACTTTTCCCTCTCCCTTTACACCTTTGTTCGGCAATGGGGAGTTTACTCCAGGGATGGAACGAGGCACCTTTAAGCAATGGCAAGAGGGTGGATGTAGGTGGCTGGGAGATGCGTTTAGGGGGGGGGGGGATTCTCTCCTTTGAAGATTGTAAGAGGGAGCTTGGAGTGAAGGAGGGGGAGAGGCTTCGATATGCGCAATTACGCCACTGGGTTCTGAATCCTGTGAACAAACACGCAGCAACAAGGGAGAAACTGCGGTTTGAGAGGTTTCTCCTGTCGAATGATGGATCCAAAGGTCTGATATCTAACTTTTACAAGATCTTGGACGAAACGCCTGGCAGGAGCCCATGGAAATATATGCAGAGGTGGGAACAGATCCTGGGTAGGTCCATTGGGCGGGAGGAGTGGGAAAGATTATGGAGGAAAATCCCCAAACTGCTTAAAGCCTCCCAGCTGCAGGAAATGTGGTATAAGATTCTGTTTGGGTGGCACTACACACCGGCCCGTCTTAAGGAGATGTACCCTAATACCTCTGGGAACTGTTGGAGAGGGTGTGGGGAGGAGGGAACGGCGCTACACATCTGGTGGTCATGCCCAAAAATCAGGTCTTTTTGGACGGAGGTTCAGAGGGCTCAGGAGCAAGCATTCGGTCCGGGAGGCAGTAGGCCCCCAGAGGAGACCCTACTGGGAGTTGAGCGGAGCACAGCTGGGGGGAGATTAAATCCCAGGGGAAGGCAAGAGCTATTTTGACATTTCCTGCTATGTCAGTAATAGCACAGAGATGGAGGAGCAGGGAGGTACCGGTTCTCCCAGATTTGTTGCGGAAACTTTGGGAAATTGTGGCCTTAGAATGGGCAACGTACGTGAAGGACAACAATTTAAAGGCTTTTGCAGGAGACTGGGAGGAAACCTTGCTATTCCTTAAGGATGACTTTGGAATTGGCTGGCGGCCCCAACGCCTGCGTCTACTTGATTTGCAGTATATGTCGGTGACGTCTTTATGAAGGCAACGGACTATGGCCAAGGAAGAGCCGTACCGTGGGGGGGGGATGGGAGGTGGGGACACTGTTTCTCTGTTGCAAACTGGTCACTTGGGAGTTTTGGTTCATGGTTTTAACGAACTACGGACATGTCGGTGCTGCCTTCGGCGGGGGTGGGAGGAATGGGGGAGATAGGGAATGTTCTTTTATTTACTTCTATGTTGTAAAACCAATAAAAAAACTCCCCAACCCCCTCCCTGCCCCAACTCACTCCCCTCCGTTTCCTCGCATCCCAACACCCTTCCCAACTGTTGCCCAGCTCCATCCCTGGATCTCAGGCACCCCCGCATCTAGCCCTTTTCTGGCAATAGCCTTTACTCACGGCTCAGCAGGGTGAAATCGCCCTAGTGGCGGTCCTACTACTCTAACTCCCGGGGGTAGGTCGTCTCCATCTTGCCGCTCCCGTTTGCTTCCAATTAGATGCACTTAGTGCTACCCAATTTACATTCGCATTTTATATTCTAGTCCACCAAGTCCAAATGTCCCTTATTACATTTTTCAATGTTATCTGTCCTCGCCCCGCCCCTGGTATCTGTGCCCCCCCCCATCCTTGCGTCATACATGATGTGTCCCCATCACTTATCGTGGTCCTCGCGATCTTGCTTCCCGTCTTATTCTGGACAACCCTGCATATCCAGCCATGCCGTTGCGTCCTCCGGGGTTGTTAGGGAGAATTCTCTGTTAAGGCTAATTTCCCAAACCTAGTGAGTTCCCCAGCAGCTTTGCTGGATTTTTGGGGTTTATTTTTTTTCTCCTGTTAAGAGTGAGACTCTTTTTCTCCCACTCTTAGGCATGATTTGAGTATGTCCTTTGACTGTAAATGTGTTTTATGGGCTATGGGGTCTTTTACTCCATAGGGCTCCATGTGTTTTTGGTATGTGTGTTACACAGCACCCTCAGTGCAGTAACACAGGGGTGTCACAGTGACCCCCAAACATACACTCCATACCCTGGGACTGACTACTGTCTCCCAGGGCATGTAAAGTCACCATTGGCTTTACTAGTCTCAAATTGTGAACAGAACCAGTACAAACCATCATATTGTTGAAGTACTGGTAGGGTAATTCGATTGCCCCGTGGTCTGTTTTCCAAGGGGGGCACTGTCCAGTCCCCCCTTGTCGAGTTTCTGGCTGGTGGCAGTGGATACCATGCAAAATATTCCACCGGAATGTTTCCTATGGGATTTTCCCATTGATTTTAAACGCACCACTTTTTGGTGCAATGTTAAAGATACCGCCGGGTTATTTATTTAATATTTATTCCCCGGTTGGGTCTTTTTGCCAGGACTCGTTTTAAAATGGCGTTTGTGTTCGCCTCTGCAACTCTAACCCAAGTCGAGCCCTTTGTTCCACTTTTTGACGGGCTTCTCCACAGAAGCCCTTCAAATGGTGCCACTCTGTCTAGGGTCTACAGGATGTGTGGGAGGGGGATTAGGCACCCTGGACTGAGTTGCCTTGGCAACTCAAGTTGCACTCTTGTGTGATTGGCCCAGTGGTGAGCCGCCCGGCTCACCACTTAGCATGTTTGAGTGACAGCTAGGCTGATGAATGGGGGTTTTTCTGCATAAAAGCAGGCCTTTGGGGAGTGGAACTTCAGAAGTCGCCACAGGACCTAAAGAATCCGAAGAGGGGAATAGCTGAGCCATCTACAACGACGACACCATCGGTGGAGCCCTGCTGTACAAACGCACCACTTCCCCGACGACAGAGGAGATCTTCTTCCAGGAGAGTCTTCTTCCCTTTGAGCTGGTGGGACCAACCAGTTCACCTTTTTCGCCTTCCTGGAACGTCTCGTGGTCGAATCGCCCGTGCCAAGCACCCCGGCGGCCAGATAGCCACGCTTCACCACTACCGCGAATAAAAGGGTCGTACCTTTTAATTGGGAAACTCTGCGGCTGGTTTCTTCCCTGGCAGTGCAACGACCTCCAGCTTTCTTCCTCGTCGAGATCATCTCTTCCTCTGGTTGAAGCCACGACTTGCATCCACTGCCAGGAACAACTGCCACCGCTGGAGCTTTCTCACCATTTCAGGTACTGTGTCCCGCCTGGTCTCCCTTGCAACAGATTGGTGTCTCGTAAATCCTTGACTTTCTAACTGGGTTGACCTCAGACCTGATAACTTTACCTTTCTGAACTGATCCAACCTCTTTTTGACTTTTCTGCAAAGACTTTGAGTGCATTTCCACTGTGTGATCTTGGGCACATTCCGCCTTGCTCTCTCCAAGAGTGGGCCTGGCCTATGAACGTTTTGCTCTACAGTGGACCCTGCCTTTCTTGACTTGCTGTGGTTTCTTAAAAGTGTTGGTACTGTCTTATTTTCCTACTCTGCCTTTTCTCTCCCTTTTTAAACAAATTATTGGAGTGCCATCTACGGTTACACGCTCACCTCTGTTTTGCTAAATAAGTGGTGCCTTAACCTAGACTTGTCGAATAATTAATTAGGGAGGTGTATATACTAATAGTGACTGTGTTTGAACTTGCTTGATATATTAGTGCCAGTGTATTTTCATAAGTGTGTTTTTAAATAAATAATTATATACTTTTAATACCAAAGCTCTGGTCAGTGTTTGCTTGTTCTACTGTATTTTTAGCCCTATTGTGTATACTGTATATACTGCCTAACTCTTCTTGAGACAAGTCTGACTGCTCAGCCACAGCTACCAGGTAAATCTGGGTGGTACAGATTGCTACCAATTGGGTTTACTGCTTACTCCTGTAGTCTTAAACTTTTTGCAGTGGTCCCTAAGGGAACTGGACAGGTTTCTGCCTAACAAGGGTGTCAAAAAAGTACGCCCTACTTTTGTGCAGGACTTTGAGCTTTGCGGGGTACAAAAGCATGTACTTGATTCCAGCCGTGCGCAGTCTCCTCTTGATCGCTGCATAACTATAACGGTGTCTCTGCACCAACATGGTGTAGTCAGGATATGCTGTGATGGTTGCAGATGCCCTTTCAATCGTTTCCACCTTTGCGAAAGTACTCCAAGATCTTCTCTCTATCTTTGTAGTTCAAGATCTTTGCTATTACTGTCCGAGGGGGGGCTTCCTCATCACGGCCCTGTGCGCCCGTTCAACAGCAAATCCTTGCGAAAGATTGTCTGCTCCTATTTCTTGCAGGATCAGATTCTCCACGTAGTCCGTGGGGTCTTGGCCTTCCTCTCCCTCCGGCAGGCCGACCACCCGTATGTTGTTACGTCTCGCTCTCCCTTCAGCCTCCTCCGCTCGGTTCTCCAGGTTGGCGACCTGTTGCTTCAGTATGTGGACTTCCTTTGCATTGCTTGTGCTGGTTTCCGTATTGGTTTTCACCGCACTCTCTAGGCCGCTTGTTCTTTCCGCCAGCGCTCTCGCATCTTGTCGCAGCAGGTTGACCTCTAGCCCAACCGCCTCTATTTTGGTTTCCAGAGCGGTTCTTGGGTCTGCCATCGCTGTTCTCCACAAGTCTTTCAACTCTGTAATGGCTGGTAGGATCAGGTGATCCTCTTTTGTCGGGGATACTTCTGCAGGCGCGGCTGCCGCATCCTGTGCCGGGGTGGTAGGAGCCTGTTGCGACTTGGCAAAAATGTCCATAGTGGGCTGCTTGCTCTTGGTCTTGCCTCCTCTCACCGACATTGTGCAGCCCTGCCTATGTACCGGGGCCCAACTTTTCTGTAGCGTGCAGGTCCTGCTTCCCCGTTCCTACTTCTGCGTGGTTGCCGCATGCTGTGGCCCTGCCTGGCCTATATGGCTCTTGCGCCTTGTCCAGTTCTGCTTTCTGGGGTTACACCTCTCGCTCTCGAGGGTAGTCTGTTGTAGCTCATGCGCGTCGTGAGTAGCGCATGAACTGTGTTGCGGTCCGCTCCTCCTTCCAAGCCCCCACAGGTCCCCCGCGCTGGGTAGTCGGGTGAACCCCTCAGCTATTCGCCCCATTCGTATAGGCTGCTCGCACCCTCTTCTTCCTTCGTCTCGCGGCTGGGCCTCTTCGATGCCAGGCGTGCAGCGTAACAGTGTATCTCACTGTTTCTATATTCCCGGTGCAGTTTTCTCAGCCGCAGTTGCCGTTCGCTTCTTATTCCACACACTGCGCCCTCACTGCCAGCCTTCGTCCGCCGTGGGTTTACTGGGCCTGCCCCAGCATCCTTTGTTCTAGCGCGTCGGCCATTTTGTGTAAAGTGCCGCTCCGCGGCTACCAACTTTCAGTTGATCTTGCAGTCCTCCTGTAGTCATCAAGGGCTCAGCTCTCTCTCGAACTTGCCCCATGCCTTTACACATCCAATAGTGTATTTCTGAGCACGATCATGCCTTTTTTTTAGCTTATTTTCACGCAGGATCATGTCGGATCGTCAGGAGCAGCTCGGAAGACACGTCCTACTCCATGACCCTCTAACCACGCCCCCGGGTGTTAATAAATCTTTGACTAAAAAGTACTGCCCTTCCGTTAGCGACCCCAGCTATTTATCCACTCACCCAACTCCCGAGAGTTTGGTGGTTCAGGCGGCGTACCCTACCATCCCTCCTGATAGGGACGACAAACGCTTCAACGGTTGGGCTTGGAAGGTATTTTCTGCAGGGAGCATGGCATTGAACTCGGCCAACTCCACTTGTGCCCTAGCAAGGTTCTCACACACTCTGTGGAACTGTTTATTTAGCGGCTGAGCATATTCCTGAGGGGGAAGAAAGGGATGGCTTCCTGGCTCTCGTGCAGGACGGCAAGGATGCTATGTGCGAATCCCTTCAGTCGGGTTTGGATACGGCAGACAGTGTTAGACGGTCCTTGGCTGCGAGCACCGTTATGCGCAGATTTGCATGGTTGCGGAAGTCGGGTTTTGTTCGGGATGTGCAAAGCCGTCTTCTGAACACGCCCCTTCTTCAAATAGTCTTTATTGTTTTTTTTCGATACAAGTATAACACTTCACATGTTCACATCACAGTAAAGGTCAGTATGGCTCTTCCTTCTCTTCATACAATATTTTCAGAAAGAACAATTGACCAAAACATCATAACTTGTGTATATCCCCTCCCCCCACCCTTCCCACCCCGCTCCCCCCACCCTTCCCACCCCTCCTACCCAACCCCCCAATCATCGGAATAAGATAGTGAACTATATTGTACATACGGTGGGCCAATCAAGCCCTACAGGGGGATCACACTAACTCATTGTTCAGGCCTAATTGCTTCATGGCTTACTTCATTGTAGAGGTGTATACCTTTGTCAGCCCAATTGATACCTTGGTGGTGGATTCTGGTAATGGGTTTTACTTCGCGCAGCAGTGATGGGCCCAGCATTCCTTATAATACTCCTTAAAGAGTAACAAGATCGAGTCTATGTTCCTACGGGATTCCATAGCTGCTGCTGTCAGGCTTTCCATTATATTGCATGCGCTTTACTAAGCCATTCCCTTTTGGAGGGGAGAACTGTCGACTTCCATTTGATAGTCAAACAAACTCTGGCCGCTAATAATAAGTTTTGCGGCATATGTGTTAGGGACTCATGGGAATCTTCATCGTTGGAATCCACCCCAAACAGTACCAGAGTTGGTGTAAGTACTCTGGGGATCCGCTCAATGTCTTGGATCCAGCCTTGAACCTCTTTCCAGTATATTTTCACCTTGTCACAGCCTCACCACTGATGCCAATAATCGCTGATTTCCCCACAGCCTCTCCAGCAGTGAGGGGGGGTGCCTGGGAACATTTTAGACAACCTTTTAGGAGTGTAATGCCATCTAACTGATATATGTGCATTGTGCATCTTGTATTGTGTAGATATGGATGACCCCCAGACCGCTTTTCTTATGGTCTTCCAAACCCCGGGTCGATCTCCAAGGTTTAATTCTGCTTGCCGTTTAACCTCCGATGAGGGGCAGTTCAAATGGCATCTGGTAATCAGTGCTTTGTACAGTTGGGCAATCAGCCCTTTCGTGGTCTGGGGGGTACTTAAAATTAGTTCAGATGCCATAAGAGGGTGTTGCATGGTGTTTCCCCAGCAGCGATCTGTTAAGACACTTAGTAATTGCAAGTATTGCATTGGGGTAACAGTCTCCTCCTGCAAGACTTCTCGTAGGTCTCCTAAAGAGATGTATACCCCTTCTCTCCACATTTGTGCCGCCCTTATCACTCCCGCTTCATACCACTTCTGAAACCGATGGAAGTTGCAGATTAGCTTCTCTATGGGGGAGACCAAATGCAACTTAACGGGGAGGGCCAGGTCGTAACGCCTCGTGTGGCTCGGGAGGGGCGCCAAAGTGACCACAATACCTTTAGAATAGGATGTTCACGAATTCTATGCATCATTGCTGACTGAGGTACCCACAAGCATTCCCCCAAAGTGACTGGTGCAAAAGCACTGTTCTCTGTTGCAACCCATTGTTTTTCTCGGGGTTCTCCCATAGATGTTCGACTAATACCCTCAGCTGGGAGGCCCTGTAATATTCTGGGATATCTGGAAACTCTATTCCCCCTAATTCTTTGGGTAGTACTAGAGTAGAATAAGGAACTCTTATTCTACTGTACACCGTGGATCGGGCACCATGCCGAGTCTGCGGTGCCCGCGTGGCTGCCCCAGAACCTAACAGCCTGAACAAGCACTTGTCTGGGTCCAGGCTTGGAGCTCCGGTGGATGCCTTCCCTGCTCCATTGTGCAGCCAGCGGCTTCCTCGTGTGCCTGAGAGACAGGGAGGTGATGATGGGGGGCCCCCCGGGGATCCATCGGCTCCCGGCGAGACCCCCCAAATCAGCAGGCCGCGCTTTGTGAGTCGGAGGCTGGGAGCGGGGGGACTGTGACAGCTGCTGGCCCCCACCAGACTTAAATATGGGACGGCTGCCACTACAATACATCTGGGGACCTGGGCCTCCCTCTGGTTCCGGGCGGTTCCCTCTGGGGGGCATAAAGAGTTAACTATTCCGTGGCTGACATCAGATGATAGAGGATGATCAGAGGATAAAATAGCATAACTTCAGCGAGCGTTAGCCTCCCTACAACAAATGGTTAAAAAGGTGGCAGCTAAGAACGATGATCTGGAAGGGAGATCAAGAAGAAATAATATAAGAATAACAGGGGTTGCGGTATACACTCCGATAGATAATATGGAGTTATTCATGGAGAAATTGCTCAAGAGATCCTTGATAACCCACGGGTCACGGAGCTGTTTATGGTGGAGCGGGCCCACCGGTCCCTGGCAGTCAGACCACCTACTTGTGCCCCCGAGAGGGGTATAATTGCCTGCATCTTTAACTATCGGGACACTTTGCTTCGGGCTGCACGGGGCAAGGGGGTCCTACGATGGGGATCTGCAACAATTCGGATATTTCCGGATTTCAGCCAACATGTCCAAGACTTAAGGAAACCCTTCCAGGTGGCGAAAAAATTCCCTGAAAAAGAAAACAATTTGCTACTCAATGATGTTCCCCGCTAAACTCAGGGTGGTGCATCAGGGGAAAACCTTATTCTTTACATCACCAGAATCAGCAGAGAGATTTGCTTCTGAAATCCCGGATCTGGGGGCCTCACCTCATCACTCTCCCTAGTTAACCTTGTGAACCTGTGCTTTCAGTATATTCATGTTTTAGTCTTGGGTTTCTGTTAGGGGTTGCCCATGGCACTGCCTGACATAGGCTGTATCTTTAATTTGAGGATGGCAACACTAAGTCAAAATGGTATATGTGGTACAAATGCCTCTTGCCTAAAGGAGGCACAGCGGCCTCCGGCACCCCCCCCATCCTCAGCGGCACTTGATTGGGTTAAAGTTTTATGTTTGATGTTATGTGGGTGGGGGGTGGGACACGATGGCCAGTAGATTGGAATTCCTGGCATGGGTGGGGGGTGGGTAGGGGGTGTTTGAAACAAGTGGCGTGGTTTGTTTGTTGGGAACCTTCTTTCAGAACTATGGGAATTTTTGTACGCAATACTTTGCTAAAAAAGTCTCAATCATCATGTACCTAGTGATTCCCTTGGGGCTTCATATAAAGTCAGTATCTATAATCCGGACATAACATGACTCTCGCTCAGGAGCATATCGCTCCCGTTAAGACTAACATTAATTTGCTCACATAGAATATTCGGGTTCTCACAAACGGGAAAAAGATACGCCTCATCTCTAATTATGTGACGAATCACCATGTTAATGTATTGTGCATACGGGAGACTCATTTAGGGAAGGGGCATACAATCACCCCTTGGCTGGCTGGGGCATCTACAGGTATGGGTCTTCTTTCTGCACTCACTCTCGGGGGGTTGGCGGTCTATATACAATGCTTGCTGGAGTTTAAATTGCATATACAGGTCTCTGATGTTGAGGGGTGGTTTATGCTAGTGGCTGGAGAAATTGCAGCCTGGCCTGTCCTTTTCATAAATGTATACGGTCCTAATTACGAGACCCCTGATTTTTTTCAAACATGCTCTGAACATTTGCGCACATTCCCGGGGTATGACGTGGTCTGGGCGGGGAACTTTAATTTGGCTCTCAATTCGCAAGTGGATAGGTCCACATCAGTTCTAAGGGCACCTGCTCGAGTGGCTCAAAAATCGCAGTCCATAGCAGTGGACTATTCCTAGATTGATGTTTGGCGATTCCATCACCCCAATGATCGGAAATTCACCTTCCACTCCAGTGTACATGGTAGTTCTTCTAGGATAGATTATATTCATATGACCCCAGAATTGATCCGTTCGTCCAGCAGGGCAGTGATACTCCCCCGAACCCTATTGGACCACTCCCCTGTACTAGTACAATTCACGGGTCCGGCCCCCCCTCCAACCTCCCTAGGCAACTCAGATGGAGGTTCTGGGCATGCGCCCTTGAAGATGTGGTGTTCCGGGAGGAAGGGCGCAAAGCCATCTCAGATTTTTCCAGCTGAATAAGGACTCTGTCCCAAGCCAGGGGGTTGTGTGGGAAACATCTAAGGTGTATTTGCGGGGTTGGTGTATTTCGCAGGAAGTGGGTGTTTTGAAAAGCATTCGTAATGCCATTGCATCTAAGGAAAAAGAAATTAAAAACATGGAGTTACTCCAAGCCAGAATGGACTCTCCCACAATCCAGGCTGCCCTGTAAGCTAAAAGACGTGAGGTATGCTCGCTAATGGATAGCAAGGACAGATTCTTGGGTGACCCCATCGCAGCGGCAAGATATGGGGCGGGTGTTAGGGAGAATTCTCATACTATGGCTATTTCCCTTACCTATAGAGTCCCCCAGCAGCTTTGCTGGATTTGAAGGGTTTGTTTCTTTTTACCTGCTAAGAGGGAGACTCTTTTTCCCACTCTTAGGCATTTCTGCTATGTGTGTTCTAGGCTATTTTTGTGTTTAATGCCTATGGGATTTTCTCTCCCCCATACAAACCATTTTTATTCACATGTGTCACAGAGCACCCTCAGTGCAGTGACACACGGGTGTCGTAGCGATCCCCAAACATAGACTCCATACCCTGGGATCGACTACTGTCTCCCAAGGCATGTAAAGCCCCCATTGACTTTACTAGTCGATTTTTATGAACTTAACCAGTACAAATCATCTTACTATGGAAGTACTGGACGGGTTTAATAGTTTTTCCCCTATGTTCATTTTCGAGGGGGTACCTTAAAGTCCTGCTCTCTAAAGTTTCTGGCTGGTGGCAGTGGTTACTACCGTAAATATTCGTCCACAAATATTTCCCAATGGGATTTTCCCATTGTTCGAGGCTACCACTTTTTCTGACAGCCTCTAACATACTGCCGGTGCATTTTGATATTAACTTTGCTCCGGTAGGTTTTATTTGCCAGAACTTTAAAACTTCTTTCTCGTGTCTTTCTCTACGATCCTAACCCAGGTCGGGGATCCTTTGTTCGTCCGTTTGGCGGACTTCTGCCCAGAAGCCCTCCTTCCGGCGCCACTGAGTCTGGGGTGGGTCCATTGGGTGGGAGGGGGAGTAGGACCCCTGGACAGAGTTGCCGCAGCAACTCAGGTCGCACTCTAACCTGATAGGCTGGAGGGTCTCCCGCCAAGAAGACCACTCCACTGTGTGAGTGACAGCTAGGCTGTATGAATGGGTCTCTTTCTGCATAAAAGCAGGATCCTGAGGACTGGAAGAGCAAGACGTTGCCACTGGAACTACGGAACAGAAGGGGTGAGAAGCCACAGACATCTTCAGCATCTACACCACCGGTGAAGCCCTGCTAGATCGTCTCACCACTTTTCTTCCACACGATGAGAGGAGATATTCACCGAAAGAGCCTTCTTCCCTTGAGCTGGTGGGGACAACCAGTTCGCCCATCGCTCCTCCGGACCTGCCTTGGTCGAATCGCCAGTGCCCTGCACTTGGAGACCGGATAGCCAAGCAGCTATCGACCCGGACCGCAATTAAAAGGAGCGTACCTTTTAAACTTCATTGGCAGCACCGCGGCTGGTTTCATCCCTGGGTAGTGTAGTGACTCGAACCTTCCTCCACAACGAGAGCCCCTCTTCCTCTGCTGGATCCCCCGAACTGCAGGAACTACCAGGAACAACCACCACCGCAGGAGCCACTTCTTCACGTTTAAGGTACATTGTTCCGCCAGGCCGTCCTTTCTTCGCGGTAGTGCTACAGGTGTTTAAAATCCTTTTTCCTACCTGTTGGGTTGGCCGCCCCTCTCTCTTAACATTGTCTTTCGCTTTCTGCATCCACCTTTTCAACATCGTTAACCAAAGACTTGACTGCAGCTACGAGAACATTTTGCTCCTGGGCCCTTCCCCTGTACCACTAACCCTGGCACAGGCCCACTGACTCTGGTCACATTTGTTAGACCTGCTTTCTCGAGATTGATTCTCCCTTTGAACTGTGTGGTGCAACCCTTTCTTATAGCTACCCTTTTCCTTCCCACTGCATGATCATTGTGAAATGCCATTTTGCTCAGTTTTCATTTGAAGTATTGCCTATACTAATGTACTGTCTGGCTGAACTGGTTCACAACTGATGGGAAGTGTTGCTCGGGAGTATAAGAACCTATTTCTAGATACCTTGTGTTTTTCCTCCCTTGTGAGAAATTGTTAGAGGATCCCTTGTGTGTAGTTGTCACTGTGCCGTTTTGCTCAGTTTTCACTCTGGTTCACTTGGTCGACAATTTATATAGGGAGTGTGTACATTTTTCCCTTGACTTAATTTAACTTGCTTGGTACTTGTGATATATGTGTCTACTTAGAAGTGTATAAAATAAATATATATATACTTTTTAACTACAAAGCTTTGGTCAGTGTTTTCTTGTGCCATAGTACAGTAGGTCTATTGTGTAAACCCTGAATACTGCTCATCTCCCTCTTGAGATAAGTCTGACTGCTCAGCCACAGCTACCAACTAAATCTTTGTGGTACAGACTGATACCAAAGGGGATTTATTGCTCTTACCTGTAGTCCTAATCTGGTGTAGTGCTCCCTAAGGGAACTGCACTGGATTCTGCCTAACAGAGGGGGACCGTCCGAGTAGAACCCTTGCCTGGGCCATTAGACAAGACCGACATTTGGACCCTATAATAGAAGTAGAGTCCCCTGAGGGGGAGCCCATTAGGGATGCGGGTGGGTAAACAACATTTTTCGGCATACTATGAGAGGCTTTATGCTACTCAAAGCACTGCAGAGCATGACGATATCGCCCACTAGCTCGATAGGATTGCTCTGGGATGGCTGGATCCGGAGCGCCTCTTAATGATCCCCCCATGGAGGACGAGCTTCTTAAGATAATTAAGTCTCTCCCGAATGGTAAGGTGCCGGGCACAGACGGCATCACGGCAGAACTATACAAAGCCTTCCTGGACCTTCTCATCCCACACCTCCTCAGTATGTGTGAGAAAGCGGCCTCCTCTGGGGTACTCCCGGAATCTGTTAGGACGGCCCTTGTTACGGTGCTGCACAAACCTAACAAAAACCCCAAAAAATGCTCATCATATCGGCCTTTGCTGATGAACACTGATATAAGATCTTGGCGAAACTGCTCGCCGACAGGCTTCTCCCACATATGCCGAATCTGGTTCTCCCAGATCAAGCAGGGTTTATACCAGATCGCTCTACGCAAAACAATCTGCGAAGACTGTTCACTCTGATGCATAACGTGAACCCTGAGGTCCCTATAGCGGTGGCGGCACTGGATGCGGATAAGGCATTTGATTCTGTTGAATGGTCTTTTCTGTTTGAGGTTCTCTGCCGCACCGGCGTCGGTATTCGGTTTCTAGACTGGATTCATCTTCTTTACTCTGCCCCACGCACCTTGATTTACACTAACAGGATCCAGTCGGCCCCCATGCGCCCAACTCGGGGGACTAGGCAGGGATGCCCCTTCTTCCCGCTTTTGTTTGCTTTGGCAATCGAACCAGTGGCCTGTGTCCTGAGGGAGTTTCACTCCCATTGTGGGGTGACCATACGTTCGCATACATCGGTCGTCTCGCTCTATGCAGACAATATGTTGCTGTATGTTAAAAATTCTCAGATCAATCTACGCCCCATGATGGAAGAGATTTCCACATTTGGTAGCTTATCTGGTCTTCAAATAAATTGGACCAAATCCGAAGTGCTCTCGCTCACGATGGGGGTGTCCCCACAGGATGTATGGGAGGCATTTGCTTGGTGTCCGCAGGGAATACCCTACTTAGGGTGTCCACTTCCTCATCTAACCTATATGAGGAGAACTATGTTACTGCCTTGCAGCACTTGGAACACAGAGTAGACACATGGGTGAGTCTTCCTATCTCCCAAGCACCCCGTGTTTCCTTAGCCAAAATGGTTATCCTACCAAAATTATTATATATTTTCAATAACGTCCCGATTTGGCCACCTACAGCTTTTTGGAATCGCATAAAGTCGATGATGAACAAGCTGCTCTGGGCCGGGAAACAACCCCTATCTCTCTACGTTCAATGTGTAACCCGTACTCCCAGGGGGACTAGATGTTCTCAATCTCTTTTTATACTATTTAGTAGCCCAGATTCAATATTCCATCTGGTGGTGGTCCCCCACGAGTAGTTTTCCTCACTCACGTCTTGAGCGAGCTATCACTCAGCCCGATGATCTTCGAGGCCTCTTGTGGGGGACCCGGGAGTGTCACTTAAGAGCGGAGGTGCAACCCTTGGAGGTTACCCTTAGGGCGTGGGACCAATTGGCAAGGTGGGCTGGGTTGGGTCCCTGGTACTCACCCTCGATGGCCATATACAGAGTTTGCCTTACACATGAACACATTTTCATTCAGCATTTTCAGAACCTCCAGATCCGCACATTGGGAGACGTGACCCCGTGTGGCAAATTTATAGCATGGGAAGATCTTAAGGTTAGGGGCGGTTGTTCTTCGGTCACCCTGCTGCTGTACTTCCACCTTCGAGAGGTTTTAAGGGTAAGATGGGCCGACTTTCCGAAAGCGCCTCAGATTTCTCCTGTGGTGGAATATGCTATAGCACCAACATCCTCCAGGAAGGCGGTATCGACTTTATATAGTTTGGCCCGGTCTCCGGGACCACAGGCTGCAGCCCAGTTCAAGGTTAAGTGGGAGGGCTGCTTGGCAAAGGAACTATCGGAGGCTCAATGGTGCTCTATTCTTACCCAGATTAAACATGTCTCTATTAATAACAGGTTCTGTCTGATCCACTTCAGATTTGCACACCAGTTGTATTACTCTCCATTGTATCTGCACAGAATGTTCCCACTTAGGTCCCCGAACTGCAAAAGATATCATCAGGCCTCTGCCAATTTTTTTCCATGTGGCATGGTCCTGCCCTCGGATTCAGCCCTACTGGGCAGCTGTAGCAGAAGTCAGGAAAGGATGGTGGAAGACCCAATCCCATTTTCCCCTGAGACATGGCTACTGGCACTGATCGAGTTGGACTCCCGTAGTGACAAACGCTTGGTTGGCATGGCCTCCGTTGTTGCTAGATCCTTGGTGGCGTGTACATGGGGGGTGGCTACAGCACCTACTTTACAACACTGGCTCAATGTAATGTCGATTTGTGAGCAAAGGGAGACACAGTATAACCAGACACTTCCAGCTAGTGGTAGACCCAGTGACTACTGGGTGGCCTTCAGAAGTTACATATCCAATGAGACGGACTGCATGGAGGTTTCCCCGATGTGGGATAATAAGGAGGATACCCTCACGACTCACAGAGGGTTGTAATCCCCAGGAACTGTCCAAGAACAATGTACTGGTGTGGTTATGATGGGGACTGGGTCTGCTATAAAGTTGGGGGTGCTGGTTTGGATCACGAGGCAATGGATGTTGCCACGGTATACTGTGGTGCAGAAGTTCACACGGAATATAGAATATGGAAGAAGGTGTAGGCGAGGGGGGCCCTGCTGCTATACGTTGGGGCAGGGATTTGTATGGCGTATATTGGTTATGTTATTATTTAGTACTGGTTCTATTGCAAAAGTTAATAAAAAACAGTTAAAAAAATAAATAAATCTAGGGTTTTCCTTGTGTTGTCCGCTCCTTGTCTTCCCCTTACATAACCCATCTGGTCTGTATGCACCCGCTATGGGAGAACAAGGGCAAGACTGGATGCTAGGATGCTTGCATAGATTTTCGCATCTACATTAATTAGGGATATGGGGCGGTATGACGCACATTCCTGGGTGTTCTTTCCTTCTTTAGGGATAACTATAATTGCCGATTCTGTAAATGATTTGGGGGCTTGGCCTGTTGTTAATATTGAGTTATACAATTTGGTTAATAATGGTGACAGGGCTTTACTGCTTGTCTTGTAAAATGCCGGGGTATAGCCATCATGTCCCGGGGCCGATCCTGCTTTCAAATTGGAGATCGCCCTTTGGACTTCTATGATGGTTATAGAAGTGTTTAGTTGTTCTGCGTGTTCTGTCTTTATAGGGGGGCAGGGAAGGGCGTACAGCTGTGAATAGAACCTGGAGAAACGGTTCACAATTTTGTGTGGGTCTGTAAGGGCAGTTCCCCCTTCGTCGTTTATTTTATACACAGCCCTGTCGGCCCTTTGTTTCCTTAAGCGATTCGCTAGCATCGTATGGGCTTTATCCCCTTTCTCAAATAATTTTTGTTTAAGATATTTGAGTTGTGTGAGGGCCTTTCCGTTCCAAATGTCTTTCAGCTCTTCTCTTAGCCCTATTATTTGTGACAGCTTGTCTTCTGCTTGGTCTGGACACAGTCAGAGGTCTCGCTCTCCTAACATGCCCTTTGATGGCGCACATTTGTTTGGCAACAAGGCTGACGAGAGCCTTGAGAGGTTGCAGATCTCGAAAGCTGAGGCAAAATCTTTAAGCGCAGCTGTGCGTCAACCTCTGCCTTTTCGTCCTAGGGGAAAGCAGTGGAGGGGAGGTTCTTTTTGTTACTACTCCTCCATTGGTAGAACGAGAAGGGCCGCCAGTCAAAGGGGCCAGTGAAAAAGTACCCGTGGTGGTCGGGGAAATAGAGGTGCCAAAGCCGCTCAGGCAGCTGCCTCTTTACCTTCAGGCACTGCCGCAGCCGCTTCCAAACAGTCATGAGGCCATGTCCCATGGTTCTCTGGTTGGGAGCAGACTTTCTCAGCATCTCGAAGAGTGGCGAGCCATTACTTCAGATGCGTGGGTTCTGGATACCATAGCCCACAGCTACTGCCTTCCCTTCCTACAGCAGCCTCATGACAATCCACCGGGGAAACTCTCTTTGAAGCTTCCAGTCCGCTCCTTGCACAGAAAATCTTAACCCTGCTAGAGAAAGGCGCTATAGAACTGGTGCATGTAGCGGAGAGGAACAAGGGATGGTATTCCCCTTATTGTTTTATCCCAGAGAAAGACAGGGGATTGAGACCCATCCTGTACTTGGATTTGTTGAACATACTTCACAGGAAGGACAAGTTCAAGATCAAGTCCTCCAGGCCCTTCAACTTCAGGATTGGTTGGTGTCTCTGGACCTACAGGATGCTTACTTTCATGTGCCGATTCATCCCAAGCACAGAAAGTACCTGAGGTTTGCGGCTGGAGACTCGCACCTTCAGTTTCGGGTCCTGCCGTTCGGATTGACCTCTGCCCGAGGGTCTTCACCAAGCTAATGGTGGTGGTGGCAGCGAGGGGGGATTCATGTCTACCCCTACTTGGACTGGCTGATCCGGGCGCGCTCTCCTGTGCAAGCATTGGATCACCTAGGTCTCACCTGCCGCTCCCTCCACAGGCTGGGCTTCTCCTTCAATTTCAAGAAGTCGCATCTGGCACCTTCCCAACAGTTCCAGTACATCGGGGCTGTGTTAGACATGTCCTTGGGGAAGTGCTCACCTCCCAAGGTGAGGGCTCATCACATTGTGCAGATGATGGACAAGTTTCAACATGCCCAGAGTCTCCCGGCTTTCGAATTCTTAAGGTTGCTCGGCCTTATGGCATCCTGCATTTTTCTGGTGCCAGAGGCCCGGCTGAGGATACCTTTGTTCGCGGTCGTGGTAAAACGTGGTATCCCGGTTGCCGGGGTGCTTGGCACAGGCAAGGCGGCCACGAGGTACGTCGGGAAGGCGAAAAGACGGTGAAACTGGTTATCCCCACCAGTCAAAGGAAGAAGACTCTCCGGCGGGAGATCTCCTCTGTCGTTGGGAAAAGTGGTGAGGCAGTCCAGCAGGGCCATATGGGGACGTTACAAAAGATATAAAGAAGCTTGGGGAGTACTGTCATCTTGAGTACTGCTATACGGCCAGCAAGAGATATGGGGAGTTTGGCCCAGATTTGAAGTTTCGAGTATATGGATTGTAGAGTGGCCTCGTAGTTGTCTATATACAGGGAGGTGCTATCACGAGAGACTAGGATTCCTAAATATCTGATGTAATCAGGAGCCCATGCGAGACCATGCGTGTTTGTGGGGCACTAGTCAATGGGAAGATTTCGGACTTGGCTGTGTTGATCTTGTAACCTGAATGTAAAGTGAAGTCGCTTATCACGGCCAGTGTGGGGGGGAGGTTCTTCTCTGGTTCACGAACATATAACAGTGCATCGTCAGCATATAATGAGATGGCTTGGTATGCCCCTGACATATATATGCCTCTCAGCTCTTGCTCGGCCCTGACTGCGGCCGCCACCGGTTCAATAGTTAGAGCAAAAAGTATGGGAGAAAAGGGGCACCCCTGTCTGGTCCCTCTGTGTAAAGTGAATTGGTCAGACAGAGTTCGATTGGTTAGTACCCTGGCTTTGGGTGACGAGTACAACAGCCTGATGCATCCCGTCAAATAGGGGCAGAATCCGAATTTGTGGAGGACCTAAAAACTTATATAGCCATGAAACTGAGTCGAACGCTTTTTCTGCGTCTAATGATATGGCTACGGCTTGCGCCCCTGGTTTGATCTGTGCCAGTATGCAGAATAATCTATGCAAGTTTAGGCCCGTGGATCTAGTGGGTATAAATCCACACTGGTCAGGGTGAATCAGGGTGGTCATTTTGAGGAGCAATCTGGTGGCGCGTACTTTTGCATACATTTTGGCATCGGTATTAATCAAGGACAGGGGGCGATATGAAGAGCGTTCGTGTGCTGGGCGTCTAGGTTTCAGAAGCACTGTAATAACCGCGTCTGTCATTGATTCTGGGAGTGAACCTGCATTGATGGCCTCCTCCCATACAAGAGTTAGTATTGGGGCGAGGATCGTGGAGAAAGATTTGTATAATTCAGCAGTTAGACTGTCCGGTCCTGGGGTTTTACCTGACGACAGCGATTTGATTGCCTCAGCTATTTCATCGCTTGTTATGGGTTGCTGGAGGGTCCAGTTGTCCTCCAAGGTCAATTTAGGGAGGTCAATCTTACTCAGGTATGTCCGTATATTATTTTGTGTACAACTGTCATGATTGGCATATAGATCAGTATAGTAACGTGAAAATTTGAGGTTTATTTCGTTTTCTCCATTAACGACAGTTCCACCCTCCGTTAGGATGCTCATGATAGGAGTATGGTTTCGTTCGTTACGGAGCATGCGGGCAAGATGGTGACCTGCTCTATTGCCCTCCCCGTATCTGCGTGCTCTGATGGGGATGGCCATATATTGTTGTTCTTTGGTTGCCAGATCTTTGAAAGTTTGAAGTTGCGCACTAATAACGGCCAGGATGCGCTTATCATGGGTCATGCTGTACTCAGTTTCGAGTGTTTGCAGGCGTGATTCTGTATTACCCAACTCGGTTCTGACAGCTTTAAGGAGGCCTAGTCGTTTTGGAGATTAGATTTCCTCATACCTTAAACATCTCCCATGTAGTCGCCCAACTGTCTACGGAGCCCTTGTTCAGCTGGAAGAATTCTTCCATGTCGGTGTGAAGAGCTTCAATGACACTCAGGTCTTTTAATATGTTGGGGGACATCTTCCATCGTTGTACTGGGCGATTTATGTCGGGGAGCAGTATGTCCAGGGTGATTGGGGAATGGTCCGAGAGCGTGCGAGGGAGGATCTCGCAACGTTCGATACAGTTAACCAGGGGGGACGAGATGAGCCAGTAATCTATTCTGGATTCGGTGTCATGGACTGAGGAGTATTTTCTGTCGGTAGGGTGGGTCCCCCTCCAAGAATCAGAAAGGGTAAGTTCCTCTTGGGCATTGTTAGGGAGAATTCTCTGTTTAGGCTGAATTTCCTAACCTAGTGAGTCCCCCAGCAGCTTTTTTGGGGTTTCTTTTTTTCTCCTGCCAAGAGTGAGACTCTTTTACCCTCACTCTTGGGCATGATTTAAGTGTGTTTCTTTGAATCTAGATGTGTTTAATGGGCTATCGGGTCTTTTACTCCATAGGGCTTCATGTGTTTTTGTGATGTGTGTTACACAGCACCCTCAGTGCAGTGACACAGGGGTGTCATAGTGACCCCCCAGTATAGACTCCATACCCTGGGACTGACTACTGTCTCCCAGGGCATGTAAAGTCACCATTGACTTAACTAGTCATAAATTCTGAACAGAACCAGTACAAACCATCATATTGTGGACGTACTGGCTGGGGCAATTCAATTGCCCCAGGGTCTGTTAGTCGAGGGGGCACGTCGCCGTCCCCCCTGATCGAGTTTTGGCTGGTGGCAGTGGATACTACTTTTTATATTCAACCGCAAATATTTTCCTATGGGATTTCCCATTGTTTTAGGCTACTATCTTTATTTAATTATTTACGGTAGCCTCGAACATACCGCCGGTTTATTTAATTAATATTAATTCTCCGGTTGGTATTTTTTGCCAAAACTTGATTCTAAAATGGCGTTTGTGTTCTCTTCTGTGACTCCAACCCAAGACGAGCCCTTTGTTCCACTTTTTGGCGGGCTTCTCCACAGAAGCCCTCCAAAGTGGTGCCACTCTGTCTGGGGTACTAAGGAGGGGTGGAGGGGGATTTAGGCACCCTGGACTGAGTTGCCTAGGCAACTCAAGTCGCACTCCGTCCTGATTGGCCCAAGTGGTGAGCCGGCCGGCTCGCCACTTAGCATGTTTGAGTGACAGCTAGGCTGAGTGAATGGGGGTTTTCTGCATAAAAGCAGGGCTTTGGGGACTGGAATTTCAGAAGTCGCCACAGGACCTAAGAATCCGACGAGGGAGAAGCTGAGCCGACCTGCCACGACACCACCACCGGTGGAGCCCTGCTGGACCGCCTCACCACTTTTCCCAACGACAGAGGAGATCTCCCGCCGGAGAGTCTTCTTCCTTTGACTGGTGGGGATAACCAGTTTCACCGTCTTTTCTCCTTCCCGACGTACCTCGTGGCAGCCTTGCCTGTGCCAAGCACCCCGGCAACCGGGATACCACGTTTTACCACAAACGCGAACAAAGGTACCACCTTTAACCAGAAAACTCTGCGGCTGGTTTCTTCCCTGGTAGTGCAAAAACCTTCATCTTTCCTCCAAGTCGAGATCTTCTCTTCCCCTGGACGACGACGCAACTTGCACCCACTGCCAGGAACAACTGCCACCGCTGGAGGATCCTTCCCACTTAAGGTACCGTGTCCCGCCTGGCTTCCCTTGCTACCGACTGTACGGGGTAGATTTAGCCCCCGGCTTTCGAACCTGGGTTAGCCTGGGACACCCTGGCAAAACTTTCCTAAGCCTCTCTAAACTCTTTTTGAACTCTCTGCAAGACTTTCTAAGCCTAGAGTAACTGTGATCTTGGGCGCATTTGTGCTCTGCTCTCTCTAAGAGTGGGCCCATCCTTTGGACTTCGGCTCACCAGTGACTTTTGCTCTTCTGCCTTGCTAATAGTGTTCCTGAACCTTAGAGTGGTGTACCTTTCCATATTCTGTCTTTTTCCCTCCCTTTCTCACAAACTTATTGGAGTGCCATCTAGTTAAGCGCTCACCTCTGTATGAAAATAAGTGGTGTTTACTGTGACTTATCTGATAAGGAAAAAGGGGTGTACATATTACAATAGTAACTGTGTTTAGAATATTTTACAACAAGAGTGCTGGAGTGTTTCAAACCGTATGTTTTTAAATAAATAATTATATACTTTGATACCAAAGCTCTGGTCAGTGTTTGCTTGTATTATTGTATCTGAGTGCCTATTGTGTATACTTTGCATACTGTCTAACTCTTCTTGAGGGAAGTCTGACTGCTCAGCCACAGCTACCAGGTAAATCTGTGTGGTACCGACTGCTACCAAGTGGGTTTACTGCCAACACCTGTAGTCTTAAATCTTTTGCAGTGTTCCCTAAGGGAACTGCACAGGTTTCTGCCTAACAGGCATGCCGAATAATGTTCGCCGCTTTGGTAAGATGCCTAGGCCTGCTGGAAGACCTATCCAGTGTGATGTCAAGAATAGTGTTGAGGTCTCCTCCCCAAAGGACCCAGACATTTGTCATCAAACCTATCACTGCGAGAAGCTGTATATAGAACTCTGGGTCGTCCAGGTTCGGACCATATGTATTGACCAATATGAGTTTTACGCCAGCCAACGTGCCCCAGACCACCACATATCTGCCCTGCGGGTCTATCTTGCATTTTTCAGTGGAGAACCCCAGTGACGGGTGTATCAGTGTGATGACCCCCCTGTTCTGAGAGGAATATTCCGTGTAATGTCTGTTGTTACCCCATTGCCGAAGGATACTCTTGTGTGTGGATTTCAATGCATGGGTCTCTTGGAGCATCGCTATGTGTGGGTGGTGCCTATTGATGTATGCCCCCACCTTACTGGCTTTCGCTCTATTATTTAACCCCCGAACGTTCCAAGTGATTAGTTTCAGTTGTAGCCCCCTGGGTGTTCTAGTGTTTTGCGCCATTTTCGTGCATCGTGATGACATTCGAGAAAGTGGGTATTCTTGCAAAGAAGGCCTGCGAGTGAGCCAGTGAGTGCAATTTTAACAGTGAACAACCAGCAACAAAAAAGAGAAACTTTGTGCCTTGTGCCAAACCGGGGCATCCTGAGGTCTTAACAGTGTTCTCCAAAATAGAGAAACGTCCCGAATTACCTGAACCCACCCCCCCCCACATCATCGTGCCCAACTTGATGATGATCCCCTTTTTTTTACTAACTTGTGGGTGAACCCAGAGAAGGGGTTGAGTGTAGCAACTCATCCGGCGACATTCAAGGATAGGGAGCAGAGGTGCATCTCTGCCTGTCCTTGCTTCAAACTTTTCTGGTGGCCCAAAGAGACCACCTACAGATGAGGCTAATTCCTAAGAGTGATGGTTCAGGCTACACTGGCTGCTGCAGGTCATTCTGGTCGAGTTCCTGCCTCCCTGGTGGGATGGGTATCGAGGCTTCCATGTAAGTCCAGGCTGCTGCAGGGGATTCAAAGAAATGCACTCTCCCGCCGTGCTGTATACAAAGTTTAGCCGGACACAAAAGGGCGTAGGGGACCTGTCGCAGTCGCAGCTGGCGTTTAATGGTTCTGTAGGATCGTCTTTCAGTTTGGACCCCTGCGGAGAAATCCGGGTAGATATGGATGTGATCATTGCCGATTCTCAGGGGTCTTTTCTCCCTTGCCAGCCTGAGGACGGCGTCCCTGTCCCTGTAGTTCAGTAGTTTAGCTATAACCGTACGGGGAGGAGCCCCGGGCCTGGGCGGTGGAGCAAGGGCACGATTAGCCCTCTCAACTAGGAATTGAGGTGAAAAGGTCTCTTCCCCGAGGAGGGATTTCAGAAGATCTTCTATTCGGAGCTCCATTTGTCCCTTGCAGAAAGACTCCGAAAGGCCGACTATGCGGATGTTGTTTCGCCTGGAGCGAGATTCCAAATCATCGCATTTGCCCCGGAGTTTATCCATTTCCCCTCTCAGGAGAGATATGTCCTGGGTGTTTTGCCGGGTCGAATCCTCATTCCTGCCTTCAGCCTCTGTGATTCTGGCACTTTCTTTGTCCAGTCGGGTCTTTAGTGAACCAATTGTGGAGACAATGTCATCGAGTTTGACATTTATAGCCAAGAACCCGCTCTGTACCGTGGTGAGTAGGCCGTTGAATTTCGAATCTTCCGATGGCAAGGGAGAGGAAGGAGGTTGTATGGGCGGGCTTTCGGGAGGCGACTGTGAGCTGGTAAATTAATCCATGGGGCCAGTTCTTTTGTTCTTGCCCACGTTCTTGCTAGGCATTATGGAGACAGTAGAGTAGCCTGTGGCAGTTAGGATGGTGAGATCGTGCCCCAATGCGCCACAGCAGGAGACTCAAGTAGTGCGGGGTTTGCGTGAGGGTCTCGGCGTGTCTGCCCCACCACCCGTGCCACAGTGCTGTATTACGTGGGCCAAACAGAGTGATATTCCTCAGGGCTGGGGTGCGCAGACACACACACAGTGCAGTAGAGTAGCAGAAAGTTTGGTGCTTATCGGGCGAGGGCCCAGAGTAGATTAGTGGGCGCTAGCTATAGCCACCACGGCCCGTGTCATGATACGCCAGGGTTGTGCCGATGGTGTTGGGACGACTGGGTTGTGTCTTCCCATGTCGATACTGGCGGAGGTTGTGCTTTGTTTCACAAAGGAGTCTGCTCTCTGTGCGTGTTGCCCAAGCATAGCACATCAGTGTCCCAAATAAGGCTGGTTCTGAGCTCGAGGCAACCCCCCAACGCCACGGGCAGGGTAGCGACCTCCTCACTGAGGGGACTACCAGGGTCTTGTGGTGGCCCCCCTCGCGCCCAAGGGCCTCACCCGAAGCCGCTGCGAGTACCTGCTGACGAGGAACAGGATCGGTCATTTTCTCAGGACCCTGGCGTTTGGGCGTAGTGTGAGCAGTGCCCGGGCCCCGCCACGCATCCAGCGGTCTGCCGCACTCTGTGGCGTACTCCTCCCTCCGTCCTCCTTTGCGCAGCTACGGGGCCGTCCCGCTCGGTTCGCCGAGGCACCAGGACTGATGAACTGTGGTCCACTGGGGACGCGTAGGCACGGCGTAGTGTCTCCCGATTCTCCCGACCTTCCCGGGCTCTGCGTCGGCACCGGCAGCCCCCACGCAGGGCACGCGGGTCCGGGTTTGGGAGACAGTGGGGAAGCACATCCAGTGCGGCGTCCCACGTGCGATACAGGTCCAAGGCCGGATACTACGGGGCACACGCTCCACGGCGCTCCACGCCTGCAGTCTTCCAGTTCCGCTCCGCCCACCGCGAGGCCCATGCGGGTCTGGGAGCAGCGGCTCCCTCGTAGGATTCCATGGAGCCGTGTGGCGGCCCGGGTACGTAGGCTCAGGGCCTTCCCCCGTCCGAGGGCTTAGGGTGTCCGATTTCGGTCGGAATTTCTCCTGCAGGAACCGGAGTGTAGCGGGAAGCAGCCCAGCTATTTTGAGGCTCGATGCACCCTGGAACCGGGGGAAAATTTCACACAGGATTCATGCCGGAGAGGAGCTCCTCACCTAGGTGGCCATCCTGTTGCGCAACAGTGCCCCCTCCCTCCAAAGTATCTGGCTTTAAGGTTCTTACAGAGGGAAGAGTATTGTAGCCATGCTGATGGTTTACGCTTGAGGGAGAGGGGGATGTCTGACCACTCCAGGAAGTTGCCCTGTTCGTAGACATCACGAAGCGTCAAGAAGCCTGCAGCGGGCCAACGAGACACCATGGATTGAGAAATGTATGGAACATCAGGGAAGAAATTCCAGAGCGGGAGGTCACTGTGAAATGGGTGAGGCGTTGCGACCATTGTCCATACTCTAGTAAGTGCTAGTGATGTGCGAACAACAGGGTCCGCTGAGTCGAGAGCGGGAGGGATAGGCTTAAGGATGAGGGAACCAATCGTGCGGTTGCTGACTCAGTTTTTCAAGTCGGACATGAGGGGGGGGTCGATGGTGTTAAACCAATGGGAAGCAAATAGGGATTGGGCTACCGCCCAGTACCTGAGAAAGTCAGGGGCGCCGAACCCGCCCATTTCTTTGGGGGCTGTGAGTGTAGTTAGTTTGAGGCGTACTGCACCGGAGTGCCAGAGAAAGGTATTAGTTATGCCGCGTAGTGTCTTGAAGAACTCCTCGCCTGGCCATAGGTTGGTGAATCGGTATAAGAGTTGAGGCAGCACTACCATTTTAAGTATTCCGATTCTACCAGCTAGAGAGATAGGGAGTCTAGTCCAGCTCTTGGTTTTGATGGTCAGGTTAGTTAAGTCATTTTGATTGTTGTCGCCACGTAACTTCTCAGTATGTCAGGACACCAATACCCCCAGATACATAAAGTTGGATTGAGACCACGTGAAACCCTTTAGGTCAGAGGGGGGTTGTGTATTGTCAGTGAGTGGGAATAGGGCCGACTTGGAGCAGTTAACTTTCAGCCCGGATATGTGTCCAAATCGGGCCATGTCGTGAAGGATTGGAGCGAGGTTGGTCTCTGGGGAGCGGATGTAAAGAAGGGCATTGTCAGCATAGAAGGAGACAATATCAGCATGTCCCGTCGTGCACAGGCCCCTGTGGGAGTGTGACTGGCGCATCATGTCTGCAAACGGTTCCATAGCTATTGAAAATATCAGCGGGGAAAAGTGGCATCCCTGTCGTGTCCCTCTGGCTATCTGAAAGAGGGTAGAACATCTGTCCTCGGTGCGGACCCTGGCGACTGGGTTGGTGTAAAGGAGTCTGACCCAGGCCATAAAGTTGGGGCCAAATTTGCATTTTACCAGCACACGCCACAGGTACTCCCAAGACACTGATTCGATAGCTTTCTGCATATCCAGTGTGGCTGCCACTGCCTGCGTATTTGGATTAATTCTGCTAATCACATTGAAAAGTCTTCTTAGGTTTAGGGATGTGGATCTACCTAGGACAAAACCTGCCTGGTCGGGGTGAATGATATGGGGCATTAGTGGAGCCAACCGATTAGCAAGGAGTTTAGCGTATATTTTAACGTCAGTTTATTAACGAGAGGGGGCGATATGAGCCGCATTGGGTGGGGGTTTACCAGATTTGAGAAGGACTGTGATCATGGCCTCACGGAGAGAGGGGGGAGAGTATACCTGTCTCGCAAGCCTCTTACCAGAGAGCAAGTAAATGCAGAACCAAAATAGATTTTTAACGCTTATAGAAGTCCATGGGGAGGCCGTCCGGGCCTGGAGCCTTCCCTGCCATAAGTGAGTCAATGGCTTCTGTTAGCTCTTCCGCGGTGAAGGGCCTTTCCATTGAGGCGGAGGCCTCCGCAGACAGAACTGTGAGGGGAAGTTCCTCCAAGTAGGAGTCGATTTCCGAGATATGGGGGCCGTCGGACTTCGAATATAGGGAGGTATAGCATGTTAGAAACTCTGTGTTGATGTCCTGAGGAGAGGTGGCAAGTGTTCCTTCGGTCCTTTCTATGGCTGGGATGTTGACGGCGCCAAACTCGTGGCGGATTAACCTGGCCAGTATGCGGCCTGGCCTCTCACCTTCCCCATAACGTCTCACTGCACAGGGGCTGTCTAGGAATTTAACCTCCCGCTCTTCCAGGTCACGGAATCTGTCAAGCTCAGAGCCCAGCGATGCCAGTGTATCGGGGGAGTGGTCCTGGGCATATTGGGACTCAAGATTGGCTAGGGACGATTTGCTGTCTGCGAAATCCTCCCGGATGTTTTTCAGGATGCCGCTCCCTTTAGACATGGCGATACCCCTGGTATAAGCTTTGAATGATTCCCAAAGGACGGCTTGAGAGGATACTGAGCCTGTGTTGACCTCAAAGAACTCCTCAATGGAAGCTTCAAGTTCGGAAGCGAAGGCCTGGTCTAGGAGGGCGTGAGGCCTCATTTTCCATTGTCTCGCCTTCTCAGTCATGCCCCCAATTCAGTGAGATGACCACCGGGGAGTGATCCGACAGTGTCCTATGGAGGATGGCTAGATGGGCGAGATATCTGATGAGTATGTCTGATAGGAACCATCTGTCTATCCTGGAGTGTGAGTCATGGACTGAGGAGTAAAAGGAATACGTGCGAGATTCAGGGGCCGTTAGGCGCCAGGCGTCGACAAATGCTAGTCTGGGGAGAATAGTAAGGATCGTGTAGGCTGCCCTTGAGAGCTGGCGAGGTCTGGAGCCCGACCTATCCAGGTCAACGTCAAGGATCGTGTTAAAGTCACCCCCCCATATGATCGGGATCTGGGGGTGACATTCTAGGATTGAGGCCAGGTGTAGGTAGAAGTCGGGATCATCGATGTTAGGGCTGTATATATTCAGGATGGCTACCTCTTGATTTTGCAGTTTACCAATAATAAGTGTATATCTCCCAAGGGGATCTATTTGCAAGTAGGAGCAATAGAATTTAAGGCCCTTGTGTATTAAAGTGAGGGTGCCACGACTCTGAGTGGAGTCATTTGTGTAATATCTCTGGGGACCCCATTGCTTAGCGAACTTCTCGCATTGTTCAGAGCGAGCATGGGTTTCTTGTAAACATAGGACTTGGACACCTTGGCGCTCAGCATAAAGTTGTATCTGTCGCATCCTTTTGTAGTTGCCTAGCCCCCTAACGTTCCAGCTCATGAAAGTTAAGCTATTAGCTGACATTGGCATGTATGAGTTGTACAGGTGTTAATCTATGGGTTTGAGTTGGTCTATGCCATCTAGGCCTAGATCTATGTGTTACCTTAGCCATGATTCTATGTTGTCTTAATATTTCAAGTGTGGTCTCTCAGGCGGTTGCCAAGACTTTTTTAACATAACTTCCCTTCCCCCCCTGCCCCCACCCACATCCCTCCCCCAACTTGAGGAATGAAACACCGAACCAACCATAATAACAACAACCATCTCGGCATCAGCGCCTGGGAGCCTGTTAGCTGGCCTAGTGGTGGTGCGGCATACCGGAGAGAGATTAAGGAGATCACCAGTACAGCTGGATTAACTTGTGTGTTCAGCGTCACTTACGCATGCAGCGGATAGTGGTATAGCACAAAGGGCTCAACGTAACTTATCACTGTACCCTGTAAGGGTTCGTTATGATCCTGTAAAATTGTGAACACTATCATGTCCCCAGTATAATATCAGGGCACAGGAATGTCAATTGTGTGCATACCTTACGGCTAGGGGAGCATTGAGGCATCGGCAATAGCCAAACACTATACGATCATGTAACTTAGGCGGATCGGAGAACACAGGATTAGCTGAACAGAGGACACCAAACCAACAGCAAAAGTTATTCTTATTAGCAAGGTTGTGTGTGGCCCATCAATGGTATAGGCTGACCAGGAGGTATTCATAACAAATCAGTCCTTTATTGTGGTGACGAGGGCTTAACCAGGGAAGTGCTCGTCAAGGAACTTGGAAGCCTCTTTGGGAATCGTGAAAAAAAAGGTTTTGTTGGAATGTTCAATCATTAATTTTGCGGGGGGACAGCATGGAGTATCTAACCCCCAAGTCTCGGAGCCTCTTTTTCACAGCTATGAAAGTCTGGCGCTCCCTTTGCACAGCCACAGAATAGTCCGGGTAGAGGTGGACCCTGGCTGCTCCAAGCAGAAGTTCCCCCTTGATCCTGGCCGCACGCAGGAGGGCGTCCCGGTCTCGGAAGTTCAGGACCCTGGCTATGATGGGTCTCGGGGGAACCCCTGGTCTGGGTTTGGCGGTCAAGGCACGGTGCGCCCTCTATATAGCGAACTGTGAGGAGAGCTTGGGGGAATCTAGGAGTGTCATGAGGATGCGTTCCACGTAGTCTTCCATGGGCTCCATTATGTTCTCCTCGGGTATTCCGACAATGCGTAGGTTGTTTCGTCTCGAGCGAGATTCGAGATCGTCATTTTTTTTCTCTACCGCCGACACCCTATTGGTAAGTGTAGACTGCAGCGCGGAGAGAGTTCAGGTCATCCTCAGCCGCCTCCACCCTAGTCTCCACCTCAACGACTCGTCCATCTGTTTTTTCAATATGAGCTTTTATGGAGGAGATGGTCCCATTCATGTCGTCCAGTTTAGTGTGCAGTGTGGTAAAGCCATCTCAGATATATTCTAGCATTTTTTGTGAGTCGTCCGAGGTCGAGGGAGCCGAGGCGGCCGGTGCCTCCTCAGAGACATCGGGCGCCGGTTTAGATGGCGTTTTAGCAAACATATTTAGCGAGCTTTGTTTCTTCCCGGCACCGGCTCCCTTGGTCATGGTGAGGATCGAGTTAGGGATCTGGGAGCCAGAGGGGGTGCGGACGTTCAGAGGGAACGGAGTATTCCGGTTGCAGTTGTAGGGCCAGGGGTATCAGAAGCGAGAAGTAGTGTGGATCTTCGGGCCGTCGGGCCAGGAACCGCCCCAGACTAGGTTATGCTCCAAGGCTTCCTTTAAGCTTGCAAGCGTGTGCTACAGCTGCAGTATCCAGGTTGCGCACCACTCCGGGGCGGAACAGGCCGAAATATCCCTAATGGACCAGACCCTAGAGCACGGCAGTAGCAGTAGGGTATCACTTAGGGTGGGGTTGATAGGAGTGTGACTGCCGGTGGTGTATGCCTTCAGGGTCCAGTACTGCGTGGAACAGGTGGACCAGGTTCAGGCCCCGTCTGCGGCCAATATGTGCATAGCAATTAAAAGGCTCTGCGCCGCTGGAGGTTACCCTGGCTGGTTATGCAGGGCTGGGTCACATGTTATATGGCTATGGGGGGTCCCAGCCCCTGCACCCGCCACCCCGGCAGACCCTAGCACCGCAAGAGGGGGCTTCAGTTGTAGTGGTCCGTTGGTTGTTGTACTCCGGGGGGGAGCAACTCTCAGCGCCATCAACGGGGAATGAAGAGAGGTGCACCAGTCCCACCACAGGGTCGGGGAGTCCCCACTGAGCCTCAGCCCCTCGGAGGGGTAGTGGATAAATGTTGGCGGGGGGGCTCCAGCGGTGGTCCCACAGAGTATTGCGACAGCGTCAGTGATTGTACAGTGGGGGAAGAGGGGGGACCCACCGGGGGCCCAGCCGCAGTAGTGTGCAGGGACACGCTTGTGTGCAGAAAGTCAGATGATACCCGCGGGCAGAAGGGGAGGAGGACCAGTGCCGCTCACACCCCCCGACCCCCTTACCTTGTCATGTGTACCACCGGTGCTCCTCGGGGGGGGGGGGGGGTGTATAGCAGGCGGTCGGAGCTCCGGAACGGAGGAACCGTGGCGGCTCAGTCCTTGCATGGTGTCCAGCCCCGGGCCACGGGGAGTCAGGAGGCACGGGATCCAGCCCCTGGGCCACCGCAGAGCAAGTACGTTCTCGGGCGACCAGGGCATGCCGACCAGGCTCAGGGGAACGCCGGGGCGAACCTGGCAGGAAGCCCCTCCCCCACAAGGCCGTCCGCGCCGGTGGGTGGAGTGTGAGTGCAGAGCCGCTCTCACTGGAGGCGCGCTGCGGGGCGGGATAGGCGTCCGCAGCCCTGATGTTTCGGCGGGCAAAGCAGTGGTCACAGAGGGTCTCCTGGTCCGATTCTCGCTGACTGTAGAAAGCACGGATCCACGCAGCGGCTCCAGAAGTCAGGAGTGGCTCAGCCATATCTGCAAGGATATAATACGAAGTACGTTCTCTCACGGTCCGGAGCTCAAAACTCAGGCAGCCATCTTGCTTCGGCGCAACAGCGCCCCCCGCGCTGTCTATCTTTAAGCGCTCGTCTGAAGAATGTTCTTACTTTAAGATTCCTTTGATTTCTCAATTTCTTAAAGGACTGACTAATGTGTTCCCGCCGTCCCATTTCCAGGTGCCGGTTTGGGATTTAAATTTGGTTTTGAAATTTCTCACGGGTGCTCAGTTTGAACCTTTGCACTCTTGTACTTTGAGATTATTGTCCTTCAAGACTGTGTTCTTGGTTGCGGTTACTTCCGCTTGCAGATTGAGTAAATTGCAGGCCCTTTCCTCTAAGCCATCCTTTTCTGTGTTTCACAAGAACAGGGTTGTACTGTGGGTACGTCCTTCATTTCTGCCTAAGGTAGTATCTGAATTTCATTTGAGTCAGAAGGTGGTTCTCCCATCTTTCTATCCTCCTCCTCATCCTGGTAAGGAAGAGGAGCAGCTCCATCGGTTGGATCCTAGTAGAGCTCTGAGCTTTTACATTTCTAGGATGTCCAGGGTCAGTGTGGACGATCAACTCTTTGTAGGATATGCGGCACCTATTGGGCCAGGCTGTTGCCAAACAGACCTTTTCCAGGTGGATTATCCTCACCATCATGTAGTGTTACCGATTGGCGGTTAAGGACTCTCCTGAAGGGCTGCAAGCTCATTCCACTTGGGGCATGGCTACTTCCACCACTCTCCAGCAGGGTGTTCCTATTACAAATATTTGTGATGCCGCTACATGGGCTTCGCTCCACACGTTTGTTGAACATTACTCCCTGGATACAATCCATGGTCAGGATATGGCCATTGGGAAGGCGGTTCTTTATTCCGCAATCTAATTGGGTACTCAAAATTCTTTTCCCTCCATTTACTGGTACTGCTTTGGGAGTCTGTCAAAGATGTGGAATACGTTGGAGGACACAAGCCATTCGAAGAACAAGTTACTTACCAACTGCGTTCTTTCGACTGGATGTTCCTCCAATGTATTCCACTTCGCCCTCCCAGCCTGCTGTTAGGGAGAATTCTCTGTAAAGGCTAATTTCCTAAATCTAGTGAGTCCCCCAGCAGCTTTGCTAGATTTTTTGGGTTTTATTTTTTTCTCCTGCTAAGAGTGAGACTCTTTTCCTCCCACTCTTAGACATGATTTGAGGTGTTCCTTTGACTTTGTATGTCTTTTATGGGCTATGGGGTCCTTTACCCCATAGGGCTTCATGTGTTTTTGGTATGGGGATTACACAGCACCCTCTGTGCCGTAACCCAGGGGTGTCGTAGCGACCCCCAAACATAGACTCCATACCCTGGGACTGACTACTGTCTCCCAGGGCATGTAAAGTCACCATTGGCTTTACTAGTCTTAAATTGTGAACAGAACCAGTACAAACTATCATATTGTGGACGTACTGGTCGACACAATTCGATTGCCCCGGGTCTGTTGTTCGAGGGGGCACTGTCCAGTCCCCCCCGACCGAGTTTTGGCTGGTGGCAGTGGATACTACTTTTTATATTAGACCGCGAATATATTCCTATGGGATTTTCCCATTGTTCGAGGCTACCACTTTTTAATATAGCCTCGAACATACCGCCGGTTTATTAAATTAATATAAATTCACCGGTTGGTAGTTTTTGCCGAAACTTGGTTCCAAAATGGCGTTTGCGTTCGCTTCTGTGACTCCAACCCAAGTCGAGCCCTTTGTTCCACTTTTTGGCAGGCTTCTCCACAGAAGCCTCCAAAAGTGGTGCCATTCTGTCTGAGTACCACAGGGGATGTGGGAGGGGGTTTAGGCACCCTGGACTGAGTTGCCTCGGCAACTCAAGTCGCACTCTTGTGTGATTGGCCCAAGTGGGTAGCCGCCCGGCTCACCACTTAGCATGTTTGAGTGACAGCTAGGCTTAATGAATGGGGGTTTTCTGCATAAAAGCAGGGCTTTGGGGACTGGAACTTCAGACGTCGCCACAGGACCTAAAGAATCCGGAGGGAGAAGCCGAGCCGACCTGCAACGACGACACCACTGGTGGAGCCCTGCTGAACCGTCTCACCACTTTTCCCGACGACAGAGGAGATCTCCAGTCCGGAGAGTCTTCTTCCTTTGACTGGTGGGGATAACCAGTGTGCCCGTCTTTTCGCCTTCCTGGACCATCTCGTGGCTGTCTTGCCCGTGCCAAGCACCCCGGCAACCGGAATACCACAGTTTACCACTACCGCGAAGAAAAGGGTTACCTTGTAACCAGGAAACACCGCTGCTGGTTTCTTCCCTGGCAGTGCAACGACCTTCAGCTTTCCTCCACGTCGAGACCTCCTCTTCCTCTGGACGAAACACCGACTTGCACGCGCTGCCAGGAACAACCGCCCCCGCTGGAGCGTGTTTCCTATTTTCAGGTACTGTGTCCCGCTTGGCTTCCCTTGCGACAGATCGTTCAGGGTGACAGTAAATCCTCGACTTTCTAACCTGAGTTAGCCTGGGGCCCGTTAACTAACTTTTCCTGACTTGATCTCAATCTTTTATGAACTATCTACAAAGACTCTTTGGGCATAACCCCACTGTGTGATCCTGGACACATTTTGCTTGCTCTCTCTAAGAGTGGGCCTGGCATTTGAACTTCCTTGCTCTCCAGTAGACTTTGCCTAACCTGCCTCACAGTGGTTCTTTGAAAGGTATTGAAATTGTATGCTTTCATAACTTTGCCTTTTCCCTCCCTTTTTCTATAACTTATTAGAGTGCCATCTTATGTTAAGCGCTCACCTCTATCTGAAAATAAGTGGTGTTTCTCACTAAAACTTGCCTAATAAGTAATTAGGGTTGTGTATATATATAATAGTGACTGTGTGTTGAACTTACTTACCTCTTCTGTGCTAGTGTAATTTACAAGTGTGTCTTTAAATAAATAATTATATACTTTTACACCAAAGCTCTGGTCAGTGTTTGCTTGTGCTACTGTATCTCTGTACCTTTTGTGTATACTCTATATACTGCCTAACTCATCTTGAGAGAAGTCTGACTGCTCAGCCACAGCTACCAGGTAAATCTGGGTGGTACAGACTGCTACCAATTGGGTTTACTGCCAATCACCTGTAGTCCTAAACCTTTTGCAGTGGTCCCTAAGGGAACTGCACAGGTTTCTGCCTAACACCTGCCCCTCTGGAGAATTTCCTATGCAATTGCACCTTCAGTTTCCACAAGGCTATGTGCAGTCAAGCAGGCATGAGACTGGTGCCACACGTTCTGAGGGGAAAAACTTAAACTGAGGCTACGGGCAAGTGTGTCCTATTTATAACATCTGGTGACGTCGCCCTCGACTGAAGCCTTCGAGGGACATCGACCCGATGTCATCGACACAGGACGCCCTCTGCTGAAAAGTTTCTGAAGTGCACAGCTGTGGACACTACATGTCAAAGATGTGGAATATGTTGGAGCAACATCCAGTCGAAACAACGTTATGAGTTGGTAATGAACTTGTTCTTTTGCTACATTCACTAGGATGGCACTCTCCGCTCCAATTGGTGCTCTAAAGAATATGGCCACCACATGCGCAAACCCCGGTGACGTCATCACGTTATGGGAATGACGTCACTGTGCATACATCACGTTCG
This sequence comes from Ambystoma mexicanum, assembly GCF_040938575.1. Taxonomy (NCBI): domain Eukaryota; kingdom Metazoa; phylum Chordata; class Amphibia; order Caudata; family Ambystomatidae; genus Ambystoma; species Ambystoma mexicanum. The sequence goes on along the minus strand of NC_090924.1, from coordinate 13,144,696 downwards.
TGATGACGTCGCACTCGGCCGACATAAAAGCCTCACACAAACAGAACGCTGTATCCATCAGTTTCAGGGCACGCCTTGAAAAACGGCACTCTTAGGATATAATCGATCCCTTTTGAAACGCACAGAAGGTAAGAATTAAGGTCACACAATGAGCATTTTCTTTTTGTAGACACCAAGCACTTGCTATAGAAATTGTCTACTTGCTTTATCTCTGAATCTCTAGGACACACCGCCTTACCAGGGAATCGCAACTATTTTCTCTACACTCAACTACTCAAGAAGAACTGGGGGTGAGTCGGGCTAATGTTTTCTATCCAATCTCTCCCTTTCACCACCCTTTATGGACCCGACATGCTCTTTTTAAAAATGTATTTAAATCCATTTCTCACACATGCACTTCAAATATCTAATATCTTTTTTCTAGATACACCAAAACAGTCAAACAGAAACTTTCACAAATTCTGAGACCATTTGCTCAAACTTGATCCCTCCTGATGAACCATGCAACAAAAGTGGTTAAACCCGTGTAGAGGGTTACAGAAGATCTGGTTACTCAATACAAGGAGACCAAGGAAGATACCAACAACATTACCAAAGAGGATACAGTCATCAATGACTAACATTTGAACATTTTCCCGAACTGAAGCTAGAGAACCCTAACTGGTTCAACTTCTTTGTATTAGATAACTGGACCAACTGGGGAAAGATGACCCCTAAATGGAGAATACTTCTACATTCAAAGAACGCAACTAAACTGAGTGTCTGAATCTAATTGAGTCCAACTCAAGTACAAGACTTACTATCAACTTGGAATTAAATTCTTCAATACTATACTCAATCACAGATGCAAAATGTTTTTCTTTATATTTTCCTAGCACACTTAGCCACAGTGATACCTGATAGCGCTGGCGCAGAAAGTGAGCTCAAATACACTTCTTTGTGTACTGCGACACACCCAACAGTTTTGCCTAAGGTGTGTTGACCCAGTTAGACAGTGACAAGAATCAGTCTGTATCCTACCACAGTATAGCCTTAGATCCAGTAGCAGAGGGACTCCCAGCTTGTCAGCAAGCCATTGCCGCAGCTGCTCGGTTGATAGAAAAGACTGACTCACTAGTACAAGGTCACCTTGTTGCAGTTCCTCATGCTGTGCTGTCATTACTGCTTAAACAGAATACACAGCATGTGTCCAACTCCAGTCTCACTGTATATGAAAAGTTTCTCATTTCTGCTGGTAGTGTAACCTTGAACAGATGTTCAGTCCTGAATCCTGCTTCTTTGCTGCCAACCCCGCAGGACGGGAACCGCATGTCTGTTGTTGAAACTCGTATGCCCCCCTGTGCTGATTTATCAGATATGCCACTGTTGAACCCCGATCTGAAACTTTTTGTGGATGGCTCATGCATCCCAGAAACTGGGCAATTGGTCTACCTTCAGCTATCCCTCCGCAAATACCTCCCCTCTCAAGCTCTTCACTCCTCTACCTCGAACTCCCTCAGGGTCAGTCGTTTTCCAAAGAAACAAGCTGGGGGTAGATCTCTGTCTTCGGCTGGGGCCTCCCTCTGGAACAGCCTGCCTGCCACTCTAAAACTTGAGGAGATCCATCTCCGGTTCCGGAAGCACCTCAAGACCTTCCACTTTGCTTCTGCCTTTGCTCCCCCTTTCCTCTGCTGATCTGTTCTCTCTTGGTACTGTGCACCTGGCCACCCTCTGTCCTCCGGGTCCAGGTACCTGCTCACCCTGCCACCCTCCCGCACTGCCTCCGGGCCACCCCTTGCACTGGGGTCTGTATTTGTACCCATACAGCCCCCCCTTTTTCTTCCTGCACTTATCAGACCTACCCTGTCTGCTGCCTTAAACCCAGCATTTGCCACTTGCTGGCTGCACGACCACTGTTTGGTGTCTTTATTATTTATTTATTATTATTTATCTGTTTCTCCTTTTCGCTGCACATTCCACTTCTCCCCCCTTCCATGCACTTTTCCCCTCCTCCTTTTCAATGCACTTGCATGTTCTCAATGTCACTGGGCCTAGTAAGATTGTTGTTTTGTTCTCACCTGTTCCCCTCCCCTCCCTTGCCTTGTCGTGCTCTGAAACACTTGGTAGGAGCGCAATAGAAATAAAATATCAATATCAAAGAAACCGATTGGTCTCCTTATCTTGATAGATCACTTATCTTGATAGATCACTTCCAGCTTGCTGGCCTCAGAATTTTTTTTCAGTAGAGGGTGCTGCGGGTCGACGTCCCTCGAGCTGGTGTCCATCGACAGCCTCCGTATCGGCGCTGACGTCATCATGCATATAAATAGACTCGCGCAGTGTCCGTTGCTCTGTTCCGTTTTTCCGTGCTTCGTGGGCCTCGGAATCGTGTGGCTCAGTTCGTTCTTCAAGTAGATTCTACTTATTCCTCAAAGATATCTTACTCTATTCGATGGCTTCCTCATCTGACCCGTCGACCCCATGGTCCGGCTTCAAAAAGTGTTATGATTGGGGAAAGAAAATGTCGTTGACGGATCCTCACAGGATCCGTTTGTGGTGCCTGGGATCGGAGCACCATTGTTCAGAATGCGAGGACTGCATGTCCATGACGGCGAAAGCCTTGAAGGAGCGTAAGGTGAAGCTCGAAAGAGGTAAGACTCTTAAAACATCTACTCCTTCGAAAGTTTCCTCGGCAGAGTCGAGACATTTCTCTCCTCGCCGTCACAGGAAACATTTGTGTTCGAGGTCTCGAAGCAGTTCCCATCATTCTACGAGATCCAAACACTCGAAAAAGAGGCATCGTAGATCACCCTCTTCTTCGTCTTCTTCTGTTTCCCCGGAAAGGGTCACCGGCCCCACGAAACACAGCTCTCCAGCTAAGTGGGAGGAATTCCATAAAAAGACCCGAAAATCGAAACACCGCGAGTCGTTGCACCCGGCGAAAGAAACTGCCCGAAAGCATCATGGACCCTCGGGCAAAAGCAGTAAAACCGCGTCATCGATGCCATTATCGAAGGGCCCATCGACACACAGATCGGTCGAATCGACGCCGTCTTCGACGCCGATAAAGGACAAACCTACTGCTGTCACTACTTCGCAGTCAGTAGTCATACCGAGGGCTTCGACCATGACCTCGAGAATGTCGTTGATAACCTCGACGACTCCAAGTAGGATTCCGATCCTCTCGAGTTCTTCGAGGTCTCTTCATACCTTTTTGACGCCATATTCGGTTTCTTCGAAGCCTTTGACTTCCGTGTCGACAACTTTGACGTTTTCTCAACCGGTTACTACAAGCTTGGCCCCTTCTGCTCTAGAAATGGGTTTTAAGCCATTCCCAAGGTCAGATTATTTTAGAGCCTTGTCCTCTATTCATGAGGAAGGGGAGGATTCTGATCATGAATTTTGGGTTGCAGAGGACTACAACACCTGTACCAGAGGAATTTATCTCTGAAGAAAATAGGTTGAAGGACCTTCAAGAATCCTTGCATGATGCAAGTAGGTTAGATACTTCCCCAGAAGTAGAATTTGCTAAACCAGACCCAGGGGAACCTGCTGAGACCCCTTACAGAATTTTAATGGCCAGAATAATAGAATTCATGGGTTGGTCTACACCTTCACCTTCTTTTCAACAAGATGATCTTACAGACATTTTCATTAAAGGCCCACAGGAAGATCCTGTGGTTCCATTTCATACTGCATTGCAGAGGAAAATATCGGCCAACTGGGAAACTGCTGAGGTTATCCCGGCAGTTAACAAAAAACAATCTGCCAAATATAGGGTATCTGCTTCTGACCATGAATATTTGTCCAAACATCCAACTCCAGAGAGTCTGGTTGTTCAAGCAGCAACTTCATCGAACAGTAGATCTGCATACCCTACTGTTCCACAAGACAGGAATGATAAGAGATTTGACGCTATGTCAAAATAGGTCTTTTCTTTTCTACGTGTAGCATGGCGCTTAAATTCATTAATGCTACTTGTACGCTCGCAAGATTCAGTCATACACTTTGGGAGTGTGCTTCATCAGCGGCTGACTGCCTCCCAGAAGGAGAAGAAAGGGAAGCTTTTCTGAACATCATTAAAGATGGTAAAGACGCAATGTGCGAATCCCTTCAAACTGGCATTGATTCTGCTGACAGTATCAGCAGGGCCATGGCGGCAAGTACTACAATCCGCAGATTTGCGTGGTTGCGAAAGTCTGGTTTTGCTCCAGATGTACAGGCCAGACTTTTGAATATGCCCTTTGACGGCTCTTCTTTATTTGGTAAGAAGGCTGATGACAGCCTAGAGAAGTTACAAACATCCAAGGCAGCAGCAAAATCCCTTGGAGCTCTAATACGTCAAACTCCCTATCGCCCCTCAGGTACCTCTTGGAGAGGTAGGTCCTTTCGTTTTTATTCCGCATTCGGGAAAGGGAGAGGACAGCCGGCACAAAGAGGCCAAAAACGATTCACCCGAGGTGGGCGGGTTAAAAGTACAAAAGCCGCAGCAGCAGCAGGTGCCTCTTTACCCTCTGCATCTGTGTCAGCTGCCTCTAAACCACTCTGAGGACTCTCCTCACTAGACACCAGTAGGGGGCAGGTTAACTCAACATCTGACGGAATAGCAGGCTATTAGGTCAGATGCTTGGGCATTGGAGACAGTTGCCCAAGGGTACTGCCTGCCTTTTCTACGCACCCCTCAGAGTCATCCACCGGGGAACAACTCTTTGAAGTTTCCATATCCGCTCCTTTTGCAGGAGATTCTAGACCTGCTGGAGAAAGGTGCCATAGAACCGGTACCTTTAGCGGAGAGGAACAACGGTTGGTACTCCCCCCTACTTACTAATACCGAAGAAGGACGGAGGACTGAGACCTATCTTGGACTTACGAGAATTGAACAAGTTCCTCAGGCAGGACAAGTTCAAGATGGTAACTCTCTCTCAGATCCTTCAGGCCCTCCAGCTTCAGGACTAGCTGGTATCTCTGGACCTTCAGGATGCTTATTTCCATGTGCCAATCCATCTCAAACACAGGAAATACTTGAGGTTCGCAATTGGCAACTCTCATTATCAATTTCGAGTTCTGCCATTTGGGCTGACCTCCGCCCCGAGGGTCTTCACCAAGCTAATGTCGGTAGTGGCTGCAAGTCTAAGGAGGGAAAGGATTCATGTCTACCCCTACCTAGACGATTGGTTGATCAGAGCTGTATCTTTGGAACAAGCTCAGATTCAACTAGATTATGTCTGACACTTCCTTCACAAACTGGGCTTCTCCCTCAATTTAAAGAAGTCACAGATGATACCATCACAGAGACTCCAGTTCATCGGAGCGGTCCTGGACACTTCCCTGGGGAAAGCCTCGCCACCAGAGGTGAGGGCTCAAGATATTCTGCAGATGGTCACCAAGTTTCAAAATGCCCAACGTCTCCCAGCCTTCGACTTTTTGAGGTTGCTAGGCCTCATGGCATCCTGCATCTTCCTTGTGCCAGAGGCTTGCCTGAGAATTAGACCTCTCCAGTGGGCACTAAGAACTCAGTGGTCTCAATTCTCAGGAAGAATGACAGATCTCCTTCAGGTTCCGGACAAAGTGGCTCGAGACCTTCAGTGGTGGGCCTGTCGGGAGAACATTTTGAAAGGAGAACTGTTTTGGCAACCATGGCCGGAGATAACGGTAGTCACGGATGCCTCACTCACGGGTTGGGGAGCCCATGCCAACGACTTGACCATCAGCGGTCTTTGGTCTCCATCGGAGTCCAGACTACATACAACCTGTTGGAGCTGAGAGCTATCAGACTAGCGCTGAAGGCTTTTCTGCCATCTGTACAAGGGAAAAATGTCCTAATAATGACGGACAATACAATGGCCATGCACTACCTCAAGAAAAGAGGAGGTGTAGGATCACTGCCACTGTGCAGAGAGGTGACGCAGCTCTGGTTTTGGGCAATTCAAGAAAGAATCTCTCTATCGGCAGTTCACTTAGCCGGAGAGAAGAACTTGTCAGCGGACGCTCTGAGCAGGCAGAGCACAGTCTCTCACGAGTGGGATATAGCTCAGGAAGTCCTTCAAGAGATCTTCGCCCTTTGGGGAACCCATCAAGTGGATCTGTTCGCTCCCAGTATCAACAGGAAGTGCGATCAGTTTTGTTCAAGGCAATTTCCCCCCCGAGAGGAGCTCTAGGGGACGCGTTTGTGGTAGACTGGGAGTTTCCACTTCTGTATGCGTTTCCTCCAGTCCCTGTCATTCCTCAGATGATCAGGAGGTTGAGAAGATTCTGGAAGTCTATGATCCTAATTGCCCCAGACTGGGCCAGGAGAACGTGGTACCCGGACCTTCTGGACATGTCCATCTGCCCTCCGATTCGTCTTCCACAAAGGGAGGATCTTCTCTCGCAGAAGGGAGGTCAGGTTCTCCATCCAGACATCAGAACCCTCAACCTTCACGCTTGGTTTCTGAAAGGTTGAGATACAAGGATTGGGACCTCCCAGATGATGTCATGGAGGTGTTGCTTTCAGCAAGAAGGCCAGCAACAAAGACTTTATACCACTGCCGTTGGAACAAATTTTGCAGCTGGTGTAGAGAAAAGAATGTTGAACCCTTTTCATGTGGTACAAGTTGGTATGATCAAGGGCTACCTCGCAGCGCTATCGATCTTCAAGCGCACTGCGGAGGAGCCATCATATTTCAAATTACCCCTAGTAATACAATTTCTGAAGGGGTTAACTAATGTCTATCCCCCGAGACCGTTCCAAGTTCTCTTATGGGACTTAAATTTAGTCTTACATTTCCTGATGGCTACTCCTTTTGAACCACTCCACTCTTGTTCGTTAAGATTTCTCACCCTTAAAACTGTCTTATTAGTGGTTTTGACATCTGCCAGGAGGGTGAGCGAATTACAAGCCCTATCTTGTAAACCCCCTCATACAATTTTTCACAAAGACAAAGTTGTCTTACAAGTGAAGCCTAATTTCCTCCCAAAGGTAGTTTCTGAATTCCACATCACTCAGAACATAACCTTACCTTCATTCTATCCTCCTCCCCATCCTGGGAAAGAGGAAGAGAGGCTACATAGGCTGGATCCAAGGCGAGCCTTGAGTTTTTATATCAGCAGACTTGCTAGGATTAGGCAAGCAGACCAACTGTTCATAGGTTACACAGGGCACAAATTAGGATTGCCAATCACAAAACAGACCATTTCCAGATGGATTATTTTAGCCATTCTAGAATGTTACAAATTGGCAGGGAAAGAGCCCCCTCAAAATCTTAGGGCTCATTCAACCAGGGGTATCGCAGCCTCTTCGGCCCTCCAAAGAGGGGTACCGATTCGAGACATATGTGCGGCTGCCACATGGTCGTCCGCACATACCTTTACAAAATTCTACAATCTGGATTCCTTCTCTAGCCAAGAGACTAGATTTGGCAAAGCTTTTTACACTCTGTTCATTCTTAAAGGGCAATATGGCAATTTTACTCCCAACTCCGTTTACACACCACTGCTATGGGAGTCTATCAAGATAAGGAATACGTCAGAGGACACAATCCCTTCGAAGAACAAGTTACTTCTTACCTTGTAACGTTCTTTCGATTGGATGTTCCTCCGACGTATTCCTTATCGCCCCTCCCATCCATCCCCTCAGTAAAACTTCCCTTGTGGTTGCAGCTTACGCTCCTTCAAGGTCAATAGCCAATTCATGCGCAGCTACTCTTAAGCTTCAAAACGGAACTGAGCAACGGACGCTGCGTGAGTCTATTTATACGCATGATGACGTAGGCGCAGATACGGAGACTGTCGAGGGACACCAACTCTCTATTGAAAAAATATTCCGAGGCCAGCAAGCTGGAAGTGATCTATCAAAATAAGGAATACGTCGGAGGAACATCCCATCGAAAGAACGTTACAAGGTAAGAAGTAACTTGTTCTGTCTCCGTTCTGGTATTGTTAATTATTCGAATTTGGCATGGCCGCCTACATACTGTGGTGTTCCCTTTGTCCCAGTGTGGACTCACCGGCTCTTCATGCCGTTCCTTATTCCTTGAGCATCCCGCCGGTAATGGTCTTTGGATGCTTTCTTTGTCCTTGTTTCACACTGCTCCAGCTGGGCTTGCCTGCTTCGCATGGGTCTCCACTAGGTGATCTGTTGCTTTATGACACCAGCGAACGCCAAGGAGCCCTGTGCTGGCTTCTGGCGTTCCCGCTGTGTGCTATCTTCTCTGTGCAGCCTTCTGCTTTTAGGCTCCTGAGCCGGTTGTCTCCGCCAACCTTCTTTCAGTCCATCAATCGTGGAGAGAGGAGCCGCCCACTCCCACCAGCAGTGTCTCTGAGTTTCTTGCGGTCCTGATTTAAATGTCCCAGGCACAGGTGTGTGCTCCCAGAAACTAGAGCGCTGCCTGTGCGCAGGGCATCTCTTGCTCTGCATTTCTCCACTACTTTTCTTCCTTACAGTGTTGGTGCGTTTCTGGGAGCAGTAGTCCTTTTTTGGCAACTTGCATGAAAACGTTGGATGAATGTTTATAATGGGTTTTGATGGCATGTCAGCCATATAATATTGATATGTGGAGTTATGGCAGATAATTTTAGCAGATTTACAAGTCAAGTCTGTGTTTGAGAGTTGGCCTACAGGTTGTAACAAAAGGGTTTCCTCACTCTCTATGGAGGGAGCAGGGCAGGAATTAAAATAGTACATTAGATTGTTGTAAATGGGAGGTTCATCCTGCAAGGGAAAAGGGGGATACCATGTCTCAGCCGATGAAGCCATGACATCTTCCCCAAGGTTGTCTCTTCCCACGTGATTCTCCCTCATATACCCTCCCCTACGGTCAGTATCAGGTAGTGGTTGCCGTACCGTGGCCACATGGGAGGAGGTCACTGCCGGGAAAGCAGTGATGACTCCATCGGATTCATCACACTATCCTCCAAGTTCCCTGTTGCACCCATCCCCATCCCCTTCAAGTGGGGGGATTATAATTCCCAGTTGGGTTTTACCGATCCTCCGATTTTCCCCACCCCAGAGCAAGTACGCACCAAGCCAGCAGCACTCCACCCTTCCTCCCTGGCAACTGGTCTTATATTTTACACCAATCCGGGTCCTCTGTACATGGGAACTAGCAAATGTTATTATTACTTGTCCACCAATTCCAGTGTATTGATCAATAATGTCACATTTGCCTTCAACCCTAATTTTTCAATTTCACAATTTGGATTAGCCCCGTATTCTGGAACCTATTTCATTTGTGCAGATAGAGCTTATCATTGTTAGCCAATTAATTGCGGAGGGAGTTGTTGCATTATATATGTTCTGCCCGCAGTGCATCATACTCCCACCTTTCCAGCTCAGCCCTGCCCCAGAGGAAGCACTGCCTGGAAGGCTTTGTTGCTGGGGTAGGCTATCTCATACCAGCTGTTGGGATCAAGGTAAACAGAGACCATTTGACCCAATTGTCACAGTTAGATGCTATTGCAAAGGCCACAGTGTCCTCCTTGACTCTATTATCCGGAAAACAAGTATCCGTTAGAACCATGCTGCTTCAGAAGCTTATGGCTGTAGACCTCGTCCTAGCCTCACAGCACTCACTCTTCACAATTGTGAAAAGTGAGTGCTGTACTTTAATACCCAGTTACGCAGGTAATGTTACTGACATAGTCACCCATTTTCGCCACACTGTAAGCCTCTTTCACACCAGTCCGGAGGCTTCCTGGACATTTGGGTCTTGGATTTAGGGTCTATTGGGACCTTTGTGTCTTGAACGACAAGGAGGAGAAGAGGCCCCCGCGACCTTGTGAAGAACTGGAGCCATGTCCCCCGGGTACCGCGGGTAAGGGTAACGTCAGGTGGGCTCCGGGAAGAGGCCCAACTCAAACAGAGTGCATCAGTAGTCATCTCCCTCATCACAGTGGTCAGCCCAATAACATTGCACAAGCAGAGTACTTTGGGAGCCATCTCCCTCGTCGGAGTGGTCAGCCCAATGCCACTGCTCAAGCAGGGTATATCGGGAGCCGTTGCAGTGGTCAGTTCAATGCCACTGCCCAAGCAGAATGCATCGGGAGTCCTCTCCCTCGTTTCAGTGGGCAGCCCAATACTGCTGCCTAAGCAGAGTGGAAGGGGAGCCATCTCCCTTATTACAGTGATTCCCCAAATACTGCTGTTAAAACATAGGGTATCAGGAGTTTTCTCCCTCATCTCTGTGGCCCAACAAATGTCATTGGAAAGTCTGAGAGCTTTGGGAGACAATCCCCTAATTACGATATAGAAATCAGTAGAGAGACATTCAAGAAAGATATAGAGAACCCTGGAAAAGATATCAATCATCAGAGTGGTAAATTGATTTTTTTTAGCTTTATTCAATCAGATAGGCAGTCAGATTGGATGCAGGTTGCACTCGTCACATAGTACATATTACAATATATATCATAGTGGTTCATTTCATATATAGGTTCTCTACAGACAGTTAAACAGGTTTTTATACATTGTTAGATTGCACTTTACTCAGGTATTCATGCAGAGGGTCCCATATCCCTTTAGGTCTACTGGTTGCACTAACAGGTGCAATATACCCCTCCTCCCTCTCGTTCACATACGTAAGCTCCTTTAGCCATTCCGTGCTTGATGGTGCCAGTTTTGATTTCCATTTCAACAAGATATATTTTTTTGCAACCATACAACTTATATTAAACAGTCTACGCTTTTTGGTTGAAACTTTACCTATGTCTCCCAGTAAGTATTTGAGGAGGAGTTGTACCGATGGTATTCCAGTCATAAGTTGCAATATTCCTGCTATTTCCTGCCAAAATTGTAATATTTTCAGAGATATGCCCAAAACATATGGATTGAGTCAGCACCCTTCTTCCCGCACTTCATGCATTTACCATCAGTGTCTGAGGAAAAGCGGGCCACCCTGACAGGAGTATAATGTAATTAGTTTATTACCTTGAATTGAATCAGGCGGAAGCGTGCATTAAGAGCAACTTCTTTCATTAGAAGACAATATCTATGCCATTTGATGTCGTCAATTCAATAGCTAGAGCTTTTTCCCATTTGGACTTTGCAGTGTTTCTCAAAGGCTGAGCATCCTGTACCCCCTTGTATAGTTTCGACATGAATCCCCTTTGTCAGTCTTTCTGTATCACTACCTCCATGCATTCACATGTTTCAGGCTCAAGAGGGAACTACAGCCATTTTCTATGTGCTGTTGCTCTCATATGTTAATATTGTAACAATTTAACAGGGGTATCACCATATTTTTTGGAGAACTCCTCCTGAGTCACAAACCTCCCTTCAGGAAATAGGTCTCCTAGTGTCATTGGTTCCTCGGGATCCCAGGACCTCTGTGTATCGGGGTCATTTGTAGGGGGAGACCAGGGCAGTGCCAGAGCCCGATTTTACCACTATAGGGTATTGATAGTGTATTTGTATTTATTAGGCTTATATAGCGCTTTACACCAAAGCGCTGCACATTTAACAACAGGATACAATTAACATAACAATAACAGTAACAATAGAAGCAAATCCCAATTTTGAATCCGTCAACAAAACAGTATGTAGAGCAATTAGACAGAGGGAAGGGGGAGAGAAGTGAAGTAGAGCTAGGAGGAAGAGAGAGGAAGGGTAGGAGGTGGAGGAGGGAAAGGAAGGGGTGAGGATGGGGTGGCGGGAAATGGAGGGAGAGGCTTAAGGGGGGGGAAGAGGGAAAGGGTGTGAAAGGGGGAGCAAGAAGAGGGAGGGGTATCATGGCGGGGAATGGAGAAGGAGAGATTTAAGGAACATGCGGAAAGAGGAAAAGGTAGGAATAGAGCGGATTGAAAGAGGTAAGGAGTTCCAGTGGAGGGGGACCAGGAGTTGGAAGGAGCGGAAACGGGAGGAGGCACAAAGGGAGGGAGGAACAGTGAGGAGGAAGTGGTCAGCGGAACAAAGGGAGCGAGAGGGAGTGTAGAAAGAGAGAAGGGAAGAGAGATAAGGGGGAGCAAGATCGTGAAGAGATTTGAAGATTAGGCAGAGAACATTTTATTTAAGTTGAGAGTGAAAGGGGAGCCAGCCAATTAAGGATAGGGAAGCAGAGATGGAGTGGAGTCTCGGGGGGAGAGGAGACAGAGGGTGCGGATGGTAGAGTGGCAAATAGATTTGAGGGGGGCTGGATGTGAAATAGGTAGACCAAAAAGTAAGGAGGAGCAGTAGAAGAGGTGAGGGAAGATAAGGGAGGAGAGTAAAAGTTTAGAAGCATGGAATGTAAGGGAGGGGCGGACTTTGCGAATATTACAGAGGTGGTAGCGACAGGCACGAGAGGTGAGTGAGATATGGTGGGAAAAAGTGACAGAAGAGTCAAAGTGAAAACCTAAGTTGTGAGCGTGGGGGGAGAAAGTAAGATTAGAGGGAGGAAAATGAATGAAAGGAGGAGGAGAGGGAGGGGGAAGGGAGTTGGAAGGGAAGAAAACTACTTCAGTTTTGTCAGAGTTGAGGGAAAGAAAGCAAGAAGACATCCAGTTTTTAATAGCAGTAAGACAGGAGGAAAGTTTATGGTGGAGATCAGGAGAGAAGGAAGAGAAGGAAAGAAAGAGCTGCGTGTCGTCGGCATAGAAATGGTGGGAAATGCCAAATGAGGGGATAACAGGGGCAAGATAACATATTGCCAGCCGCATGAACACTCAGGTCCATGCATTAACTGTTGGGTGCACCTGGTCGAATGTGCAAGTGTCTGAATAGCGGTCATCAAGAATAACTGATCTCAGGGACGCCATTTAGGGGTCGCCAGGGGTCCCACCTACGACCCCTGAGGTCTCCCTTGCTACCCCCAAAAAATGAATATATATTTTTCCTTTTTCTTTACTTTCATTTTTGTTTTTGTTTTTTACATTTCAGACTCCTGGGCCAGCAGCATGTGGCTCTTTGTTTCTGGAGTGGCTGGATTTCTGATAGCTATAGCTGGTAAGATAGCTCAGTGGGTTGAGCGCACGCTGCTGCAATGTGTGTGTGCGCTCTACAGGTTCAGCTCCCAGCAAGGCCATCTCAGCCTTTCATCCTGCTGAGGTTTTTAAATGAGTACCAACACAGGTTGGGTGATATTGTATGTATATTTGTTCTATGTGAAGTGCTTAAGTGTAAGTGCAATATAGTAACACATCATTATCGTTTGGCCTTGAACGTCTGCTTGCATTCACAGTAATTTGGTCCTATACGTGCTGATATTAACTATACATATGGTGATCCATTATTATAGGAAATGTATATCACTTTACAGTGATATCGTAACCATATTTTATTTTGTGATGCCACTTCCTGTTTTGTCAAGGGGTGAAAGGTCGTGTTCCATCGCTTCCCGTGATGTCACTTTGGGGTGGAGTCAAATGACATCACTTCCTGTGATATCAGAGGTCAAGGGTCATGTGATGTCACTTCTGCTACCCCTGGCATTTTGGTGAAATGACGTGGCTGACTAATCTAAGGTCCGTCGGGGCTGCACCGTATCTTTCTTTTTACATTTTTTTAATTAAAATGTTCATTGGACTTATTGAGGATCACAGTTCACATATGAAATATTGGATCTGCTTAACCTGGAATGACAGCAGTATAACAGAATACAGAGAGAACTAACTATGCAAGTGCATCCTTTGCCCCCTCCACTCGCTCCCACACCCCTCCGCCCCAGTCAACTTAATAGAACGGCTCTCGTGGTCACCCTTGCTTCGTTACACCTCTGGGGGAATCCTAAGTTTCCTGAGCAGCTGTCGGTTCCAATTTGTGTATGATAACTTCTGAGTTGGGAAAGTCAAGGCTTCATGGCTTCCCTTCTCTGTCTCATATGGCAGGTATCCCCAAGCATATTGATTGTATTTTTCACAGAAATCCAACCATTCCCTTTCGACAGACCCAGCTTCTCCATGAATGGCTGTGATTAAAGTTCAATCCGGTATACGTTCCGAGACGTGTTCACCCAATCTTTCTTCCCCGGGGGAAGCTCTCTTTACCAGTGTGCTGATAAACATTCCCTCCCAGCAAGAAGCTGACTGTGAATCATTTTTGGCAACCTTTATTCTTCTTCCAGCTCTTGCATGCCAAATAGTATCAACATCATTGTTTTTCCCTCATGATCCCGTCCAGGTCTTTAATCCAACTAAGGACCTCGCCCCAGTAGGACTGGACCTCCTTGCATCCCCACCACATATGCCAGTAGTCGGCTCTCGATCCACACTCATGCCAACACATGGGTAACAGTTTCGAGGCTAGCCAGACTTGATCGCCAACTGAATAGGAAGGTGATGGTCTTCTCTTAGAGTCCGCATATCTTTTGGTTCGATTCTGGGCCTGTTCTAACTGATCCTTGGCCTCTCTTTGTAAGTCGATCAGCGTCTGAATCCAAGAGTCAAGGGTAGGTACCGGAGTAGATTCTGGAAGAACTGATGGTAAAACAGACGGATGATAACCTTGACTGCAACAGAAAGGGCTGATCTTGAGTGCTGAATGATCTGAGTTATTGGAGAGAATTCGGCTAAAGGTATAAGGAGAGACCAATCGTCTTGAACCTTGGTGGCAAAACAACGAAGATATTGTTCCAGGGTTTGATTTACTTGTTCCGTTGCCTCATTGGTTTGTGGATGATAGCCTGAAGAAAGGGCACGTTGGATTCCTAGAACACGACAGAGATGTTTCCAGAATTGTGAAATATATTGAGGTCCCCGATCCGAAATAATCTTGGGGAGGCCATGAAGACGAAAAATATGTTCCAGGAAAATTCCAGCAAGTTCTGAGGAAGATGGTAGTTTATACAATGGTGTAAAATGAGCTAGATGAGTGAACAAGTCAATGGTTACCATGATGGTTGTATATCCTCGGGAAGGTGGTAATTCAACAATGAAGTCAGTGCCAATAATTTCCCAGGGTCTGGTTGGCAACGTAGGTTGTAGAAGCAGACCCGCCGGCCTCTGATTATCGTATTTGTTCTGACTACAAATTGCACAGGTCTTGATATATTGAACTACACTGGACTTCATCCCTGGCCACCAGAACTGTCTTTGTATAAGACGGAAGGTGTTGGTTACCCCTCGATGGCCGGAGTGAAGAGTATCATGGCATAGATTCATTACCTTCTGTTGAAGTTCTTTTGTCGGAATGACCACTGAATTGTTCTTGAATAAATATCCTTCCTTGATTGTCAAACGCCAGGGATTTTTCTCTGATATGTCCTTCCAGAGTTCAGATGATTGAGTCTGTACTCTGATTTCTTCCAGGAGATTGATCGCTTGAGCTACAAAGATTGTAGGTGGAAACATTTTAGGATAGATCTTATCCTCCAAGGGAACGTAGTCGGGACGCCGAGAAAGGGCATCGGCAATCATGTTTTGCGGTCCAGGAACATGTGAGATTTGAAATTGATATTGAGCAAAGAAGTAGGCCCATCGAGCTTGTCTACTGTTCCTGCACTCCATGGATTGTAGGACCTGAAGATTTCGATGAGCAGTACGGACTTGAACTGGATATTTAGCACCCAGGAGTAGATGTCTCCATTCAGTGAAGGCATGACGAATGGCCAATAACTCCTTCTCCAGAACAGAGTAGTGAGTCTCACTGGTAGTCAGGGTCCATGAAAGGTAAGCAATGGGATGTTCCAACTTATCATCGGATTCTTGTTTTAAAACTGCTCCTATGGCTTAATTGGAGGCATCTGTTTCCACTAGAAAAGGATGATTTATGTCAGGTTGGGCCAGGATGGGGGCCTGAGTGAATTCTTCTTTCAAGCGTTGGAATGCCTTGTCTTGTGGTAAAGACCAGTTGAATGGAACGTCTTTCTTCAGGAGATTAACAAGGGGTTGAACAATCTCGGAAAAGGTGGGAATGAATTTCCGGTAGAAGTTGGCAAGCCTCAGGAAGGACTGTATTTGCTTTACAGATGTTGGGGCGGGCCAAGCCAGTATGGCCTTCACCTTTTGAAGGGTCCATACTAATTCCTTCTGAACTAAGGACAAACCCCAGATAGTGAACTGATGTAACATGAAACAAACATTTTTCTGGTTTGGCTAAGAGTTGATTTTCACGGAGACGTTGAAGTACTGCCTTTATATGTTCTTCATGTTTCAAGGAATCCTTTGAGAAGATCAATATGTCATCCAGGTAGATGATAACATTGAGAAATAACATGTCAGAGAACACCATGACTAGGTATTCAAAGTGACCAAAGGGTGTTCTAAAGGCTGTTTTCCATTCGTCTCCTTCCCGGATACGGATCAAATGGTAAGCACCTCGAAGATCCAGTTTCGTGAATATCACTGCACCTCTGACAGCTTCAAGGATATCCGAGATCAGGAGTAGTGGGTATCTGTCTTTCAGGGTGTGTTGATTTAGGCCCCGATAGTCCAGGCAAGGTCTGAGCTCTTTGGTATCCTTTTTAGGAACGAAGAACAATGAAGCACCAGCTGGTGATTTTGAAGGTCTTATGGTGCCATTCTCAAGATTAGTGTCTAGGTATTCCCGGAGGGCTCTCTTTTCAGGTTCTGAAAGGATAAACATCCTGCCAAAGGGAATCACTGCTGAGGGTTCAGTATCTATGGCACAGTCTTCGGGTCTATGTGGAGGTAAGGCTTGAACGATGGCAGTAGAGAATACATCAGCATAACCTTGATAGATCTCTGGAACTTGTACAATATTGGAAACCATGAGTGGTGTCTCTGGACACCTTGGTAGACTTTTAGGTGCTGTGACTGAGGTATCCAGGTTTAAACAATGTTTCATACAGAACTCTGAGCCCAGGAATAAGGATCCCGCCGTCCAGTTGATATATGGATTGTGCCTTTGTAACCAGGGCATGCCCAAAACCAAGGGGTAATGGGCTGATTTTATAATGTCAAACACAATTCTTTCTTGATGATGATTTGTGGAAAGATGGATCTCCCTTGTTTGCAGACTTATGGGTCCTGAGGAGAGGTCTTCCGTCAATTGCTTCCACTGGCTGTGAAAAACTTCTTGCTTCATACGGAATGTTATGACTTCTGACCCAATCTTGATCAATGAAGACTCCCATTGCTCCGCAATCCACCAAGGCCAGTATGGGGTAGACCTTGTCCTTGGATGGCGATAAAAAGACCTGTAATATCACCAATTTGTTTTGTCCAGGAGAGTTCAAGGATGGAATTGATGTGGAGCAAACATCGCTCTCCCGAAACCTTGCTCCATCTAGGATCGGGAGCTGCCGTTTCCCGAGCGTCGGGGAGGAGCCAGAGGACATTCTTTAACTAGATCTTTATCCGAGGCACAATACATGCATAAGCCTGTGTGTATTCTTCTTAACCTTTCCTGCAGGGAAATTGGTCCACGAAAGGCTCCAAGTTGCATGGGTTCAGAATCAGTGCTCGGACTCTTGGCAGATTCTGTCCTTGTAGAATTCTCTAGGGAGTTTCTTTGAATTGATGCTTTATTCTTTTTCTTTCCGGCCTTTCTTACTTGGATTCTAAAGTCTATTTGCATACACAAGTCCAGGAGGGCCTGGAATGAACTAGGACGTGCCACCCTGGCTAGCTCGTCCTTAATCTCTTCATTTAGACCTCTGCGAAACAAAGTAAAACTGGCTTCCAGGGGCCAGTCCACCTCTTTGGCTAGCTGTTTGAATCTGGTAACATAGGTCAACATGTCTTGGGATCCTTGTTGGAAGTCAAGTAACTTTTCTTGAGCACTGTGAACCAGCTGTGGTCGTTCGAACATGGTCTTGAGTTCTGCAATGAACCCTTCATAATCATCCAGAAGAGTTGTGAAATAGTAGGGCTTCAAGGTAAAATGTACCAAACAAGAATCCAGGAATCCACGGAAGGTCTTTGTTGAACCGTCGTATTTATCAACCACTCCTCCCAATAATACGCTGTCCTTGTTCGCGGAGTCGCGTGACAAGACGAGCTGTTTTAGCGCTGCATTTTCGGCTTTTATATTCTGCATCTCTGGAAAGTTCTTTCATTCCGCGCATCAGGTCCTGAATAGCATTCTCCATGGTAGAATCCGTATTGATCATTCGGCGTCTCAAACTGTCGTAAATCTCCCCCCGTCTCACCTGTGATCGGGATCTCCCTTGTTCGGCCGCAGGACTCTTCCTGTGGGTGGTTCGGGTCTTGAATAGGCTCGCCCGAGCCTCGTCAGGTTGCAGAGCGCGTTCAGAGTTCCGGGATGTTCGTGGTTCCAGGGTGTCCAGGATTAGCGATAAACAAGCAATGTAGGGGGAAAATCCAGGAACAGGAAAAAAGGCAAGGAAGGAAGTAAGAAGATCAAGGAAACAAATGTAGAGAGCAAATACACGTCGGGTCACTATCGAAGATAGCGTTGAGACGCGCGGACCCGCAGGGGCGTGACCAATTTATAGTACGTGCCACAACGTGAAAGCTAGTGCGTAGCACGGAGCTTGGCACGGCCATGTTGGGAGGAACAAGGAGTACAAGCCCTTCGTGACAATGACCGTGAGGTCCAGAAGGGGCAATTTCGCCGGGTCATGACAGTCGGTGCAGAGTCTCCACTGGCCGTTTGGCTTCAAAATCCCCAGCACCGGATTATTGAAAGTGCTGTGGACTGGACGGATTATCCCACGGGACTCAAGGTTCTTAATTATTTCAGTAAGGGACTCCATTGATGCGAGAGGCAAGCAATATTGCTTCTCAAACACTGGAGTCATGCCAGGGTCCGTGGGGATTGTTGTTGTGTGGATGTCGGTGCGACCACAGTCATATGAGTCCACTGCAAAGAGATCTTGAAAATCCAAGAAAATTTGTTTCAATTTTTGCTTTTGCTCCAGAGTCCCACAGGCATCAGCTAGGTTGACTCTCTCTTCAACCATCTGCCTGAAGCCTGGAAAGACTTCTGGTTTTGCTATCTCAGCATCCTCCTCCAGCTGGGTGGAGAAGTCCCTGGTCAGAGTGTTGATTTGGACTGGTGGCTTCAGGTGGGGAAGGCAGTCATCCTGGACTTGGAAAATCACCTCATCCCTCCTGAAGTCACAGGTCACATCTTCCTTACCATAAGGGCAGGAAGTGTACACCAGGAAGTCCCCCCCCCCCCCAATGCCGGGTAAAGATCCTGTCTGGTGTTGTGTTGTCATCACTATCACTGTCAAAACGGTCCTTGGGGATTGGTCCTAACAGTTCATTACCTAAATCTATGGAAAAATGTCGGTCATCAACCGCCATTCCAATAATGGTGCCTGCGGCTAGAGTGATACTCTTTAAGTCGCTGTTATCCACCTCTATTGGAATGGTGTCATGTTCTATATTGACTAGTGGTGTTGGGTTTACACCCAACCCTTGATGTTGGAAGTAAGCATTTAGATGAATATAGGCGTCAGGGTTTTTCAATTTCTGTCCTCTTTTAACTTTCACTTCCAGGGAGAATTGTCGGGTCCTTTCTGGGATGGTGACTTCCTCTCCAATCTGAATTTCAGCTGCATAAGGCAGCAGTTGAGCTGACCTAAATGCTTTCTCTGGGTCGTAAATGCCCATGGGATTATCCGCTAATCGGGACCTAGCTTTGAAGTTTATTAGGTACAAACTAATGGCAAAGCGATTTAGAATGTCACTGCCTAAGTAAAAGGCGGCAGTGACGTCTTGCACGACCCAACAATTATGGACTATGCTCTTGTTGCCTATAGAGATTTTGAGCATACACCTGCTTGGCAGGAGATATTTGGAATTGGGCGTTTCCAGATACATTTCCCATTTATCTATCAGTTTAAATGTGGGAATGGCTGGATCTTTTGGGAGTTTGCGGAACATGGCTTTGCTGATG